>NC_089647.1:63672650-64346400 GCF_037042795.1 Molothrus aeneus
GTAATGAGTTTGCTCTTGGTATTGTTCTTTTCCAATTAGCTAAAAAATGTTTCTGCAATTTGGCCTTGCCAGTAGGTAAGGCCTAATTGCCTGAGTTTTGAGTTAGTATGAAATTCATCTCTTGCAAATTCTATCTGTGGATACATGACCTATATCATTTTATGAATATTTACCTCTTAGAGAATGATTTTACCTATTTTAAGTATTTACGTTCTCTCAAATTAAGTATTAAAGTTCAGCCAAACTTATATCAGAAAGATAAATCCAACATTAGATTGCCCTTGTGGGTCCCTTTCAACTGAACCATTCTATTCGGTTTATTTTAGAATGATAGTGGCATTAATAACCATTACTGCATTAATAACACTGATCACTGAGCATACACAATAGGTCCTTATCATAAGACAATCAAGCACAAATTTTGCATGCCCCAAAACTTAGAAATTACAGCACACATATATGTGATTTTCAAATAGGAAGAAATATCTTTGGAAGTTTAGCTCTGGTATTTTTATTAGGCTCTCAGAATAATATCAAGAATTTATATAATAATCCAAATCCTACTTCAAAGTATTTCCATTAGTTAAAGTCACTGAAACCACTTTTGTTCACATTCAGAGGCAAAAGAAAATATATGTTGAAAATTAAACGTGATTTTTGCAGCTACACTGGAAGTTGAAGTGGTTTTTGCACTTTAATAGGTAAAGAAAATACATTTTTATGGTAAAAAGTAAGTGTCCTGGTATAAAACTACAGTTTTAAAAACATCTTCTCAGCTACTGTCAAGCCCTAAAAGTATCCACTTTACACAGCTGGGGCAGCACCTTCATTTTAGAAATCAGTTGTTTCCAGATCTCACCTCAGTATTTGATTATTTAGAAACTTAGCAGGTTTTGGGACAACTTTGCTAGAACTTTGCTTTTCTCTTACTCATTTCTAAGCTGCCTGAATACTCATTCTAGTAACAATATGCACCAACACTGAATAAAATGCATTATTCTATATCAAGCCCTGTGAAGACAGATTAGTGATTTAAAGGTAATACTGCTGTTCTGAAAGGTACAACATTGTTGTTCACTGTGCTGTTAGATGTTTATTTGCTTTGCCAGACTTTAGAGACTGAATCACTCACTGGATGACATGGCATGAGTTTCGTAGTAAGGAGAGCTATAAAAATAGTCTAAGCTATAATTTGAATGCAAGGCATTGAAAATGTATATGTTGCTCTATATAATGCAAATACACTTTAATATCATTATGTTTTTATGTATAAACTCCAAATTGATCAATGGGACACAAATGGAAAAATGAATATCATTTTGGAAAAGGGGGGAAAAAAAAGGATTTGTCCTCATACTTATGCAAGAATAAAGCTCTCTGTTTAAAAAAAAAAATGTAATAATGATTCCCACTTTCATTATAGTTAAAAAGACTTTATTTCTCCTTACTGTTTTACAACAGTGAAAAAGGACTTTTTTACTTTTAATAATCTCATTTGAGTAAATTAGAGGATTAACTGAAAACCCAGATAAGATACAGCAAGCTCAATTTGTTTAATAGAAATATTCTTTTTAAAGAATCTTTCTCTCATCTATTTAACAGTGATATATATAAGGAAGAGAAAAAGTAAGAATCACTTTTACTTCACAGATGTGAAATTAATTACAGAGATAAGTGAGCTACCAAGGGTTATTCAAAATCTTTAAAGAAGTTAAGAGACTGAGCACCAGATCTTGGCTCAGTGCTTTATCACAGCATATCATTTTTAAGTAGCACAGCATCATATCTATTATACAATTAAAAATATAAATACTTATAGCCATCTCTAAATATACAACTTTTTTTTGGAAGCAAACAAAAAACCCAACCCACAAGCAAATATCAGCAGAAAGAAGAAAAATTTTTCTGTGTAAGTCATGAACACATAATCTTTCTTCTCTTGAGAAATTTATGGGCTATCAACACAGTTTTGACCACAGTACCATGCATGAAAATTCTTACAAATGAAGTACTATTCAAGGAATCCTACTTGCTTATTCAAAATACTGGATGTAAGCTCTCACTGAGCTTATGGGATGCATTTTAGACACACAGATAGAATCCAAGGGATTAGATACGAAACCTACATTGGCATAGGGGATACAGAAAGGAAATACTATGCTATGAAAAGTATACCAATTCATAAAGTATGAAGCTCACAAAGAATGGCAAGGCTTCTTTGTCACTCACATTTACGGGAGCTTGAGACGTATTTAACTCTGCATCACACGAGTCAGATGCAGCTCCTGTACTGATCCTCATCACTGGACACACATTCCCTTGGTTGTCCAAGACAGGCAGGCCTTTTGCTTTCAGCAGCACTGTGCATTTGATCTCAGTTTCATAATGGATAAAAAAGACCATGCTAGAATAAGCAAACAAGGTCAGTGGTTTCTATTTGAGCCTTTTATGTGTACACATTGTCTAAGCCCACCAGCTATATAGCAACACAGTATGCTTTCAGATGGATCAAGGGAGAGAGCATCAGTTGCGCTCCAGGATCCCTGTAGATTGGGATGAAATCCATAGGTCAAGGAAAACAAACCTTGGCTGTTCAGAGGCATCAGAGGGGAGTATGCTGTTCCCAGGGGAGCTGTGCCTAGCAGGCTCTAGCAAGCAAAGCCTGGTGAAGTATTACTGCTCAGCTACAGTCAAATTCTCTTATCAAGTGAAAATACAATAAAAACCAGCCCCCAAATCCAACCATAAAAATGTCTCACATGGCTAACATTGGGCCTGCATTTAGAAATAGTTTCACCCTGCCCTTCTTCAGGGTTTTGATTAGCATGGTCCCTTGCCATGGGATAGGAGGTGTTCAGTGCAGGAACTCCTGAATAGGTTTCAGTCTTTGACCAGAGCCTCTGGACCCATTTTCAATTACTGCAATTCAGTGTATGACAAGGGGAAAATTGTTAAGAAATTATACCATGTCTTCTTATTAGTAGCTACTCCAAAGCATGAAGCTGTAAATTTGAACTTAAATCTTACATGTGGAAGCATCCTGCCTTATCACCAAATCAGTACTTTAGTACCAAATCAGTACATTTCCCTTCTAATGAATTCACTTCTGAGACTTTGAGAATAAAGATACACATATCGGATACACTGTTCTCTCTTTATTAAGCAAAAAAGATCTTGTTTCAGCCTTAATTGTATTTCCCTCAAACAAGAGGAAGGAATAATTCAAACTAAACTTAATCCAAGTATCCTTTAACTCTGATATTAAGAGTTCAAAATCAAGGCAAAATATTTTAGTGTTGATTGGTAATCTACTACAACAGCAACCACAATCTGCCTTCACAAAGACACAGGGGGAAAAAAAGTCCAAATTAATATACAGCAGTTAAAATGCAGCTGAAGAATACTAAAATAAACTAAAATAAAGATTAATAAAAAAATCTATTTGTTTATCCACTTCAGGCCTTTCTTAATCAAACTTGCCCTTATTATGAAAAAGAATGCATTGTAACATAAACCCATGCAGTACTTCCACTGTATGATAGTACAAGTAAAGCATTAGAAATCAGTAGAAAGGAATTATTTTCCTGAAAGGAACAAAATAGGGTATAGTTTGCATTTTAAGAATGGGTACATCTTTGTTCTGAGGGAGGATGAAGCCGAAGGGAAAATCAAAAGAAACACAACACCCCCAAAAAAACAACCAATCAACCAAACAACCCCCCAAAAGCCAAACAAACCAAAACCAATCCCTTCCCCCTCCAAAAAAACAAGTCATGCCTAGCTCTCAGTGTATTGTGAGGTGCAAATCCCCAGGAGGTCTGTTACCTCTGTGGTGTAAACTGTACAACAGTTCCTACCACTCACATTTGATGTGAGACTGTATCCATTGTATCAGTCCATTAAGGACTGCCCAATCAAGGAAATTCTGAGTAATTACTTCAGCTAAGAGCTGCCACCACGCTTCCCGTGCCTACACTACTAGCAAAAGCAAAGCTGGCTCACTTCAAGCTAAATTGGGAATTAAGCTGCAGTATTGTCCCCGGAGTGGCCTGCCAAAGTACACATCTGCTAGACAGGCACTAAGTGGGCAGACAGCTCTGGGGTCCAACACAGTTAGTGGAAGAAAGGAATGAATGCTGCCTTGGCTCTGAAGAGGACAGAAGGATAGTCACACCAGAAGAGGCTCCATATCCCTAATACTGACATCTGATTTCCCTGTGAAACTTAGAAAGCCACAAGTTTTGTCGTCAATGTTTTCCACCAATTCTGTGTGCAGCCTGCTCAAAAATGAAGAATGTAGGCTGGAAAAGCCTACAATGAATTTTTATGACTATTTGAATTACTCTGTCTTCTCCCATTCTCCCCTGCTTCCACAAGAGCATCTGAAAGAAAGTGTGGTGTAGGACCATGGTCCCCTCACCAAAAGGGTAGATGATGGATTTATTCTAGTTAGAGAGAACAAACTTACCTTACCATAAGTGGTTGCTTTTTGTCAGCTCCTACATGAATGAATAGCTTATTTGAAGGAATATATGCTTTAAAACCCCTGCCAGCCTCTGCTATGCTGTAAAAATACATTAAGTTTCACTGAAGCCAATGAACATCCCATTTACTCAGTGGAAGCTTTAGTTTCTACCACCTTCCTGGAACATTTTCAACCTGAGATTCCAAAGTGTAGAGAACCATTCCCATCACCACTGACTCAGCCAGGATGAGAGACAGTGTCAGTACACATCCTTTAACAAATGGTTTCTGACTGCTTAAAAAAAATAAGCAAGTAGGCACTTCTATAGCTGTTTATCTTCTTTTCTCTCTCAGGCCTCATAGATATAAAAGCAGCAGAAGAAAGTGGCAAGATGTCAACACTGTTTGAACACCAAGCAGAAATAAAGCAGAAAATACAACTTTTTGGTATACTCATCAGTTTGAATGAAAAGCTGAACATTATTTATGAGACGTGTGAGAAACAATCCATTGTACTGAAAAGCGATAGTCAATCCCAGATATAAATTCTCTGCTGGTCGATAACTACTATACCCATTCCCTTAGACATAAGAATGACCTGACAGAGCCATAAATTCACAGGTTGTCCATTTTTCACAGAGAAGTTCCCCGCCCCTGACAGTCTGCAGTGCACCAGGCATGACATTGGCGTAAACATTTACTCATTTATTATTTTATGCTGACTGCTTTTCAGCTCCCCAGCAACAGACAGGCAAGTAACAATGGTGATACAACCTGGGCCAGGTTCAAGGACAGGCTAAATTTAGGTTTCAGAAATGGCACAGTGTGATAGCCCTTCCTATCCCAGCAATACTCTGGAACTCACTAAATATGCATTTTCTTTTAACACAAAACCTCACATAAATCCATAGGGTTTCAATCTGTACATGCATGAAACAAATTCTCTACCTACAAGTGTCTTTGAAGGAACCAAACAAAAAACTCAGTCTAAACTTACTGAAAATGTTAAAAATGGCTGGCATTGACCCAAAGTCTTTCTGAAGAGCCTGACCGATAATTAGTACATTTCAGTGATTTGCCCCTTTTGGGGCCTGTGTTCTAATGGGTTTTAGAGCTCGCAAATCAGTGCTAGGATTTGTTCTGTGCATTAACGTGCACAGAGTGCTAAGCTACTTATTTGTAATGATACTGTTCCTGTAGGAAAGCCTGCCTTGATTGTTAATGATACTTGAGGCTCTTAATCTTAAAACAAGGGGGGAGACAAACTGCAGGGTGTGGCATAGTCTGCTACACAGTTTATCATTTCCTGAAAATAAAAACCTCACTTAATTCTATTGATAGCACTCAGAACATTATAATAGGCATTTAATTTCCTAAACAAATTGCGTTTTAAGAAGCTGAAGCAATCTCTTAAATTACACTATTTTCATTGTTTATCTTTGTTGTTGTTTTTTTTTTAAAGCTAGGTTCTATTCAAAAGTGATTTATTTGAAACAATAATTTGAAGAAACTTGCTCTTACTTTCCATTACTCTCACATAATTTTTTAAAAGCACAAATAAAAATAGGAGAGCAATACCTTATTCGTCTTCAAGATTAAAGACTGTTGTATGATCAGCATTGCACCACTACCTAATAGTGTACACTGTTAACACATTAATTGGTTTATTGACTAAAGTTTTACAACTTTTCATTCAGCCCAAAGTGCCCTTGCTGTGAACTCACCCAAAGAATTTTCAGGTTCAATAATCTAAATTATATTCATTAATACAGTAATAGATATATACAATAAAAAAAGAACAACAATTCTCCTCAAACAAAGTGGAGCTAATGACTGATTTTCAATAAGACTGATTTTACATACCAAAAAAATGCAGAGACAATCAAAACTTTGATTAATAGTAAATAAAATAAAATTTTCCTTTGAACATCACAAGCTATAGTAAAATAAACTGGAAGAATAAGTGTAATGCATATTCATATGGTAAAAAATGTTATGACATACAGAGAAAAAAAAATGAAATGTAGGCTGACTGGTAAAGTATGATAAAACAATGTCATGACAGATTTCCCTGTTGGCTGTCAACCTTTTATAAATTTCATTCCCATCTTTCAAAATATTTTTAAAATACAAATTTCAGGAAAAAAAAATAGTTCAGTATGACCGATCCAATTTGGAATTCAAATAGAAAGTCAGTTTGACAAATTCTCTGTAAAACATGAATTTCAAGTTTGCCACAATTCATTTACAGACTTGAGGCTTCATGGAAGTTGCAGGAAAGGCTCTGGATCCCTTCTAAGTACAAAGTAATACAGATGTATACACACACCTGTGTGACCTGAGCTCAGCTCTTCCATGGGATGAATTATCTTTACCTTCTGGAGACAAAATGTCAGTTAATGTAGAAAGTATTATACCAAAAGGATCTGATGTTTGTAAACAGAAAGATGTATTTATAGACATACACACATACATACATATAAAAGGGAGTATCATTAACTAAAAAAACCCAAAAAGTAGTGGAAAAGCCTCTACACATACACAGAACAAAGATAGGAACTCATGATGGGACAAAAGATAGAAAAGACAGAATTTGGTGTAGCAAAAAGACACTGAAAAGAGGTCAGGATACTTAGTGAATCAGCTGCTGACCTCATATCAAACTCAGTCCTAATCATAGTGAATGAAAACTGCTGTTTGTAGATGGCTGGAAAAGGCTTTGAGCCACAAACTCATTCTAATATGCTGAACAAAAAAACTGGACAAGATATTATCATCCCCTAGCCAACTCATTGAATTGTCTAGCTGCAAATCTTATAAAATCATCCTGCATTCTCATTCATATTAATTGCCAGTCTATATCTAAATGAAGATGTAATTACATTTCAAAGAAAATACATAATACCCATTCTTAATTTAATGGTTTAGATGTCATGTATCTAAGGTATCTAAGGTAAATAACTTTGTTACTTCAAATACCTGTCAGAGACATGCCTGCCCTTATGAAGTTACTGGAGGTACTGCACAGGGAGGTATAAGAATTTGGAATTTTAGGTATGTTTCAGACTTTAAAAAGGTCAGATCCAGTGAGACCATAACTCTGTGAAAATCTCCCTAAATCCAGCATTTATGGAAGGAGAGATATCCACATGCATTCAGACTCTACAGTCCTATTCTTAGAATATTCATCTACCCCATGCACCGTGATATGTTAGGTTTTGTGAGACGCATTTTTGGACCCAGTTACTCACCTGTACGTGTCATTATCCTAGATATTTCTTCACTAAGTGAGTTCCTCACTGTTCCTACAGTGTATTATGTAAGATACTTCAAAATGGTTGCATGTGCACTGTTAAAATATCTAAATGCCACACGCTGAAAACACCTTCCAAGTTATCATGTTTATTATTGTGCTTGTCAGACATGCCTGGTTGCTCCTGATTAACTCATTCATTGTACATAGGACCAATCTGGCTAACACAGAATTTGAATTTTTGAGGATAGATGCCAAGATAATACCCTTACACCCATTCCAAACTTTCAGGTGAAAATCCATTTATCAAAGAAAAATTCCTTCAGTAGTCAGTTCCCTGTGGGAAACCTGAAATGCCCCAAATCACTGGCTTTGGCGGTAAGTCTGTGTTCTCCATTAACATCTACAACAAACCCACCTGATGATAAGGAAAGGTCACCAAATGTGGTGGCTGCTGTCTTGGTAACCATCAGTCATTTATTCATACTGCTTGTAATCAGGCTAAAAGTTCCTGAGGCTTTGCCATCTGGAAAATTTTGCATAGCATCTCTAATAACTTCTTTTATTTTATTTCTTTTATGACTATGACAAGACTTGATTCAGCCACAGTTTGGAAGCAAACCAGCCAATTCTCTTTCTTTCAGGCACTCTTTTCAGGCAATTAAAAATATTTCTTTTTTTTTTTTTTCCTTTTCTTAATATCTACTTTTCTTTTTTTTTTTTCTCCAGACTGAGCTGTATTAGAGATTAATTTGGAAAACCAGATACATAACATGGAAAAAACCTCTGAATCTACCAGAAATGAGAAAATAAGAAAAGACTTGAGACAAATCTCTCTCTGGCTTGCTGTGTCTCTTCCTCATGCTTTCTCTCAGATCAGCTAGCTTACAATAGCTTGCCTATTACAAACAACATCATAGAAGGGACTGTCCCTTTGGGAAGAAAAAGAACAGGCAAAAAAAAGAGCAACCTTTTCCTCCATCCTTCCTACAATTGGTTGCACCTCTGTTCCCTGTTCTGCCCAGCAAATTCCAACTCTCATAATTTGTCACATATTCTCTCTTCCCGCTCTCCTCCTATCCAATGTCAAGCTGCTCCCAGAAGAGGGGTAAATGCTCTCTTTGCAGATATATCCACTTGAGAAAAAATGCAATTTTTCTTAGCATAGTAAGTTTGGCTCAATTAATAACTTTTATTGCATAGTATGTCTAAAAAGTGCCCTTTATTGGGCAATATACTAAAATAATTGTCGGGTGTTGGTGTTGCTGCTGATTTAATATGTACCGTTTCCCATTAAATACTATAGCTAGCAAACAGTTTCTAAAATTTAGATTTCATTATCCAAATTGTATTTACATACGTGTGACCGCCTTTAGAAATTATGCAATTCATCCTCCAACTAATTTTTAATAGTGATGAATGCATATGAAAATGGAAGTAGCACTATACAAAATTAGCCCATATTCCTCTGAAGCTGCTTCACACTGCCACATTCCTGCAGACTTGGCTGAGTTTTTCTCTTCTTGTGCAACTTCCTCAAGAATACTAAGCCAGTGAACACATGCACTACTACTGATACTTAAAATATCATCTGAATTTATGTTGTTCCTGCAAGCGACAGGGTTCTGTCTCAAACCTTAGATTTACCAGATATTGCTATGAACTTCTTCATGACCTGAATTCTTTGACCTGTTTCTAAAAACAAATCAAGAAAAAAAAAAACCAGCACAAAAAATACCTTTCCTCTCTAAAAAACCCCAAAAAAACCCCAAAAAACCAAAAAACCCTGAAGCCACCACTCCAAAACTCATCAGTTAAATATTAAGATATTTAACTGTTCACCATAGGCAGGCTCTCTTTAATGTCAATATGACTTAACTCCAGATTTGAAATGGAACTACACCGCTGCAGAAGAGCCAATGTTTTGTTAGGAGGAACAAATAATAGTTTTCCAGCAAAACACTCATGGAAATCTTTTGTTATTCTTATTCTTCCAAAACAACTTAGTTGAATAAATAAAGCAGCTCTCATTCAAAATTTGCTGCATTTGAGAAGGAAAATAAGAACATGCAGGTTTGGAAAGACAACAAGCTTGATAACTTTTATTAGTGTTTCATGACAGTCAATTTCTGTATACATTGCCTTGCAAAGATTTGATGGTACCTTAACTGAATCTACAAAACATCAGAGACTCTCAAAGCTAGTCAGAAAAAAATACATCTAGAAATATCATAACACGTTTCTCCGCAAAATGTTCATTTTCATTCTTCTCTGGAGATAAGGAAATTTAGATAAATTCAAATAAAAAAGATTGAGTTTAAGGAATGAACACCAAATGCTTATCCATTCTATCTTCCCTATCAGTAATCAGGAGCAGCATTTTGGAAGATCAAAAAAGCCCTCCTTTCTCTCCTTCTCTCACATCTTCCCCCCTGCACACCGCATTGTCACATATGCACTCCTCTGGTATCTGAAGCAAGCAAAAATCTCCAGCTAAAAACAATGACATAGTTTCAAATGTTTGTGGAGCTGAGGTTACACTTCATTACTAAACAAAAATTTCCAGAGTTTATTCAGAACTTCTGCATAAAAATAAGATTTTCATCCAAAGTATAATCCTATTCTGTAAATTGCATTCATAAACAGTACAGAACACTTTTGCATTTTGAGTACACCATAGGATTCACTATCAAATTTCCTGAATTTACAAGTCAATAGACAGTCTTTCAATCTATCTGGTCTTTGCAGACTCAGCATGCTGCTTGTAAGCCAAGCTGTTGTCCTTCTGGCTTTGCATATTGCTGCCAGCACTAAAGATTAGGCAGACCAAACTCCTTGCTCAGTAGACACAGCACAGAGAACTGGGGTGTGCTGACTGTTCCCAGATGAGCAGATAACTCAGGTGGTAAGTTAAGTGAAGCTTCCTACTGCTCTACAGAGCACCAAGTCAACTTACTGTGCCTTTCTACCATGTTCCTCAATGGTCTAGAAACATAGTCCGTCTATATCGATACCACAAACACACACAGCACACCCCCTATCACCAACTTTTTAATGGACAATTTCCTCCCTTTCTCAAATGAAAGATGAAATAATGATCATAAAAGAAACCAGAGGGCAGCATGTGATAAAATTTCTATTCAATCTGTTTTTCAGAGTAATGCTGTATGTGCTTAAAATACCATCCTGCCTCAACCAACCACTTTTTGTTTCTAAGAAAAAATTTGAATGGCATGATAAGATGTCATTGCTTGCAACAGTAAAAAGGAACTGAACACAGAAACTCCAGAAGGTCTTCTGCAGTCTTAAGTTCCCCACATGCTCTAAATATGCATGTTGTCTTTATCTATATTCTGAACTTGCCCCTCAAACCAACTGTCATCCCGGATGCCTGCAGCTCTATTACCAGGAGAAAATACCAACATCATCACTAAGGATTTGCTACTGGATCAATTCTGTAGGTGTTATAAATCAGCAGAGCTTCAGTAACTTCAGCTAAGTGATTATGATTTACAACGCCCTGAGGATCTGGCCCTCTGTCCTAATTACTTCATTAATCTGCATATTCCTGAAAGGAACACTAATCTTTTTTCTAAATTACTTTTACTTCAACCCACCTGTTATAAGTCTGATGTGGATTTATACAGAGTTCAGATCATACTTTCTTACTTATTTTTGAAGAAGCATTTCCCTGAGGCTGCCCATGGTCCATAAATGATCTATATGGCTGATTGAATCAAGCCTGGGCTGGTGCTTTCAGCAGGTATGAATTCAATTCCTCAAGACCAACCCATTAGAATCTAAACACTATTAATAGAATGGAGAGGAAGAAACACATTTTTTCTGTCCCAGGGAATAAGAAGCTGGCCCCTCTGATAGTAAGTTATTTGATCAGGTCTATCAGAGCCAGAGGAACACAATGACTACCTTCTCATAATAACAAGTAGTTTATTCCCAGGAAAGGAGAAAGTTGGTGTTGGAAAGCATGTTTTATCATATTCCCTCAAGATATCACTGAAGCTAAGAGCCCAGCCAGAGTCTAAGATGATTTAGGTATTTATATGAATAATAAGACCACTGACTGCTACACTGGACTGTGTGTGTATATATATATATATATATATTTATTCTTTTTCTTTTTTTCCTTTTTTTTTTAAATAAAATAAGCTTTCCTGTGCATAACTTAGCAACTAGAAATATGAGATAAAAACAGGTTCCATGGAAATGCTGCAATGTTTCCATTTTGGAGCTTTTCATTGTTCACCGTATTTCCCTCTGATGCTGTCCATTGTTAAAAAAGGACCCTGAGGGACAACCCCTCTGATCCTCCATGGCATGGCCTGAAAATGAAGAAATTCAGTCAGTAAGCAAAAACCTAACAACTGCATTTTATTTGGAAACTCATTCAAAAAAAAAAAAACAAAACCAAAAACAAAACGGTGTGCTGATCCCAAGTTTAAAGTGAGGCACACACATCAAATTGATTATTTGGACATTTAAACACTTCTAGAGTCCTCTGAAAGTAGCAATAGAACAAAAGAAATAATTTAGATGGAGTTGAAAGAGTTATTTTGTCTGCCTAAAACTTAATATTTTTGTAAAAGCAAATGTCTTCAAAGCATTTTCTGCAGAAATATGTAGTGATTGTCTTTAAGTCAACATTTTTCAAATGTTACAATATTGTAGAACTAAAATGGTATTTTTAATAAACCTAAAATAGAATGAACTGACACCTCACATACCATACTTTATTAACGAGCCCAGGCTTTTAAATAGCTTGTTCAACCATAAGAGGTATTTAAGGAGTGACATAAGATTCCGTACCCTAAATGAACGAATAGTAACACCAAGAGTAGGTGAGTAACCCCAAGAAGGTGACAATTATATCAGGCTGAAAGCACTACAGAAAATACAAAATGTAATTTGGATAGGCTAAAGAAAGATTCTCAGTACACAGCAGCAAAGGTTTCCTGCTCAGATCTTTGCACCCTGTCCAAACCAAAGAACTGTTAGGGAGAGTGCAAGGAGTAGGATTTTTCATTCCCAAATTCATAGAAATAACTAGCTTCCAGAGAAATAGAGTTAAAGGTGATGACATTGTAACTGAGATAATGTTGATTTTATATTTGAGTTACCTACAGAACAGGAATGAACTGAGTGTACAATTTAAATAAAACTCACACCTTGCTGATTTCTTAAGAGTTATTTCATTGCACTTCTAACAGGTAAGGAAATACAATTTCTTGTATTTCTAGTCGTTCCCTCTTCAAAATTTATTTTAGGCTACAAAAGGATATTTTACACAGCAAGTTAAAATCTCCTCAATAGTAAGGACTACTGTAATAAATGCTTGCCTGGCTTCTGTAGTATCAGGATGCATTTTAAAGGGCCACTAATTCATGCTAACATTTGCACATTATCATTCTGCATCACTGCAGTATTTGCAGTGCAATTGCTAGCCTCATAAAATAAATACTAAACAAATTACTATACTCTCCCGCTTGCCTATATGGAGCCATCAGTAAGGTACTACTTTTAATAAATTTTCCTACTCTTTCTATGAGGAAGAATAGTTGCTACATGTTCTGATTTCCCCTTATATATTTCCAGCTTCATAGGTTTGCTGTTGCTATTCTTTCTGTGCATTTATTGTACATCAAGGACAAATCTCATTATCATATCTATTCTTAATACTTATCTTCAGTCAAGCCACCCACCAATGCTCCTCCCACCCTTTAGAAAATAGCATTCCTTGGGATTTAGTGACTGATCTGTAGGCCCATATGAACTAAGTTTGAATCTCCCATTATGTTTCAGGAATGACTTCACTGAAATTGCATGGGTATTCAGAGAGCAAATATTAAGTGGATTTCAGCCACGGCAATATCAAGACATTTGTTAGACTAAAGGCGAGTGCATGAGGAAAAGGAAGGGCCATTTAAAATTTCCATCTAAAATTTTCATTTTGTAAACCCTCTTCCTATCTCCTTTCTTCTATCCTTCAAAAACCTGTATGTTACATCTTCTGTATTAGCAAAAAAAAAAAAAAAAAAAAATTCTACCTGATCCTCCCTTCTAGTTACAATAATGCCATTTTCCTACTATGCTTCCTATCTTCTCCCTCCTCAGCCCCAGGCTTTTTATCTGAAGTCACTACAAACTTCACTAGTAAACTATCACTGTCCATCACCTGCTGTGAATCACAAACTCATTGCAGAAACTACTTATGGACCTATAGCTGGCAGGAAGCAGTAACAGTAACAGCTTTCTGCATCTCCTTGCCCCAAAATAAGAGCTAACACAGACTACACCCTGCTGGTGAGCTGCTATGCAGTTAGGTGCAATTTGCATTCACTGGTCAGTGCCCATTGCTTCTCAGTGATGACTGTTCACCAATGGGAAAAGTGGTCACTGCCAGCCACTAAATGGTGTGCAGAAATTGGTCACCAATGGCTCCTATCACAAGATAAGTGGTCACAGATTGCCTAGAGAGGTGATATATGTCTCATCCCTGGAAACATTCAAGGTCAGCGTGGACAGGACTCTGAGCAGCCTGTTCTAGTTGAAGATGTCCCTTCTCATTGCAGGGTGTTAGACTGGATGACCTTTTAAGGTTCCTTCCAACCCAATCTACTGTATGATTCTATTATTGTGAATTTGAAAATGGCAAATATTACAATAACAGCAAGTGATACTGATGGGTTCCAACATGGCAAATCCAGCCTGCAGCACCTGGTCAGCTTACAGCAGTGAAATAACTAGTTTTGTTAAGGATAGACATCAACATCAATAGTAGTTATTAGTCAGGAACTGCCTAGCCTGGAAACAGACTATTACCAGTTTACATAGGTAGTACCTGTTCTAAGCACATGTAGTCTTCACTAATCAGGCTGAATAATTAATTCTTGTAGCAATGGAGGTTTACCAGCTTTTCTCCTCTTTTTATCATCTTGTGATACCCTCATTGTCAAATTTTTCTCTTATACTTTGCTACAATATCCTCCCACCTTCTCGCTAGAGTTTAGTAGTACAACATAATATTGCAGGTTCATTTTCCTTCTACCTGAAGTAGCCAACACAACTGATTTTCCCAAGCCCTTCTCTTCTTTTCTCCCCTTTCATATGGGTACACAGCCTATGGTCCCTCTAGAAGTTGTTCTGAGAAAAAAATCCATAGCTAACTACTGCCCAGGCAATGTTTACTTGCTCCATCAGTGTCTGCAAGCTTGAGAGGTGGTAGTCTTGGTTTCTGTCAAGAATAAGGAAGGTTAAGGAAATACCTTGATGTCTTACATGCAGTATTGGTTACCTGAGGTTGGTTTAGATTTGTAGTCTTACCCAAGGTTGTATTCTCTAGATTACAAGAGATGTGGTTGTTGTGCAGAGTTTTCCCTCCCCCACCACTTGTTTTCAAGGTTATATCAATTTTTTTGATAATGTCCTGTCTAACCAGAATTCCTTTAAAAAAGAACTGGTAAGAAAAGATCTTAAACCAGATGCCAAAGCTCTAGAAAAATGAATGCCCCAATTTCTTACTGTTGTGAATCTCACATACTATTTTCTTATCCAGCATTTTTAATTCATACTTTTTACTGAGGTCATCAACTTGGTTTGTATTTTGCAAATGTACAAAATGGGTAATGAAGTGAATGGATGTTCAGTAAGATAATTTCAGAGCCAGGAATAACAGTGCTTTGAATCTCTTTCCAGTGTGTGCAATAATAAAGAGCTGTGGAAATGGCTGTGAAATGACAGAATCACCCCAGTCCAAGTGATCATACAAAAAAAGTTTGAAAAAAAGTGAACAATCAGGCTCTGGGTGAGACATAATGCAAGAAGATAAACCAAATGTACCTCCCTCCTTTATTAACTTTCTTAATCAGGTTACCTCTGAATACCATGAACTCTAATGAGACCAAGAACCATATATTTTAAATGCCAAGCAAACCCCTGTTAAGCAATACACTCTTTCTTTGTAGGGCTAATGCTCTCAAATCCTCATAGTAACTGGCAAGGCTTCCCTATCTGAACCTTTTTTTTACTTAGTATTTTGATTATGTGATAAAGGCCAATGAAAAGTTTTGCCTTTACAAGCAGAGGTATGTGTTGTTTTATTATTATTTTTAATTGATGAACAGCATTGCACTAACATATGTGGAAAGATCAAGATGCACTTTCTTTTTATTATTCCTATTATTGCATTCCTCTACACAACGGCACCCTCTTTGGAGACATCATTTGCAACATAATATTGATTTAATGTGCCACTTCATATGCATTCCACATCCTCAGATTAAAGATTTAAATTAATATGGCAAGTGAAACACTAAGAAATTCAACAAATCATCAGAGAGAGTAATCCACACAGGTTATATTTTATAGGGAAAAAAAATTCACAATCAAACACGCAAACAAACAAGAAAACCACTTCAGCAGCCACAGCCTAGGCCAGATTTAATTTGCTTGATTGATCTTGAGATCTTTGAGCTCAAATTCATTATTCTCCTATTAACTATTATCATTGTTGGAATTTATAAGGGACCTGTAAACCTATTAAACTGGTCTTAAATGTTGCAATCCATTTATTGAACAGACGAGCAATGAAAAATTAATTATTAAATAACCACCACAGAAAACATCAGTGGCCTTGTCACCTCAGAGCTAGATTGATAGCACGTTACCTTCTGGAAAGGTGGGGCCCTGCAATGTTCAAATATAAACCTTGGAAGGATAATGCTGAGTATGTCACTGCAGAAGTCACATTTTTAATTTAATGTTTTATTAAATGTTAGATAGAATAAATTTATCCGGGCCTCGCAGACTCAGTCTTAATAAATGAATTGGCACTCTTTCAGATGTAAAAAATGATCACAGCTTCTCAAGGGCATCGGAAACCCTGAAGCATAAGACACCAATAAATACAAAAAGCAAAGGCAGCATGGACAGTGATATATTTGCAAGCACTGCTGGTGAGCCAACACTTTCAAACTGCTGAGGCTAACAAAACAAGGGCAGTGAACTCCCAAAATGGTAAAAGCACCTGCAGTAAGAAGCTGTGCTTGAGTGCTGTTGCACAAACATGTCCACTACTGGAAAAAAGTGGAAAGGGTGTGGGTTTATCACCCTCCTGCTACTATATTTCAAGATATGTTTGTACGTTTAAAATTTCATGAGCAGTATTAATAATTTATTTTCTTCCTGTCCTTTACTTTTCTAAGACTAGACTTTGAAAACAACAGGCATGGAGAAGATATATTCTCTCCCCCCTGTACAGTTATCTACAGAATGTTCTCTTGTGTTTCCCTGTAGAACTGCTGTCATTAGTAATATTTAATCTGGCTAGGAAAAACGGTTACAAGTTCTTAAGTCAAAACCAATATGCCCCTGTCCTGGCACATCTCTCCAGAGACAAGATTTCAGCAAGTGGCTCCATTTCAAAAACATTTGGCTTACATAAATCAGGACAGCTCAACACTAACACTGAAAGGCTTTCACAGCATAGTTGAGCTGCACTATGTATTTGCACAGACACTAAACAAAGTGATTGCAAATGGCTGTTAAAGTGGCCCTAAAACTGCCCTTCCTCACATTGTCAAACAAAGGAAAAACGCATGGCATGCTTTTTTCCCAGAATCCTAAAATGTTGGTGTTCAATAGCTGTCCATCTCACACTGCCACGTGTTCCAATGTTAGTCAGCACATGAACAACAGGTTCCAATAAGCAATACTACAGAAAGCAGTGACTTGTGCTAAAATTGTCTTCTCCTGCACTCTCTGTTCTTTGAATTCATGCAGCTGGCATCCTCTTGCTGAATACACAAGAGCATTTGAATAAGAAGGTAAAAAGGAAGAGGAAGAGAAACTTCCTTGGAGTCTGGCATTCTTCCAGAAAGCCAGGAAGAAAATTCTCAGCAAGTAAACACTATAAAAGAAAGTAAATGACAAAACAAAACACGCAATTGGGCTGATAAGTTCTGAATAATGAAACAAAACACAATTATGCTGATAAGTTCTAAATATATGATATTCTTGGTCTAACTACATGACACTTGCACCTCACTTATGAGTCCTACAACTGATGTGAGAGGAAATTAGAAGGACTTTATTCATCAAAAAGTGAAACGTGACTTCACATAAACATATGGTTGCATGGAAACACAAGCAGTGAGATGAACTTACTACCGGTAAAAAATGAAAAAAAACCAAAGCTGAGCTATGCTATATCTAATCCTATCTTTCTTTAAATGACCCAAGAAAATAGATTATAGCCTCAGACAAGCAGTCACATTTTATAACAGAAACCACATATTTATATGGAAATTTAATTTTTTTATTCAAAATGTGAAGAAAAAAAAATGAAACAAAAATGGTTTTTCTTTCATTCCATGACAATAACATAGACAGTGGTCTGTCCTGAAGTGTACATTACTGGATCCAAGAACAGAAAGTGGTTTTGGAAATATTATGCTATATATTTATATGAAGAATACATTGGGTTCAAGAAATAAATGAGATAATTAAAATAAAATCCTGAATTTAATTTTGAATAATTTTTGGCTAGGATAGAGTTAATTGTCTTCACAGTAGACTGTAGGGTGCTATGTTCTGGATTTCTGACCAAAAGAGTGTTGACAACATCCACGTGTCTTACATATTTCTAAGCAGTGCTTGCACAGCCTCAAGACCTCTGCTTCTCCTGCCGCCCCACCAGTGAGGCTGGAGGTACAGAAAAGGCTGAGAGGTGGGACAGCTGGGACAGCTGACCCCAAACTGACAGAAGGGATCTTCCATACAACATGATGTCATGCTCAGCACATAAAGCTGGGGGTAGAAGAAGGAAATGGGGACATTCAGAGTGATGGCATTTGTTTTTCCAAGTCCCATGTGACACATGATGGAGCCCTGCTTGCCTGGAGATGGCCAAACACCTGCCCCCCAACAGGACATGGTAAATTATCTCCTTAGGTTTTCTTAAATTTTTTAGATGTTTAGATTTTTAAAATATGATTAAAATGTTTCATTTTGTAAATGTTTTTTGTAAATTTTTAAATGAAACTGAATTTATCCCAATCTATGAGTTTTCTCACTTTAACCCTTCTGATTCACTTCTCCCATCCCACTGTGGGGGAGTGATCAAGTGACTGTGTGGGGCTGAGCTGCCAGCTGGGGTTAAACCACAACCAGCTTTTAATTATTCTGGTAACAGGCAAACCACTTTTTTTCTTTCATTATAATACAACAACCACTTTTGTTTCATAAGTGATTTTCTTGTTAATTTTCAAATCACCTTTGGTGTTGGGAAGAAGAAAAGATTCAGATTTAAAGAGAGATTTGACACAGTTTCAGCTACTAAGTGAAGCCTATTGCTTTAGTGATTTTTGAGGTATATACCCTGTTTTGTAATTCAGACATACAAAAATGTTAACATTTTTAAGCAAAAATATGTACATAAGCAAGCAAAATAAATGTGGTTAGTGTGGATGTTGTAAGAGAGCAGAAAATCAAGAACATCATAAATAGCTCAGAATGTTCCAGCTGAATCTAAGTTAACACTCTTAGAACATGACTCCATGTGCTGCCTGGTCCATGTGCCCTATTTCCTGTCTAGAGGAAGCCATCAAGAGGAGTATAGGAAGTGTCTTTCTGTTGCCAAAATACAAAATTTGCATCGTGTTGGGGATGTGCTCCGTGATATTTGCAGGGTTATGTCCTGTGCTACAGATATATTCAGTGTCTGGCTCCTGCTCCACAGTAAAGAGAAATTTGACAGTGGTCAAATGAAAGGGCTTATCTCTTTGCTCAAGAACAAATAAAGTCATGTCTGATTGCAGTAGTTGTTACCCAAGGATACATTCTTAATCCAATATATCTGAACAATCTATTGAAATGACCCAAGAAAGTATGGGAAGTTAGACAAGGGAAGAACTATAAAGTGATAGGTACAATAAGAAGTAAATATTTTTTTCTAATTCTTTAACATATAGGATTTTTTTCTAGAACTGAAAATACCTCAATAATTAGTAGTTATGAAGCTAACATACGTGACACTGCAACAGTTCACTTTCTCTCTATTAGGAGACAAAATTTATGAGCCTATCTAAAGAAAACTATAGCCATTAGGAATCGATTACAGACTGAGATTTTCTGTAGCTAATCAAAAACTGACATATTCTTGTTGAATAGGATAAATGGCCATATAAATTAATTTCAGTATTTTCAGGCAGAAGGCAACATGCCTAAGTACTTCTCTTGAATGTTAGCAAATAAAAGAATGCATGCTGAAATTAGCACTTCTCTGCTAATAAACAGGGATTCAGCTGAAGCCTTCTATACAGTAGGATCAAACAGATTTATAATAACTGGCATTGGATGCTAAATTGCATCCACAATATAATATATACAGTAACATATTTATAATGTCTTCAACAGATGGGCCAGGTCAAATCTAACCCCAAATCTAAAATACCATACAATTTAGGAAATCCACATATGATCAAGAAATATTGCTCTAGACCAATATAGTGTACTTTTGTAAAAAGAGCCACTGGAAATAGATTGATATCAGACCATCTGTACTGTTTGTTACTACAACTGGCAAGCCTGAATCTACAGCTGATGACTCACGTATTAGCTTTACCAAAACTAAGCATATGAACTTTCAAAACTGTATCAACAGAGTCAATTTACAATGAGTCAGCAAACTGCAAGTCCATCAAAGAGAACAGCATGGGAAATAACAGCTTTACTGATTTTAACAGAAGAATTTGCTTCCCATTTCTTCACAAACAATGATACTTATTTTTTTATTGTGCACTTATTTTAACATGCCAAATAATGACAGTTTCTAATGGAAAATTTCTCAGAGGTACCTAGATCTTGACAGATGATTACATGCCAAATGTTTTTATCCTACACAAAATAGGGTAATGGATGGTAAGGATAGGTGCAAAGGTAAAAGGATAGGTGCAAAGCATTAGTATGTGTGTGCATATAAGTGTACATACATGACATGAAACTTTTGTAGCAATCCCATTAAATGCCAAAAAGTCTTCTAATCAGATGTTAAACACCAATTAAAAAAAAAAAAAAGAAAGTCTGGGACACGTAGGATGTTGTTCTTTAGTAAACTTTGATTCTGAGGATGAAAAATTGAGATTTGTCATCCTCTTGTACAGTGACTAATGAGCTAATAAATTTACAGACAGATGAATGCAGAATTCTTGATTTCTCTTTAAAAAGGTAGCTACAGCCTAAGGAATTATTTTAATAAAATAGGGAATACAATAAAACACAATAAACCCCATAAATACTGTGAAAGGACTATGTTTTCAAGAGCTCTACCCAACCCTCATAAATGTAAATGAGACTGTTTACTCTGGTACCATTACTCACGAGTATTCTCTTTTAGTAAAGGCAATTTTTTAAAAAAAAAAAGTAATTTCCAAAAGCTGTGTAATATAAATCCTTTCACACATGGAAATTGTAAGGGATTATAGATTGCAGTCCATGTTATAGTAAGAAAGAATTATTATCCTTTGTTACTTTGAGCAGGTAATTCCATTTCTTTCTTCTCCCCTTTCCCTTCTTATTCTTCACCTATGAATCCTATTTTTTTTGTAAGCTCTTTGAAGAAGGAATTATTTATATCTGTAGTTTAATCCTCCAGCACTGACTGGGGACTGCAGAAACAATTGCAATGTAGATACAACAAATGGATGCTGAGGTAGTCACAGCTGAAAGTGTCATACCTACACTATTGTTTCAGTTACCTATGAAGATGCTTCTTGGTTTGGAGCTTGTGCTCTAAAGAAAACTGATCTTCCTTTTGTCAAAGAATTCCTAATGATTTCAAATAGTTTCTAGAGTTCACTACAGACTTACTTCATTTATTGTCCTTATCACTCCATTTCTGTCTTCACTTGCCTGCTTTCTGTCCCTCTTCAACATATTGTTACTGTAGGAGGTATTCACACTGTCTAACTTTAGTCAACTAATTTAGGACTCTGAATCACCCTCTTTGAGTGCCTACATCTCATAAAATATGACTATATATGGAATAGACATTTTTAAACTCAGGTATTCTAATATGTACTTTTTTCAAACACCCAAAGTAACTTGGCCTAGGTGGGGTTAATATTCCACTGCATAAAGCAGTTCCTGTCAACAGTAAGCAAATTTATTAAGTGACTGGTTTACAGGTATTTTTGCACTAGCTTGGCATCTCACTTTCCTTTTTTCTCACCTAGATTTAATGCAGTAATCACACTATCTGTAGCAAAGCATAAAAGAAAAAATAAATAAAGAAGATTAAATGCAAATAGTATCTACTAATGGAATTTACTAAAATATCCGTAGAATTTAAAAAGCAAATGCCTGCTCAATAAATTGCTGCATTCAGCCAAGGAGGCTGCAGCTGTGAGTAAGACAGTACATCAGTCCCACGCCTAACCACATCTTGACCTTTCTTTTGAGACTGTCAACAAAGGTGCCAATTAGAGCAATGATTTAGAGCAACACATTTTGCGTTCTGCTAAACACAACTGTTACCAAGGGGACAAAGATCATGCATTTTGCTTAACACTGGATGCCTGATTGGCTCAATACAGATCTTCCGCTGACAACCACTTTGGTAAGCCTCAAGATGAGAAGTAGGTAAGTGCACCACCCACATACTTTTCTTTTGATCTCCTGGGACACAGAAAAGCTTATACTGTAAATATCTGAAGGATTTCCTGGCATATTGTTGATTTTGCTTAGTTTATCATCTCTCACACACAAACTCAATCATCTAAGAAATTACTAAATTCTTTTTGTATCAGAACAATATTAAACTATTTGTTTCCATATATCACAACTAATATATGGCCATAAATTATGCATCCTAATTCAACATAATGAGAGCTGCAATCCAGGTATTCAAACTTAGCTTCTGAAAGCCTCTCCTTCAACCAAGCCATAATAAAGGGCTTAAGCAAAATATGAATCAACTATCAATTATTTATTTAAAGAATGGTAAATGAGATAAGCTGATGAGAGACAGAAAAAGAAGAAATTATTTTTCTGTCTCAGCTGAAATGTGAATGCATGCAATTTTGATAAAACTTAGAGAGGCAAGAGGAAAACAATGTATAGTTGAATACAAACTGCCCATAGCATAAAAAAATAAGTGAGTTATGTACCAAGAGTAGGGAAAAGACTATGATACAGTCTTAAATATAAGATTAAATTTTATCTTGGAATTCCATTAGCAGGATACATATTGATGATCTCACAAACAACATAACAAGACCACAAATCTATTTTAAGTGTACAAGAAAATCTTTAGCTGACACAGGCGTTCAAATAATTACTTTGAAAGAAGTCAGGCATTTCTATATGTGGTTCACTAAAATTAAAACCCTATATGTATAACAATTACTATTAATTCATATATATCTAAAGTTCAATTAAAATAAGTTTTACTCAGTACAACATTGTTTGTCCATCCCAATCAGATCTGCTTCCCACACAGCAATTTCTATGAACTGATCATCTAAGGAGAAGCACAGGACATGTAATGACAGAAGACATGTGCAAGTAGGTTTTCAGTACAAGTATTTCAAACTGAATCTGTATTAAGGCTTACTGACTGACATTCATGATAGGCCTACTTACTTGGATCTACCAAATCCTGGGAGGTGGGAAGAACTTATATAACATACACTACTTTAAATCTCATATTTCTCTGTAAATGTTATGAAAAAAACTTCAAACATTGGGCTAAAATTTACCAGGCAGTTCAGAGATGTTTGCATGCAAACTAGCTACTGCTACATTAAAATTCTTTTACAGTTAGGCACAGGATTAACAAGTTTCTTTACCAGTTGTCTCTTTTTTAAAATAAGTACTATGTCTTTTGGGGGATGGGGGTGGTGATTTGGGTTTTTTTGGTCTTATGGTGAGAAAAAGTGTATTGTGTAACAGCAAGCTATGATGTAACTACAATCAACACTTCTGTCTGTACTTTAAATCTTTAATTGCTTCCCTAAAACTAGCCTAGGGAAAAAAAAATCAGTACCTTGAAAATACACATAGTTTTGAAGAAGCTAATTGAACTGATATATTCTTTAAATTTTAAAGTATAAAATTTATTGCTTTTCTCTTTGGGGATTTTCTTCTCCCCTGCCTCCTGCAGCTCTAACTTACTATTGCATGAAGAGAACTATGTTATACCTGATTAATGGAATATGAATTGGAACCTAAAAGTTAAAGGCCAACCTGATTTCACTGTTCAAAATCAATAAAATCTGAAATTTAAAAAAAACAGATGAACAACTAAAAACAAGTCAATGAGTGAAGCTATCACAGCTACCATTTATTTTAAATGACAAGGTAGGTAACTTGTATTAAGTTTCCTACTAAAGACTTGCCTTTAAAATAAAAATATTATTCATTCAGTAAAATAGGGCTTTTACGGAACTATGGAGATAAATACAACTATGAAATCTTCAGGCTAGAGAACATTTTGAATTTTATTTCTTTTTTGGTATGGTTTTACAATAAATGGTCAGTAAGAGCTTGAGAATACAACACAAAATTTTGCAATACTGTATTTAATTTTGATAGGAAGGAAAAGATTAAGTATTTCCACTGATTCAGCCTTGGGTTCCATACCAGTTGGGAAAATTCAAAGGATGCACTCTGAGAGTTATGTTTTCAAAAGTCAAGTTCTATGAATGGACAGCATTCACATACCTGCTGATGTTTACAGGTCGTTAATGATACACTAATATACTTAAAAGAATACTTAATATGGAAGGATATAATGTAGACATCTTGTGCATAGGCATGATCCAAGTATTTTGTGAAATCTTTCTTAGTATGAAGACAGAAGTTTCTTTTATTAAGATTCAGCTAGAAGAGCATTTTCTTGTCTAACAGATAAATGACATGATACCTTATATGTTACCTGTCAAATACTTAATTTGATAGATTCTCATTTCTCAAAGTCACATTGGTATGGAAAAAAATATTTGAAGTTAATGTAATAATTAATGTATCTGTCCATCTAGCTTTAATGTTTTCAGCTGTTTTCTTCTGGGAATCATATATATTTCTGCTTGGAGAGATTTGACTGGATGGTTTAAGGATCATGGTTTGTCTTACATAAAAAAGTTTAATTATAAGTGTCAAGAAAAAGTCAATGTCTTTGAAAAATAGAGTGCTGTCATAGAGAAAACAAAACAAAAAAAAACTGAAACAAAACAAGATAAAAAAGCAAAATGCCAAGTAATTTGAGAGTGTTCATAAAAAAAAAGCTTTTCAACAGTATTTTTGTCATACTTGGATGAAATCTGAGCTCCACTTTAATAAAAACAGAATTCCTGTTGGTTTTTGCTGTTATGATTTTTAACTTTAAGTGATATTGTAGGATCTAAATAGAAAAATTGCATATATTTATGTCTCTGTGATTGTGTATATGTGGAAAATCCCCAGTAAAGACAGCACCAAATTGTCCCTTAATCAAGTTCTTGATCAAGCATAGGACATCTGAGTATCTTACAGATATACTTCTATGGCTGTAAACTTCAGGTAAAAAAAAGAAAAAAAAAAGAAAACAACCCTAAATTCAGAAAGATTACCTTTTGTGACTCATATTTCTATTAGTTTACTTAGCCCAAAGGAAAAAATATCATAATTGCATTTTGTTTTATATGAAATTGAAATGTAGAGGTACCAAAAACACACCACCCAATCCTTCTACCAGTAGTTACATAAACTCCTGTGATTCAAACTTGATGTTTTTCTTGTCACAGATTTCAGGATGAAACTGGACCTTTCAAATAAGCAGGTATTTTAGCCAATATCATCCTTGACAGTTTATTCCCATTGTGATATTTCACTTACTATCTTGTACATTAAAGTAATAACTATTGATACCACTCCCCAGAAAGAAGTCATTACTTGGGACTAGCAACATGGAAGGATGGAAAGTATTGAAACATTCTATTTGGAAAATGCAGTGTCCCTTATGGGTTCTGATATCCTGCTACACTGGGGAACGTAGGAAGATGCACAGCCTTTTAAGGAAAGTAGAGAAACAAGAAGCCTGTCTGAAAATGGAAAAATCTAAATATATTCAAACCAATTCTTATATAGTTTCTAGAGAAAAAAGAAAAAAAAATCCCGAAAAGAAAGAAATACAGATTCTTCCCTGAATTGTTATAGTGATACAGGTTTATTTCAGACAGCATTTAAATACTTATTTGTTGATATATTTTATCATTATGGGTTTACACGAAATATAGTGGGATACAGGCTTTGCATAGTGAGTAACAGCTTCCTAGAGGTGCTGAAAAGTATTCTGTGACATTCTCCCAAATGAAAAAGCACCATTGAAAAGGCATATATTTATCTCTTAATACTACTTAAATGTACACACATTTCAAGAGATATATTACTCCACAGCAACTGCAAAGCACAGATATTTTCAGTATGGAGCCAGCACGAGGCACAGTATTGTCACTGTTTTCCATGTGCATTGTTTCCACAAAACTCTGCCGCCAATCATTTAATGCTATTTTCTTAGGTTTGGTGGGCAAACTGTAAAAACTGACATAACTTTTTATTAGGTGGCTGCTTATTTTGCAAATCTATTGTGAAAAGCATTCAGCTTTGAATTGTTGCAGTGAGCTCATATTTTTGCTATAATTTTTTCCCTCTAAAATAACTGAATTTCTATTCTTATATTTGATGCAGAAGTGCCATTAATATAACAATATGTTCACTAATAGGTGTGACTACACATTTTGTGGTCCATCTCTGTCACTGTCTTATTTTGCACAAGCCCTGTGGTATTTTAGAGCTTCAACAATTTAGTGAGAGCATTGAGTTTTCTTCCTATTCTTCCTTCAAATGAGAAACTAAATTTTCGATTGTGCTATATTTTAATGGTAATTTTTGTGTTGCTATGAATTAACAAAAAGGTCACAGTGGCAAGTTTTACTGTTACTCTCCTATATTTCTGCATCCTATATTTTACTGTATCAAAGCAGCTTGCTAAAGGAAAAAGAATATATGTAGTATAAATACTCATATACACAGAGATATATATGTGTGCATATATATATATATAGATATGTATGTATAATTGGTCCATAGATAGGCATAGATTATATTTTATGTTCTGTCCTCTCAGCCTATCAGGCACCAGCACTAGTTATTGAGGAGTTACTAGCATTTTCATAGGCTTGTTCACAAATTAAATACTTGATCCCTGTTGTCACCTGTTAACTGGTATCTACCTCTGTTCCACCCAAAATAGTTTGGATTAGGGTTGGGTGGACTACAGTATGGAAAATACAGGATTTATGTCAGATAAAACTATGGGAATATCACAAGAAGTGCTAGCTTTCCTTATAGTTCCTTTACCAAACAGGTAGGGTCTGAGTTGCAGGTGTCTGATCATATTTCCCACCAATATGTTCAGGATCTCTTTTAGTGTCCATTCTGAGTTCAAGGCAGTGGCATGCATCTGTGCAAGGTGTCCCAAGCAGTCTCAGGAGCCTTCTCTGTGCAAGCAATCTTCTTGGTGAAGAAAGGTGGTGAGGTCTGTTGCATACTGTAGGCAGTCAGGGTTGGTGAAGCACACATAGACTCTCTCAGGGAGAGGATGGAGAACACTTGAGAGAAAGAGAGAGAGATACCAGGAAATAAGCAGGCCTAGGGGAGGTCAGGACGTATAAAGCCTCAAAATAAGTTTGCCCTTCCCCTTTCCAAGAAGAACTTTAAATATTTCAAATCTTAAAATATCTTGGTTCATATCAGATTGTGAAATAAAGCCTTGAAAATTAACAGCTGTCTAGACCATACCACTAGTTTGCTTTTTCCTTATTTTCACCCAAAGTCTGAGGTGTAAGAAGTAGACTCATATATTCCTGCCTATTTGGACTGATTAAATTCCTGGTTTTTAGGATTATCACCAAGACAATTCTAAGAACTGCTAAGTTAAAAGCTTGCTCCCATCTTGATTTTGAACGTGTCTGCCCAACATGATGAATTAATTACTTTTCCATTTTCTGTCCTTAATTTCCATACTTGTGGTTGCAAACAGGATAGTTGTGTCTCAAATATTTAGTTTTAATTATGAAGGCAACTTGGCCCTTAACCTTGTTAGTGTAATTGAATAAATGCGGTGAGAACAATGTTCCTCTCAAGAGATTCAGTCTCCATCTCAAGTCAGAGACTAAGTAATTTTGGGATAGGATGCAAAATGAAGCAAAACTTTTCTCAAAGATTAAAAAAACAAAACATAAATACTGTCAATATTCACTATAGCAAAACCTCAACGGCAGGGTGCTTCAAGGCACCATACAAGGACCAAGTGTTCAAAATGTATTAAGTAATGTCAAAAAAAAAGTGAACAGCAATTTGGCAAAATTTACAAATAACAAGGAAATCATGTTAACCAAGTCTAAAAAAGACAGGAAATCTGAGAGAAAATTGACTCAGGGAGATGGGTGGCCATCTTAAAAGATGTGACAATAATTTATTTAAATGTTAAATAAGGCCTGTTGAAAAAACAAACAAAAAAAGCCCACCAAAAAAACCAACAAATCACCAAACAAACAAACAAAACCAAAAACCAAAAACAAAGCAAAGCAATCTAAATGTGTAACAGATTATTTGTTTTATCAGAGCTCTCACTTACTAGCACTATCTTAGGAAAAACACCTGGGTCTCACTGCAGACAGCTCAATGAAGAGCCCTGCTTGATGAGCAGCTGCAGTCAAAAAAGCATATAAAATTTTCAGATACAGAAGAAAATGAGGTGAAGAATAAGAAAGAAAGAAAATATGTCATTATATGAATCAATAATTTTCCCTTCTCTGGAATAGTGTGAAGTACTGGTCACCCCATCACAAAAAGATATTACTGAATTAGAAGGTATTCAGAAAAGACTGATTGTGATAATTAGGCATATAGACAAGACTTCATATGAAAAGACTGAAAAAACTGGAATTGTTAACCTTAAGAAAAAAAAAATAAAAGATGAATAAGGAGGCATATGATGAAAGTATAAAAATGGTAAGTGGCAAAGAGAAAATAGATCAGGAGCTTCTGTAGTCCTGGGTCTCTTAATTCAAGAACAAAAGGACACTAAGTGAAAGTGAAAAGCAGCAGCTCCAAATCTGATAAAAGAACATACTTTTTAATGCAGCACATAATTAGATTATGGAATTCAATGCCACAGGATGTCACTGATGTCAAGACCTTACCAAGACTCAAAGAAGGACTTGGCAGATACAACTCTTGATATTCTTGGGAATTTTATGCTAACTAACTGTTAAAAGGTTTTGAAAGAGAGGTTATGTGCCATATTTCATGATTTAAAAGAAAATAATTTAAAAAAGAATTTGGAGAAAAGTTCCCTCTAAGTGGATATTCCCATCTCTGGCTGTCTGATTATTTTGTTCTTTTCTTTGCTTCGTATGTTGGCATTTTCTCTTGAGACATCTGGGCAGCCTTGGTGGGAGGCTGTGTAATAATGAATAACTATTCTGTTCTAATTACTATTATCCCAGTCCTACCCCACTATCTTAGTATCTCCTATAAAATCTTAGTATTAGGACTTTGGCCTTCCCTTTTGCAGAATAATTGTCTTATGCTCTATTGTATTCCATTCCATTCCAGTTAGCCAGCTAGATTTCTCACCCATTGTCAATTAGTATAACCATTGTTGTAAGTTATATAGCATTGTGCATTTGTTTGGAGCAACTGTGAAACTTCTAGATGCAGAACTAAATACATTTTTGCTGTGACAGCTATACAATTAATTCTGTGTGCCCCAATTGTCTTCCAGCCCTATCTTACCCTCCAGCCATGCTACTGACATCTTGCTTCCCATCCTGCAGCTGGAAAACATATGCAGTGTCTCTAAAATAGAGGCACTTTAGTTTTTAAACTTCCTATTCTCCACAGCTTACTTACCACATTTTTCTCCTTTCTGCCTGCCTGGCTGCTCAGAGAGATAAAGTATTCTTGTTCCCATTTTTGTTATTATCCTATTTCTTTTCTAATTCATTAGCTTTTTCTTTACCTAGTTTTTTCTATGTGAAGGCTTTCAGTGCAGGTAAACAATGGCAGGCATAAGCATAAAAGAACTTCTCAGATCAGATCTGTTAAGTGAAAACTGAACCAAAAACAGGGTGTGAGAAATACTTGATAGAAGCAGGATCACAGATTTTGAACAACATTCTTAAACAGGTATTCCTCCCTCTGTTATAAATTTCATTACATTCTCAAAGCTGGAAGGGATTGAGGCAGGAAGAAAACCTTTAAGTACCTACCTATGTAGCCAGCAAAATACCTGCTAAATTCTGTGAGGTTTTGGGAGAACTACAAAGTAAGTGAAGATATTGGGGGTGGGGGCACAGAGAGCAGCTGTGCTCATAGGGCCAGCTGGGGGGCTGTACGTGCCTTGAAAAGAAGTTGAATTCAGACAGTGCTTACAAACTGGACACCATCGGGAGACTGTGAAGATACCAAGGGAAAACACCTGAAAGAAGAAAGGCAGCCCCAACTGAGCTAAGATACGACTAGCTACCACACAGAGACATGTGGTATGTTTTGTCTCCTTCTCTTCCCCAACAACTTCCATCACAGAAGGTTTTCAAGATTCAATGTGGCAGGTTGCCAGATAATCTCATCAAAGTTCTCCCTCCCACAAAAGGCTAGACCTTTGAAGGTCCCTTCCAACCTGGGCTGCTGTGTGATTCTATGAATTGGGACTGTATATATTAGTACACTGCTTTGGAACTCACTATTTTCCTGAACTTTCATATGCATGCTTCACTAACAAAACATAGTCCATAATTATTTTCTCTTTTTTCTATTTTAGGATAAAAATATTAAAGTAGCAAAAAATGGGTAATGTTCTACCTCTCACAAATTGAGCTGGAATATCACACACAATGCTAAAATCACCATGTAGATTACCTATTTGTGTTGTCTTTGGGACATCCACATTGCACTCACCATATGGTTTAGATATGCCTGGGAGTTTAAGTTAGTTTGCAAGACTGGTTTTAGGCTGAGTTCAATCCACAGGACATGTAACAAAGACACTCACGCATAAATATGCTATTGTAGTACAACATTCAAGAGCAAAAGAGGAGGAGCTGGATAGCAACAGTAAGGAATTTAATTTTAAAAGTCTAGAAGAAATGGATCCTATATAATGTGGGATAATAAAAAGAATGAATACTTTCTAGTCTACAGGAATAGGAGAGTTTTTTTCCAATCTTTGAAAATTTACAAACACCAACTCCGAATAATTAGTATGTTTATAGTTCTTCACCTTTTAAATTTTTAATACTTAATTCTCATTGATTACAATTCCTTCACCATGAAACAAGGAAATACCTTTAATTTGAAAGGCACCTATGAGCAAAATAGTGCATTGTATTTTTTAAGTACTACCTAAATAAAAGAAATACCCAAATTATGCACAAATACTGTGTTTTCAGCCATATTTTGCCAATTTTATTTTACTAAAACTCACCTAGTTTTAAACTATCTTCCTTCTTGAAAATTCATATTCTGAAAAGAAGTAGGAGACCACCTGATCAGAAAGAGCAGTTTTACCTAAATGATCATTATTTTGCAACAAAAAGTTACAAAAAGTTTTCACCTAGATGTTTATGCTCCCTTTTCAAGTCTGCCAGTCTTCCTTTTGAAGTCCTCTGTTCTGAATATTGTCACCACTTAAAAAGCATGCCCTGAAGTCAAGAAACATTTTCATATGAACAACTAATACATTTACTGAAAACCATTCTAACAAATATGCTTTCCCCTTCTTAGCAAAGAAAAATAATTGTCACCCATCTATTAAAACAAAAGATAAAATGTCTCATTATGGTTATGCAAAACTAGGTTTCCCATATTACCTCAATCATGTTACACAATGCATGCTATCTTCCTGTTTTGCATAGTGAAGCTAAACAACATATTATACCTTTTTTCCCCTATATCTCATATTAGGTCTGTGTTCTTTTGTTATGAATTGTGTCTGATATAGACAAATACACATCTTTTACCATTAAAACAATTTTATCTTGAAAATCTAAGTCAATTAGATTAGACAGAAATGTTCATGGAATGAAATATGGATGGGATAGATTTCAGCACTTTAGTTAAAGGGGCATTTTGTTTTGTTTTGTGTCACTGTAGGGCACTTGTTTTTGTTTTCTGCCACTGTATACTTGATAACGAGCTTTGGAAGAAGTACCAGTGAATACCATTCCATCAGCTTCCATTATGGTAATTGTCTTTTAAAAACAGAAAAGTGAATTTGTGCCTATTTAAAAGACAAAAATTAATGTGCAGAATGTTGTAAGACCCATTCAGCTCTTCTAAAAAATGAACCTTCTAAACCTGGACTTTCACTTACCCAATTACAAGTCAGATTTCAGGAGTAAAGGTGAAACTAAGAGACCTTCTTAAAATAAAGGCCTATGGAGTTTTATGCTCTCCAATCTATTACGACTTTATCTATTTAACAAAGAAAATCATATTCAGTCCTATGCAGAGCTCACAGGCTTGCATGTAGCTTTCTCAACACCTTATTTGGGATTTGGCATACACGACACTTTATCCTCAATCCAAATGTGATTTTTTTTCTGTTCAGTGCAGAGATTGAGCTATGCTTAATGGTTTTGAATTGGTTTCCCTAAGGCTGAAAAGCTCCTTTTTTTCTTAAACATTTCAATCAGGAATGCTGTGGTTGGAAGACACCAACGGCAAAGTACAGCTTTTTTTATTCTGTAGTTTTCATGAGAATACAAGCCACATTTCCATGAAAATAGTTAAGCAATCAGAAAGCTTAAACATACTTAATATTAAGTCTAAACATAACTAATACCTAACTATAGTTATAAATGTAACTTTCACTTAACATTTGTATATGGTATGGTTTATGCACCTATGCCTTTAAAAAATAAATCCTAAAATAAACCACAGAGTCCTAGCATTAGCAAAGATAATAACACATTCTCTGCTTCTATTGTCCTAGCATAAATTTACCTCTGGGCATTACTGCACAGAACAGAAGCTGTTACTATTCCCTTTGTCCACATTAAAATTTTCCAGTATTAAAATATAGGTAATATCAGATTTGTAATGGCTTCCACAAAACCACTCGTGTATCAAAATCAGCCTCTATTCAGGATTCCAATGAGAATAAGAGTCCAGATGTGCAACCGTCATCCGTATAATTAATCCAATGATATTCACTACTCAAATACAAGCAAGCAATTACTTAAGTAAGGTGTTTGTAATATGAGGCCTGAAATTGTTGATTTTTGTTCTTAGCCAGTAGTTTATGCATGTATACCTTTCAATTTTTTTAATAATTTTAAATTTAAAATTCTAAATCCTTTTGCATTTATCTAGGATGGTCAGTTTTGGAAGTTTTAGGTTTATAAGGGTAAATTCTAATATTATAAGGGGTATTACAGAGTGGTCATCTTATGCTATGCAGTGGACAATTACTACATAAAATATCTTGGGTTTTTGTTTCCCCTGAGATTAAAATTGCTAGTAAAAGGAATTATGAAAATGCAAAGCAATTTCTGAGCCAATAAGACTTTTATAAACCCCTGTGGGATCACTCTTTTCCTTAGTTCATGAAATTCAGTGGATTTTTTGTTCATGGTAACTGGAGTTCTCTCTTGAACTATTCTTCTTCATTTCCCTTCTAATCTCCCAAACTGTCAGTGTTCAGACATAAGAACTTTTTTTTTTCCAGCTCATTCATTTCTTCCAAAAGATCTCAAAGTACAAAGCAGAAAATTATTTATCCAGAGATAGATGAAAGTGGACACTATTGTCACATTTTTAGTACGTTTGCAGACAATACTAAGTTGGTGGGACTGTTTCCTGTTGGAGGGTAGGAAGGCTCAGCAGAGGGATGTAGAAAGGTTGGATCCATGGGATTAGGTGAGTTGCATGAGGTTAAATATGGCAAAGTGATGGGTTCTGCACTTGGTTCACAATAATCTCATTCAGCCCTACTGTTTTGTGGGTGGAGGGCTGGAAATCTGCCCAACAAAAAAGGACCTGAGGAGCTGGTTGTGCCCAGGTGGCCAAGAGGGCCAATGGCACCCTGGCCTGTATCAGTGTGACCAGCAGGACCAGGGCAGTGATTTTCCTCCAGTACTCGGCACTGGTGAGGCCACACCTCAAATCTTGTGTTTGGTTTTGGGCCTCTCACCACAAGGACATTGAGGTGCTGGAGGGTGCCCAGAGAAGGGCAATGAATCTGGTGCAGAGTCTGAAGACCAAATCTTACAGGGAGAAGCTGAGGGTACCAAGGTTGTTTAGACTATTAAAAAGGAGGTTCAGGGGGTGAACCTGTACTCTCTACAAGTACCTGAGAAGATGCTGTAGCCTAGTAGGGGCTGTTCTCTTCTCCCAGGTAAAATGCAATAGGATAAGAGAAAATGGCCTCAAATTGTGCTGGGGGAGGATACCAGGAAAATATCTCAGAGAAAAGGTTGTCAAGCATTTAAATGGGCTGCCCAGGAAAGTTGCTGAGTCACCATTCCTGGAGGTATTTAAGACATGCAGTTGTGGCCCTTACAGACATGGCTCAGTGATGGACTTGGCAGTGCTGGGTTAACAGTTGGACTCAATGATCTTAAAGAATCTTTCACTCCTAAATTATTCTCATTCTGCAAAGTTCTAACACGGGATGAAGGAATAGAGAGTCCTAAGCATGTTACAGTCTGATTTTTTTCAACATTTGCAGGGAAGGTATATTTGGGGTATAGATATTCTGTCCTCCACTCAAGCTCTAAAAGAACTGAGACTCAGAATCATGTAGTCATAAGTATTCCAAGTGAATTAATCTGTTGGAATTGTAGCTATTTGTGTAAAATTATATAATTCTGATTAGTTATTAAGTTCTGCAATTCCCAAGTGCTAACACAGGCTGCAATTCCTACATAGTAAGTCAAAAGCAAAAGGATAAGCTGTCTGCTGTAAATGAGACGATGGCTGAAGACCTGAGAGCTGGCATTTGGCCAAATTGAAGATTTGTATAGGACAAACGGGGCTGAGAAATAATTTTAATCAGTAGTGGACAAGTTTTGACAGAGAAAATAAAAAGATGTTATCGATCTTGTCAACCTTATCTTCCATTCTCCTTAATTACTATGGCCAAATTAGAATTAGTATCTTCTACTAAATTGTTCATGCCAACCAAATTCCCATACAGTTAACTCCAAATAATGAATAGCCTACAGGACAACCTTTATTCATAACTTCATACATTTTTAACAATCTTTTCAAAAACAGTAGTTAGGATTGTGACTCTTAGCCTTAACAGAAATCAGGTGTATGTTGTCCAAAAGAAAATATTAGCATTTAGTTGATTGGTTATTTTGCTGTGTGCTACTTCTCTACCAATGTCTTCTAATGTCTTGGGCAGTTTACAGATTTGGTTTTCATTCAAGTGAGGCATTTGAAGTGTTAGGCTGGTCCCAACATTCTGAAAATAATCTATAGCTGTTCCAAGCTACTTCTCTAATGTCCTAATGGGCAGTATTTTGGCTTTGCAACAGCTGTTGGTCTATTTAGACTATATTAGTGATCCCCTGAAAAACATGTGGCTTTATAAACGAATCAGTGAGGCACCTATAACAGCTCTTTTTTCAACAGGTCTAAATACAACATTGAAACGCTTTTACAATAAAACAGTCATCGTTCACTCTGGGTTTTTTTATATATTCACCAACTTGTAATTTGGAAAATTCTGTCTTTTTGTTGTATTGGGAATTTAAATTTAGCCTATTGCCAAAGAGAAATTTACCAGAAGATCTTCACAAGAATATGAAGCAGACAGAAAAAATCTCTGAGTGAAAGTATAGAAAGATTAATGAAATGCATACATCAGAGAAAACAGCATGCAAAAAGGCAAACCCTGTTAAGAATTTATCTCTTTAGCATGAAAAATATTTATACTTCTCTCCTCTAACCTGTAAGCAAGTTATTACTGATAAAAATACCCACTGATACTCACAAACTTAAAAAATTATAATACAAAAACAATTATAAGGAATGATTTTAAGGAATAGAATTACAATTCAAGCATTGTTTGGGAAGGCCATTATTTGCTATTTTTAAAAGCAGTTTAACTGTACCCAAATATCTATGGCAATATATTAAACATCCCCCAAGTGACACCATACACATTCAATCTGTCATTCTCAAGGTGTTCTGCTGCCCTCAAAGAAAGTAAAAGCATTTTAATAAATAATCGAGGTACAAAAATCACATTTCACTTCGAGGAGACTTTTCCTACCACTTTACTCTCAGCATAGAAGAAGAAGAAGAATGGCCCCTTCAAGTAGGGGCCATTTCCTATGTGCCCATAGAACAAAGGGCTCCATTGGAAATAGTAGCAAGAGCTCTCTCTCTGCCCTCCCCATTCAACAGAAAATTTCTACAGTGTAACCTTCCATAGGGTAGAGGAAAGGATTCATGAGAGTGAATCCTCTCAGCTTGAGCATGTAAAACTTATTATTACCATGACAGAAATCTCATTTTCCAAGCATACTTTCTCCATTGCAGAATACACAAGTTTTAAATGCAGATGCAGTCAAAATCTCATTAATGACTCAGATCAAGAGCTGCCATTGATCATTAAAACATAAATGCAGTGACTTCTAAATCTTAAAATGACACAGTAGCTGTGCATTTTGGGAAATGAGAGGAACTGTGACTATAATGTAGAAATCCATGAATATTTTCTTCCTGCTGTCTAGGCATTGCTGAGATTTTTCTAGTATGAAAAGAACAACATAGCCTTTATATGACATTTTCAAACTATCTGTTAAAAAATAGAGAAATAGTACGTGTTTTTCTTAATGTCTATCATACTCTCCTTTCTTGATGTGCATGTGGTTTGCATTCACTCTGAAAAGAGTTGCTTTAAAAAAAACTTTAAAAGCTTCTCCCTTTATTTTTAGAACACAAGATTTTGTCACTCTTATTCTAAACAGTCTCTAAAGAAGCATATCTTACTAGAATACAAAGTTTGAAATACAATGGCAATTTTACATAAATGAACACAAGCCACCACTTGCTAGAATGGATTAGAATGTGAACTGGGCACCAGCTGTAGGTAGTGGCCACTAGTGGGACTCACTGTCTTCATCACTTATCATCACAAAAAATGGTATCTGGCAATTAAAGATATGGAGTTAAATAAAAGAAAAACCTAAAAAAATGATGTAACGGAAAAGAAATCTGGTTGTCATCATCTGAGATTCCCTAATATTGATAAAAAAGAAACTAATCTCTATTTCAAATTTATATTTAAATCCTACGTATTTAATGAGAATTGAGAATGATTCCAACAAAGAGTCCCATCTCATAAAAAAAAGAGATAAAAAAGAAGAAATACAAAAAAGAAAGAAATAAAACCACAAAAAAAAAAAAAAAACAACACAAAAAAAGAAAACAAAACACTCATGGTTAAAAGTATTTTCATTCTAAATTTCACCCATAAAGCCACAATTTGAACAGGTGTTTATGAAACCTTTTCAATTTCCTGTGATATGCAATATGTGATCTGATTGAAATAATAACCAATCAAATAATTGTAATTGTACCTAGAATGACTCTGTATTGCAAATGAGTTCTTTGGGAAGTCAATGAGAATTACCAAGTGACAATGCAAAATCTCTGTAACAAAAACCTGCAACTGGAGTTTTGCACAGCAGTAATGCTATTGGTCTAAGTGGGCAGAATTTAGAGGAAAGCCAAGCACTTCCAAATCAAAAAAATGTGAGCATGTGGTGGATTGACACTGTCTGGACACCAGGTACCCACAAAAGCTGCTCTATCACTCCCCTCTTCATCTGGACAGGTGAAAGAAAATATAATGAAAAGCTCATGGGTTAAGATAAGGACAGCAAGAGATCGCTCAACAAATACTGTCACAGGCAGGACAGACTAGAGTTGGGGAAATCAACCAAATTCATCACCAGTTAAATGAGAGCTGGAGAAGTAAACCCAAATCTTAGTGACATCTTCCTTCCACACCTCCTTCCTTAATACCCTAATCTCTATGTCCTCCTAATGGGGGCTGAGGTCAGTGCTTCTCCCTCAGAGGGAGAGCACCTCACACTCTTCCCCTGCTTGGCATGGTATCTCTCCCATAAGAGACAGTCCTCCATGAAATTCTCCTGTGTGAACAATTCCCACAAGATGCAGCTCTTCAGCATCTGCTCCACCATGGGTCATTTCCACAGGGTGAAGTCCCTCAGAACAGGTTGCCAGCGCAGGACCCCCATGGGACAGGCCACAAGTCCTGCCAGCAAACCTGCTCCAGCAAGGGGTTCTGTCTCTCCGTGGGTCCACAGGAGCCAGGAGCCTCCTCCAGCACAGGGTCACAGCTTCCTTGGGGCACCTGCCTGCTCTGGCATTCTGGGTTCTCCATGGGCTGCAGGGGCACAGCTGCCTCAACTTGGTCTTCACCATGTACTGCAACACAGTAACTTTTTACTCATCTTAAATAGTTATCATAGAGATGTTATCACCATCACTAATGTGCTTGGCCTTTGATCAGCAGGGAGTCCATCCTGGACCTGCCTGGCATTGGCTCCATAGGACATAGGGAAAGTTTCTTGAAGCTTTTCACTGAAGCCACCACTGTAGCTGCCCCCACTATCAAAACTTTGGCCCATAAACCCAATACAGGGAGCAAACAGCACCCCTCTCACAGGTGTCAGCCATCCACCTCAGAAAGCTCACCAATTCTCCTGCCAGATGTGTTGAAATGTCATTTTAAGGAATAATCTACAGTAAACTCCCTCCAGCACAAGTCCCAGTTTCCACAACAGGCATCTCTCTTAATAAATTACCAGTTTGGGTTTTTTTAACACTTTACACTTTGGCAATGTAAATTTTACCTTTTTTTTTGTATTACTCTGTGTTAAAGAAAGACAGGAGCAAATCAGGCCTCAAAAGTTGCTCTTCCTAAACTCCCTGCAATGTAATTGGCTTTATCTGGTTTTAAATGAAAAGCAGAACACAAAGTGTAGGACCTTGGCCGGGGGGTGGGGGGGGGTTGGGGGCGGAATATCTTTGAAAGGAGTAAAATAAATGTAAAGTCATGAACAGTACTTATCTAGCCACTCCAAATTAGAAGTCCCTCCCTTTCTATTTACCTCAAACTGAATCACAGTTATTATTTCAATATATTTCCAAGAACAAGTAGTGTGTGTATGCTCGAGGGCTCTGTACCAGAAGACTAAGGAAAAACCGACAACAAGCTGCAGATTTATGATGCATGAATAAGGCAAATGTTTGTCACATGGCTGAAAAAGCCTCTCGTCTCCTACTGCTAAACTTGTTTAGCTGTTATTCGGTATTTATCCTTTTTCCTTGCAATCCAGAAAAAACAGGAAGATCCTTGAACATCCTCTCAATTTCTTCTTGACTTGTAGGTCTTTACATACCTATCAACAAGCCACAGCCTCAGGAAGCTTTCTGTCTCTGTACACCAAGGAATATTGGCATGACTAGCATAGTAATTCTGTTTCAGGCATTTGGCTTAACCATCTTCATTGCAAACAAATTGCTTAATGGCTTTGGGTAGCAAACACATGCAGAGCTGTGCCAACAGATAGAGAAATAGCTGAGTAGGTATGGCTTGTGATCATATTTATTGGCATTGCTTTTAAAACCTCTTCTGAATCATCATTTGCATCATCATGTAAGTCTGATCTCTTTTGTTCAGAAACTCAATGCTTCTAACCTGTTTGTTCTAAAACCAAAAAGAAATCAAAAGTCAGGACTCGCTTCCTCCATTCAAAAGCTTGAGAGTCAACAAAGCCATGTAGGAAGAGGTTCCTTACTTTCATTAACAATATAAATGAAAGGAGCAAAGCTCCATAGAAGTAGAGGAAGACAGGGAGCAGTTCATCTATCAAGAACATAAATACATAAAATGACAAAATCTGGCAGCACACACAGGCACCACAAGACCAAATCCCTTTGGGCTAAAGTGCTTCAAATATTTCTATAAAGTAGCAGAAATTGGACAGGAACTCAGGCAAGCCTCTCTGTGTATGGCAAGGGCTGAATGAATATGCATGGAATTTATAACAAAATGATGCATTAAATACTATGCAAGAAAAAATCATGCCTTTGAAACATGGCACAAGTACAACAGTCCACCTACTTTTTCATACACTGCAACAATTAATGCCATTGTGCATATTTTATCTCAAACATCTTGCCATTGGTGGAGAACTTACTTGCTGTTTCTGTTAGGATAAACAAAGGAATCATAGAAAATTTCCTTCATATATTCTTGTTTACTTACAGTAAATGTCAGGACATCTGACTGAAAATTGGACACAAAATACAGCTTTCATGGTCAGAAATAAGACACTAACTGCAATAAAAACTCAACCCTAGAACACAGCAAAATCTTGATGGTTTTTTTGTATTTTTTATATATTGGTGGATTTTTTTTGATTTTTTTATCTTCATAGCTGAATGGCTGTGACTACTGCTCGTGCTTTTAGCCACTCACCTTCACAGCTGCAGCCAAAATATCCACTGGCCTCTGAATTTATATTTTAGAAATAGGTTTTATTTCTTCAGGTGGGTAGGTACAAGTTCTGCCATACAGCCAAACACTTTGTAGCACAGTTTCTACTGTTTCCAGCAGTGACTACAAGAAAAATTATTTAATGGCTCCTTCTGTGCAGCCCTAAGGAAGTATGGTGAGCAATCCTAGCTATCAATTTAACTAGATCTGTGAGTAAACTTAGAGATCAAGGTCAAATAAAAATAAATTAATTTAACCCTGTTTAACAGACCAGTCAGTTCCACTGTCAAGGTCTTCCCCTAACTACCACTTTTTTCTCTTTTTAACTGCCTTCTGCATTTGATCCACCACTGAAAAGTAAGCTTGCTTTTTCTTTTTTTTTTCTTCCCTCACTGATCTTTCTTTTTTTATTTTTTTTTTAATTTGCTTTTTTGGTTTTTTTGGGGTATTTTTCCCACCAAAATGAAAAAGATCCAGTAAATCCATATCATTACATATGGACTTTAATATATATATATATATATATATATATATATATATATATAAAATACATATATTGCATGGAAATACAAATTTTTAAGAAAAATTTTCTCAAATATTTTGAATATTTTTGAGGACTAACTTATAATATGAAGGTCTCACATTAGATATAGGGCAAGGATACATGTCTTGAAAAATTTATCCCAGAGTACTTGGGGATATATATTCCAAACTAAACATATGCTTCTGACCACTGACTTTTAACTCCTGTCTATACTAGGAAGGAGACCTTCTTTGACTGAGTCATCAAAAAGTCAGCATAGTTTTCATCCTGACAACAAACATCCCTCCAGTGTAAAGAAATTATGCAAAAAAATAAATAGAATCACATTTCTGTTAAATGTGTAGTAACTGCTGATTTTTCAGTCTTGAAATTTGCCTAGACCATTAACAATAATTTGACAAGTTGCTCATGTTTACTCTGTTTTAATATTGGTTTAGGTGTCCAGAGGAAAATAGCTATGTTTAACATTCAAATATCAAACACTTTGATTAAACATTAGTGTGTTAAACTAATATTAAGGAAAAATGAAAAAGAGTTCACAGAACTGACCATAAGTCTTTTGGGTTGCAAGTGTGAAACACACTTTAAAATTTGGCATGTAGGCATTTTTTCAAAAAGTAGTTTGACCCCAAGGTCACAAACAAGAATTGTAATTAAGAAGCAATATTTCTAAGTCTGTACTTAGTGCTGGGCTGTGCAAAAAGATGTATGTTTACCATCAGAAAGAATCTGCGGGATTCTGACTAAAATCAGGTATGAACATAGCAGCTTGAAGAGTCAGGACAAAAAGGGTACTTAGCATCAAACCACTACACTTTCTCAAACAAATTATTAATTTACAGTCTCTGTATTCTCCTAGAAATCAGTGGAATTCCCTGAGAGAAAATATTGAACTAGGCTTCTCAGTCAAGTCTGCCATTTTATAAATACATGACAAGTTTCCTTAGAATCTACTAGGTGGGGTTTAAAGCAACTTCTGCACCTTGGAGCCATTATACTTTCTCTTAATATTAATCCTTCCCCTTTCTTCAGAAATAATATTCTCTATCAATAATTTATAATAGTTCAGTTCTATTTCTCCTGCAAAACCCCATCACAGTAGTTTGAACTCCAAAAAGAAAAAAAAATCTGCAGAGATTTTCCTAACTCAAAAAAAACCCCAAAATCAACCACCACCAAAACAAATAAACAACAACAACAACAAAAACAACAACAACAACAACAAAAACCCCAAAGTACCCACCAAATATGTAGAATTCAGATTTTGAATGATTTGGTCATTGCAAAACAAATCCAAAGAGTTTTGGATCCCCCCCATCCCCTAAAAAAAATCAAAACAAAGCAAAACCCAAAACTACTTGAAAAGCACTCCCTAGAAACCAGCTGTTTTCCATTCTGAAATGCTACAGAGATTACAGACAAGGATAAACATCAGTGGATGGGGTGCAAATGTAAAAGCCTACACATTTGTTCATTTTGTATCATAGTTGCAAATTATCTAAATGCAATTTCCACTGTATTAAGGAGACAGCATATTATGCTTCTAGCTTTCAGTCAGGTTTAATAAAGAGAAACCCTTCCACTGAATGAACAGTACCCCTTGGCTACTTTTAAAATAATCCATTGAGAATAGTGCAATATTCCATATATTTATTAAAAGTATTATGTTTCCTTAAGGAAATACCCCAAAGAAACATTGCTCACTTTTTTCACATATATGGAATAAAAATGCAAATACTCCAAGTTTAGAGGTCAGGTGTTTTTGGTGGGGTGCTTTGAGGTTTTTTTGGCTTTCATTATTGACAACAGTAAAAAGATTGTTTAAGACTAGCTGTGTCAGAATTTTGGATACCAAATGTGACAGGCTCTGCAGGTGTACAGTGCTTTCCTTATTGATACAAATTGAATCTGAACATAGCAATTTATTCAGCAAATCAAACCAATCACTGCACTGCAGTTTTCTCTTTCAGCTCTCATTTCCCAACCAAGTACTCTTAACCACTTTGCTACAGTTGCTTTACAGCAAGGTTTCAACTGCCATTAGATGCTGTTTTACGGTCAGAGTATAGGGGTTTAAAAAATTTTCAAAGACTGTTATGTTGCCATTAAGTGCTGCATCATTCACACCTATTCCATACTCGTTGCTTGTCTCCAAACACACTCCCATTAAATGTATTTCTCTTCATTTTACCCTAGAAAAAACCTCACCATTGTTATCCCATGCAAAGTATATAAAGAGCTTGCAAGTAATTTTTTTTCAAATACACTGTAAATATTTTTCCTAAGAACAAGATTACCTCAAATCCTTATTTTTAATCATGAATTATAGTTTAAAAAGAGGTTCTTTAATGCAATTGTGTTGTATGTTATTTTGTTAAAAGATATTTAAGCTGACCAGTCCTCCAAAATAATAAAAAATATTAAAAAATGAAAATTAACATCAGATTGCCCAAAAGATAAATTAGGAAAGAGAAGGAAGCAACTCAAGAAAAGAAGAGTAAGACAGACAGTTAAAGAGGGAGAAAACAATCTTACTGTGTTGAGCCAATATATAACCCTGGATTAAAAGCTAGCCTTGGCAAGGCTCAAATGTGAAGATGCTCACATTGGGCAACCCAGACCTGCTGCTACCAGAGGTTGTTGCTATGGTGACCAGTGACAGTCAGCCAACAGTAAAATGAATTTACAAAAAATAGTTAGGAAATACTGAAAGGAAGAAGGAAAAAGGAAAGGAAAAGTTTTGTGTCTCTAAGCAGATGCACAGTTCCACTGTCTGCTGCTTGCCCTACTGCAGTGGAGGAATACATCACCAAAATGGAGCCGAACTTCCACTTTACCTCCATGATAGCTGAAGTATATTCCTGCCCCCATGGGTTTCTAATTGAAAGAAATTATTGTTTCATTCATGCTACAGCTTTTCAGTGACTCAGCAATCCAGCAAATTCAGCTGCCTCTGAAACCTGCATGGAACTGTTAGCTCATTGTTCTCATCTAAACTATTTAGAGGAAGCCTGGAGTGGCCCATTTCTGTCTTCTGCCTTTAAATCAGCCTGGGAATGGTTCCATCCTGATATGTAAAAGGTTTCTACAGATGAAATAGTTGTCACTGAAACAAAAGGTTTTGGAACTTTACAAATCTAGTGGAAAACTCAGTTGATTTCTTTTTTCAAACAAAGAATAAAGCAGAGACTGGCCGTTTTAAAAGCAAAATCTGCTTCAGAGAAGGCTAGCTGAAGCTGCAGTCAGTGGACCATAAATCACAGTGCCATGCCCAGCTGTACAGCGCTGCATGGAAGAAAAGGTTTTGGATGGCAGTGTCCCTTGGTGATAGCTGCGGATGCTTGTGCCAGAGAGGTAGTTATTGTTGTTTACTTGCTGTGCTATCAACGTGGTATGCTAGAGAGCACACTTTTAGGAATCAGCATGTGTGCACTGTATTATCTTATCTTGCACAAAACACAAAACATTGTCCCAGACCCCTGGAAAACTCCTGCTAGAGTACTGTCAGAAAGAGATAAAAATGAAGTACTACATCTGTTAAAGCTGAAGTGCTGAACTAGACTTCCCTAAAACACTTTTTCCTAAGATTGACAGTACACCATGATCAAGAGGAGGAACAAGAGAACCTCGTACTGAGCCCTCAAAATCTACACAGATATCTGTGTGCATGTGTTTTTCAAGCCTATAAATGGCATGAAGATGGGTAGAGGTGAAAAAACTAAGATAAAACAAACATGGAAGAAATTGTTATTTTCAGAGAATAAATATAGAGAGAAGCATTTTCACAAAATATGCTTTTACAGAAATAGCAGGCACAGCCACAGTTGAAGAAATTGGCCAAATTGGTGTCCCCTTTCAGCCCAAGGAACATGAGGGTTCAAGCCACTTCACTCGCCCTTTTGAGGTCATGACTGGGGAGAGTCACTTAGCTGTGCCCTGATTTGTTTCCTCCATAGATAAAATGGAAAAATACAGACTAAATCAGCCTTTTAAAAGTGCTTTCATATTTAAAAAAATGAAAAGTGCTAAGTGAGTGGTAAATGTTGCTTTAGCAGATTAATACTTGGATGATCAATATACATTATGAGACTGCTCTTATTCATCATATTTCCCACAGCTGACGGAATTCAAGAAATAATAATATAAAGATGACAGCTGGTAGAAATGCCCTTAGTGAAAGCTACCAAATTTTCTTGAATGTAGGGGGAGCTGTGTTCTCATTTGCTTACACTTCAGTGCAACCCATACAACGTGAAATCAAAATGATGCCTTTCATCTGAATCATACTGGCTTTTTATACTGATGTGTTGTGTTGACTTAATTTCAATATTTCAGTGCAATTGTTTTTTTATTGTTCTTGAAAAGGACACAATTTAAACCCAAGTAATTTAGCTACTACTCATAATGGGAATTCTTCTGGTACTTTCTTTGAAGAGCTTCATGAAGGCTTTGACCTACAACCTGGTATTAAGCAAAGAAAGAGAACTGAGATCACAGAGTTCTCTTTTGCTAGATCCATGAAAACAAGTCCAAACAGATTTCATCAAGTTACAAGTTTCAAAAGGTTATATGCATTCAAAAATAGGGCATATCTTTTTTTTTCTTTTTTTTTTTAAGGAAGCAGACTTCAGCTACAAGTATATTAAACATTCCTACAAGCACAAGCAAGAAAAATAATATTCTAATTATTTGGAAAGCAACTAAGCAACTTGAACAGCTTCAAAATATTTTATATTTTCAAATTTTAGATTTAAAACACTCGATCACAACCCTGTCCACAAATACTAATAATATTTTAAAATATAATTATCTAGCTGATTTTTATAAAAAGTAGGCATTTGGTAGAAGTTCTTTCAGTTTCTTTATATTCAGAAAGGATAGAAGATATTTTTAGTAGGTAAGAGCAACTTGCTATTTTTCACTAAGTACCTGATAATACTTACTGACATGATTACTATCCATATAAAAAGCTAGATCATAAAGTACATCAAAAGACAAAAAGCAAACAGAAATCTTTCATGCAAAATCCCTTGTTTATTTATTTCTAATGCACTTGAATCCATAGGAATAAGACCAGTGGTCTGAAACAACGCCAGAAGCAGGCCCTCAAAGAAGAACAGCAGTTACTCTAAAGCTTCTCCGACCTGCCATCCTCCTTTCTCAGAGGGCCTATTGAAGACAAGGGTGGACAAAGATGAAGCTGTGGAGATTTTCACACAGGACAAATCAGTTCCTCCTTTCACAAATGGCTGCATCACAGTTCTTTTTGGAATTCACCTCCTCTTTTGAGTATTTCAAGAGAATTGTAAAAGTGTGAGTGTCTCCAGCAAAAGTAGAAACACACTTATAAAAAAATTAGGAAAGAAATAGACCCTTGTAGCTCAGAATATAAACTTGTTCATAGAGGACAGTTAATTTTTTTTTTTTTAACATCAACATATCTTTGCTTGTGAGTCATTTCAAAACATTTTGTCATTGTTAAACTAGACCTTCCCTGAAGTAAATTGTGGCTTCAGTTACTAAAAATCTTGGGACAAGCCAATATTCTATGAAATCAAAGTTAGCCTGACCAGAGATAAGCAAAAGTGCCCTCATTTATAAAAGAAAGAGAAGATAAGCCAACCACTGAAATAAACATTTTTAGCTCCTAAGGGAAAGGAAATCATGGTGATAATAAGTACACTTGCTAGTTAGCCACCTGATCTAAAGCCAATGATTCTTTAAAAAATAAGAAAAAAATCCAGAAGTAACATTTATACAATACCCATGGCTGGCTAGGAGCTACAATACCTTCTAGCAATGAACACTACTTCTCAATTAGAAAAATCTTTTTTCTTTTTTTGCTCCTTTATTTCATTAAGTAATGGAAACACCTGCTTCTTTTAAGTATCTTTGAAGTGTTTGGCACTAGTACTAATGCTTTACAGGAAAAAAGTCCCCCTTTTTACTTTTAAATCAAGAACAGCTAGATACCAGTCTTGGGGTAAAATTGGGTTTGCCTTTTCTGAATTCATTATTCATTGAAGTCCACCTACCACTAAAATAGCTCACATTATGCATGAAACATGAGAACAGAAGTACTTTTTTACCTGCAGGAGATCTGGTTTTGTCTTTATCCTTATTCATTTAAGGAACAATTACATGGGCTAGAAACTTTTGGTAATAGATCTTACCTCTCTTTAGGGGCAAACTAGTGAATCTAAAGTTTTCAACAGGCTGTGAATTCAAATTGTTACATTCTTAGTATTTCTTCTGGGGGAACTAGATCTTAATACAAAAGGTGCAGAGAAGCTCAGAAAGACTCTGTCTTCAGTAGGAGTGAAGTGTAATTTCTGCATACTGGCTAGCTTAAGCCAGTAAGAAAAAATAAAAGGTGTTATCACTTCAGAAAACACCTCAAATCCACCTTTTTCATTTATTTCCTAGTTAACCCAGAGTAGGTATTTTATAAATATTTCCTATATATTTTTAAAAATTAATTAATTCTGTAATCTTCTTTCTCTAATTTCTTTTTATTTCTAACTGAAAAGGAAACCATACATACACAAGTACAATATTAAGAAAAAGCAAAATAAAACCACAACAAGGAGAAACTTATTTCTTGTGAGGTTTCACTAATAACAAATTAAAATATTTTGGCCAATAAATGGCACTTTTTTTTTCTTTTTTTTTTCCTAATGGAAACTTCTTCATTGTCATACCCGCAGAATTCTCTGCTTAGTTATAGGCCTGCCTGTGTCTATCTGCATCGGTGCTAGAAAGCACAAATGGCTCAGCCTCAAAACCTACTGATCTGGCAGTCTGACCCCTAAAATATCAATGTGATAATCTATAGCTTGCTGCCTTTTGCTTTAGCTGTCTGTTGCATGCTTTGATGAATATCTGCCGTGCAGGAAAAACATATGAAAATCACATCATGTGCAACTGGTTTGAACTGTTGTGCAACCATGGGACACTGAGCCACTCTGGGGAAAAAGTTAAAATGAACTACAGTAGATAAATGTCAATTTCACAGGTTTTGACATTTTATTATATTATATTTAAATTAAAGTGAATTCAGTCTTGGTTTCTTTCTGCTCTGAGCCTGCTGGTTTTTTTCCTTTCAGAAGATTCTGATAAAATGCATGATCGTCCTCTGCTTTGGCTCTCAATTCCTCTTTGGTGAAGACAGCAGGGTTTACATGATGAAATTTTAATGACCATGGCCCTGCATGGCAATGTGAGGTATCAATGCATTTTCAATAACACTAGGCATCTTTGAGAACTGGCATCAGGTGACATTCCTACTACTGAATGCTGCATGTCCTAAAAGGCAGGCATCGTGGAGATAGAGGCAGCACCAGGGAAAGCACTATTATAATGCAGCAGTTGTTCGGGTGAAATGGAGATTTATGAATCTCTGCCAGAGAAACTATATTATGGACTTTAAATTAAAATGGGGGCTTAATACACGGTGAACTACATGCTAGAGAGGCTGATTTTTAGATTGGCCTGTCTATTCAGGTTCAGGCAGCTGTAGAGACCACCCCTCGCTAGGCAATCCCAAGCTCTCCATGAAACCCAGACATTCTAGGTTTGAAAAGGCAATTGCCAAAGCTTTCGTAGTCACAGCAAAAACTAAGTACTCCTCAGTTGCTCCAGCAGGCATTTTATTCTCAGCTTACTGTTGTAGTATGGTGACTGGGATGTGGTGGCTTCATTCTCAGATGTAATTCCAATGCCTTCTACAGAGAGACTTTAGTTTTAACCCTCTGCAAGTCATAGTGCCTTAAAAGCTCAAAGGACCACATTTTGGTCTCTGAATTACTGCTGCTGTTCATGAATCTATCTTCTTAGATCTGCCACTGCACACTGGGAATACTTCCAACTCAATCAAACCCAAATAATTCAAATTGTTTACTATGTTTTGGTGAGCATTTTCTGGAAGCCTCCTCAGGGATGAAAAAAGCCCCCAATTTTGAATTAAAATAACTAGATCATAAGATGAGAAAAAGTTTTTAAAAACTCACGGGAACAGCACACATGCTCCAAAACCTGTATGGTAAAGTGATAAATTTCACACTGCACTATCCTTCTGCATATGACAGTGTTTCAAGTAGGGTGCAATACAACCTGTAAGACTGATCTTGAAATATATTAGAATATGCCACTGGTATGTCCAATATCTAGTGTTTCCCCAGAACAAAAGAAATGCATAGACCTTTTTCTTATAGACCACAAACCCAACACAATTATTTCCTTTCCAGCCATCTACATTATGTGCAACAAAGAGTTGCACATAATAAAGCACAAAATAAATGTACTCATCATATATCTCAATTCATCTGAGAGGCTCACTCCCTGCATTCTTTATTGTATTTCATATTCCTTTGGAAACTGGCTTACATCCTCACAAAAGGGTAATTTGTCTTAGCCCTCCTAAAAAAAAAAAATTCCCCTTGATTGCCCTGAAACAGGAAAAAGAATACAAATTAACTTTGCTTTCTGCTTATTTGTACAATTTAAAATGATAAAATTGACTTCACACTTCAAAACTCTACAAGGACACTTTGCCTCAAGTGAAAGTAGCTCCACATGGACCTCTTTGTGCTTGTCTAATGTGTAAATGTGGTGTTTTATGTTGAAGAAAGTTTAGGCAAGTATACCGTGCATATACAGTAACTCAGCTCTCACTTGAGCCCCACAAGTGCCATGCCCTAAGGCGTGCTACGGGCCATGATTCACATGGCAAACAAAGTATTTCCAGTGGACTATCTGCAGTGGTGCTGCAGAGAACAGAACATATATTCTAGACCTGCCAAAGCAATATGTTCCAGAAAACACAGCTTTTTTTTTTTTTTTTTGGAAGGCACAAGGGTAACACGCTGTGAAGTTTTAGGGTTTTTTTGTTTTTTGTTTTTTTGGGTTTTTTGAGTGTTTCGGTCGCATTTCAAAGCACACTAAGTTCTGCTACAAAGTTCCAAGTAAGGGATCTGTTCCTTGATTTATTTGCACTTTTCCACAACACTCTCTCTGTTGGCTTTCCCAGAATAGGGATATTAATGACAGCACACCAACATCTCCCCACAAGGGGTGAAGCAGTGCTGACAAACCACATATGGGCATGACACTATGAATAAGGCTCCACAAAGACTAGTACCAGGCAGCACATGGCACTACTAATACGCAGTGTAACAATGACAGCCTGAACTGCATCTCCTCAAGGAAAAGCAAGACAACAGCAATTTTCTGACTTCTGGAGGTGGCAAAAAGGTATCAGATCATTTCATGGCAGCTGGAACTGATCATCCCACTGTCTCTTGATTTAGTTACACACAACTTCAATTTCAGTGGTGTGTGCCACTGTGCAGGAAAGGGAACACAAGTGAAACTGCATGGTGCGAAAAGGAGATGCCACCTACTCATAACCACCTTTTGCATCAACAGCCGTCCCATACCCAGCTCTCCTGCCACTAGTCCAGGCCTTGGGATGATGCCCAGCCTGGTCTCATCCAGCCTCCAGGGAGGGCTTAATTCCCAGTGCTCAGGCTGCTCCTGCCACCTTCCAGCTGCTCTGCTCCTGGCTGGGGCAACAGGCACTCTGTGCCCCCTGAGAGGATAACTCCATCTGCCAGCCCCGGCCCACAGGAAGCAACTGTCCCAAATAGCACCCAGGCAGCAATCAATTCCAGAGTACAAGAGATGAGGTGACCACAAATATTTATTTTAAAAAGTAAGAAAATTATCAAGAGTTGGGCAACAAACCAAAAAAGCTCTTCTTATACATTATGACAGATACAGATTTTCATATCTAGATTTCCAAGTCAAACCCTTCAGCTTCTAAATGCCCAGAGTAATGCTAGGTAAATCCAAGTGTGATTTTTTGTTTCTTTTTTTTTTTTTTTTTTTTTTAAGTGTTCTGGTTGATTTGTTTCCCAGAGTAAAGCTCCTCACTGAGATGAAGGTTCCCTGTACACAAGCACCTACACCTTGCATCTGTAATCATATCCTGTAAATGGCATCAGCAAAAGAAAGGAGTGACATTTTTTCCTCTTGATCACAACAGAATAAACAACATTTTAAAGGTTAAATTATTCAAATTCTACAGTTGCCACTAAAAAAAAAAGACATCTCTTCTGTACCTTCAGATTTCTTACATCCAATTATTTTGATTTTTTTTTATCCTGTTCCAGGCTTCCTGACTATTGCTGATTAAGGGGCAAAAAAAATTGTGTTGTAACTAGAGGCAACTCATTTACTTCCACTGATAGCTACAGCTCCAAATACAAGTCTTTCAGCTCAACTCAGAGAAGTTAGATGAACAACACAACAAGTTAGTAAAACGGAAACAGACAACACCTAAATGCATATCACAAAGACTTGTGCACTAAAAAAGGCCTACTTGGGTGTCAGCTTTAACTATTTAAGGTCAGACAAATGCCGGGGAAGAAATATGCAATTGTACTTAAAACAGTTTCTGAATAGCTTAAGAAAAAGTGAAAATAAAATTAGGGAATTCAGTTTGAAAACCAGTTTTAGTTGTTATAAATCCCTGCAAACCTGCTGTTGTTGATGCAGCCACAGACCTGATGGAATCATACTGTGCCAAAGCAACAAAACATTTGACCTTCAATTACAGAAGAGACTATGGTGCTCAAAAAGCATCATATAATTTTAAGATTTTAATGATTTTTCTTTTTCTGATGTTGTATTTATGTATAAGAAAAGTAAAACAAAATTAAACAATGGGTTCTGTGAAGCATCTTTGTGTAATTGTGCAAGAACTGAACACAATGACTCCCCTTTCCTTAGAATATTTCCCACTGATCCCTTACAGGCCAATTCCTTTGCTTCCCCAAAGCACGCCTGTTGATTATCTTCCTGCCTCAAGGTTTCCTTTTGCATAGATTATCCAAAATGAAGGTTTATGCATGAAAAACATCTGTTATCTTAAAAAAAAAAGGAGCTTGAGAACTGAAAAGCAGCAGAGTATGACAATCCCAATCATTCTGTCTATTTCTTTTTGACCAATGAAAGCTTCACATTTACATTCAGGGCTTTTAATCCAGATCATTCATTTATCCCATTTTCTGATGCTGCTCCATTTCTAAGGTAGTAACACCACTAATTCTTCCATGGTTATGAAAAATAAATTAAAGGTAATTGGTGAAAAAGACATACATATGCTATGTAAAGTAACATTGTGACTGAGCTCATAAAAGAAATGCTGACTGAGGAATTTAAAAGTTTTTCCAAACTTTTTATCTTATACATGTGAAGGTTTGATGTGAAAGTTAGATGTCAACTGTAAAGGGAAACATCTCTCAAGACAAAAAAAAAGACCTCCCGTTGAAACATAGCCAGTGATAACCAACAATTTTCTGATCTTGAAGAGAAGATCTTGCAAGTACCTTGCATGTAATATTATCTTATGCCAAGCAGCCCTACTTTTTCTTATCATTATATTTATCATTATATTTTTGTTATAGATAAGTGTTTGGTTTCACAAATTTGACAAAAAAAGAAAGTTGCTGGAATAGATGTTCAGCAAGTCTTATTAGAACAACTACCCTGTTATATTTGCATTGCCCACAGGTCCTGAGAAAACATTCTGTTTTGTGAGGACAGATTTGCAATTTATATATAACAATTACTCTTTTCACTTTGGGTAATCATAGTTATTAGTAAGCAGATCCCTAATAACCCCTTTGTATTTAACTTTGAGCTGTTAGCTAAGGAAAATTTGAGCCTGTAATTTCAAATATTTCTAGATATAATTTGTTATCTGTATTGATTACTTTTAACCTTCATTGCAAAGGACAAGTAGAAAAAAAAAATTAGTATTATATGCACAAAAGAATCTTAATGCAAATTCATAGACTTTTTGCTTCTTGTGATGGTACAGATGCATGACCCAAGATCTAGTATCTAACTGTATTCGTTAAAAACTGAATAACCTTATTTTTTGCTATTATCCTGGTGATAATAGAAAAATGATATTTGAAACAAATCACCATTAAAAAATGCTGGAAGTCTTTGTTTATAACAAAATAACCTTTATATGTATGCAAAATTCCATCAAATAAGATACAGTATCAATTCTATATAACAAAAGAATTACTTGTGTATATCCTTCTAGTGGTGACAGAAAGGGCTTTGAAAATGGCATAATTATGGAATTGTTCTGGTTTGTGGACTTGAGGAGGGGGTGGGGAAGAGGTTGTTCTTATTTTTAAAGAGAAATCCAGAGACAGTCTAGATATGCCACATGTGAACAAAAATTGTTGTTCAAATGTCACTCATGACCTGACAGAAGGGAAAGATTGACATAAATTTCAATGCATAGAGAAAGCATACAGAAGTATATTTTGCTTTCAACTAGTTTATTAGTATTTTGTTCATGCAGAGAGGTTAAAAATGAACTCCTACCCACCTGTCAGTGGGTTCCTATTGAACACTTCATCCATAGCAAGTAGTGGAAGAGATTCATTATACTTGCACAAAGTAACACAAAACAAATGTTCAAAAATCAGAAAATATTACATGACAATTTATTCCTATTTGCAATGTTAGCATTCTGACTTTGGCTAGACATTCAAATAAATTTGATTATGTGTTTTTAAAACATCACTACCAGATAAAAACAAAGTATGGCACTACATTAGCAGCAGAGTATTTTTAAGATCTAATGAGTTTCTATGCTCAGAGATATATTAACCGCATGTGTGAATCATCCATTATAGGGAAATAAGGTGAGAAACCTTCTGTAAAAATGTAAAAAATGTTAGTGATAATAAACTAAATGTAGAAGCTCTTTAATGCCAATGAACAAAAAAAAATAGTGGAGAGTGCAAAAAAAAATTGGCATAAGGAAAAACGACATGGAAAATCAGAATATTCCTGAGTGTGCTGAGAAAACACAGTTTTCCAGTGAAGGTAATTAACTATATTATGTATTTGTCTAGAATATTCTTTGTTTTTCAGATTTCTTGAATTCAACGGGCTGTCTCTAAAGGCTCCATAAAAGGGAGGAGTTTTGAAGAGTTATTTGATTGAAGACAAAATATAGGGATTTAACTCTGTAGAAGTGTACAGAAGTTAATGGCGAGATCCAGAATAAAAGCCCAGAAGGAGAAAGGTATTAGGGCAAAATAGAGAAAAAGATATCAGTTCTAGACACCCTTAGTAGAAGAGTTAGAGAAAATATAACCTATAAAAGTAAGCAGCTACAGTGCTTAGAAGAACTTTGAGGGAGATGGTTTTCAGTCTAATATAAGGTCCATTTGCACTAACAGGAGTTTTTTGGGGTTTTTTTCATTGACTCCAAGGGATTTCTGATCAGACCATATGAATTTCACCTTGGTGATCTGAAGGCATTTTTTTTTTAAGTCATGCTAACAGAAACACAGCCTATGTCAAAATATAACTCTATATCATCTAAATTGTGAATCTGTGGTTGCATTTTCCAACCCACAGTCCATATTGTCCATCAAAGGTTACAGAAAGTGATAAATGAATGCCCTGAAAACTTTAAAATTAGTATGTACTAAGTGCAGAATTATTCTTTTCTTTTCCAAACACAGATCAGCAAGCAGAGCTTGCTGAAAGTCACTGGGGCTGCTGCAATTTCAATCTGCTAAAGTTGCCTCACAGGAATTCAGTGAATCACAAATTAACATAAAGAACAAAGACTCTCTACGTAATCCAGACTGTATTTTCTGTGTATGCAGATAGTTAAATCCTATTTAAATTGACAGCATTTATGACACACAACATTATACAGTCAAATGAACTGCCCATGTGCTAAAAAGTGAATGTAGTTCTTTTTCCTGAGAGTTGTGTAGGTAGCGTCCCATCCAAATTTAGGTTGGGTATACTAGAATTCTAATAGCCGGTAATCTGAAGTGCTCATTAGGGATATGCAAGAATTCATTACCTAAGTGTGTCTAATTTAACCATATTTTCTCCTTGAATGAAGCCTGCCTTAGTGGAAATTAGTGATCTAGCCCACACACTTCCAATACTGTTGGCACTTGCAGTTTACATTTGATATTTTTTTTTAGAATTCTAAAAATTACTTTCTCTGTCTTCTCTTCTGATCTCCACTGAGTATTTATATGCAGCAAGCATAATTATGCTTTTGGCAAGCTAGTGAAAATTAAACCCTTATGAGCAAAGAAAGGAGGGTAAGGAAGCAAGGAACAGGAAGAAAATCTGGTTTAAAGTGAACTTATCACAAGCTCACTGGAGTATAAGCAGAAGGCAGCTACATATTGGAATCTTGCAGTGCACTTTTAGGAGGTGGTGATATTTGGCTCATGCTTAATGAAAGCTGAGAATGGGTATTTTATTGAGTTGAACAAGGAGTGCATCTACGGGAAGATACTAAAGCGATGACTTTGGCAAGCTGTCTTGTTTCAAATATCAAATAATCTGATCTTAAAAATCCAGTGTCACTGACAAGGAGAGATAAACTTGTGTGGTAGGTCTCACAATACTACATACCCTATATACCCTGAGCTCTGATTTTCACATACATCACATCTACATTGGTTTCCTCACCAACAAAATAACAACTGCTAGTATACCACCCTTCTGTCTACTTTTATTGAAAGCTTCCCAAGGTTTTGTTCCTTCAAGAATTGTAAACACTGAACTCAACGTGAAGCAAATAGAAGATAGGATATTTAAGGGAAATCCAGCAATGTAACATTTTCCTTTCTTCATACAGTCACAATACTCAGGGTCTGAGAGCTAGCAAATCCCACTGAGTGATGTACAGATGCACTGCTCCAACAAAAGAAGGGGCCGTGAAGAGCCTTTTCCCACAAACCTCAGAAAAGCACTAAAAAGAAGCCTATTCCAGTAAATGACCAAATATGGTCTGTGAAGCATGACCTGCCAATGGCCACGAAAATTTCTACAGAGCCACCAAAGACAGCCCCTGACTGCTGTACTCACAGGACAAGCCCAGGATGCATACAATTAATTTTTGAAAAAGATTCTGTGAAATCACCTGTCCTGTGCCAGTGTGTCTTTAACAGCTCTCACACTCTCAAACACAATCTGAACAGTTTTCATAGTGGCAAGTTTTCCTACGCAGATGTGTCCTTTCACAGTTAATACCTCTTGAAGAAGAGGCCACTATAAATCTCATAAAAATTTCACTCCACAGAAAAAGCTGACAGTCTCAGCTGTCTAATTAGAGCAAAGAAAGGCTACTTTCAATAGCTGAAATGTCAGCAGCAAAATTCCAAAAGAGTTTTAGCAGACAAAGGTATTCTGTATGAGTGAAGCTTCCTGTAACTGTTTTTTAGTGTCTGTGATCAGTGGTTTGTTGGGCAGATATATACTGAAACTTGTGCACCACAGATGAGAAAGATGACAGGCACAAACAGTTAATGGATTCCTTCATCTATCAATACTCTTTTGTCATTATAATACACTTCTGCCTACAATAGGAGTCTAACACAATTTGTAACCTGTTGTTAGAGCATGAAGAGAATGCTTCATGGTACTTCTCTTCAAACCCCCTTGCCCCTGAAATGGAATAAACAAAAGGTTGATTATTGTAAGAGTGTGTGTTTTGCACATAGAAGCCACAGAAAGCAGCATTATTGCAAGCCTGATGGGGAGTACAATAAAAACAAATCAGAATGAAATAAAGCACTGTGGTTAATACATAAACGTGGAAACCAGAGTGAAAGGTTAAGAGAAGGGAGCTTAATGGTAATTGCCCTATCATATTTTAAGAGCCTGATCTTCATTTTGCCAAGATAAATTAGTGCCAATAAAGACAGGTCTGTATTTCTAACCTTGATACTTATGAATATGTTGTGTGTTAGTCATTTGGCAGAACGAGCTTCAAAATAACAAAGCCTGTTTTGTAAGAACATCGTGTAAAGTGAAGGTTATTTATTTTACAGATTTCCTGCTTGTCAGCAAATGGTGCAACAGAGATCCAAGTGGAAGCTGAGTATTAAACTGCTAAACAGATACAATCACATCATATGATAAGAAATGGGCAAATAATTTAACTGGAGAGAAGGGGAGGTATCATTTAACAGCAGTAAATCAGTAATTAAGTTGGGAGTCTTTAATCACCACTTTGGAAAGTTGCAGGCAGAAAAAATGTCCTGCCAAGAAAAAAAAAATTAAAAATGAGAGAGAGAGAAAGAGAGAGAAAGGATATGAATAAATATGAAGATGCTACAACATATCACAGACAGAAGAGTTTATTTTACTGAATGAATGTTGGATTTGGCAGTCAAAATCATTTCAGTATAAATGAAAGTTTGAATAGCTTTGGAATAGGTGTGAAGCTTTGTCAAGCAAAGAAGATACCACTACAAAACAAAAAAAAAAGACAGGAAAGTCACTGAAAAGTGACATTTTCCTCATTACTGCAAGTTCTATTCATCTTCCCTGATGAGTTCCTCTGACTGTGTATTCATTGACCCCAACAAATATTTGGTTTTATGTTTGCTGCATAGATGAACTGCTGATGATTCCAAAAGAGTGTTTTAAGAACTCCCATAAGGGCAGTTAGTCATGCCAGGGGTGCCCTGTCAAGGAGCCTAGAGACTAGAAGTGCTGAGAGACCCAATTCTCCCTGTACTCACCTCTCATTCTGTAGTGGGGACTGCCTGAAGCATCTCAATTCCTATCAGAGCCACAGATCCTAAAAACCCGAAGTAGCTGATCACTAAACTGAACTTGCTGGCCTGTCAAGAATGCCAGCTTCACTGAGCAACTGCAGAGAGCCCATTTAAATTCAGAACAATATGTGCCAGCACTCTTTAAACTCTTTTTCCTTTTTTCCATTTTTGATTCACTGAATTGCAAAAGGGTTGGTTTTTTTCCCATCCATCTTATCATTTGAGAAAACTGAATGTTTTCTCAAATGATAAGACTCCAAAATCTAGATTCATTTTTCTTTTAATAGCCTCCAGTGTTACAGTCTATTTAAATCAAATGATAGAGCTTTCAGTTCTACCTTTTGCTACTCTTACAGTTTCCTTCACACATTTAGTCCATCCTTGGTGTGCATTATTTGCATTTTTAGATCCTAGTTATTCCCCATTTTCTATAAAAAAAGAAATCGATCCTGCCATCTGAAAGTTAGAGTACCAGTTGGTTGCTTTGCTAGTTTTTATACAGCACATGCAGCTCTGTGAGAGGCTTAACTGATGAAGCTCAGTTTAATATGGCTTTATGTCTGGCATTTCAATTATCCCACGCAAGCTCTGTTTTTCAAAGCTTAGGGGGCTCATCAGCTCTCTCTTGTGAGGATTCAGATGTCTAAAAGTATAGTTTATATATGGCATAAAGTACGTACATCTAATCTCTGACAAGTTTGTCGTACCTATCAGACGACAGACAAAACATGCTCAGTGGCTGGGAGATCTGTGCATTAGCAATTACAGAAGTCACAAAGAGGTTATAAATGCCAACTAAATGTTTTTTCTTATTAGTACATTCTTATCAAACAATTCTATTCCTGCCAACTTAATCTTCAGATTCCCAAATATGCTCTCATGACTGTTTCTCTTTATACTATCATGTTTTACCCTAAGACCTTGAAGCAAAGACTAGTTTCTGATTTCTGTCTAAGTGAAGCTTTCGCCTTTCCTTCACTGCAAGAAATTATTACTTCTCATTCTATTAAAATGCATTTTATGTATTTTTCAGGCAGGATTATTGGCTGTAAGATTAATATGCACCTCCAGTTTCAGAGGTCATTCCAGCTCTTTAAAAAGAGACAATTTCTCTTCTGGTCATTTATCAAGAATAATGCAAGGTAATACATCTAACCTGAAATAAACAGCGGAAAGAAAATCTGTAAGACTGTAATTGTCTACTAATATAGTCTCATCTTTACAAATCTGTATTTTTTCCCTGAATTTAATATTATTACTAAATGCAGTGGTCGTGCAATCTGTAATCCACAAAGCATTAAAAGGTATACACAAATCTAAAACAATGTTTAAAAAACAAGTTGCCTTTAGTTATGTGAGTTTTGTTATCCTGAACAATAAAATCATATTTCATAGGACATTTTGTATCTTTTGATTGTCAAAAAGTATATGAAAATCCATTTTCCACTGTGTTGGAAGTGACAACTCTAAGAAACAAATATTTCTTTCTGACCATAAAAATGAAAAAAAAAAAAAAAAAGAAAATCATATAGATTTAGGGCTTTCTTGAAGGTTGAAAAAAATGGGTATCTATGGTACAGCACACATAAACCACAGATTGAAAATCTGCAGTGAGGACTGGCAAGCTGAAGTGTTTCTTACACACTATGCATGCACATTCCCTGTCTTACTGCAATGACCTTATGATCCCTGGTGCCAAGTGCTCAAGTCCCAGCTGTGGATTTAAACTCAATCTCGTTTTGAGTTTCCATTCTGTTGGCAGCAGAGTCATTCTTCACTGCACTGCTCAAGCCAGAAAAGGCTTCCTGACTCGGAGGCAGACTCAGATAAGCAATGGCTATAAGAGAAGTTGTAATTGCACAAGCTCTTTCTTTCCCCAGCAGGTATAACTACAAATGAGCGTCACTGAAAATTCTTCTGAGCTTTAACAGGGTAGATAACTTCATAGGCAATTGTAAATCTAACACAGTGTCCAGATTAGCAAAGTAGACAGAAAAAGGGCCTGTTATTTAACTCCTTCCTAGCAAGCATGAATTTTTGTGGTGGGTAGGCTGGTTTTTTTGGGTCAGCTTTTTTTGAGTGCTTGTTTTTTTAAGAAAGCCTTCTGGAGTAAGGAAGGTGAGTAGCAGGCCTAGCCTAAACTTAAGTGAAAGCTTCACTGCTGAAATTTTACAGCAGTTAACACCACAAAATCAGGTAACCAGAAATTAAGGAATATCATAATAACAAATGTTCTGTTTTGTTTTTCCCTCTCTGTACATAAACATTGCAAATGACATCTGCAATTTCTTCTCAGTGAGTGCACAGATGACACACTTCTTGTTAAACAGCAGCTTGTCTGTGCTTACTTTATCCTCATTATTCAGTGAATATACCACACACTCTTTCCAGCATGCTGTTCTTGATACAGAGATATTAACTTCCTCAGGGGCTCCTGATTCTCCTGCTATAGCTTTTAGTTCTTTCTAAATATTAACAGATTTATCCACACGTCATCACGGTGCAGTACGTGGTAGCATTGCTGGGCATGTTTCAAAAAAGAAGGCTGATGTGCATCTGTTGAAACTGGAAGAGAGGTGCAAAATAAATTTCAGAGCTTCAGGGTGTCACTTCTCTCAGCAGTTGGCACTTCACAGCCTCGAATAGGGTCTGAACAGATACCCCTTGGCCTCAGCTGCTGGGGCAAGTGCAAAGGCATTCTGCACCTCAGAATTACTGCCTCACAGGCTGTCACACAGGGAGTTTCTCACACAATGAGAAACACAAGTCTTTGCTGAAATGAGCGCTTTATTTCAGTCATGTGTCTCCAGGATGACTTCAGGCATAAAAAGGTACTCTTTCCTTAATTCCCTTTCCAGGCAATGAAGAGGATGACAGCATATCTGGCAGAGGCAGCTGACCTAGCTTTCTCACTTTCAGTATCAGAGCAATCCTACAAAAGGAAGCTTCGACCATTCCAATTAGCCCTCATGAATATTTTCTCACTCAGAATTTCCAGTTCATAATTATTGTCCAGTGCTGAGCTTCTCATTAACATATTCCTCAGTGACCATTCCTATCCAGTCTGCTTCTGCTCCTCCAGATTCTTAAGCCCTGTTTAACATGCCAATATAATTTGCTACCTTTTCTTTTACCTCCTGTTTTAACATTCCTGCCTAGCTGCAGCTGCAGTTGGCACAATCCATGAGCCACACTGATGCTCAGGCGGCTCCTGCTGACCGAGGTATCTCTTCCACACAAATTCCCTGTTTTCTACTCCACATGTACTCCTCACCTCACTGCAACAAAGCCAGACTGCAATTCTCATTTCTTTTTTGGACATCAACCGGACTGAAACTACTGAAAACGCAGAAGAGAATCTCCCTCTGGAGACCAAGAGCCCTCACAAGTACCATACTGGAAGAACCGCTCACCCTCATATCCATGGATATTTCTATTTAGGGATGGTTCATGTGCAGTCAGGTCACACCAGTGATTTCAGAGAGATAAAGAGATCTCAATTCAGGCACAAATCACAGACTTCAGCTGCCAAATGCAAATGTTGCTACTGAGCCAGGGCAAACTGAGGTATTTTTAAATGTGAATGAGTGGACTAAATATGTAAGGTTTTCCCAAAGAAAGAGCAAAAATGCATTCTTACCAACTCCAGGTTCATATTTTTTCAAAGCACGTAGGGGCTAAATTTGGTGTAGTAAAGAGATACAAGAGTTTTTAAAATTTTATTTAATAACATATTTTGTCTCTAGCCATTTTAAAAACTTGAGGCTAGGCAAATCTTGGCAAGGGAAAATGTCAGATAAGCTAGTTTTGGCAAAGTTATAAAGAACTGAAGACAGTCTCCTAGTAAAGGTTCTGTATTTTAGAAATTTATTTTCACTGTACCTAGGAGAGTTTACTCACAGGTTGAAAATTTCTATAGTTGCTTAACACTATTGAATCTGTGTGCTGATACATTCACTCATACTGGAACCTTTCAAACAGCCTTTACAGGCAAAATTATTGAACTTGGTAGCCCTAACTAAAGATTCCTAATACATCCCAATTTCTGTTTTACTTTCATGGATTTTTGCCAAGTAAAGCATAAACTCTTGTTCTTTGTTCTGACAGAGGATTAGTTAGACCTCCCAAGCTAGCAGTCCATCTGCTCTGCCAGCTAATGCTATTGTCCCAGAGACACCACCTCCTTCATTGTTCCACTGAACAATCCATGCCATCTCTTTTCTCAGCTGACACTGACAAGTACACGTCAACCCGCTTGCATTCTCCTGCACACATCTGTGACATTGAATATTGGCTTTCACAGTTTCAGGCAGTTCAAAGCCTAGTAAGAGCAAGGAAACACAATCCTATAAAAATACTAACATACAAAAGCTTTTAATTATACCATATTAGTTTATCCCATCAATAAAATGTCCAGATTTGCATGTTTACATTGCTCCTTTCCACCCTTCTCAAGACATGATTTTAACTTTGGTGAGTGAAACAAAATGTTTTAAAGCATTCAGAAAATTTAGAAGTACTTGTATATAAAGAAAATTGGATTCCCTGGCATAACATGTTCTGGTAATTTTTAAAATAGATATAAGAGTAGAACCTCTTTTACTGAAGTCTGGGTTTTGGGTTAAATCCGCAAAATGGAAGGAAAGCAATTCTGCCAGTAGGTCTCTGAAAAGCTCCAGCTAAATGAGCTGATGCAATCTCAGTACAAGACTTATAGTCAGCAATGACAACAAAATTCTCATTACTGCCAGCATTTCAAGGAAAAAGCAAGAGACACAGTGAAACTATAGTTGTTGCAGGTGGAAGAAATCCAAGATTATTGATAAGACATGGATCAAATTCAGTGCTCTATCCCCTGCCATGTCAAACACAGCTTCACTCAAACCTCAAGTGACCTTCATGTGATCCAAAATAATAGTCTCATATGCCAATGCCAATTAATTAGTGACAGAAAACAATGTAGATGTTATAAAACCTTTGTATTTTAAAACAGCAAGGTAAAATTGAAGTTGCTGCCTACAACAGGTAAGTAGTTAAACACAGAAGGAAACAATATATCTATTTGTTGTCTCGCCGTCTGTAAAACATACTAACACATAAAACATCTACTTTTGCTGATTCATCTGGGGCTTATTTACTGGATACTCCAAAAATGAGCCAACACTTCAAATCAGAAAGGTAAATAGCATCTCTGTCATGACAGACCGCATTCGCAATGTGTCGCTCAAATGGTTCCTATGCTGGCTCTCAGCCTTGGATGTGGAACCACCATGACCACAGTTCTTGGACTAGGAAAACAGGTGATAGGTGCTAGCTTTAAAGCCTTAAAATAAGGGGGAAATCCAATGCATTCTCTACAGATAGTGTGCACTCTTTTAAAATCTTAATTTCATTTACGTCAGTGTAAACCCGTCTCCAGAGATTTCTCTAGAGTGAATTCTGCCTCCAAATAGGAGGCATCTGACAATTATCCACCAGTGTCCCAGTTTAGCTAAATTGGTTTTAAATTGGAACAACTTGTTACATGGAAGGGGGAGTTAAAGGGGGATGTAGTTTTGCCTGAGACACATGATTAGATTTAAGCATTGAAATTCAAGGTCCCATCCTCTGGACACAGGCTGTCAGGCCCACAGAGTTGCCTTTTTGTTTTCGTCTTCTCCCTCCTCCTTTTTTTTTCCTTTTGCTGAAAAGCAGTTCAGCAGATGAAAAATCTTAATTATATTTTATACAAAGAGGGCAAGAACACTCATAATTTGTTTTAACACAAGCAAGCACAGCAAGGTGACATATAATCAAGCATTCCCAGACTGATGTATTAAAATGCTTTTCTACCAACTCCTGCCCTCCATCTGTGATGTAAGAATTCTCCTTCATTATTCCTTTTTATTATTTTCCCATGCAGATCACAGTGACCCATGCCAATCTTTGTGAATGTAGATGGTAGTAGAAAGTCCTTTTCATCACAGCAAATCTTTTCCTTAACCATATAGAAGGTTTGTTCATTAAACAACCAAACAGAAAACATTCCTCAGTGAAGAAACTGCAACTTCTGTGATTTATCTATAACAACCCAAAAAACATTGGTAAAAATGTGCAAGGAAGCCAGTGAATCAACAGTACTTCTTTCTTCCAACAAGAGGCCCCTAGTAATTGGATGTCAGGGAGCAGAGAGTGAAATAGGAATATTTTCACATAAATTATTGTATGAGAAAAAGAAATCTATGTGTACCTATACACTGGCTGAACCTTACACTCTCAGCATGAATGGCTTTGCCAGCTCTGGCGTTAACTGAAGAAAAAAGGTCCGTCCAGTCCTGACTGCTAAAGTGCAGGAGACCTCTCTTCAACTGCAATCAACTTCTTCCAAATTGTAAAGCATTCCAGCTCCTCTAGGTTAGGAAACAGCAGACTGGAAAATTGTAGAAGATTGGTTTCTACAGACTCTCTGTTTACAGCTGCAGTCTGTAACAAGACAGGCAGGGCTCGTTCTGCAAAGGAGCTCACCTGTAGCAAGTGTCCTGGAGCCAAGTGAGGATCTTCTATTTGTTCCAATAGTAGCTCCCTAGCAAAAATCTGTGTGAAGTCTGGAATTCTGTCTCCCTCTGTGTCCTCCTCCAATTCTTAGCGCTATTATTGTTTTTGCTTAGGCAATCAGCCTTAATATCATTAAGGAGACTAGAATCTTGACTATTTTTAATAAAAATATTAAGTGTAGAGGAAAAAAAATGTCCAAGAAGTAATGAAATAACAAGGAATTACTATAAAAAACCCCTCATAATCAGATACTGCTTTTATCACATCATATGCATTAAACTTCTCTGAACTGATGTCCTTTTCATCCTAATGTACTAAATTAAATATCTGCTCCTTGTAGAATTTGATTCATTTAAACTAGATTAAAATCAAATCATGAACAAAATCAATTTCACTTAAAGTACAATAATCCCAGCCCACTAAGGCCCCCTTCCAGTAATCACAATAAATGCTGTCTCTATCACCATTGCCATCCCTTATTTTTCCCCCCAGCCTTTCACTGAATGTATAATTTTCATATCACATTATAAATTAGGACCTTGTATATCTTATTCACGTCTTATTAGAATAAGTTGGCCATGAAGCCAGAGGCAAGACAACCTCATTCAAACATTCCTCCAGGGTTTTCAGGTCAAGTCATTTTTTAAATTGGGATTGGTATAAACCCCAAGGGATTTCTTGATTTAAGAAAGAACTACAAATATTTAAGCTGTCTTGGGGGGATTATTCTGACATTGGATCGTGGGATTACCTTCTACATAAGACTCAAAGGATTTGGACTGGTTCAGCATCTCGTCAGAAAACTGGGCAAAAATGCTTCTTATGTGAAGTTAATCAGATATTCAATCATTCCTCGCTTTAAGCATGTCAAGAGGTGGCAAACAAAGGGAGAGGAAAGCAGTTGCTTTGAGATGCACAGGAAACAAAAGCCATCCTCAGATATACTGGAGCATTTTAGCTTTTTCACAAAGGAGAGCTATTCCTTCTGACAATGGGCCAAAATCCTGGAAAAAAAAAGCTACAAATTCCTTACTTACATACCAGCCATCTCAGAGTTTGCCCCTTGAATTTGCAGCTGATCACTACCAGCATAGTGGTATTTAATGAAATATTTTATTAATAATTAATAACACTTGGCACTTCTATGATAGACCCCCATTTGTCTTAGAGCACTTTAGTCTAATAACAAAGTCTGACAACAATCTACAAAAACAGGAAGCTCTGATCATCGCTGATGTAGTTGGAACTGTGAGAAAGTTTTAGGCAAACCCCCTTTGTCGTAGTCAGATCCTGGCTTTGACTCAGATCTGAGGCCAGGCTTGAATTGCAGTTGAAACCATCCTGTCAAGAACAGCACTTCAATAAATTCTCTGACCATCAAAAGTAAGTGTGAAAAATGTCACTTTCCCTTTAGTGATTTCCTTTTCTCTTTTCTTTTTTTCTCCTCCTAAAGCAGAAGTTAGAGGGGGAAAATGACAGGAATGAGACTTGTTCACTACTGCAACAATAAGAGGAACAATAGCCAGAAACATCGAGAAAAAATGGCTATTTGAGAACTGTATCTTCTTACCTGGATCTGGCAAATATAAAGGGTCAATGCCAGACCTTCATACTGAGAAAAATATTGCAAAGAAAAATGGATTTTTTAAAAGATGCAATGTTGAAAGGAATTCAGTCACTCTCAGAAATGGGGCAATGGTGCCTTTTCAAACATGGATCCAATCCCTCAACTGAACTATTGTTCCTTATAAATTTATTCAACAAATAAAGAGCATACCACAACCCAGTGGCAATTAATACCATTAATTGCCCAGTGGGGAAAACTGAAGGGCAGGTATTTTTGTTTCCCTTCAGTACATTCACTGAAGAATGAAGAAAATATCCTTCCTCAAAGGTATAGTCTTCATTCCTTCATCCAATCACAGCATATTCACACACCTGTACTCTCTACCTGTGTAGCCTCACGTATCTCCTGTCCAACATACTGAGCAAAGACAGAATCAAGCTTAGTTTAAAACTCCAGGGGTAGAAGGTAAAGGTGACCAGACTTTAATAGTCTCTCTATTTTAAACACAGGGTTTCTTCTTTGTATATTTAAGACAGCACAGGACTCACACTGTACATTAAAAAGAGATTGTCTATGCTGGAGATTAAAAAAAAAAAAAAAAAAGAGAGAGAGAAAACCCCAATCCTAACTAAACTTGACAGGAAACTACTTGCCAGTCACTGATGAAGAGATTCCAGCAGCACTAACAACAAGCCCTGCTGATTAGGGTCAGTCACTTCTCAAGCCCAAGGGAACAGTCTTTTCCAACTTCAATCACAATCTCATAACTCCCCTATGAATAAACATACCAAGGAATAAATAAAAAAAAGCAAAGGGAACTAGCAGTAACAATCCACATACAACATTAAACTGCAGTAATAATGTTTGTATTCTAGGAAGTCTGGAGAGAAGGAATTACTCTTCTTCACAAAGATAAAATGGGCTTTATTTGAAGTATGCTTATAACTTCAAATGGCTAAGTAATTTTACATCATAAACACTAAACACCATAAGAAACTTCTAACTTTTTATACTTACAAAAGAAAAACTGAAATAGAATGTCTCAGATGCTTAACTAACACAAAAATTAAAGCTCATTTTTAATGCTGAGTTGGGGTAATATTTTGGGGCTCAGGACCCCAAGGACCCATTTTTTTCATTGAATCTGCCACTGAGTTTTTGAGCAACTTTCTTTCTGTAAAACAGGAAAACACAACTCATGATGGTTAACCAAAAAGAGTAACTTACTTCATATTAGTCATGTCCCAAAATACTAATAATTTTGCAGGGGAGAACAACACTGTTAATTCCTAGCACTGTGCATCCTGAGGCAATCCTGTATGAAGTGCTGGAGTGTGTGGAGGGGTCAGGAAGAAGATCTAAGATATTAGCATTAAGAGATTTTGATGTATGAATCAGAAACAGTTGTATTGAATACTTATGAACACAAATGTCTATGTGTCTTTTTCTTGTAAAGAATCTGTCAACTATTTTATCTTCTTAAGTATCTTATATGAATAGGAAATATTCCTTTGGGCATCCTTAAATCATCAAAGAAAAATGCATACATATATTTCAGAACTTTTTTTTTTGCTATTTAAAAATTTATCTGCATCCACAGCTATAGATCAGTTTCTAGATATAAAGTCTCAGTATCAAAATACCTGAAGGAATCTCTTGTAATAAAATTTCTAAGATTAAAAAAAAAAAATTAAAAATCACTTGGAATTCCATCTTGGAATTCCATCCCACAGAGCACAAAAAAACCCCAAACACAGAAACTGTTTAGTTAGCTCAAGAGACACTTACAATTTTTTTCCATAAATGCCATAACTGCTGAAAAGGAAGCACCCTGTGACATTATAGAAAGCAGCCACTGGTAGAGAATGAGGATAACAGCCAGTTTATCATCCAAATGTGATGCAGGATTTAGTATGCCTAACTTAGACTTGCAGGAAAAGGCCTTTCACAGATTTCTGCATAACCTCTCAATGCTTGGAGAAGTCCTTTTAGTTAAAACTATGGTATAATTTTGTCTAACATTTATGTGGGCAACCAGTGAATTAAGTTCTGTGTACAGAACAAGTACTTAGCTATTCCTTTAGTATTAACTCTTGTGGTGGTCGTATGACATCTGCCACAGGCTGCCTCTATAGTTAGAATATAAAACACACAGGGTCAAGCAATGGCACACAATTATCAATACTCACTTGTTTAGTTGTGCCAAATAGCATCTCCCAAGTAGTGTTTATGTATTGCATGTGAAATAGGAGGACCCAGTTGCAATTTCCACTTTGTGGTAAAAGGCAGGCAATCCTCTTTTGGAGGACAGTTAAAGAACGGGGGGAAGTTTAGCCATAGGGATGCAAACTGTGTTGCATTATCTGTGGGTCAAAGAATGGGCCTGAATGGGGTTTTTACTAATGTAGTCCTAGCCAAAGGGAGAGAACATGTTTCTTTTAGAAAAATGTCAAACTAATTAATGCTATTCTGTTTTTCTGCCAAGGTAGAAGCATAAAATTAGCATTCTGTAAACATTTAAGATGAGATTATGTTTGCTCTGTGAAATCACATTCCTAATCTCTTCCAAACAAAAGCACACACCAACTCCTTGAAAGCAGAAAAACTTTCACCCTATTGAGTTCCTAATTTATTTAATAAAAAAATCAATCAAAAATTAATATTGTTATAGATGAAACTTAAGCCTTTTTCCTAGTGCTTTCTTCTTCTGGGAATCAAACTTGAAAGGTTTAACCATTTCCTTATACCTGGATAGTCGTATAAGGCAGCTGCCCCAAGAAATCTCATTGAATGCTTTCTCAGCAGTTTCCTTATCTGATACAACATTGCCAGAATGACACGCAGTGCTGTTCCAGGAAAAGGGACACTGCTTATATTATCACATGCCAGCAGAAGCTGCCTTTTTCACAGGAGGCTTAAGACATACTTCCTCTGGTACTGGTCTAACTTCACTGCTGCACGTCATAGTCTGCAGGCACTCTTCTAATCATAGTGCTAATTATCTAAGGTAAAATACTCAGTGTGACATATCTATCTGCAACCCAGTTGCAGGACTGTGTAGATCTTGTTAGGATGTCAGGTTCTTCTCACACTTTGATATACCAGAGAATAGCCTTGTAAAAGGCAGCAGCTGAACACAGTTGCACAAAGTAATCACTAGAAGATGACGAGTGGATGCATATCCCACCCCTTGGATAGTGCCTCACCTAACTAACCTCAGGCTGTAAAGCTTTCCAGCACACTGCCTCCCATTCTTCAGACAAGTGCTCCAAAAGGAGTAGTAGTCATACAATTTCTTTAATTCTTAAGCAAAATTCAGGAACAGGAAATGTTACCTGTCCTTGCTACTTCACCTTCATACAAGCATGTATACTGGGTCCTGGGTGTGATTTTTAAGTGATAGGCTCTCTGCCCAGGTGAGAGGTTTTCTTTATCCCAAGAAAACTGTCAAGAAAGGGTCCCAAAAGGAAGAAAATTTTCTTTGACTATGCAAAAGGCAGGGCTTTTAGCAAACTAGAAGATTCAGTATATGAACTTCCATATGCATATACTGATGCAGCAGCGTTGGAGGTTTTACCAGCAGATATTTTGGCACATGAGAACTTTGACATACTGGTATATACCAAGAGTTTACAGATTTCATTCCCATCTAAATGCTGAACATACCCACATAATCTATAATTTAAGTGATTAAAGACTTACAGCCTAAAATGCTCAATGTATTTGTGGGGTATTTAAGCTATGGCTGAAAGGCACCAAAGCCTTAGGAACTCAGTTTGCAAAAGCTCACAAGGATATTCCAAAATTCACTTGTGTATGACATGAATCAATTATGAAGACATTTGGAAATACAGCAATCATTTTCCATTGCTGGCAAAGTAATGTATTGATAGGTACTCTGAGATTCTGCCAGGTATTTGAAAGGTGTTGTATCATGTTGAAGTATCTGACATTTCACATTTTTTTAGCAATTAATCTAAATTTAATAAAGGCACCAAAGCAAATATTTTCATAATATAGTACAATATATAAATATATATATATATTATATTTTATATATATTTATATATATTTATATATTTTATATATTATATATATATAAATAAATATATATAGTACATATTTTAAAAATTTACAAAATTAATTCTAATCACCTACAGTACAACCTTAAGATAATTTTACAAGTACTCTCTTACCCTTTTTTAGTTTTAAGTTTATTTGATGTCTCCCTTTTATGAACACCATATGAAGCTGCTGGTTTCACACATTATATTCACATTTTAACATACATAATCATGGTAACTGGCAGTTAATTTGTTTTTAAATGTTAGAATTACATTTTCAAAGAACTTTTAATCATTCTGAAAGTGTTTTCTCCAGCCCATTTACAAGACAAAGGTTTTGATCTCTGCAATTGGAGATTGAATGAAATTGATTAATTTAATGAAATTTTTATCCCATTTAAACGTAGCAACTTTATCTGCCACAACCTGCATAAGAACACAAATCACAAAAAATTTAACATGATGTAAATGGAAAAATATAAATGGTCTAGGAAGACCCTGCTTGAGCAGGGAGACTGAAGTAGATGACACATTATGGTCCCTTATACATTCTGTGATTCTGTTAAATGCATTAAAATCCAAAGAGATTCTTAGAGTAATAATGTTGCTATAGTAGGGAAATTTAATGCAATCCTTTGCACTTGACTCCTTGCAAACCTCCTTTATGTGCACATGATTTTTCTTTTTCAAGATGAAACTCAGTTTTTCTGAGTTTCAGATGAGAACTTCCATTTTGAAGGAATGTGGGCAGGGGCAATCCAAGCCTCTTCCCCTATATCTGGTGTTAGAGAGCACCTGAATCACCAGGTGAGCCACTACCATACCACACATCCACACTTTCTGACAGCCATTTGGACAGAACCTCTTCCAGCAAACAAATGTTTGATTCTTTTGTAACCAGCCGAGCTGGAAATTTCAGAAAGGCCACAATGGCTTGTGTTAAGATATGTTTTGAACTTGTCAATTTTAACCATAGCAACAAACATCCAGAAGCATCCACTTTTGCTGTGTTACTGCTTGGATTTTCTCTGCTCTCACTGCCCTCCTCCAACCAGGCACAGCTGCCATGTGGATGACAGCTACAACTTAAATAAACAGAAAAAGGGAAAAGGGAAACAAAAAGGCAAAGAAACCTCAGCTTATAGCCTTGCCAGGCTTGCTCCCTTGCCTTTTGCTTTTCTCAGGCTGGATAAAACTAGTAACTAATGGAGCCTGCAGAGAAAAGAGGAGTGCAGGAAAAGTAGGGGCACACTGATCACTTAGGCCACCAGATACTGCTCTGTATAAAAATAAAAAAAAATCCACTGATGTTAAAATGCATCATAATTCATAAATTACAGCCCAAAATTAACTGCTTTTGCTGCAGTCTGCTGGTACTGTGTTAGCTGTCAAGACTAAAACAACAATGTGCTCAAAGGATGCAAGACACTAGCTGTAGATTTAATGCTAACTCCAATTTGTTCCTACTCTGTCACATCTGAAAATGAGCATCTCCTCAAATTCCCTGTAAAGAATAACCACAGCATCCGACCCGGGCAGTGTCTCCCCAGAAAAACTGGCTCTAAAATGCAGGGCTGTCCTTAGGATGCCATTAAGCATAAGGCAGTGTCTTCATTTGCCTTCATGCATCAGTAGCTAACTCATTATTCTTTTGAGTAATTCCTCATATAGGGAAAAAAAATATAAAGTGTAAATCCACATCACTGTGCAGCTGTGCTAGCAGTTCTTAGTGACTTAAAAAGAAGCATCATTGACAGGCTTTTAGAGGCAGCTGCATCCTGTCCTCTCAGCCTTAAGGCATTGCTCTGGGTAGGGCTAGCTCGTGGGAAGGAAGAAAGGCTGCTGCTGAAAAAGCTGGGGATATAAAGTAACTAAATTACACAAGAAGTTTAGGAGGGGAAAGGGAATGAAAATTCAGAGAATGTGAAGCTCTACTGAGCAGATGAAATTGTTTTAATAGAAGAAGCCAGTTGTAGTATTTGGAAAAAGAGGAATAAGAAAAATTATTTTGGAGCACTGTGTTATATCTCAAAATTGGAATTTCCACAAAAAACTTGGCTTATTATCTAAGATACCACTTGGTAACTTAAAACTCACTTTAGTTCATCTATCTTATCTATGTAAATCCAGCTCTTTATAGGAATCATAGAATGGTTTGGGCTGGAAGGGACCATCTAGTTCCAGCCTCACTGTTGTGAGCAGGGAACCTTCCACTAGATCAGGTTACTGAAAATCCCATTCAGATAGGAATGGCTTTAAATAGAAATAAAAATCTACCAAATAATGTATTTAGTCTCTACCTGTTGCTACGTATTTCTGTGTCTACAGTAACTTGTGAATATTTATGCTAGGGAAAAAAAATCTATTCCAACAGTCAGCTAAAAGGTGTCATTAAGCATTTGAAATTGGTAACCTTGCTAGAGATATACTCATAAAACATGACCTTTTATTTTTAGGTGAGTCTAACAACAAATCATTGAATTAGGAATAAATACAGCGTTGGTATTTCCAACCTTTTTCCAACCCTTCTAGGCTAGATTTATTTCAGTGACTGTTATAACATTACATTATTTGTTTACAGTAATTGAACTGAGCAATCAACACAAAAACAATGTGTTTGAGAGCTTCTCCTGTTGCGTTACAACAGTCATTTATTAAATTACACACAGATGTCATTCAACTCCTTAATAGGACTGCCCTCAGGTTCAAGTCTGGATTACATGTATACATTGGCATTCTATTATTAATCTTTCAGCCCTTTTTATTTCCTCTTACAATATCAAAATGGATTTTGAAAGAACATTTCAAGAGAATTAATGTGGTTTTCTTTGGGGTGGGGACTTGGGTGGTAAAACTGAATCACGATTAGAGAGCAAAGCATATTTCTGCTTCTAATTCAAAATCAGTCAGGGAATTTGACATCGTAACCTCATTTTCTGATTTCTCCCTTTCATTTTGTACTGCTTCAATCCATCTCAGCATGACACAGTTACAATACTAAATTTACTTTCTGACACATGAAAGTTTGTCCTCCTAACTACGATCACCTACCAAAACAGGAAGCTAAACTGAACAGACATGTCCAGACTGTAGCAACTTTAACTCAGAAGCAACTTGAGAAAATCAAAACCATTCCTTTTCTGTATTTCAGCTACCAGCAATCTATGTCAGTGAAGTTGCACTAACTAAAAAGCAATTGTCAAGGTTAGAAAAGACATCCAAGACCCTAGAGTCCAACTATTAACCTAGCCCTGCCATGTTCACCACTAAACCTAAGCCCAAGCACCCATACCCATGATTTTAACATTTTCAGGAATGTTGTTTCCTCTGCTTGCCTGAGCAGCTTGTTTCAATGCATGACCACCATCTCTGTGAATAAATTTTTTCCTAATAGCTAAGCTAAAACTCTCACAGTGCAACCTGAGACCGTGTACCCTTGTCCTATCACTTATTAACTAAGAGAGAAGACTGACACCGACATGGCTACAAACTCCTTTTAGGAAGTTGTAGAGAGCAATAAGGTCCTCCCTGAGCCTCCTTTTCTTTTCCAAACTACACAACCCCAGCTTCCATCAGCCACTCCTCATAAGACTTGTGCTCTAATCCTTTCACCAGCTCTGCTGCCCTTCTTTGGGCACACACCATCACCTACACTCATGAAGATCTGGAAATGTGAAGAAACTCTTTTAGTAAAAAATCCAACTGGAGTTTTCAAAAGTTCTGGAAAGGTTCCTGTTGTACTGTTTAAGGAGTTCATCAGTGGTTACATGTACAGATAGAAAACTTCAAGAGAAGTTCTTTCTCTTTTGAGTTCTACTTCCCTTGAATGATTCACTCTATGCCAAAAGTTACAGTTAACTATTATAGCCTGACATCGCCTGGTTTGGCCAGTGGTTGGTTGCCATTTAAGGATAAGGTGGTACATGATAGTAGCAGAACTCTTACAAAAAAACTGGCAAGTCCAATCACTTTTATTGCAATGTTGGATGGACAATCTGCCTCTGATGGTAGAATGCCTCAATTATTTTTCCCTCCATAAGTCTGCCATGAAGTTCTAGCTTGACCCTAAAATGCAAACAGAATTTAGACATAATCTGACCCATATTGAGTAGTGGGACTCTAAGATAAGGTAGGATTGGAATCCATTTTTATGGCTGAGAAATCAGTGGCATCCAGTTCTGAAATGCTCATTGTGGATCTGTCCTAATATCAGGAAACAAATCCCTGATGACTTTTAATGGCTAAAAACATAGAATAGAATATAGAATCCAATTTTTATTAAACAAAAAAAAAATAAAAGGCCTTACACTGCCCCCTTACACTCTAGAGGAAAGACATTTGTACAGGGCTATGGACTAGGCTCTAAAGGAAGGAGATAACACCTCATGTTTCCTTCGGTAACCTAGGGTGACCTGAGGGACTTGTATCTCCTTGGGTGGCAGCATCACCACAGCCTAACCCTGGGGATTAGTAAACAGTCTGAAATACTGCAAAAGTATTCAAACACTTGCCAGAAGGAGAAGAGAAATCTCTGCCAGGGCATAAAGACCCTCCTCACTGAGATATGATGCCTATTTCAAGCTTAAGTCATTGCAATGCTTTCAGCAACTGTAGCTCAAGCAGTTCATGTCCTCCACTCTCTTTAGAAGACATTGAGTCACTTGTTTGTAAACCAATGTGTATGGACAGTATGGGACTAGGATGTATACTTAACAGCAGGTATTTTTTTTTTTTTTTTAGGTAGATTAAATCTCATTCCTTTTTTTCACTAGGATAAATTACATAGGTTTAGAGAAGTTAGAAGTGTTATGGATGCTGCAGCAGGTATTCAGCCATTTAAAAATAAAGCACCATTTCAACATTTCAAATTTGTTGTCCCAGTGTGCATTGGCCCAGCCCTATGATTTAACGGTGAGGGCTTTATTTTATTCTCGGCATTACTCTAAAAAGAAAGACTTTCTATGTTTTAAATATACATTTACTCTCTTGTCACTCTCCTTGTAAGAGTGTCCTGGCATTGAAGTAATGATTCATACAGTACAAAGGTGCTACTCTGGAAAACAAAATCAAGCCTTACTGCACGTTAAAAAATAGGGCTTCAAAGCAAAAAAATTAGAAAAATTTATTGGACAACTTTTAATAGTAACAAAACCAGGAGACACCTGATTGATAAGATCAACTGACTTTTCTGTGTCCAATACCAGGGACTATACAAAGAACCAATTTTACCGACCAGAGTATTTATGGCTGTCAGACAGCTCAGGAGTGCACTCCATAGCAAGTGATGCCAAATGGAAGTGCTCTTACCCTTTCAGCCTGACCAGCAAATCCATACCTCCACACAGCCATCACCTTGATCTTGGGGATATCATTATAAGGAAGAGGTAGCTTCAATTTACTTGGTTTGACTTGAGAGTAGACAACAAGTCAGAACTATACAGGTCACTGCAACGGTCTCTTCAAGGACCACTGGAAAAGCTGTGTACCTTAGCAGGCTCTGCCATAGATGTTTTCCCATGGAATCAGCCTTTTTGCTTCGTTGCCATATGCACTCCAGCTCTCCCAAACAGGGGTCCTTATCTCAAACTGTAAGCCTAGAGGTATTATCAATCACATGCCTTATGGTCTTTTTCAGTCCTTGCATTTAAGGTATGCATTGAATCTGCCCCAGGGCATGTGCAAAGAGAACTAGATTTCTGGTATTTCCCAGCTGGCACACTATTATAATGTTAAACCACTCTATTCCTGACTCTACCTATGAAGCACAGAGGGAGTATAAAGCTTAATTAATTCATGTTTGTAGAGTGTGAGCTTCTCAATAGAAAGAGACTGTGTAAGTAGAAATTAATACTATTAAATCAGGTATTGGGGGAAATGATCCCACTTTGTGCACTGAAACTTGTTCCTCTGTTCTTTAAATAGCAAGAACACAGGCAGCAACGTCAACGGAGACTGCATTCCTCATCATACCTTAGTTTGTTCATAAAGTTCAAGCCAAAATGAATTCTCCTGACACCTCTTCTGGCACTTTGTACTGAAACCTGAGCTGGGGACAGCATCCATTCTTTGGAAGTGCAGACATTTCCTAGGCACTACCTGTGGTCTCTGTGGAGGATGAATCAGTTATCCTGGGTACTTTCTGTTTGCAGTCCCACCGACTGGAACTGGCATCTGCTACAAAATGACAGTCTCTTGTTGAAAGCAAAATACTTCAGAGCAGGTTCTGGATAGGGGGATAAAAGTACTTTGAGGGGGGATAAAAACAAGGCCAAAGGGAATGAAGAGAAGAAACCAGAAAAAGAAATCTCAGTATTAGCAGGATGATAATTACAACTTTCATACAGATAGGTGCTTATGTAAAGAATTCTAAAATTAGTTAACACAGTCTGGTAATTTGCCTCAGTGCCAAATATGCAGTTATTTTTCATGTTTGTTAATGTTTTAATGATATTTCAAATAAACTGAGTATGGAAAAATATGTGTGTTCCCCATCATAATTTCTGCATTCTTGTTCGTGCTGAAACAAGTCACTTAATGTTCCTCACATAGGAAATAATAAGATGTGTCTGTTTAGAGCAACAAGAACAACCTGATATATTTTACAGTGCTTTAGCAGAGACTGCCACTTTTCAATTATGGCACTACCACAGGAAGCACAAAGGTGAGATCCTAAGTGTAAGTCTTATTAGTTACACTGTTAATGGTGTGAAAGTGCAGTGAGGGTGAGGACAATGACCACTTTATGCATTGTCATAGTGCTACTTCATGTATCACTACTTCCTTTATCAGAGTCTATCTCACTCATAAAAGGAGTTCCATCAAACACAAAAGGCAGTGAGCAAGAATAGAAAATCAAAATGGAGTTTTACACTGTTGGTTTTTTTCCCAGTTTCTAGCACCATTCAATAACATTGAGTTCACTTCAGCATTATATTGTCATTTTTTTCACCCTTTTCCTTTTCACTACAGACTCCATTTGTATCCGGGGCCCGAGGTGCAATGCCTTGGCATGTTGTTAAAAACATTAGTCTGAAGAAATCCCAAGGCAGTACTTCACTTGTATAGCATTTTTATAATTTCATCAACTGGACATCTCTTCTGTGTTTGTCAGAGAAAGCAGGTGTGTGCATGTGTGTCTGCACCTATATGTGTGTATGTGTACATGTAATGAAGATGCTCAGTCAAAATATCTATACTTTATCAGCTGCTTAAAATCTAGAAGCCACAGATGTTATATATAAAGCAAGCTAGGGCTTTCTTGGCTGCAATGATAGGAAAGGAAGGCAAGAACCATTCCAAATCTTCATGAAACTATATTCTTGAAGTTCATATTCCACATATGTCCACCACCCAACATTTAACTCCTGAAGATCATGTTGCTGCTCTTTATTACAAAAAGGTATCAGACAAGTCAGATCAATGCATATGGTAGGAAGCCTGTCAAATCCCCATTAACCTTTCTCTAGCTTCACAAACAATTTTTACTTAGTCTTTCCAGATCCTGCAAATTACTTTGCAGACTTCCTTTCAGCTGTCATCTGAGCAAATGAGAGATGCCACAGAACTTCCCAAAAGAAAATTTTGAAATAATTTATCAAGGTTGCGCTGTCTTGAGATAGAACTGGAATACTTTCTATTTGGAATTAGAGACAGGTTTCAAGTGTGATTGAGACACATGGTTTTCCACTGCTCATCTCCCCATACCCTAAAATGCCTGTATATATAGGGGGCATTTCTTGGAGAAATGCCAGAGAAACAATGTCATTTAATTAAATTTCCCTGTCCCTGGAACTAAAGGAGTGTTATAAAGACCCTGGGAAGTGACGCCAACTTCCTCTCCCCAGCCAAGAAACCCACTACAGGGTTTTTTTTCCTCCATGGTTTACCAACCTTGATGAATGAGTGCAGCATAACCAAAAACTTATAGAAAAAATTGGGAGGGGTTTAATTACAAAAATAAACATTACCAAAGTAGGCAAAAAAGCAAAAAGTTAGTTTAAACATAGAAAGCATCTATGTGTCAGTGTGGAAAGAAAGGGATAACCCTTCTGACATTGCTATTTTGTGCCCTGTTGGTTACACCACCATTAGTGCATATGCGGAACTTAAGAAGGCCTAGTGCTTTAAACTGAAGAATTTGCACGCATTTAGGAGAATACAGAACTGCCAAAGCATCCCTTCAAAATAACTGAATGAATGCACTGTTGCTATATAAGTTTAGTAAACAGCAGGACATGCATTTGTGAAAAAAGGAAGATAAAAAAGAAGAGGAAAAAAATACAAACAGGTAATGTAAGACAACTCCCTCTACCAAAGTTCCCTAAAGCAGCTAAAGTATTCAGGAGCCACCCAGACCGTTTCATTTCCTCTCCCATAAATCACTCCAAGGTTTTTACAAAATAAAGAAAAAAGTGAATATATAATTTTGCAATATTGTTTTTAAATTAAGGAAATTCAACAGTACAATGGCTGAACAATTACAATAGCAATTAGGGATTTTGTCACCTTTTTTTTTGTTTATGAACTAGTATTCACCAATATTCATGTGTTTTCATCTCTCTTACTGGGGGGGTTCATACTGTCAGGAACAGAATGGTTTTAACAAGGAAGAAGATTGGCACATTTTCAAGGAAAAAAAGTAAAATGTTCCCCGAGTGTTGTCATGAAAGTGATGGGAAAATTTGCATATAATAAGAAAAGAACAAATAGATTCACTCCTTGGTAAACTCTATTGTCAAGATTTTCCACACATAACATCATCAAGAATTTTTCAATATATCAACAGTTGCTGTAAAAGAGAAAGTGGAGAGGACACTATGGACTTAGAAAAAAGGAAATGCAGGTTAGACACTAAGGGAAAAAAACATCTTGCTAAGAATAAGGATAATGATGCACTGAAAAGATTGCATAAAAAGAGACTGCTATTTTCCACCACTGGAAGTTTGGGTTTTTTTAGAAGTATATAAAAAATTTATCAGGAAGTCTTTATAGATAGGTGAATCTGCTTTTTGGCAGACAGCTTTCTTGAATGGGTGATCTTTTCTGTCTTCTCCCAGAGAAATCTAGGAAGATATTAAAATACAAGACAGGAGAGACAGGAAAAGAGAAAGCCATTTTAGTTCAGTAAACATTCCCATATTGTTCTAAATCATGACTCTTGAAGATGACTTGTCCATGATACATCATTCAGAACCTTCTTCAGAATTTATGGGGGAAAAAATTTAACGCATGTGCAAAAGCATAGATGATGTTACATTGAACAGAGTTATACTGTGGGATTTGAAAGGACTGCATTCTACTCCTGATGCTGCCTGTGACCTAAAAGGTGATTCTGGTCATGAATCCACTTGACTCTGACTTTCACAGTACATAAAATAATACTGATATTCTTATTCATGTCCTTCTAGATCTCTTGGTGCAAATCCCAAGAGAGAGTTACATATTATTCATTATATTGTTTGTTCATTATACTGTTGTCATGTTGCTATCACTAATATTAACAGTAATTATGTTAGCCTGTGTTGGCTGACACAACTTTTAAATCAAGATAATAAAACATCTTTTAAGAATGGACACCCATGATGAAAATTTATACTTATCATTGTTCAATATTAAGATAATTTGAAAATACAACCATAACATTGCTGTCAGTTTAAGGATTCTATGTGTGTTTTTAACTTAACCTCAACAGCAGTGAACTTTCCCCTTCATATGCATCATTCCATTCTAAATCTAAAAATTCTGAGCAATACAGAAGTCATATACATGCCATTTAATGATGAAACTAAACTAAAATCTTCCACAAAAATACGTCTTTGGACAACTTCCTCATACTGGTCATTCACTCAACAACACTACCACTGCCAAGAGAATAATCACTGCTAGCAAATGAACCAAGAGACTGAAAGACAAACCCCTGTTAACTTTCGTAAATAGTCCATGGATTAGTTTTATTCCTGGACAACTAGGACTAGGCCCATCCCAAACTATATTTTAAACAAACTTTAGGAGTTAGAAGTATTCTCTAGAGGCATTTTTTCTGCACTCACCTTCTTTGTAAACTAGCAAATTTTAATAACATAGACATGGGTCAATCTATGACAGTTAGCTTCTTTGGCATCAGTAATCCCAGGCACATTTAATTTCCTAGTGCAAATCTTGCCAAGCAGCTCTTTCATTAAATAATCTAATTTTTATTCTATCTTGAGCCAAAAAGAAAGCAAATGGTTTTATTTAGTAAAAGTTTGCTGCAGCTAATTGGCTCCTGTTTTACTTCCTGATCTACTGATTCTGTCCTTTAACTAAAAGACAGTTTGATGTGTGAAGATTTAGACACCCCTTGGATAGTACCTAGTAAGGGTAACATCTTCACATCTAACATATCCACACACCTTACAATAATCTCTTAAGGCAATCCAATTTAATGATGTACTTTACAAGGCCTACTGCTTTTTAAATGCGTGTCTGCAACACTTTTCATGTCCATAAGCTGTAGCTGGCTTCCCTTTAGTATAAAAGTTCCCTTCCTAGCTGAAAAAAGAATCTCAGAAAAAAAAAGGTCAGAATCAATCTTGTTGCTTCAGAAAGGTGTCTCCCACTTTTAATGATTAAAAGTTTACTCTACATGGCCCAGTCTAGTGGTAAATGTGCTTTATTATGTTACCATTCTATCTCACAGTCAGGTAAAATTTGTAGCTTGTTAATATAACAGTTTTGGCTTTGGACTACTCATTTATAATACATGGTGACTTTGTGCTGTCATTATACCACAAAGGTTTCATATTGTGGTCTCCTTAATGCAAGAGTTTCATATCTCCTTGGTGTATCTCATTGGCAGCTCCTTCAAGGACTGACTCTTCTTCTTGCAGCAGCCAACTGACTCCAGACCCCCCTCAGCCTACCAATCCACTCTTTTATAACACTCTTCTGATTCGCTACAGCTGTGGCCTGTTAAAGTCAGGCCTGCTCCTAATCTTTAATAATTAACCCAGCTGCAACTCTTTAGGGGGTGAGATTACTTTCTATACTACCTTTATTTACTTATATTCTATCCCCCTACAACTTTGAACAAAAAGTTATCCTTCCACGGTATTGAGATATAAGTGGACTTATAAAACAGGTAGTGGTGGTCTTCATGAACTGAAGAGGCAGTAGTTTACATCTCATTGAAATGACAAGTACACAGATTAATAACTAATGTTTTATTAATAGATATTTATTTCCTCTGCTGTATTCAGTTTTATAGCAGGATGCATAATTAATATACTATTTTAATCATGTTATAATAACAGAAGTCTCACAAAAGCAATACACAACTGGTTTTGTGCATTTAGTGATGTCTAGTGGGAAGCATTTTCATGTCAACTATAAATAAATAATTAGAAAGATAAACAAAATGCATGTCACTGACATTATTAAGGCAAAAGGTCTTTCTATAGTTTTGTTAAATACCAACGAGAGACACTGTGAGGTTTTGTTTCTGCTGTTTGTTTTTAAACAAGCCACTTGAAAGAGAATGGATTGGAAAGACTCAGCCACTGAATTACTGCCCTGGCCTTCTTATAAGGTTTGATGTGCCTCAGTGGTTTATTTCTCATAAGCTGCTCACCCAGCAATGGGGAAAGCAAACTGACAAGAAAAATGGTTGGCAAAAGAAAAAAAAAGGGAGGGTGGATGAAAGCATTGATTTCTCTAAATAGAGAATGCAAGTCTACGCACTTGAACAACAAAATGCATGGGTAAACAAGAAAAAGCACTAGCCCAAGGACTGGCAGTCCACTGTAATTCATGATAAAGCAAATGCAAGCTTTTGGCATTATTCTATGAAGACTGCTGTGCTTCTGCCCTTGTAACAGGACACCTCTGTAAAGATCTGAACTGAAGATCTAATGTATCTCCAAACTGAAATGCTGTATGCTTTCAACTGTTACTCCCCATTGTCTACTGTTACTATTTAATTAAATATTAAAAAAAAATAATGACCAGATTATATAAATACATCTACTTAGCATCAACTGTATCATTGCTACATGATAACAAATCTCTCTAGACAACAACAGATTTGAATTTTAAGTCTTATTTATTATATAGGTCAGTATTAAAGAAAATAAAACAAAACAATTGCATTGTAATATATTAAAGTGACATTAGCAAGGTCCTTTAAAAGCTCAAATCAGCAATAACCAACCAGCAGATCTTTTGTTCTTCCCAAAATTAGTAACTCTTAGAAAGAAGCAGAGCATTTTCTAGTTCTATGTGAGATGTTGATATCTCTGTTTCTTACTGTATTCTGTCTTCATTATGGCTGTTCGGACTTTTACCTAAGTGCATGACACAGCATAACACAAAAAGGAGTGTTGATTCCAGTGGACTGATGTAGCAATGTTCATGTCCATGATGCAACCTCAGTAAGAGTGAAAAGGCTGCAGAGTTGCTATACTTGTGATTGACAAAAACTTCTATCGATTATAATGTGGACAGTTCATCTGGCAGTTGTATCTATTCCTTTACAAAGAGATGGTGATTCTGGTTAAGGGACAATAAAATGACAACCAAGCAGCCAAGCTGAATCCCTACTAAATCAGTAAAGCCTGAAAAGACAACACAGAAATAAAGAAGAGAAAGACTGTTTTGGGAACAATCATGAAGTAACAGGATAAATCCCCACTTTGGCATAGCACAGCTTCATGCATTTCTTTACAATCAGCTGTGCCAAACACACAAACATCTGTATTTTTCACTTCAATCATAAATTGTCAGGTTTGAACATTCTGTTTCAGTGGCCAGGTTCATAATGTCTTTTACTGTTGTCTTGGTCTTTATTTTCTGTTCTCCATGATTTTCCACTGTGTCCATGATTCATGAACTTTTAAATTCCCCTCAAGCCTTTAATCTCTACTTGTAAAATATGAATTTTCTTTCAACTTATTTATTTCTTTTAAAATGGTAAATTTTCTCGTTTTCATGGTCATGTTTGCTACCATAATCAGTTGACAACAGAATACATATTACTATTAAATTTTTTGTTCATTTTTTAAACAAGACTTTTTCTTGGATTACCTGCATGGAATGGGATAGAAGGATATGAAGTTTTAAAGAAAAAACTTCCAAAGGTATGCTTTTAAGAAAACATAGTATCACTTGGGACTGCCTGAATTTGGGATGGTTAAAAAGAATCAACTAAAAGTATAAGTTAATGGAAAGAAATTAAAACACATTAAGCTATATGTAGATGCTCTCATTCTGAATTAAAATCCATTTATATTTTTTATAGTTTAATCCTACCTTAAGCACTCCACTTTTCAATAAGTTTCTATATAGGGGCTTAATGGTCCCTAATTTTGCTCCATTAACTTCATACTTTTAGTTGTTCTCCTACATAGAATTGCTATAAGGTATCTAACTACCACATCTGCTTGGTGAGTGTGCAGTCAGAAACATAGAAACCACATCTAAGTGCTGCCATTTATAACAGCATTAATTTGAACCTCAAAACTATTAACACAGAAATATTAATTCAAAATAGGGACTCTTCAAGGCTTCTTTCAAAAGCTGTACAACTTTTTGAAACATTTCTTTTTAAGAGACAATCTCAAAATGTTCTGCAAAATATGAAAATATCAATTCTTCTGAGGGAAGCAACAAAATTTCAGGGTGAAACCTACAAAGGAACTTTGCATCGTTCAGATCTTCCCAAGTTTGTCACTTCCTGGGCAAATGCTCCAAAAGAAAGATACACCACTTCTATATTCTAAATGTATTTTGAGTGAAACTGGCTGTGGTCACAATTACTAGCACCTAAACTTACTGCTGCTTCTGTATTCAGCGCCTTTGCAGAGCACCAGTTCAGACCAGCTACTCATGGGATTTCAGCACAGGGATGCTTACTCTGTAAATCTAAATAGGATAAATTGCAAGTTAAACTGCTTTTCCAAGATAGAAATGCTTAAAAAAAAAAGTCCTGACAAAATTCCTCTAGGCTCATTTGGAAATTTGAAAAACGGAAACCTGCACCACCAAATGTCTAATTAAAATGAAAACCATGAAATATGTTAACAAGTGTGAGTAAAATGACTGCTGAACTGTTGAGAAATTTATGATGGTATAGAGATGCTTTCCAGGCTTATTGAAAGCCAGTCCAGATTGGAAGAACAGTTCATTCTGTCATAGTTAGAGCTCTCTCAGATTTTCTTTCAGGGAAAAGAAAAGAAATAAGGTGTTCAGTTCCACAAACCGATGACAAGAACTAGCAGATATAATTGGCAGTGTCACCAGCAATTTCAGACCCACGATCTGGCTGATTTGGGAATTGTGAGGCAGAGATTAGATAGGAGAAAATTCAGTCAAAAAAAAAAAAAAGAACAGGAAGCAAACGCATTAAAAGAAATATGGGTTTGTTTTGGGGGGGGTGGGGGGGTTAGAGAATATTGAAGGAAAAAAAAAAGATTGCCTTAGATATGCAGAGGGCAGCAAAAAAGAAGAAAGATTACAGTAAGGTTATGGTCCCAGTAGGCAGGAGGGATAGTGAAGTTGTAAATGGAGACAGAAGGGAGGCAGAGGAGAGGGACTGAGGGGAGAGATAAGAAATGGTTTATGTTACAACAAATATAAATGTCATGCACTTCTCTTCCCCCCTTTCAGCTTAACAAGTGTTCTGAACTACAAGAAACATGGATGATATCAGGAAGGTAAGGTCTTCCCAAGAGACTACTGACATAGTAGGATTATTTCTTTTACCTCTCCAGCAATGACAAGTGCACTTCTGTAAACAATGTTCTGCTCTTAAATCATCTAATTTATGCTTTAATAATTCAGAGGTTTCAGAAGATATTTACCCAAGAAATATTTACTATGATGCTAAACTAAAAAATAAAAAACACAAAACCCCATGAAAAAACAAAGAAAGAAGCATTTTCACCTCCAAAGTTATGAATGGGAAGTACACAGATACGTCATTTCAGATGTACTGCATGAGCATATAAGAATGATACAAATATGTACCTATACAGACAACAAACATTTTTGTATTTGTTGAACATTTATGAACTGAACATTCAAGTGTATGCAAAAGCAGTTTTATCTGCCCTTTTCCCCTTCCTCTTTCACTCTAGGCTCAGTTCACTCTCCTCCTGACCTGCAGGTACTGGAGTTCATCTGAGCCCACAGCATATTTAGCTTGCTCAGCCAGAAGAAAAGTACTAACTGCTTTTTAGTATGGCTTGTTACCTGTGGACCCGGCAAGCAGCAACAGCTCACAGAAGAGCAGCGGATGGGGACCTGAACCAGGGGGTGAGGGAGAAGGTACTGCTAGGCAGATTGTGCTGGTTTATCCTGCCAGGGACCCTCAGCAGAGGGGATTCTTTTCTGCAAGTATCAAATGTGTGTTTTCAGTTCTGTGCTTGCACAGTTTAACTCTGTTTTTCCCCATTATAATTTTTTTCAGTTACTCCAGAGTTGATCCATATGTGCAAAGAAGTATATTTGTGCCCCAGTAATAAATACCATCATGGTTCTGTGCTGTGTTTCAAATAAAGGTGAAATGTGAAGGATATTACCAGGTAGTTCTCAGTTCTCAAAACTGCTCTGTTGCTTTCCTTTTATTATTATTTCACAGTTTCTTTTTCCTTTCTCTTCTTTCAAAATCCAATAGCACAATCAGTGTATAAAGTTAGTATTGTTGAAATGAACATTTCTGTGATGCTTTTTGTTATAGTGATAGTTTTCCCTTCAATGATGTTTTCTACTAAGCAAGCAGAGAAAAACAAACCCAGTTTTTAAACTGCATCATGTAAAAATCAATCAAGAAGACAATCATGTTTCCAATGTTTTGAAAATGAAATCACCTATATCAGGAATTATTGTGTACTTACGGTATACACAGAACCATCAGTCTTTCTCTTAACTTTCTGGAGTTTCCCCCTCCCCAGCCCTTACAGCAGTTTTACCTTGGAGTAGTTCTGTTAACATCCTTGATGTACTGGGAAATTTATCAAAGTAAGATCATAGACATCATTCATTATGTTGCTTTAAATAAGCAGATATCATCTACCACTCAAAGTATTTTTTCCTCAAATAATGCTGGTTCCTAAGTGTCACGTGAAAAAATGCAATCCACTACAACTGAAGGGAAAGTACTGGAATCATGCAACATCATGCAAAAGTGGCAGAGAAAAAGTGGGACAGGAGGAAGTTATTTTGAATACTCTAATGGCTGTCATCATTTGCAACGCAAGTCTCTCCTGCCCATAGGAGATTTCATTTTTAAATACTAAGAAGCTCACTCATGGGAGAGATCTCTTCATTTCAACCATGCCTCTATGTTCCTCCAAGATTCCATGTTCATTCAAGCACAGCACAGCTGTTTTCCTTTAGGAATCTGTCTGGTCCTATGCCTGCCTAAAGTCATCTGTCACTCACAAACCTATGTGGTGATACTCTAAATTTTTGAAAGAAATGCCATCCTTTAAAAAAAACAGAGTCCAAGAACCTCATGAATACTTTATTGGTCATTCAGGATTATTCCCAGAATATATCCAAATAGAAATTTCAGAATAAGGAAACTATCATGTTCTAAATAAATGACAAATAATTCTAATTACCAGCCAAGTTCCAACCTCCTACTGCACACAGAGGATGATCCTATCCAATGTATTCCTCCCCAAGGGACGGGGTCACGAGCACCTCAACAAAAGTTAGCCTTAAAGACTAGAATTCTCCCACAGTTAATGGAAGCAGGTACCAAGATATTACATCCCTGGAATCCTAAATTCCTACCTGTGAAAGAGTTTATATGTCTGTATCCTGACCTCTCCTAAAATATCACTTCCAAATTCAAAGAAATTTAATATCTTTTGCAGGACTTCAGACTACCTATTAAATTTAGTTATTGTCTACACCTATGCTGACATCTGAGAAAGAGTCAGACAGATTTCTCCCAGACACATTGTATACACCAAAGCATGCAGCAAAATTATTCTGTATTTAGTTCTTAAAGTTGATTATTTAAACTATATTAAATCCCTGAGAGTCGTAATTCATTTGGAAGAGAGTTAAGTTAAACCAAATCAAGGCAATTTTTATTTTGAATGAACATCCATATAAGGACTTAATTAGGTTTAAATAATCCACTTCATATTCATTTTTACAGATTAATTCTCCTAAACATGACCATGTAAATAAGCTTCCAGTGAACTAAATCTAGTTTCAGTAAATTATTACTAAAAAATTAATTCAGTTGCAAACAGGGACTGTGTTTTGGTGTGTATTTTCTTGTTAAACTTTGACTATCAGGAAACATCATACAGAAGACATGGCACCAATCCATTTAAATGTCACTAGTAAACTGACTGGCTTTTTTTCAATGAAGTGAGGTTTTTTTGAAAGTATTTTTTATTTAAAATAATATTTCAGAAGAACTGTCACAACAAAAGAAGGTGTATAAGTTTTTGCAGCTGATATAAATATTTTTTTTCTTTTTGTGCTGTCAAATGCTATCTAGGCAGTAAATTAGTAACATTATTGGACAACCCTGCACAGCAAAGGCCCTATTCCTTGTTAAAGTAGCAAAAAGCCAGACCCAAAACAAAAATAAAGTTACACCTGGCTATTCTCAAGTAGAGATATTTTGAATATGATGCTTTAATTTAAATTAATTTAATTTAAACTGAGTGTGCTAATATTTGCAGAAATCCATCTATTTTTTTTAATTCACAGTTAATTTCCTTAGAAATAAGCAATGTATCCAACTGAGGAAAAAAAAAAAAAAACAAACCAAAAAAAAACTCAAAAAACCCCCCAAAGGTAAAGGAATAAAGCAATGAGATTGAAAGGTTCCTCATGCATTAGAATTGTTTCTTTGTCTGCATGGGAGTATGATAACCTCACTCTTTTGGAAGCAGAAGAGGGTAATGAATGTGGCCTCAATGTCCAGTTCTAGCGTAGCTTTCTAAGTTTAATTCAAGGCAATTCCTTTACCTCCCTTTCCCAACATGTAAACTGTAGCTAACTACTGAATTTCTTTACAAAGTACACTCAGATTTGTGATTGAAAAACATTTAGGAAAGAGAGAATATTGTATTATTATTTTAGTAATAAGGATGAAACACTGACACAATGATATAACCAACAGATACATGTTCAAACTTGTAGCACAGGAAAAATCATGTAGAATGATAAAAAGTGCAAACTGATATATTTAAAACAGAAGCCTAAAATCATAAAACCTCTTACCTGTCTGAAAAGCAACGAACCTAATACTTCTTCAAGATAATCAGCAAAATGCATTACAGAAAAGCTTAAAATGGAGAGGGACCAGGGAGTTAAGGAAATTATGTTCCCATCACATGAATGGATGATAAATATATCAATACTACAGCATTCACCTCCAACTGACTGCTTGGAAACTGATGAAACATTATAAACACAAAGGTCATTGCAGCCAAGAAATGAGGTGGATTCCCAAGACGGAGTCACTAAACACAAAAAAACCCTCAGTAGTGAAATAAAGAGCTGTAACATAAAACTTCTCTCAAAATAATTGTCTTTGTTGCTGAGCTGGCTTTATTCAGATCTAACGACAGGCAGAATTACGTGTATGGGGCAAAGGCTAGGACACTTAATGACATCAGTGTCTGTGAAGAGACAGTTCAGCACTTTCCATCCTTCACCACCCTAAAACAACTGGCAGACAAGGAAAATAAAATAATTAACCTGAACTCAAGAACCTGGGCTTGAATTAAGCAGTTGCCTGTAGTATAATGCGTATTATCACAGGTTTAGTGCTATGAGCACCTTCAGTGGTTTCTAATGACAAAGTCATATAAGACGATCTTATATATATATTTTTACCCAAGAGAACAGAGGTCTCCTTGGCTTACAACAATGGATTTTTGGAGCTTCTTCCTTAAATCTTAAAGCTGCTAAAAAAAATGTTTTTGCTAAAAAAAACTTTCCACATTATTTTATTCTACATTATTCTATTTTTTTTCTTTATTTTTAAGAGACACTAACATCCTTACATTAATACTGCAAAACAAAAATTTCTCTGGGAAGAAAGAAAGGCTATCATCACCGTGGCCCCTAGCCCATCAGCATCTATCATTACTTTTTACATTACTTGATGACTGAAGACTTTGAGGGCAGGGGATGCAGGCAGGAAAGTGGGAGTAAATACAGAGCTATGGTTTTATTCTAAATTTATAGTGAAATTAATTTCCCTGATCTCCTGGCCCACAGCCACATGTCTTCTCTAGATCACAGGTGTGATTTGGCCTGGTTTGCCCTCTGTCTGACCTACACAAACAGTTTATGTCTGAAGCTCAGTAAGGAACAAGCTTTAACAGCATTGCAATTACTGACAAACACCCATAATATTTCTGCAGTAAAAGCATATTCTGCCATTTCCTCCTCCAGTATTTTAAAACAGTCTATTCCTCTTTCTAAGCATGTGTGCCACAATCTTTTGTCTGATTTGTGACCTGTGTACATTTCAAAAAAATATGCCAGTTTTGTCCTTTTTTCATGTCACTCAAAAGTGAAATATTTCCTTTTTTATTTTTTCACATCCTTCCCCCTTAAGCAGGAATCACTGAAGTTAACTGACACAACCTATAGCTTGTCACAGAAAGTAGAGGAAAAAGCATAAAGGGACTTTTTGTGAAAACAACAGGTCTATGTGGAACACAATATAAGAGGCTGACACTGAATACTAGATAACATTCATGCCTGCTGGTTGCAAACAGAGAAGGAGAGAGACAAGTCTAAGGATGATAACCTAAAATACACTTAAACCTTTAATTTAGCTTCTTCTAAGACCAAAGGTTAAAAGTAAGTTTGACACGTTGTTCTATTGCCTGTTCTCACCCTTGGGCAACAAACGAACCAATGAAATATAATAATGGGTCCCTCTGAGCCATGACACTGCATCCCATCAATTGCATATCTCAGGAATATCAGATGTACTCTTAAAGGGAATTTAAAATCACTAACGCATTTTCAAAAATACAGCAAACATTATATTTTAAAGTGGGTTTATTTATTCTTATACATTTTTTTCTTTAAAGATTTATTTGATTATCTGTATACCATAAAGTATTTATTATCTTTCTAAAAAATGCCTGTATGAAAATGTCTAAGTAAAAATATCTAGTATTCTCACAGCTGCTCTTATACTGTGTTCATAGTTTTTTTTTCACTTCACTGCTTTCCTTAGTTCACAGGTCCTGCTGGAAATGAACTGTATATTGCTTTATAGTTTTGACTGCGAATATCTCACACTCACTTTGTATAAGAGCAAATAAAAATTCACTAAAGGACCACTTGAAAGTAAACTCCATGTGATTTCTGTGTTAAGGAGATGAACTTGACTCTGATATTGATTTAATGACAATACAGTCTTTCCTTTAAAATTTTCAGTTGTATAATGCCAAGAAAATTTAGATGTATATCTCTTCTTTGAACTACATACACAACAATTCCTATGAATGCTAATAAAAACCAGTAATGAATCACAATTCTTTCATGTTAGAGTGGTGTATAAACACCCTGAATTAAGCTACTAAACACACATAGGAATTAAGCGTTGTTATTCCTGGCGTACAAATAAGGGAACAGGCACTGCAAGATTGGTTTGCAGAGTTTAATATGCAAGTTTCATTCCAGAATAGTGTTACAGCAAGTAGTGGGATTTAAACATGTGCTTAAAATTTAACATGCCCTAAACACCTTCCTAACTGAGTTCTAGGTGTGTGTCGGTGACAAAGCTCTAACACTAAATTTTGGCTGCCAGCCTTGAACTCCCAGCCATTTGTGCAATGAAGGTAAAGCACTGGCTTAGTGTCTGCGAATGGTAAGCATAGATATTGTTCAGGAGGCAGCAAAAAGCATGAAAGGATAAAGTGCGGCTTATAAAAGTAAGCACCGTAGTTTCTCCTTGGTTTTGAAAAACAGTAATTCAGATTTCATCCAAAATCGTGTTCTCTCCCTCTGTTCTACATTTGTCTCCCTATTCTTCCTCCTTCCTTTTATTCTTTTTAAAAGCTGCTAACATCAGCTGCTTCTTTGTGGATTTTTCTTTTTGCTTCATTGCCTACAAATTGCTCTAAGCTCTTCATTCCCTAAGAACCTGTTCAGCTGGAGGAGAACAGCTGTACAGCAGGCTGTTCCTAGTACACCTCTGGAAGATGTATAGCAAAATGTTAACAAGACATACATATTGAAGTTTTTTGCCTTCTGAAGATTTGAGGGGGGATAGATATTTGCATATATTTAAACACATGTGCATCTAAGCAAATGTACAGTTGAGAAAAATAAATAATCTTTAAAATACTAGGTACATGTCTCCAGAGAACAAAATGTCAAAAATTCTCAGTCTCTGATTTACACCCCTGAGGGTGTCAGAGGATGTCTAACCATGTCAACTGGAGTGGAAAAACAGTGCATGTCAGCACAAGAAGGCCTGATTGCTATAAAACAAATGTCTTTTTCGTTCCTTGCTCCCTTAATCCTCTCCCCCTCACAAGAGAAACATTCATTCAACTGACTCTCATTCTTCAACTTCTTACTTAGGTTCCAAAGATAATGAGCTCCAGTATACATTTTACCTCAAAAGATAGATCTATTTTCAAAAAAAGCATGATTGCTTTGTTTTTCTGGGTTTATTGAAGCAATCAGAAATACTAAGATGAGAGTCTTGATTACAAGTCTCTAAATAAAGGACAGACATCTGCAGAGTATGAGAGAGAATGTGTGAAGAGGAATAGTTTTGAGTTTGTTTGTAATTCTCCAAAAGGATGCTTCTATCTGAAGAGAATTGACCCTGAGTTTCTGATAAAAAACTCAAAGAAGGAGCTGGAAAATTTGCTACTGACTCCTAAGTGTTATGTGTAAAGAATGGGAATCCTTTTCCCCAGACAGAGACCTGCTACTTCAAACACATAACATGCACAAGATCAATCATCATTTCTAATGGTGATGTTCCTGCTACGCTTTATGGGTCTACATGAAAATTCTGGATAAAACAAACTACATTAAAGGTGAAACACTGTGGTGGTGCTCTTAGGTTGCTTTAGAGCAGGTGGTTTCATGTTTGCCAGATATTTAAATATCTTCTTATATACTTCCTTAATGGAAGTTTAGTTAGAACAGTGGAAGCTTAAGCTAGCCCAATATCATGATGGCCCTAGAAGATTTGGTAGAAAAAGAAGCATCTTGGTTTTGGTGGGGTTTTTTTTAAAACTTTGTCTTGGAAAAACAAACATGAGAGTAGTTACAATGAAAGATCCCAATTGACATAAAAATTATTCAATTCTGATCCTCCAGCAATATCATAATACGATTTTTTGAGCCCTTTTCTTCCCTTTCTTCTTGTTTTTCATTTGCTTCTCTAGTTTTGAGGCAGTGCTCCCCCACTGGCCTCTCCAGGCTGCCAAGGATAAGGGGAAGGAAGTGGAGATATTTACATATAAATATACTCCCCATACTAACCAGTTGCCCTTCATCCTGACATCAAAACACCTCAAAAAGGACACTTCTGTGACACGCATGAGACATAAGTTAGCCTGGAGGCTCTGAAGAAAATGAAGCATTATTTATCCTGCACTACAAAATAGAATATCTGGAGGTCCTTATACGCCCATCAGATCCTAGTGCGACAGACTTTACCCGGGCCAAAGTGTTCTTGGGTCTCTGAAGAACTCCAAAAAGCCCTGCTGATTCTCGTCTGAAATGTTTAATGATGTTAGGATACTTGGAGAATCATAAAAGTCTCAAAGAGCATTAAAAGATTTTGGTATAGCCCATCAGTACTGGAAAATACAGCATTTCTAAGTTGATGTTGTCCAACACTCACACATAGATTACACTACAATCTGAAAATCAAATAAAAGCCCAGAGCAAACCCCTGATAAAACACAAAATAATAACCATGGGATAACTCATTAACCTCCAAAGTTCCTAAGAGGTTGGAGATCTCTGAAATGTCTGTCCTTCTGCAGTGCCTGCAAGCCCAATATGAGATTTAATGAGTCCTTAGTATCAACACACAAAGAAAGAAATGTTCTCTCATTTAGGATTCATCTAGATTTTACCACCCTAAAATTACAGTTATACCAGAGACTTAACTGCAACTTTACAGAAGTGTTCACTTTCAGTAAAATTAATAAGACCATCAACTTTTTAACAGTTGAAAAATGGATGCTTTTATGCAGTATAGAGAAAAACTTACAAATTAAATTTATTTTAGGATCCATTTTTATCACTATTTTCTCCAAGAAAAATAAAATCAATAAGAGGAAGGATTTTTTAATGTGATCAGCAGATCTTAACACTTCAAAGGGCTAAGGTCTACTTCACTGAATTCTAGCTCATGACAAGAATATCTTCTTAAGATGATGATTTATGCACTGATAATTCCAGACATAGCATGTTCAAGGTCTACTGTAATAGTAATTGTTCATACAATTTGGTTTATTTTATTTCTTTCTCGGAATTATATAGGAAAGTTACAATATCAAACTGAAACAAAAAAATGCAAAAGACACTAAAAGGAAAAAAAAACAATTTTTCACATAAAAAAAAAATCTATTGGAAAGTAACTGCTGTGGGAATGGATGTTAGATGAACACCCTGTGAATGCAGGTGGAGAAGGACTGTAATCATTTCAGTCCTTCTCAAATACACCAAGCAAATGTTGTAGTCCTGATACTGTGGCCTAGATGGGCTTTTTCTAATTTCCAGGCTCAAGCTAAACCACTAAGCTGCCTCTCTCTAAATATGGCCAAAAAGATCCAAAGAACTGGTTGGGTTTATTTCATTTTCTTTGTAAAAATCAGTCTACAACAATTGTTCTCAGTATTACGTTATCAAGAACATATTACTGCACAAAACAAAATGGAAGATTTGTGTTGTAGTTTTTCATAAGTTTTTTAAAAAGGAAATTGTTGAAGACTAAAAGTGAAAAATTTGAAATCAGAGGTTACTTGATATATTTGTGCATACAAAATTATTATTCAATACCTAGAGCTTAAAGTGGATAAACAGGTAGAGTAAGACAGGAAAATGTAATTTTATTATAGAGGAAAATTGGTTATTGAAATTAATGTTTTGAGTCAGAAAACAATGTTTACACATGTACTGTGGCACATACTGGATACTTACCCCTTTAAAATCTTAGGTTTTATTTTGATTGCCAAGTAATTTTTGCTCAAGTTCCACTGCAAGAACTAGGCTGACTCCAAAGCATGCTCTCTGCACCAAGTTTCAGCACTAGCTAAATTACCTATTTGCACAAACCTGCAATTTAATCATCAGGTAACTGCAACAGAGTTTCATGGGTAATGACACACAGCCTAGTAAAGACACATGTGACATTTAAGAAGAATGGAGGACATGCAAAAAGTTGTCTTCTGCTACACTGCCCCAAATAACCAATGAAATCTGCGATCTTATTTAGGTAGGCTATTTTCAATTATCACAAGGCAGATAGGACTCTTGTCTCCACTCAATTCTAAGATTTAGTGGGAATATATACATTGTCTAGAAGACTGTAAAAGAATTTTGTAAGTATGGAAACAATGGAAGGCTTAATTCAGTATGCTTTCTGGAATAAAAAGTCATAAAATGAAATAGTTACTAGTTGTTTGAGGTTTGGGGTTTTTTTGGTGGTTTATTTTTATTTTTTGTTTTGCTTTGTTTGTCTGTAATTGTATGCTAGTCAAAACAGTATTTAATCAATGGAATGATGAAAGCTACAGCTTACATACTCTAGCATATGTTGTCAGCTCTTTCAGATTTAGCTTGGGGAGACCGATTTCATCCTTGTGCTATGTGGGGCTGTGATAAGTTACTATTATCTACGCTCAGAATTATCTGTCTGATGATGCTAACAAATACCATGGATTTTAGGTACCCAAGGCTATAATATGTCATTGGTTTCACTTGCTGTGCTGCCTACAGCAAGTTACCACCTGACATACCCAACCAAGCAAGAGCAAGCAGTTCGTGGGATTCAAACAACAAAATTTAAAAAACAAATAAAAAAGCTCTGTCTGCTAGCAGTAACCTTATGCTATTTAGATATTGCTAACTTGAAGGTATTTTTCATGTCTTGGACTACATTTATAGTCACCCTAAAGTCTCACATTTTCTATCCCTTAGAAAATACTGTATCTACACTTTAATCTGTTGAAATCTCACAAATAATTCAGATATCTTTGCCATAATGCTTAGTTATCACAGGTTTAGCAAAATGTCTGACAGTGCTTACAGTACACTAACATCACTGACAATCTGTATTACAACAAGTAAATTTTTCTTTTAAGCTTTCTGGTTACAAAACATATAGCAGAGTATTTTACAAGAGTATCTGATGCTCTATGTCCTTTTACTTCTATATCCAACAAAAGTGTTGATAAAGTCATCCGGAAGAATATATATTGTAAGTTGAAAGATTCAACTTAACCATATTCTTTCACATTGTTTCCTTGCTATACACAGACAGCAAAGCCAAATTTCTCTTCCAGCTCTGGAGCCTTCCTTCAAGTTCCTTAATGCAGGACTAATACATTTTCAGCACTGTAAATCTCAGTCTCCTGCAGCCAGATAGCTTCTCCTCCCTGTGACTAATAGTAAATATGACTAGTAGTAGATAGTATTTACCATCACATTCAACACTCTTGTCCCACCTGAAGACAAAAGTATATCCAGAACCGTATTCTCTTGGTTGTCAACATTCCCAATCTTCGGCTCATAGGCACCCTGAAAATTGCACATAAAATGGTAAAACCTTATTCAGCTTCAGACGCATGAGAAAATTTCAAAGACTCAGTGAAAATTCCCAATCTGACCGCTCTCTTAAGCGCTTTAAACCATCTTCAGCCATTCCTATGTGTCCGTCCCAGGGAGAATATCTGCTAAGCATTTATTTTTTTAAAATTGCACCAGGAGTAGACCTAAAGAGATTATATTAAAGAAAAACAGTTATGGGATTTAAGCAAGTCAAAGAGAATAAGTCCAAGTTAATGCTGAAAGAGCTTAGATTGTGATATTAATGTTCTTCTTGTTAGATTAATTTTAACATATCCATGTTAATATCATGCTTCATGATGCTTTCATGTCTCACAGTAGAACAGGCAAGACTGAAAATTTCTAAATGCAATAAAGCTATTCCAGAATATAAAAGGTCCCCTTTTAGTAGACTAGAGAATCAGAAACATTCGCACTATCAAATCCTCTGACTGACAGATGATGCCAAAGTGATTTCCAGTTGCTGAAGTGTTCACTTCCATTGTGTATGAATAATGAGGGGCTGAATGTGTCACTCCGCAAACAAAACTGTCAAGTCTCTTCAGTTTGACTTTCCTTGGTTTAGGCTTGAATGCTTTTTTCTTTCTTTCTTTTTTTTTTCTTCAGTTTAAATAATGTGTATTTATTGGTATAAGAGTTTTCAGGAATATCAGCAATTCAATTTTAGGCGTGAACACAAATACAGGAAGATCAATGAAAAAAAAAATCCCTTCTGTGGAAATTTAAACTGGCCTACTGGGAGGACAAATTATAATTAAAATATCTGCACCCTGCACTAATCAAACTGAATCTATTCAAAGTGACTAAGAGGAGGACAAAGAAAAGTGTTGTTCTGCTATCCAACAGAGGAAAAAAAGTTACTAACAGATGTGAAGGCCAAAGCATTTAATGTCTTCTTTGCATTAGTTTTAATTAGAAAGGTCAACAATGAGAAGGGTACTAGGATAATTAATACAAAAACCAAAAGAATGATGTCAATTAAAAAATATAGACAGATAAGATTACAGAGTACTTATGTAAATTAGTTTTCAGACCAGATGTGCCCAATGAACTTCCTCCTAGGGTACTTAGAGAATTGGTATAGCCATCTCAGAACCATCAGGAAAGCAATCTGGGAAGCACACATGAGGTATCAATAAAACCAAAAAAGCAAAAACATAATATTCATCTTTCAAAAAGTTGAAACTTAGAAATAATAATTTTTTCTGTCACTTAATAAGTCCTAGAAAAGCTCTGGAACAAATAAATCACAAGATTTTTAAGTAGCTCTCAATATGAAAAGGACATAAGAAGGGTCAAAAATCAGTTAAGAATTAGTCAATCATTTAAGAACAAATCTAGTCAGAATTCAATGTCTCCACAAAATAGTAACAGACCTTGTGGAGAGTTGAGTTGTGAGCAAGGTCATTTATGTTTGTACCCTTTGCCTCATAGAAAACCCTCCTGCATATAAAAAAATGGAAAATTTGTCTAAGTGCTAATAATATTGTGTGGGTTCAAAACTGATTAGGCAACTGTATACAAAGTGTAATCATGATTATGCTGTTGCTTAAAGTTATCTTTTACATTTTTTTTCCCTCTAACAGGCTTGTTTAAACTTTTAACAAAAAAGCTGCGAAGAGAGTGCTTATTGCACTTTAAGACTACATGCAAATACTGGACCCGCCACTGTGTTGAAAGTGGCATTCAGCCAGAATGCAAATTTCCGAAGGGCTTGAGCAAATCTAGATATCACAACTGTGTAGGCGAGGGTTTCTCAGAGAAGGATCTAGAGATCCAATCTCAATCCAATCTGGAAATAAATCAAAAGTGTTCTGTTGCAAGAAACACACCTTGGATATGTAAAACTGAAAAAAAAACCTGCACAATACAAAAGATAAATCTTCTTCACTCCAGCTTTTGGGAAAACTCAAGATGAATTGTTTCTATCCTGTTTGGGGCAGTTCAAAGAGATGGAAATGAATAGGAAAAAGTCAAAAGGAAAACCCTCATGAGTCTCACCAAGAAGGAAACATTTGAGATTTAATAACACGTGACTGTTAAAGCTTTAAGAAGACAAGGCTGAAGATAAAGATGATAGCAATCTTTTAATGTATAAAAGGTAGACCTAAAGAGGAACGTCTTGTCTGTGATAAAAAACAAGCGAAATTTAGTTGTGCCAAGATGCTGAAAAGATTTCTAACAGTTAGAAATTACTGCAACACTAAAACAGATTATTAGGAAAGCCTTGGAATTCCCACAGTTGGGTGTCTATAAAAAAAAAAAAAAAACTATCAGGAACAACCTAAGTATCCTAATCCTGCTTTGGAAGGGACTGGATCATCAACCATACTATTTTCCCCATTTTTTTTTTTTTTTTTCAGTTCAAACAGAAGAGAATTTTAAAAGAGAAATTCCTGTATTTTTTTACACACAGTCTATCAGAAATACAGTACTTTTAAGAACTACTATAAATCATTTCTGCAGAGTCAAGCTTTCACCTCTGTAATGCCAGAGGTAGCTATCTATATCTGAAATTATAGAACTCTAGAATTCTTTGCTACTTTCTCAACCATTACTTGATCAGACCATTTGTTTCCAGACTGGACAATAAATCAGGTTCAGACAGATTCAAATTTCACTGAAAAATTGCAAGAGTGATTTGAATATGGTATTTTAAAGCTCATGCATACAGTTTGAATACAAAACTCAAAAATGAATATAGGAAATTCAGCTATGAAAGTAGAAATGTCTGCAAAAACTGATGCTATAAAAATACTTGCGCACAGAATGATGTGATAATGAGCCATACATTGGAAAAAAATTATAGGAGACAACATGAATAGAAAACATACTTAAACTCAAAAGGACACCTGTGCCAGTGTTAAAAATGATTTATTACATGAATTGCAGGTCAGAGCAGACAATACTCGCCTACAAGATTAAAACAAGAAAGGGTCTCTTTCCACTCAAAATTGGACTATTACAAGCATTTCTAAATCAGTGTCTCATCTAGTGCAGTACAATTAACTCAAATTAGCATACTATAAACAGCACTATTAAGAAATTTAAAGGCTTTGACTAAATGAAGGAAAATTCAGCTACAGTCATCACACTAATCTTAATTAAGGCTGTTTTCTCTGACATAAAAAAAGAAAACAAAAACACAACTCTTGGACAAGTTGCTGCTATTCTCAGGCGAGTCAATCTCAAAACATGCCATAGCTTTGCTGGCAACTCTGGGTCAACAGTTATGTCAATGGGGTCAACTGCAAAATAACCTTTTGTGCGTATGTGCAACCTACCCTTTCTGGCTTCACGTTCTCATCGTTAGTCCACTATCACAATAACTGCATAACTAATGGACACACATTTGTGCAGGCATATAAATGTGTGGTACAGCACACCATTTCAGAACGCTGACTGCAAACAACAAAATTTATGTTCTTTTTTAGTTTTCCAATTGAGTCTGTTATTTTTTATTATAGGTTACCAACACATTCTTAATTTTTAATTTAGGTGCATAATATCTATTTTCAGACTATTCCTACCATTTCACAAGTAGACAACAGTATTTTATTGATATACTCCATCATTTTTATTACAATGTCATCCCTGATAAGAAAGGCTTGAAAAAAGTAAATTTCTGTCCTGTAATTTTCTATCTTCATACTTTACATATTTGAAACATTTGGAGGGGAGTACCATGCAAATCTCACATTAAAGAAAAATTGTTGTAAGGAAAGGGATACTGTAGAGCCATATCTAGCAATAGCATAGCCATATCTAAAACAGGCTTGACTATTCGTTATTCCAAAATTAGATATTCAGGAAAAGTAGAACTATAAATCTGATGAATGTGACATGGAGACTTGCAACATAGGTAGGAACATACACTAGATTCCAGATTTCTCACTGTCCCCAGATTCCTATCAGATACACTGAGCCTTAATGAGGAAGCAATGCTCCATCAGGGATGGAAAAATGCTGGGACATTTCCTAAATGGGGCAAAATGTTTCATTTTTAACCCAGGTAAAAGAAAGTTTAATGCCACATTAAGGATTTCTTTCACTCAGGATTGAAGAACCTGCAGTAGCAGACGATTGAATGGCATCCCTAATTCTCAGAGTTGCATCAAAGCACCCACTATAAATCATAAAGGCTGGACACTGCAAATTAATTCTGCATGGCCAGTTGCAAACTCTTTCACTGGGTTTTTTGTTAAGAGCATTTTCTTAATGACTTTAAAAGTTGAAACTTCCCTGGAAATCTTTTATTTGTGAGAGCAAAACAACTGAAGAAATAATGTGTCTGCATAGCTGTATTATCCTATGCAGATGAACTGGTCTTTTACTGTCTAGATCAGAGAGAATGTGAAGATATGCTCTAAAACACTCAGTTTTTAATATTCTCCCACAAAACAGTGAATAGCTCTTATTGTGTCCTTGATGAAAATCATACAAGAAAATTCAGAGCAATCTCTTTCCTTTATTTCTGTATATCTACAATTTCCTTATATTTATCATTATAAATTACTATGCTCTAAGACTATGACAGAAAGATCATATTCAACAGGTAGCAAATCCTATTAAGAAAATACCTGATATTTAAGATACACTGATATTCAGCTCTGCTGTATAGCCAAGCCTATGAAATTCAACATACTTTGTTCTGCTCTGATCTACATCAATACAATGTTATACTGAGTTCCTCCTAATCAAATACCTGATAAATGGATCAGTTACAAGAAGCAATTGACTATAAAGCAAGCCTCTGAACACATTTTCATTGCATTTGTCACTGCAATAAATGAATAAATCTTTCAAATCACTACTCTGATGCCTTCCCAAAACCCATGAAACCTGAACTGCAGTATTCTGCGCCATAGGTTGTCTCTTTGACAAAACCCAAGCATGTTAATTGTCTTGATTTGTCTTTCATCCTCAGTAATTACTTTTGCTCCATATGGTCACAAGTTAAGTGCCTTCTATTTGAATGCAAAAAAGCAGCATTTTTTGTGTGGGCTTGGAAATATCATGACGACTTTTGACAAAAGTTTCCTTTGTCACCATTACAGGTAAAAATAATGGAACAGACAGTATTAAAAAAAAGTTTCTCAACTTTTTAAAGGATTCTTGGGAGGCTCACTTCTTTGTGCCCTGCTTAAACAGGGCAACAGGTGCTGATCATTCAGTAAATTAGGATCCATGCAAGATCAATTCAGTCTCTTGCCTGTGGTAGGTGCAAAGGCAAGACCAAAAAGAGATGGAATATTAAGCCATTTCATAAAAAAAACAGTTCCCCCTACTCCTTCAGTTTCACCCTGTGTTTATGGCACTTTAAGCTTGTCTTGCTGCAAAGACAAATTTATCTGTTTCTTGTTTTACTTGATGTCACAGAAAATAGAACTAAAATAGCGAGAACAAGAAAATGTGGGGAAAAATCCTGGTGTATACAATAACCAATGCAAAACCATTTTATGCTTGCTGTAGTGTTTTATAAACAAGGGATGGAAGCTGCCACTTTTGGCCCTTTCAGTGGAAAACAAAAAATTTTAAAAAAGCCTTCTACAAGTCTTACAACACAGTTTTCTGGACATTTAAAACTCTGGTCACCGTTATTTCAGCTAATTCCTAGAGCAAATAAATGTCACCCAAATAATTTGCTGCCAGTCTGGAATACAGACAGGCTGTCCCAAAGTTTAAATTAATTTTCCCCAATTTAACTCACTTACTAAAACCTACACAAATTTCAACAAGGATTTCTGGAAACAAATCACTAAAGCACCAAAGAGCTTTGTAATCATGCCCAGCACTTAAGTAGAAAGAACATTCAGGAGTATGCCAATGGCTTGCTATTAAAATAGAGTTAAACTAATAAACTTGGAACACTGTTTGTACCAGCTTTTCTTTTAAAAAAAAGATATCACAGAGTTTTGGGTTTTTTTAAGTTTTGAATTCAAAGTTTAGATATAAGCACCTTAGATAGATTGAGCTAAAGAAAGCAGATAGTAATTTAAAGTAACTAGAATGTGTGTCATGATAAGCAAAAAGGGATTAAACATAGTGAAATACTGAAGAATAAATTTAATCTTTACTTTCTTTGTAATATATCAATTTGAGGTGTAAAAATAATGTGCTATGGTTATGTACTTCAGCAATAATGCCATAATTAAACAAAACCCATTTCATACTCACTCTGTATCTCAGTTTACAGATCACCACATTAGTAGGTATTATACCAACTTTCCCTTGAGTTAACTTGAGGCCATTTTTCGCTCTGCAATACAGATACAGCCTCTCACTATTATCTTCTATTAGCAGCTTTGCTCTCTCCCATCCAAGTGTGTAGCTCTGTCAAACACACTCACACACTAAAGGAACTTCTTAAGCTTTGGAAATAATGAAAGGATCAGACAGCTACTGTGGTGTTTTGAGACCCTCAGAGCAAATTCCTTGAGTGAAAAGGCAAGCAGAACATACTCTGAGCACTGCAACAGAGAATTAAAAAGACGAAAAAAAATCTATTATTTTTCTGTCTTCATCTTATAAAACTGCATTATTCAATTACACCTATCAGAAAAAGAGAAATTACCTAAAATGAGACATCTGCCAGCATTTACCAGAACTCTTGAAAATTATCATAGGCTTCTCCTAAACAAAGGGTAAAACAGGAGCTGCCATATTCTGAACTTAGTGCTAATGGTTTTCATCTTTTCTACTGTAGGGCTAAAATGAATATTTTATGGAGAATCAGTGCAGGAAACTCTTTGGGGAAGGTAGTCTAAGATTCTTAGAAATCAATGTTTCCTTATGCATATTTATTTTCCCTCACAATCCTCTCAAAAATAGCAGAGTTTTTTTGTTTTAAATCAAACCTTCACTTCTTCCCTTAAATAAAAGGCCAAAGCAAGAACAGATTGTGAAGCCATTATATTCATGAAGAGAAAAAGAGAGGTTAATTCAAAATTCTATGGTCTGTTGAACCCAATATCCACACGTTCCCCAAAGCAACAACAAACGCACCACGGAAACTCAATCAAGGCATCAAACCCACTCCAGCAAATGTGTTGTGCCAACCCATTATTAATGTTGCCTCTCAGGGAAATTCCGTATCAGCATGAACTTGCTGAAAATATTTTTCACAAATTCGCATTATACTATTTCCTTGACATTAAATGCCAAAGACGGCAAATTAGGAGAGGCCTGGGAGACAGAAGACATTCAAGGATGTGTCCTGCTCACAGAACCGAACTGATGAACAAATTGCACAAGTACACTCAGAAAGGGTTTAATTCACTGACATTAGTTTTTAGCGAATTTGACAGGTTGTAGATAAGAAAGTTGTCCTTCTGAAGAGAGCGTCTATGGACTCATTCTCCTGTATTCCTCCCCATGCCAATCACAGGAACAGGAATGAAATATCAGTGAACCAACATAGCTGAATCAAGCCATTCAGCACAAGCGTATGGAGCTTAATTGTGTTCCCTCACATCTTTTCCTACTGCCAAATAAAAACACCATTGTTCCTGTTGAAGAATTCCCTTTCATGTCTCAAGGATCTCGGCCAACTTAGTTGTGAGAGTCACGCTGCATGCCTAAGTGGAAGTGAGGGGATCTCACGTCTTCAAATTCATCCTCTCACCCTCTTTATGGCAATACAATTTGAATGCATTAAGCACACTGAGAAAGTTCATTCAGCAGGTGCTTACACAAAAAAATCCCCTAAACATGTCACGTTACAATTTGTATGCAAGCTACATGGATGCTATCTAAAAGTGCATGCTAACTGCAGCCTCACCATTTGAGAGCACCCATCTTAGGTGATAATGCAAACATCCACTTTCATAGATGAACAGCTGCAGTAGGTGGGAGAAGGAAGAAGAAGGGAAATACTTTCCATAATGTGACCTAATTAAAACTGTACATAATAAAGGAAATTGATGGCAGAGACGTACAGATCTTAAACACATTTTTTTAAAATTCAAAACCACATTGGGATGTGAGTATTCATTAGCAGGCTCTTTGAGATGAGAGTACATAAGAAGAAATTTCACAAGAATTTTCTGTAATACCATCATTTCTGAATTATTCAGAAATTCCTTTTTTTTTTTTAGAAAATATGTCACTTGATAAAGCATCAACAATGATAAATCACATATGAAGCTTTTAGCTTTATACGTTATTATAAGCTATCACTGATAAATCAGTTAAAGACAGTTTAATCTGTCTGATAAAGGTTATTTAGTTATCAAACTCATGTTTTATATAGATTGTTATTTTTTTTAATTTTAAGACCACTTATTAAAATAAAACAGGACATTTAAAACCATTTTCACTGAGGTGAAGGGAAAACAGGACTTTGCTGAAATACTACATAGCATGTGGAAGTATGAAAAACACAGTAAGGATAATTCATTCAGTAGAAGAACAAATGGAATTCTGTATTCATTTCTTTAAATGTTTGCACTGAAAAACCAGCTCTTGGCATGTGTCATGCAGCTGGGACAAAACGAGTCTGTAATTTCATTCGGTGCTCCGGTTGGATTTGATTTCCTAACACCTCCTGCAATAACGACAAACTGTTGTTTTTGCAGAAGTCTGGGCAACTAACCCTAGAGAAAGCCTCTAAAAACACACTGGTTGGGAATGGAGGAAACTGTGAAATGCACAAGCCAACAGTTTTATTTGGTAATAAATTCTATCTTTTGGCATAATTGCCATATGGCATATTAATTTTTATGTTTAGCAGTTTTTCATTAGAAATTAGTGTTTTTCTTCTGTTTCAAAAAATCCCTTTATTAGGGCAAACATCTTTTCTTACTCTCCTTTAAATCCCAAAAGCCTGTCTAAGGTAACTACATATTCACAATATCCTATTAGGCTGCTCTATATTTTGTTCCAAATCCTGAAGAAGAAAGCAATATTCAGATGAAGATGGACCAGAATCAGAACTGTAAATTAAATCAAGCACATTTAAATATGAGATTTATAGCACATTTTCTTCTTCAATCTACAACTCATTTATTCTAAATACCTCTTCCTAATGAGTAATTTTCTGGATGTCACCACAATTTTTGAGAGTCAGTATTCAAGTGTAGTACAAGCAACATATTTATATCAGTTTATTTGGTCAGGAAATAGGAATATAACCTGGCACATATCAAGAGATTGGTAATTTATCTGTATTCTGGGACAAAAACATTGCAACTGTAATACAGGAGTGTCAAACGGCACATAAAGTACCCTTTTTGATCACATAAATGAGATTCTTAAAATAATGAATAAATATGGATCTAAAGTCATTCTTCCAGGGAGGGTAGTAGGATTCTAGCTGCCAAATAAATATAAGTGTTGGATTCAGACTGTGAGAAGCATGGACCTAGATCCAGGCTAATCTGCATGCATCAGGCAGGCTGAGTCCACAAAGAGAGAAATCCTGTCCCTCAGTCCTTACTCCCTCTTTCCACCCAAGACATTTAACAGCCTCTATCAAATTATTTCCATGTGGTCCAAAAAGGCAGAACAAAGACAGGATAATGAGACAGTTTAGAGTTTCTGACCCTCCCCCTCTGCAGACCAAAACCAGAAAAAATATCTTAGACTTAATACTGTTCATTTCGTTACTAGTTTCCTCATGGTGTATTGTGACTGTACCATTTATGTAGGCTCCTAGGTTTTCCCCACACTGGAGAGAAAGGATAATTAAAACTCTTTTAATTAGAAAACTATCCTGTTAGTGTAAGAAGGAAAAAATCTTAGACTGATGAATTAAAGAAAAGTATCATATTCACTACAATGTGCAGAATATTAACAGTAAGGAAGCTCTATCTTTAAAAGAAAGCATGAAAATAGGTAAAACAATAACTACCCTAATTTCTCAATTCAGTGGGAGCTTTGTTATGTGCTAAACTTGCAGTAAAAATGAGTTATGAAAACAACTGTCATAAAGGCCATTTTTAAAACATGAATAATTCAAAGTTCCTGGTTTTTTTTTCTCAAAAAATATTACATTCTGTACCTTGTACAATTAATGCAGTTGAAATAGTCAGACTTTTAAAGCAACCATTTTTTCTATACAATAATATTTCATTGGAATTTTTATTGTGTTTGTTTTCATGGATCTCAACAGACAATACATCCTGTGAAAGGAAAAAATCTAATTCATTTTACCAACCATGCACAGTCAAAAGAGAGATGGAATTGGCATGTTGCATGTTGTGAATGAAAATTGAGAATATATGTAATAAGCATCTCTAAACCTTAATGAGTTATTGAGCTGTATGTCTCCTAGTGTGTCAGTGATTCTTTTAATTTATTTTCTAGTTTCAATACAACTTTTCTGTAGGAAAAGAAAGCCCAAATGAAATGAAAGTGAAAATATACAATGAAGCAAAATTAATAAAACCCAAATACTATTGAAACTAACACTGTATCTGCCCCAGGGTGAATGCATGGTAAGAATCAAACCAGGAGTGACTATGGCACTGAAGCTGCAGTTAGAATCATCCCTGGGACTTCATAGTTTCTCTCCAGAGGCACATGAGCATACAGAGGCAGGAATGATAGCTGCTGCTTAAAATACTGAACATTTTTAAACATCAAAGGCAAATAATTTTATTTCCCCTCAAGATTAAATGAAGGAACTCAAACAAAATACATATCATGTTCTTGCAGTTTTTTTCCAGCAACAACAATTTTAGACAAACCATACTGGCTCAGATTTTGATGTAAAACATCTAAATAACAAATAACAATCAGGGACAAGCTGCTGATGTGCAAAGTAACCTCCCAGGTGCAGAGGGCAACCACAGAAGACACCTCAGGCTACAGCTGGTGTTGAACCAGAAAAGGACAGAGGCAAATCCTGCGAGGCAAAGTACTGTTTCTTTGTCCTTACTCGAGTGACTCAGCTGTGATAACTCCCCCAGTTGGGTAAGTACCTGGACATTAACAGGTGTCCAACCCTGCTGACAGGCTAAGATGGGCCATAACTGACCCAACTCTGCTGACTTAACACTGCAGCTGCAACATTTTAGAAGGTGTCAAAAACTCCTGACATGTCCCATGATCCAGTATTACATCACCCAGTGTAGTACTCCCAGCCCAAGGGGAGGTTCTGGGGCATTTTCCCCTAGACCATGCATAATATAAATGCAATGGACTTTGTGTTTTTGGGACTTTCCTCCCATACCCCACCCCTGATGAATCCAGTCTGCAACCACCACTTTGACCACTAGACATCAAATTTGCAACAACCAAGTCTAGCCATGAAATCCACAGGTGTTGGTATCTAATCTTATCCTTTCTTCCTTTCTTTCTTTTCCTTACACATTTCCTTAAGTGTTACTTTCATGCTTTTACATTGCTATGTTACTATAGGCAAAAATAACCAAAACCATTGCAACCAAATTGTTCTAAAATAAACCCTATATACATATATTTATGAGCAGCAATCGTTCAGTGTTGTTTCATTCTACCCCACCCCAAAGGGATCGATCAACAAGAACTCGGGTTACGGTCTTCTTTAGGGGTGGGTCATAACACAGGCTTACAATGTAACTTCTGCTAAATGGCTAAGGGCAAGTGGAGTCCTTTGTGGGCCTTTCAGTCCTCCTACTTACTGCAAGTCACCTCTACCCATAAGAAAAGAATTAGTATGTTTACAAGTTCATGTCCTCCAGATCTGCAGTGACAGCAATATCACAAAACAGCAATACCACAAAATATCACAAAGTTGATCTGCTTAATCAACTTTGCCACTCAAAACGTTTTCTTTACACCTAACCCAAAAAACCCACATTTTTTCTATTTAAAATTAGTATTTTTTGCTTATCTAAATTGGCTTATTCACACAAGCAAATGACCTGAGACATAGCACAGCTGAGCTGCATCAACAGATCGTGTCTAATTACATTTCAATTAAGACCACCTAAGAGTACTCACAAAATCTGCTGTTGAAGCTTGGAGGTTGTGCAGTGACCATGAAGCTTCTCTAACTCAGTCACACACCTGATGCAGGCACGAAATCAATTTCCTTGCCTTCTCAGGACTGAGTACCTCCTCTAGTCCATCCAAATCCATGAAAAAGGCTTGCTAGATCAGTTTCCACAGTAAGCACTCTTGGATCACATCTAGCAAATCTGGCTTCACTCACAAAGTTGAAGCAGTTGATGCTGCTTCATCTAACAGGCTAGGATGCAGATTCTGAACTGGGCTGAACTCATCTTTCTTGATGGGAATGAAAATTATGTTTCCCACTCACACAGGGATATATTAATGCATAAGTTATATGACTTATGGTGAAGTAAAGTGGGATAAAAACTAATAAAAGCTTAACCTAATACTAACATTTCACTACTCTATCATTGCTGCATTCAAAAGAGAGAGGCAATGAGAAGTGTTTGCAAAAGTAGGCTAATGATCCAGACTCATCACTTCAGATGATAGCCGCTGGTCAAAGAACACTCACATATAATCAGATAGATTCAGTACACTAAAAATTTAAAAAATCAAAACAACAATTTTATTAATTCACTTCCAACATGATTAGGATGAATTTGTTGTCATTACCCCTGAAATGCATACCACATTGCCATTGCTAGTGCAGTCCTATAGCTACAGCACTACCCTGCAAGACTCAGTAGAGCTGTGCTGGCAAAGTACCTGGAAAGACAGCCTAATTATACCAGGTCTGGAATGAGCTCCCAACAAGAAGGGCTTAAACACCAGCAGCACAGAGAGCTGTAAAGAGAAAAAAAGTACAGGGTACAGACACAGATGCTTCCTAACATCTTTATTCATCCTGAAAAAAGCCAAAGCTCCCAGTGAAATTGCACAATTCTGAAAAGTTAGGTAAAAAACTCTTGACTAATAAGTGAAAATGCAAATTTATGTTTGCACTCAGTTATTATAAAAATCTAGTCCTTCCCTTCATTTTTTCTCTACTTAGTACTCACTACATATTTGACCATGCTAGTTTAATATGGTCATTTCCACTCCAGCCAAACTTAACTTATTTACACCTACATCACAAATATCTGGCAAATTCAACTTTTTGAAGTAGGATAATTTGCTTCTACAAGAAACTTTTCTTAGCAATGAAGTTAAACACCTTCACAGAACTCCAGAGTGATCCTACCTGCTTATGTACCTTAAATATCTTCAATAACTGTTTAAAATACAGGCACCCAGGTCAGGAGACAAATTTCAATAGGCAATAGATATTAAAGCACTAATTAGACTGTGAGTTTAGAATTTTGCTCCTGAACACTTTCAGAAAGATACCTAAAAAGACTTTCCACAGCCATTTATTGTGATAATACACAGATCTCAGCAGTTAGACAAAGGCCCACAGCATGATATCTCCAGTCAGGTTTCTGTCTTTTTCCTCATGGTTGTCCCATTTTCCATGGGGAAACATTTTTTTTTCTTATTTCTCTGTTACATTTCAAGACAGATGAATGAATAATTAAGCTCACAGCACATGGAGGTTCAGTGTGTTTTAGAAAGAGCACTTCTTGAGCTCCTTAGCACTGCAGTGGCCATAATGCTGCTGCTGAAAGAATTCTTTCATTATATTACACATAATATACCGCACACATAAAAACCACACGTACACATACGTAGACATTCTTTGCACTGATGCAATGTGTTATATAAAAATAAACAAATAAAAATCAAAAGAAATTACTTGCAAGGAAAACACCGTAATGTTATTTTCTAAAACTTTTGAAGAGGTATCATTGTATTAAGAAACACATGTAACTGCTCATGGAAATTAAATCATCATAAAAAATACTTAATAGTAAGGGCATCTGGATATTTATGAATGTATGTTATCTGCTTTTCTTTAAAAAAGTCGTGATTCCAAGTATGTGATGACCTAACATCCATACGTATCTGTAACATTTTCATAGCTCAGTTCTCCTTTTCTGGTGTGGTTAATCTCTTGATACCATTAAGACATAATAAGATGTAACATCTGCTTGCAATGTGTATTAGAAGGTGGAACTTCCTGTCAACGCACTAATTTTTGGACAAATTTGAACCCACTGGTTTTGCCAAAGTTCTCAAAACTTCTGCAAATATTAAGATTCACAAACTTTAGGCAATAAACATTAGAAAATACAGAGAAAAGGGAAATGGAAATAAATTTACTCTCTGTCTTTGTTCCAGCTCCCTCCATTGTGCTGACTCACACACCATCTACCATTCTCAGGTACCACATCTTGGTGTCCTTCGTGTATGAGGCAAGGCTTTGATGCTGGAGGGCTGCAGGGCGGTGTCTGTGAGGGGCAGTCCTGGCAGACAGCTCCAGCCAACCCACTGCAGGGCATGGCTGAGCCCCACGGCCTGGGAGTGGCATCTCAGAGGAAACAGGTTTCAGAAAGGGCACAGGTAGTAACAAGTGAACAGGGGGAAAAAAATGTGAGAAACACCCCTGCAGACACTAAGATGAGGAGAATGAGCTCCAGGTGCTGAAACATAGACAGCCCTGCAGCTTGTGGAAGACCCCATGACAGAGGAAGCATATCCTGGAGGACTCTAGCCCATGGGGGTGCCCACACTGCAGCAGGGGAAAATCTGAAGAGGAAGGAGCAGCAGAAAAGATCTGTTGTGTACTGTATCCATACCTCCATTCCCCATCCTCCTCCATCTCTTGGTGAAGAGGAAATTGGTGAGGGGAATATGTTTTTTTCATTTTTCTTCATTTTTCAACATCCAACTCTATGCTAATATAAATAAATAACATAAATAATTTATTTATATAAATTAATAAATCATATGTTTCCCCAGCCAAGCCTGTTTTCCCAGTGATGGTAACTGATAACTGATCTCCTTGTCTCTACCTTAATCCGTGAAATTTTTAATCTAATTTTCTGTCTGCCTTGCTAAGCAAGAGGACTGAAAGAGCTGCTGGGTGGGCATCTGGCCAAGATCAACCCACCACACTTCATACACTGAAGATTTTCACACACTCAAGTTCCCACTTCTGGAGACATGGGGACAAGTCTCAGTTTCAACAGAGCTCAACAGAGGTCGAGAGCAGATTTAGACCCATGAGGATCAATAAACTAGATGAACTTCTGTCTCCTTTTTCTGAGGGCATGTTCTTACAGAAACTCTCAAGCACTAGTAGAAGATGGAAGTCTATACAAGTACCTCTTAAAAAATAAAACCTGGCTGCAGAAAGAACAATTAGTCCCAATTACCCAGTAGTTCAAGGACTGCTGTAACATAAAAAATACAGTTCAATTGTTTTTCAAGAGTATTCCAACTCCTATTGCCAAGCAAAGTGCCACAGCACCAGGCTATGAGCAATCATGAGGTATTTTTAATTTGTGCTGTTCAAACCATACATGATGATCCATGACTCTGCCTCATCCCTTCTATTATCTTGCTTAAATAGCTGTCTCCTCGTGGCAGTAAATTATGGGTTCCACCCCAGACACAGAGCTCTCCCTGTGCACTGCATGGATGGCTCCAGATCTAGCCAAGGTCCAGCCTTGGACATGCATTCAAGAGTTTGGCAAGGCAATGCTCCGGATACGGCCGCTGCTTCCTTCTCCACATCTCAGCATGACTGCCTCCTCCACAACTTACATTAGAAAAATAAGCACTGTTGAGAATTTAATTATGTCTTTGCCTTTCTCTGACAACAGATTATGCTTGTTAAAGAGTTTTTTGTTTGCTATTGTTTTACATCCAGTTTCCAGCACTAGCTGTTTTTATATACTTCTTTCCTTCAGCCAAGCAAAAACAGCTATAGTAGCTGCTTGAAAAAATGCTTCTTATTCATTTTCCTCCACTGCCTGGGAACCAGATTTATGAAACACTATGAAACAGATATGAACTATTTTATATAAAAGAATTTTCCCCTCCTTCCCCACTGGCCCTGCATTTTCTGTTAGCACTGGAAGGGGAGTAAGTCTGTTTATGTGAGCCAGGGCACTCCTGAAAACAAGATTATAAACCTCAAGTGGCTACAGCAGGGAAATATTTATTTTGTTGAAAATAAATGGAGAAACTCTTGGATTATAACTGGAATCATATGTTATAAATCAGTTTATTGAATAACACAGCCTTGGAATAATCACTGTCCTGGGACATAGCTTTCTACTTCCACAAAGCCAGATACAGTCTGTGTTGGTAATAATAAACATTAAAAACCAGAATTGCTTTTCCTTTCTTCTTGCTGGCCCTTTTTTAAATGACTTTGGGCCCAACCCTTACGAATTACAAAAGCCAGACAAACTAAAAGCTAAACCAATCAGAATTTCCTTTATGCCCTTTCCTAAAATGGTGCTTTCTCTGCTATCATTAACATATTATCTTCCATTAGTGGAGCTTATGCTTTTCATGATGTGAGAACCTAAACTTCAGACAGTAATGTTAAGATACTACATCTAAAGGATAGGACTGTTCTGTGCTTGTTAATAGTGTAAAGAAAAAGCAAACACCAAATCTCATTTTCTGAGAAAGGTGAGAGAGTTTTGGGAATTAAAAAATGAAAATGGAAAAAAAATAAATAAAAAAGGACATCCCTGACGGTCAAAACAGGGGCAGTTAGATACCATGAATTTTTCACCATGCCAGACAAGTCAATCAAAGATAACATAATGCAAGAATATCTGAGTGACACTTCAAGCTGTATTCATAAGCAACCTGCCTCATTCTAAGTCAATGAAGAGACAGGACTTACAAGCCCGCACTGGAAAGTTATTGAAATGTGACTGACATCTCAAAGGAAAAGTGTCAACAGGATAACATGACCCTGTGCTGAAACACTGCAAGGTTAATCAAAGTTATGGCAGTTGGGAGCTAGAAAGGCTCTACCTTAGATTGAATTCTTGTAGTCAAAGCAGTGATGGGGCCACTGTCTCAATTTCACTTCCTCTCCTACTGACATTTGCATACCAAGTTTGTAGCATTTGTCCACTTTTGTTTTGGTTTCGTTTTAGACAGACACTGGTGGATGTTGGCTGAGAGAAGGCTTTATACATCTAAGTAATGACTGGTTTGCCCTTTCTCCTCTGGGACTCAATCTGCTGTTAACATATGATCTAAGATAGTAAATACACCACTGGGAGATTAAAATACAGTGCTACAAATTGCAGAGTTATTGATCAAAAGGGAGTAGATAAAGTCTGAGTTAAAGTATTAGCAGAATTCATCTAAGCTTCCATGGAGCAATAAAGGGAGTAGGTACATGCTAAGACTGTTTCTTAAAATTCTTACCTCCCTACACCTGGAGAGTTTCCCAACAATCTATTATTTACCAATATGACATCAGGAAATATATTGCACAGATCTATCTTCTTCTCTAACCTCCTCACCTCACCTACCACCTAGTTTTGTAGGTTTATAAAGACAAATTACTTTTTCAAATTATTTTGCTTATATATGTCAGTAGTTATCATTTTAATTCAGTTCTATCATGGTTAAAATGTAGACCAAAACTATCCACTTAGCACTTAGCACTTACTCTGCAAAGTAACAAAGCTAGGAATAAAGATAAACTAAGGACAACAGGATACCACCAATGCAGTAGTTGTGTTCATATGCTCAAGATGACAAAATGCAATCCTTAAGCAATTTAAGCAAGTATGGCTTTTACGGAAAAAAAAAATAAAAATTCTCTGATTTATTTTGTTCCTGGATTGAATCTTTTTGCTTCCTTCAGTTTACTTCATATGTTTCTTGTTTTCTTATTCTGTCAGCCCACAGCAATATCTCACAGATACAAATAGCACCTTCTTGACACTGCATATCATTAGCTAAAAATGCTAGTGGCCCTATTCTGTTGGTTTCGTTCCCTGCTCTTTCTCCTTTTCTAGAAGGAAAACAGTCTAGAAAGTAAATATGCTTCTTCCTTAGAGCCTAAGGACCTACAAATCTTTTTCTTCCTGCAGACTCTGTCTGATTTCTAAATCACTGCCTGCACTGAATGTCACACAACATTTCCATTATGGAATAAGTCCTCCAGTTAATTATTTAATTATGGAAGATTTACAAAATAGCATCCCTTTCCCCAGTAAAAAATTAAGAAATATGATAACAAAATATTCTTTTATTATTAATATTTTTAAACTAATGATGGAAAAACTTCTAATGAGGGAAAGATCACCTTGGGAATATATTATATCAAGCATGGCCAGCAAGAACTTTTCTTTTTGGAAGAATAATGGCTTAATGTTTAATTAATCCTATCCATTTCTGCATTTATGGGAAGGCGGAGAAGAAGAGTCTGCTTTATAATGTGGAAAATTAAATATTAAAAACTTTGTGCCTACTTGACTTTACATTTTCTTGTTATGAATGGGTATTTTCACTTTATTTCACTTTCTTCAAACTACAAGAGACAGAAGCAATTACTGCAGCTCTGCTGAACAAAGGTATTCTCAATGTACCTCTGATACTGCCTTGCCAATCCCAAAACAAAACAAAAAATTAAAAACCATTTAGAGTATTAATGGAACCTTTAAACCTCACATTCAAAGTGACGTAGGTTACTCAAGATTAGAGAAGACCAGGGAGAACTTCAGAAAAGCTTAATAAAGTTATGAATTTAAGAAACTCAAGAGATAAATTTCAGTGTAGTCAAGTGGCAATATACACTGGATGAAACAATGTGAATTTCCCCCTGTGTACAAATGGGTTCTAAATTAAGTGCACCTATTCAGAGAGAAAGATGTAGAAAGTATTTTGGACAGTTCAATAAAACCGTTTGTTCCATGTACAACAGTAGTCAAAAAGCCCAGCAATGTTATTAAGGCCTGTAGAATTAGGAGTATAAAAAGACAGAACAATAATGAAAATAAAACCTTTAAATACAGTGACCTTAAATAGTCTATGTTCTTGCCTTGTCTCAAAAAGAATTAGAGAAAAAAATCCATTCAGTGGAAAGCAGAAAAATAATGAAGATGATTAAGTATGTGGCAGGTCCTGAGCTGGGAGAAAGGACAGAGTAGGGGTATGAATGGCCTCTCCGAACCACTCTCCGAGCAGCCATTTCTCCTGCCTTTCCACTTTTGAGTGGTACCTCTGAGAAGTGCCCTGGTACCACCTGCCATAAGAGCCCTGAATCACTCCAGTCAGTCTGGCACAGAACCCACCTGAGCCTCAGAACCTGTGTGGCTCCCAGCCCTGCCTCACCCATGGCTGTCTCATCCATGCTGTGCCTGCAGCCCAGGCAAACCATCCTGCTTCAGGAAGAGGTGAGATGTTGGGGGTGCCCACCTTCACCTCCTACCCATCACACTGCCACAGGGCAGGCTCAAACCCAGATGTTCAAATGCGAACCTTTCAGTATGTACTATGAGAAATAGTAGTTCATACTAAAATAATGTTTATTGTGAACTTTAGATACTGCATAGTGAAAAATTCTAAAAGGAAACTTCTTCCACACTTCTCCCAAAGAACAATATGGCTCCTTCTCTCCCTTGTGTTATCCTCCCTCCACCTTATCATCACTCATATCCTTTTGTTGTTTTCTCCTTTATTCACTTTTGACTCAGGTATCCTTCCTTTTCCATTCTCTTTGATGACTCCTTACTTTCTCTGCTTCTTGACTTCACAAAAGTCCTGGAGGTTAAACAGAACGTAGACTGATACACTTTTAAGCCTCCCTTTTAGTACATCATCTTTCCCTTCCACTGCCGAGTGCTTGATCTTTCTCTGGAGAGACCCAGCCCAGGGGGCTGCCAGCAATTGGCTGCATGCTGTGTTACACCCTCTACTCTTAAATTTGACTTGTTCAATCCACATTCAGACCCCAGACTAACTACATTATAAGTGTAGTTACATTAAAATTCTCTTTCCTAACCTAATTTCTAACAGCAACTTCCTTACCACCTGGTTTCGGAGTGGGAATTATCTAAGGTATGCTCATCTAGCTCTGTACAAGAAAAAAATACTGTAACTGAAGGTAGGTTTGTCATTGATTTAGTGACAATTTACATGGAAAACCTTGACCATGGGATATACTCTGGTTCACATTAAAATGGAATGTCACACAGCCTTACTAGGAAAATATTAGCTGTTCCGTTTAGTCATTTAGCTTTTTGTTTCTCAGTTTCATTTTATCTACTGTCCATGTCACTACTGCATTCTGACCTCCTCTCTCTTTTACTCAAATTATGCTGCAGTGTAAATGAACTTCCCCTCTCCCTGTGACCACTTAAGCTTTGGACTTCTCATGCTCCCAGATGTGGTCACATACTCCTCCAGAAGTGTCAGTAACTAGTCTTTATCCTTATCAATTACCACCAGTCCTCCACCTTCTTCCATGCTGGGATTATCTTCCTTCTGTCACAGAATTACAGAAGAGAAAGGACCACTGGGAGTCATCGGGTCCAACCTCCCTGCTCAAGCAGGGTCATCCTAGAGCACATGGCACAGGATTGAATCCAGTCAGTTCTTGAATTCTCCAGTGACAGAGACTTCCAAACCTCTCTGGACAATCTGTTCCAGTGCATGGTCACACATGTAGTGAAGAAGTTCTTTCTTATATTTGGGTGTTTTTTCCTGTGCATCAGTTTCTCCCCTTTGCTTCTTGTCCTGTTGGTCAGTACACTGAGAAGAGCCTGGCTCCATCCTCTTGACACCCTCCATTCTGGAGTGTCAGATACTGATAGACATTGATAAGGTCCCATCTCAGTTGTCTCTTTTCAAGACCGAACAGGCCCAGCTCTCTCAGCTTTTTCCATGGTAAAGAAACAAGAACAAGAATCAAAGTCTGCTATGCAAGTGTCTTTACCATAATCCCCATTAATTTCTAGCCACTTTGACATTAATGCACAGGCATCACAGTTCTTAATAGGTGCATAATGTAACACTAGCAACACCAAATGCAAAGGACACAAACCTCGTACATACACAACTCTAATAATGGTCTATCCAGAATAGGCAATTTTCAATGAGACAACTTTTATTTAATATTATTGCCTGTAAATGGGACCTAACATAGACAGCTCTGACAGGAAGCCTGGAGGCCTCAATTTCTAATTGTAACTTTAGTACTGGTTTGTTCAGTGAAGCTAGGAGAGCTACATCCTTCTCTTCCAACCTGTAAAATGAGATTAGACAAGATTACCTCCTCTAAAAAGCTTTAAATCTATGCAAAACAAATGTCAAAGTAAGAACTAGGGTTTTTGGTGGGTTGTTTGTTTTTTTTTAACTTAGAGATTTTTAAATAAGCCATTCCTATAGAGCCAACTCCAACGTTATACTCGAGCTCTGAATACTTCTATTTCATAAGTATATATAGCCAATAGCTTGTGTAGATATAACAGTTTTTGTGTGTCCCAGGTGTTCGGAAGCTAAGGAGGCATATGTTTGGTTGTGGCCCAAGAGAGTGTTTGTAAGCACAAAAGCCCCTAACTTTTCCCCAAAAAGAGAGCATCATTGTAGAGACACTAACTCAGTATGAAATATAAAAAATTGAATTGTTTGGCAAGGAATTTATAATTACATAAATCTTGAAAAAAATAAAGGTTTCATATCCAAATCAGACATTCTGGCCAATAAACTGAAGATCAAAAAGAGGCAAGAAGTTGGCCTCCTTTCTGATGAAAGTCCATTGGGCTGCCAACAGACTGTGACTGCTTTTCTTACCAACTGTATTAATTAGGACCCTCAGGAAATTCAAAAGCAAGAAAGAGGGTGAGAGGGAACATTTGCCAGAATTGCTATGGCATGTGCCAAGCCCCTTACTTTTAGAAGATGTACCCAAACCAGTGACATTTTATCTATTCCAGCATAACTGAGCTCAGTGGGAAAATTCCACTGAGTTCAGTTCACGTATCAATTTACACTTAAGGGTAAAGTGGTTAAGTGTCTTGTCTAATTGAATTGTTTTTATTACGGGTTCTGGTTTGTCTGAACAGCATGGCATTCAGTACATTAAGGACGCCATACGTGAGTAGCTCAAAGAAGTTAATTCTGTTGGAAGATATTAAAAAGCAGGAAAAAAAAAAGGAATCCATTGTTTTTTTCCTTACTGCTTATTTTCCCATTTTCCAGAAGCATATTATGGTCTTCAAGACATTGCGTCTAACATGCATAAAGAGCAGCACGTTGCATGCTAATTATGTGGTTTGGGGTTTTTTTGTTGTTTGTGGTTTCATATTGGAGTTAGATTTTTTTCCTTTTTGAAAAAAAAAAGTCTAAACAATTAAAAACAAAAAGGGAAAGAAAGAAAAGGGGAAAAACCTAGGGTAGATGCTATGCCATTCTTGATCTGCATCTGCCTGATTCTAATAGCAAAATGATTATAGAATTCATTTTCAGAGCAAGTAATTCATGCAGGATGCAGGTTGCTTTAAAAGAAAGAAAAAAAACAAAACATTCCTCTTCTGAAAATTCAATCTCTCGTGACAAGAGCCAAAGGCATCCAGACCTTTGAAGTACTACATTATATGGAAATGGTACTTCCTTTTAGGATAAATAGTACCCAAAACTCTTCAACAGGTCCTTGGAACACAAGCCCTATGAGGAACAATTGAGGAAGCTGGAGTTGTTTAGCCTGGAGAAAAGGAGACTGAGAAATGACTCATCACTCTCTACAACTCCCTGAAAGGTGTTTGCAGTCAGGTGGGGTTGGTCTCTTTTTCCAGGCAGCAACTGACAGAACCAGAGGACACAGTCTCAAGCTGCATCAAGGGAAATACAGGTTGGATATTAGGAAAAAGTTTTTCACTGAAAGAGTGATAAAGTACTGGAATTGTTTGCCTAGGGAGGTGGTGGAGTCACCATCCCTGGATGTGTTCAGAAAAAGACTGGACTCGGTGCCATGGTTTAGCTGAGGTGTTACGGCATGGGTTGGACTCAATGATCTTTAAGGTCTCTTCCAACCCAGTGATTTCTGTGAATTCTGTGAATTATTCATTAAATCAATGATCTGTATTTGAACTAACACTAAAGTACATATTTTTAACAGAGAAATCTCAGAACCAGTTCAGTAAAACAGAAATAAAACAGGATTGTAAAGAAGGCCCCATTTGCTGTATCCCAAGTCATATATTTGAAAGCAATTCTTTCTCCCTAGGCTTGGTTTCAGACAAAATGACTCAATCTGGGCTCCAGCACACTCTGCACAGTACCCTCTGCATCCCTCAGAAGTTTTTATTTCTGCATCACATCTGCTCCCTGCACTTTTCAGTATGTCAGTGTCTTCAGGCTTAGCTACCACATGTTCTCTATCCTCTGGTCTGGTATCTTCCCTTACAAGCAAATAAATCTACCTCACTTTTACCCAGTCACTTCCTTTACAGGGGAACAAAGAAATGAAAATAAATGACATTCATCACACACATACATTTTGGAACAACCGCTGGTCTCTGTTTTCTCACAAAACATCAATGAAGGCAAGAGAGCTTCATGACAATAATTGGGAGAACCTCAGTGGAACATACATCACTGTCTGTATCTGGTGCTATTCTGTATGCTCTGTGCAAGGATCTGAAGGGGTGACATTCCAGTGGACAAATGTTGTTTCAAAGTAATACTAATTTATTCTGCTGCCTTGCACAATCTGCATTGAGAGCTAGAGGCCACAGATTGAACGATACTACAGATCTCTCCAGCACAGACTCTTCTCCTACAAATGCAGAATTAAGTATTCATGAAGAGATTTCAAAGGTCTAAAATGACTGCAGAGCTTTCAAAATGCGACACTGTGAACTAAGACACTGTCAAGTAACAAGTAATAACTGGAAAGGAAAAATTTATCTCTTGAATATAACAGATACTCTACAATTATTTTTCCCTATCTTTACTTTCAGAAAAAAACAGAACTAAATTTCTAAAAGAACAGAACTAAATCACAAAACCAAAGCAAACAAGAAAACAAAAATCAACCCTCAAAAAACAAGAGTAAAAGGAAACATAGGGATTAATGACTGGCACTAAACAGAACAGTTCTCTCCTCTTCCAGCTTATTTTTTAAACTAAGCATACAAGAAAATGGCTGCTAGTTACACTTTGCTGATCAATGCAGTATTGTCTTGTAAAATAAAAAAGCTTTTGAAACTCAGCTTGATCCTTCAGAACAAATTTTTTCTAGAGAATACAACTTTTGAGACCAATTTTTAATACATACCTTTTTTTTTAACACTGCCAGTGACTGCAAAACCCCCCAAAAATTAAAATAAAAAATACTGTGTTTTACTCAACCCACATGCACAGTTTCACCAAAGCTTTCCTTAAACAGAGAGCAATATGAAAACAATATACCCTACTCCAGCACAGCTGGGCTCTTCCTATAAAGCACACCTGAAAAACCAGACTGAACTCACAGTTAGCTATACTCACTGGGGCAGCACTAATGTGCATTCTTTTACAGGAGTAGAACAGATGGAAACTCAATGTTGCAGTACCAAGAAAGTCACAAACCATCTTTGCTTAAGTTCTTCCACCCCCCGAATACTAAAGTGCAAGAGATAGCCTGGACCAAGAAGAGGGCAAGTGAGTCCAGCTATTCTGTAGTCTCCACTACAGAGGATCATGTTGGAATATAAACCTGAATTTGTAGATTTGCTGGACACTTAAGGAATACTCTCTGCAGTGAGAAATCATCTAATGCACCTTCTGCGTTTGTGACTACACCCATTGTATGGACCCTACTCACCTTGAGAGGTGCAAACCCATACACACAGGCTATACGCTGACTTCAGGTTCACTGTGCCTTGTTTCTTCTCCCTTTGCATGTGAAATCAAGACAAACTGTGCCCATTAAAAACACTCTCACTCAAAATTCTACTCCCATAAGCTTAGATTTGACATTCCTGAATAATGGAATGGAGGTTAGTGCTTAACTGAATCAAATTACAGGACACTGCTTCTTATTTGAGGGATTGCTCGGAGACAAAAACTATGACTTCAGTTTTTCTTATTATGTGTAAAGGGAAGGAGGAGGGAAGCACTTATTTGTTTCTTTGGCTGGAAGGGTATGTTATTACACATAAGGCAACAAATGCATTGACGTATTTATTTCCCAAGGGAAGTGACAAATCAGTATATACCAGGAGAAACTTTGTCACTTGTCCTAGAACAATCCCCTCTGTTGCTCTGGGTGACTGCATATGCTCTGCGAACAATTTTATTTTTTTCATATAGCTTTTATGATGTTTACCATTAGGCTACCAACATCACAGATAAAACACCCCACACACAGAGTCAACACACAGAGGTTTACTCAGGAACTTGAGAAGGTTCTGATTTCCTTGCTCAGCTTGGGGAAAAATTGAAGCTGACTTATTTTGCTCTTCCTGGCATCTTCAGCACCTCTTTTTCACTCACGGTAATATAATGCATAAAATGATTTTCAACCACATTTATAAATAAATCTCGGAAAACAAATCAGTCTTAATATATTGGTTTATAAACTCTTTTTTATATATACCTTCTTAAATGTCCTGTTACTGTGGCATATGAGACTAACACACTGGCTGTGGATATACCACTTTGCTGCTTTAAGTTGAAAAAAAAAATCACTTCAAAATTAGGAACTCAAAGTTATTCTACAAAGCCAAAGTTTCAAAAGAAAAATTGTTAACACAGGAAACTATTATCTTTGAGTATGTATTTAGGTAACTATAGTTATTTTTCATTACTTGTAAATTTGCTAAATTACTTATAAATTTTATAATTTTTAAATTATATTTCTTTACTTTGCTACCTAGAAGCATCCTTTTGTTGCTTGGGGTTTTTTTGTTGTTTTGCTTTAATTTTGTTTTTCATTTTAGGATTTTTAAAGCACGTAATACCATAACTGTATACAATGGTGTAAGTACTGCATTCAGGGCAACAGGCTCTGCCCTGAGAACACGTCCTTCCCACTCTAAGGCAATAAAGAAAATGTGGGATGGCAGTCTCCTTAACTGTTACTGTTTTCACCTTGTGTTTCTCGGGCTGCTGAAGTGCTGAATTGCACGGGTGTCACAGAGGTATGCAAAAACAGCTCCACTCAGTTAACAGAATCAGACAAACCTTGATGAAAGCAAAACCAGTGGCCACAACTGACACACACCATGGGTGACCCTGATGTGTCCCATGGTGTTTAACAGGTTACGAGTTCCCTGTGCCTGCTGGCATATTGTTGCTACATGGACAAGGACAAAGATCCAAAGCACACATTCACAGACTGACATGGAGCCCCAGGGGAACCAGCAGACTAGGTCGCTCCACCCAAAGGGCCATAGGATCACTGAGGGATATCCAGTAGAGAAAAAAATCACTCACCTGGGGGTAGTGCGAGGGCACACATCCCAGCAAGTCTCCATGGCAGTGTCCCAGTCCCCAGGGCAAGGCTTCACCTCACAGACCTGCTGTGGGTGAGGTAACTGTTTATCCAGGGCTCATGGCTGTACCTGGTCACAGTCCTGGGCTGGGGCCTCTCCTTGGCCAAGCGCTCCCACCCTTCTCACTGCCCCCTACCAGGAGCAGCCCTGGGCACACCCATCTGCTGTGCTTTAACCTCATCAGGAAGCTCAGCCCCACAGAGGTGCTGGGTCACACCCTCTCAGTGGGATGGAGAGAGCACCGTTAAGGGTAAAAGTGAGGAAATGAATCTCTTGAGAAATAGGTAAAGCAAAACCAAAGCAAAACAATAAATTTGTTGCTACTTCCCATGGGCAGGCAGAGACAGCAGAGCTCCATCATATGGAATAGTAACTTAGGAAGGCAAAGACCATCACTCTGAACATCCTCTTCTTCCTTATCCTTCCCCCAGCTCTATATGCTGAGCAGGATGCCATATGGTATTCAGTAGTCCTTTCCTCTGTTGGGGTCAGCTGTCCCAGTTGTCTGCCTTCCCAACTTGTGCACTCACAGCTTCCTCACTGGTGAGGTGGGATGAGGGGCAGAAAAGGCCTTGGCTCCACATAAGAGCTTTTCAACAATAGCTAAAACATCTCCACATTTTTAACACTATTTTCAGGACAAATCCAAAACACAGTCCCATACCAGCTACACTGAAGAAAATTAACTTCTCTTCCCCAGCCAAAACCAGCACGCTGCCACAGCCGTGGTGTAAGACATGAAAATAAGGGCATGAAAGTCTGTCAGCAGACACATATTGGCCAGCAGGGTCTGTGTGTGATATTCTCCTGGCTCATTTGGGGCTGGTTTTGGGGGTTGTTTTGAGGGGAGGAATGGTTATTTTGAGTTAAGTTTCCAGAACAGGTGAGTAGGCACCTCTATGGAAGCATTTTACTCAGAAAGTTGGTACATTAAGTGACTGGTAAAATAGAATGAACCAAATTAGATCAATGGGTCAAATTCACTTTTTGAAAGCAAAAAAGTAGGATTTTATTTATTTCAATGAAATTCAATGAAATTCAGAATTATTGCAAAGCACCATAATATAAAGGGATCTTATGCAATATACCATATCTGGCAAGTACGGAACTTACAGAATAAATGACAAAATCGGTCTGTGTAGAGTATGCCTTCTTCAGTGAGCTGCTGTATTGATTATAAAAGCTACTGGAACTTGTAACCTGTTCCATATAAGTGAGATACAGGCAAGCAGCTGATGCGTGAGTAATTTACTTGAATCAGATCTCTTCATTGCTACACTTCAGCTGGGAATGAAAATGCAAAAGTTGTTTGGCACAGCAGAAAGTTCCCTTAGCTGGAGAAAAGCTGTTGGATCCCACTGTTCACAGTATTTGATCTTAAAACACTAGAGGGCTGCACACCTTGAAATGTCTGTACAGTTCTACTCTGTTATGCAAGCCGGGTTTCATAGTCTCTGCTGTTTAAACAGATTTCAAATTTGGCTTTCTTCTAGTGTTGCCCCCCACGCCCCCAGCTCCCATTCTGCAGTGGCAGAGGTAGAATTACTGCTTCCTCTCAGCTTCAGTTCAACTTGCAGTAAGAAAGTAAAGGGTTTCTTCTAGAATTTTCTTCAATTTAAAATAAGCATATTGTAGACCTCTAAAACAGTGTCCTCATTCACACTGACTTCACTGCAGGCACAATTCTGAAGTCACTTAAGTGTAAAAACGATTCATACAATGAGAATAAACAATATCATCAAAGGGGAACTTCAATTTTGTATATGAGACTGATTGAGCTAAGTAAATCTTCCTGTTTAGCAACAGGATAAACTGTCCTTAGTCTCACCTTTGCTGGAGCAGAACTGAGAATAAAATGACTGTGTAAAGAACTGCAATTATGCCCTCCTCTTTTATTCCTCCATCCCCAATAAAGGGAAGGAGTAGTCAGTCCAAGGGAAGTTGCACATTTCGTATTTACTATCAAGATTTATCAGATATTTTGTAGCCTCTTCTGTGCTTTTTGGAGCTTAGAAGAATGCTTGAGCATTTTGAGGAAGAAGGCCATGTGGCTTGTAAATAAAATATACATGTAGATCTGTAGTTGCAGGAGAGAATTTGAAAATATCACTCAGGTGGACTTAAACTGTTCTAAAACCAAAGGGCAAAATAAACAAATATGAACTTGGTTATTTTTATACTCTGAATGCTCTCTGAGAAGTCCAGAGTGCTTGATGTTGTCACTATTTGTTTGTCTTGCCAGCAGATTACTGAATTGTGATCTCTGTTTTGCTGAGGGAATGTAAAAGCAAATTAAAGTCGCTGAGTCTGTCTGCCATGGGTCATTTTGAAAGGTGCTTTCTAGTTCTCTCTGGAAGATGGTTTCTGAGGAAGAAAAATATATATGGCTTAAGACTCAGGAAGACAAAGCAAAAATATATTGAGAAGATATAGGCATATAAAGCAGGTTTTTCTGGGTAAAGCAATATATACAATCAGATGAATAAAAGGAGGAGGCATGCAGTTGCACAGCTATTGACTTGGGGGAAGAAAGACTCCAGCAGCTTATTTTATTTGTGCTGAAGTGATGGAAGTTAGTTATGCATGCTCCCTGAAACTGGCCCAAGAGCACATTTTGGAGAGGTGGGGGAAAAGACAGCTTTACAGCACAGAAACATTCAGTAATCCATGAAGGAGAGCTGAAAATGAATGCAACAAATCCAAACTCCCCTCTAAAGCCAAAGGACTAGCCAACTACTCTGAGTTCTGGTGTTATTTAAATTATGTGTTCACAAAATAATTTCAAATGTTAATTTAATTTTCAAAATTAATTAAAAAATTGCATACATTCACAATCAAAAGTGAATTTACCAAAATTTTAAAATGCTGTTGAATTTAAGTGATTGTTTTGGTCCATTTTTCTTACCAGGTTTTTTAAATTGTTATTCAAAAATAAAGGATGCATTTAGTTCAAGTTCTATATAGTTCTTTTTAGTTCCATGGGAGTTCATAAGCATTTTGCAAAGTAATTCTGAGAAGCTTCAAACTCTGTATGATCAATAAGGCTCCCAAACCTTGCAGGCACATTATCAATCATAGCTAGTTTAAGTCCTGTAAAAGAATTTAAATCCTTAAAATCAATCCACTTCTTTTTTTGATAAGAAGAAATTATCTGATTGCTGGCTAGTAGCAAAATCGGGAGAAACACAAAATTTATTCAATTATCTCATTATTTAATTATTTTACTCTTAAATAATTAAAAAACCCTAATTGGCAATCTTCTTCATTTAAAGAACATAAGATGTTCTTCTGATTACTCTGACCAACTCATAAACAATTACAATTTAATAATCCTAGTTTCTAGTGTAATAATCCTAGTGTAATAATCCACAGCACATTTATCCTCCTGTGACTTACTCTGGTGTGCAGATGAGATCTTGAAAAGAAAAGTTATCATTCTTTCATTAATTAAAAACCTGTTCTCAGTGGTTAAAAATATATCACAATTTTAGGATAATTTGCCTAAAATCCACTAAGTTTCTGATTAGCAGAATTGGGTTACTTTTAGCTTCTGAGTTTAGACAAGGCAAATTAATTTTGATTAAAGGTATTTGTACTTCTTTTTGTGGCCCCTAATTTGATCTCCTATGTCTTTCAGCTGTGGTGCACATCTCCTGTTGCAAAGCTCATCTTTCAAAGGATGTTTGGTACACCAGTGTTTTTTCACAGCAAACCTCTAACTTCTTTTCCTTCCCTTCCCTCTCTTGCTTGGGTCGAAGAACAGCAGACTACTCACACATGAATGTTTACAGTGGAGAATTTGTGATACTGAATATTCAGAACCTAATCCTCTACCTTTTCATTCATAGTTATGTACATGAGGAGTGAGTGGAGCAAATATATGTCCTTAAAAATACCTGAACCTTTTTTCACATCTGCCCTCATTTTCGTCATCATTTTTATAAATGTAGGCCATGTGGGCTGTCCAGAAAATCCCTCTTTTCTTTGCCAGCTTGTATTCATCCTAAAACTATTTCTACCCTGAACATGAAGATATACACATAAAGTCACATGAAGACAAAGATCTATGGCTTTGAAGAAAAGATGCAAGAGACCTTTCACTCTTCCTTCTCTCTAGTCACACAGAAGCTTGGCTGATCACAGTAACATCTGAAAACAAAGTCATTCAAGTATTTTTAAGGTGTTGAAGTTACTAGAATCACTATTTCTGTGGGAATTCTGTGAATGGAAAAGGTACAGACTCCTGTGAAATGTGTCCAAACCTATTCAAACACAACTCTAAAAGAAGTCATCCATTTAGTAATCTCCAGCTAAGACAACAAGAATAATCAGCCCCTCAGTTTCTTACCTTTATTAAAAAAACAAAATCTTAAACAAAAGGTACTTGATAAATAATCTGTTGAACTGATAACCATTATAGTGCCCAAAAAAAAAGGCTTAGCAACAGTATTCAAAGAACAAGAAGGCATAAAAATGTAATTATTGCTTATGCTAATTTACTTGCATTCTGACAGAATTAAGTATTTGTGAGTTTCAATACTATTTTTTTAATGAATTTTTGAAAACTGGATGAAAGCATTAAACAGCACAAATGGTAAATCACTGAGAGCCTAATTTTTGGATGTATAATGTAATGGGAAAACCGACAACTGCCAGTTGACCTCTTGTTTCCTTGCTTTCTGTACTGTGATCATTGAGGTGAAACTCTCTGACATATTCCTTCAATTTTTCAAAAGCAAGAAAATGAATAAAATACCCTTTCAGTGATCCTGGTATTTAAATAAATGACATTTATAATAGGAATGCACTTTTGCCTCCACTTTAGAACCTTTTTCAATTTCTTCCGAACAGCCGTTGTTTATGACAAGGAATGACAGACCATTTCCATTTCCATCTCTGATTCCTTTAGCCAGGTCATACTGTCTCATGCAGAGTGGGAGGGAGAGGGCAGCTCATTCTGCAACCCAGGTCTTATCTGCAGTACCCAGTGAGTGGATGGACTGACACCCAAGACTGAGCATGCAGGCCCACCTTGCCTGCATGCGAGCCTCCTGTAGCACAGTGATTCCTTTAACAGCAGTCTTTTGTTTCTGCACTCAGCTGTATTTGATGAGAGCAGAGCCTTTGTGCTAAGATGTTCCAGCACTTGCTCCTAGTCAAAAGTTGGCCGATGCTCAAGGAGAACGTAGGACAGCACCAGAGGACCATTTTGGTGCCTATACTTTTCCTGATGTGTGGTCAAGTTCTGATGCAGGAGAAGGGAAACCTCAGCAGACTCCATCTCTCACCTTCAGTTTACACCTACCAATCTAAGTGTTTATCTACCATGCAGATAAGAACAACTTTGAAATTAAATGTGCAGTCTATGCATATTTGTAAAAAATGCATAGACTTATTATGCAACTCTCTTTAGCATTTCATTGGGCTATTGATACTAGCATAGATGAAGTTTATAAATTAATTCTTTGGACTCATTTGCAATTTGAGACTGCTGGAAACTATATAAAAAATGTACAACAAACCATACAATTCATCAGCATTATGATCCTATACATCTAGGAACAGCTATTGTGAGTGCCAGTGGCTGTGTAAGAATATCTGCATGTTTATTGTTCCCTCCTGAGGCAACAAGCATTGTCTGAAATGAAAGCTCTGTGTCTTGACTGTCCCTTGAGAACTATAATTACAGCTATAGAGGATATACCATACCGACAGTCGAGCGATTGAAAAAGACTGACAGGCAAATGCATTTTGTGTCCATTGCTCTGGTATCAGATCCTCTGAAAGTTGAAATGCATAGGCAATGGGCCAATCTAACCTCAAAATTAGAGGATTGAATATACCAACATCAATAGGATTATAACTTTTCATATTGTTCATGACTTTGGCCCAGTGCCTTTAAACAGAACCAAAATAAGTACTGAAAAAACAAGCACTGCATTTTCAACATTGTTAGTTCTAAATAACCACAGCTTCTGGCATACAGCTGAGTGCTTTTGCTAACTAAACAAACCATATCTCCACATAGAAACCAAAGTCCATAGACTTGTCAGAGAATGGACGCTGAGGACATGATCAACTGAAATACAGAGGCAAAGATAAATAGAAGAATTGAAAATGCCAAATCATGCTTGAAATTTTAGAGCATGTTGGTAATAAAACTCCCTGAGATTTTTCAGAAAATATCTCAAACCATCAAGATCCCCTCCTAAAAGCAAAGACACTTAATGGAATTGGAAAAATACAAAATATGTATGTGAAGAAAATAATATGAACAGCAAGATTAATTCAGATTTAGTTGTCATCACAATGTAAATGAATTAGGAACATTTAAATTCAAGTTTCTCAGGATTTTTTTCTTTAGGCAACCACAATAAATTAGTGATAACCTCTGAAGCCAAAGCAGCCTTAAAATTTGTTGCAATGTGCTAGGATTTTACCCTTGGCTCAAATTAATATATTTTTAGGCTCTAAGTGAATTCCTTGATAGACAAAAGATTTTTGACAAATCCAGGTTCATCTCCTGAGTAAACCTTCTTAAAGGCAAATTCAAATAGTCAAATGTTATATCATCCAATTTTTCCCATATTTGTATTTTAAAAGAAAAGTAATGAATTGTTGGTTTGCTACTTATTGGTTCACATAGAAAATGGAATTTATAAAGAATTTTACTAATTGTCAGTTCAGGTAGTAATAGGTTAGTAATTTTAATTTAGAGAGAACATTTTAGGTATTTAAATAGCTGGAAATGTACTGTCATCCGTAATAAGAACAATCTTTAGAATTTTGTATGACATATTAATCCTGAAAGTGGTCATCATCTGTAATCTCATCACCAACTTTATGAATGACTTTAACATAAACTCAACAGATTTCTTCAACATGCCAGCAAGAAAATTCCCCAGCACAGTATAGATATATTAATCTTATCTGAGTGTGAACCATGCAGCTGCATTTTCTCATCAGACACAAAAGACATCAGACTTGGGATGATCCCCTCTATAATTTATCAGTAACTGAACATGCAGCAACAGAACTGAGAATATTCCTGGATCTAGTATGACTGTATTAGCAGCTAATTTATGTGCTTTAAAAGCCATCAAAATCGAGGGTGAAATGTAAGTCAATGTAAAATTGAAATGTAAAAATGGTCTCAATGAAAAATATTACAAGATACTAGAAAAGTTAGTAATTTGCTTTTTTTTTAAATTTATTTTAATTAGGATTTGCAGAATAATGCAGAGGCATGGGTTTTCTTAAATCTTCACTGTTCCAGTTCTGATCCAACAAAGGAGATCTTTTTCCATTTTGAAACAAGTAATAGAATATGAATACCTAGGAGTAATGGGAATAAAGGTGACACAAGTCATATCTTCAAGATTTTTAAAGAGCTGTTTAACACATCATCTAATATTTCCAAATTAAATAGAAGCATAAGGAAAAGGTGGTCTCCCTTGTTTTGTAATGCTCCATTAGATTTTGCTGTGCTAAAAAACATTAGTTCTTGTGATAAAGAAATCTCAAAAATTAAAACTGTGAGTTCAAGAACTTAGAAAAAAAAAAAAAAAGCCAGGTCGACATGAGAAACAGCTATTTGAGCTTAACCAGGCTTCAATAAACCAAGCATCTTGAGGGATGTAACTGAGAGCAAACATTGTGAATGAGAGGCTGGCAAAGGACATTAGCAGACATGACTGATAAGAATTCAGAAGGAGGACCACAAAGGAAACCGTTTGTTTAGTTGGAACCCCAAAACCCTCCTCTAATAAATTTTCTCTGCATCGCAAGGTGTACAAGCTCTTTTATCTCTGATACTGTCTTTTCTCTGTTGATTGACTTAATTCAATGTTTGGGTAACACACAATGTCTGACTGATTAATAGCCATATTTTTCAGACAGGAACAGAGAAGAAATTATCTTTTATAAGGCTGCCTAATATATCCTTCTTTGTTATATCTCTGATCACTAAGGTCTGATCTTGTTAAAAATTGTTTAGCATTTTGCTTGTATATGGCAATAAACTCAGGGTTATATTTTGTAAACTAGGAAGTCTTAATTTGGATTTTTCTTGAAGATTTGGTATTATTTACTGGGTTTCAGTGCTTTCAGCATTTATTGTGCTAATCACAGTTCCATTATATTTTGACAATACTATATTTTGATACATTTAGTATGCTCTGTAGGCATACAATAGATTGAAGAGTGGCAGAAAAGAATATAAGATAACTGAAAAGACAAAATACTTGATCATCATTTTACTGTACTAGCTAACTTTCACTACTCTCGTGAAGACAAGAAGAGCAAAGGTTCTACAATGAAAGCTTGAATGGCTTAGTAACAGTGCTTCTCAACAACTCAGCCCTTCATATGATGTTCTAAAAGCAGACTGACCAACCAGCTCTTTGGAGAAAAAAAAAAAAATCCTTTTGAGAACTGGTCCTCTTTAGAAAAAATGTTTCATACTGTTCCAAAATGAGTCAGACCCAATTTTAGCAAACTGTGTCTGGTATTCTATTCGTTGGTGACCTTATTTCAGATGAACACCTGCTCTTCCCTTCCATATTCAGTCTGTTCAAGAGCTACCTGAAAAAGCTGTGATGTCAGCCTCTCACAGAAGCTTTCCTCCCTCTGATTGCTCTTTCCATCCTACTCTTTGTTGTACTTTAAGGTACATCATGAGTAACAGTAGTGCGTGCATGTGTGTGTGAGTGTGTGTATGAAATATTTTTATACCTTCTTATTAGCATAGAATGGTCTCAATATTGTAATCTACTGAAAATAGGCCACTTATGAAAGAGGGATGGTAAGGTTCACATCCAAGCACCAGCTTCAATTTTAGGTTTGGTTACTTCACATCCTTAGAAACACTGGCTACCCCCATCTTGGAATGTTTTTCATCCAGTGAAGTCTCATTTTCATCAGTTTTGTTTCTTCTGCTATTAAGAGGAATTAGCTGTTAGTTAGCTCAGCTACTTTCTTTACACTCTATTTGCACAAATATAAGTTCCACTACACATAAAGTATAAGACTAATTCTCACATTAGCATGAGACAACAATTTATTTTCCTTGAGTTTTTAGTCTTCTAATAGATAAATTAAAATGGATGCCTAAAATAGTCCTCATTTCACTATTGCAAAAGTCCAGCACTATAAACAAGCTTCAAACTTTCAAAAATTCACTAGTTAGCAGCCAGGTTTCTCAGAACCACAGAATTGTTGGGAATGGAAGAGACTTTGAGAGTCCATTTAAACCAACCCCCCATGCTCAAGCAGGGATACACAGAGCTGGTTACTTTGGACAAAACGCTGATGGATTTTGAATATCTGCAAGGATGGAGGCTTCCAATCTCCCTGGTCAACCTGTCCCTATGCTTGGTCACCCTCATAGTGAAAAAAAAAAAGCTTCCCCATATTTAAGAGCAACCTCCCATGTTTCAGTTTGTGCCTTTACCTCTTGCTCTGTCATTGGGCACCACTAAAAAGAGTGTATTGCTCTTCTTTACTTAATCCCCTTAGGCATTCATACACATTGGTATGGTCCCCACAAGCCTTCTTTTCTCTTTTTTTCTGAACAGTTCCATATCTCTCTGCATTTGCATCACTGGAGAGATGCTCAAATCCCCTAAACATCTTAGTGGCCCTTCACTGGACTCTATGACCATACCTCTCTTCTACTGGGGAGCCCAGAACTTGATACAGTACTTCAGTTGTGGATTTAACAGCAACTGGATGATATCCAATGCAACAGAATCCATCTCCAAGACTAGGGCTCCTAAAAATTATGAGTGGAATCCTAAAATTAATCTTTCTTTTGTGTAAGCATTCTAATGTGAAATTTCTACTTTTACAACTTTAATGTTTACCAGTCTTTATTTTCACATTTCTTAGTCTACTACAAAAATTTAACTACAAAAATATATTTGTATTACATTTGAGTAGGTTTACTTTCTATGCCCATTAAAAATGTAAACATTTATCTGATTCTGCCTTCCTCTTCATTAATATCTTATAATAAAGATATACATAGATTGAACATGAATATGTGTGTGCTTTCTGGAATATTGTATATAGCAACCGTGAGCTTAATTGATATAAGTGCAGCCATGATAACTCACATCAACTAAGAATTGGGTCCCATTTTTCCAGACAAACTTTTGTTCATTCAGCACTGCTTTTAAACATGCTAGGATTGAATTCCCTGAAAACAGCCAAATTTAGAACAGGCACAACAGAGGAGCAAATGAGCAAGCTTTCTTGTTTGTCCTTACTTGCCCTCTCCTTCACAATATCCTTGACCCAAAATAACCACTCCTAGGCATGAGATTGTAAAGTAGTCTGAATGATCATTCAGCTTTCCTTTTATTGGTGTCTGTAGCTAATGAATGTGCATCAGGTTTTACCTCTACAGCAGAAATTGTATTGATTCAATATTAAATTGCTAATATATGTGTATAGCAGAGAGAGCTAAAAAGAATTTTTTTTAAAACATTTAAAACAGATGTCTTTACTAATTTTTTCTGATGCATTTAGTTGCACAATTTCTGCATACTCAGTCACAGTCACACTGAAGTTCTAATTTGCATTAAGATTCTATGGGTTGTCTTGCAGCCATATGTAAAACCTTGAAGATAACCACAGATAGACTGAAAGAGGAAGTTTCCATGCCACAATTTAAATTATCTAATGAATATTATCCATCAACCTAGGGAGCTATTATTAAAGGTTTGGGTTTGTTTTTTTGGGGTTTTTTTTTTGGTGGTGGTGCTGATGATGGGGATATTATTAAAAGAGAGAAAAAAGCAGCCATATATAAGTGAGAGATACACAGCCTAAAGGAAATAACAAATCATCACTTTTCAAACAACTTAAAGGTGTTTGCTAATATGGTAGCAATCTGCTGTGAAGTCAAGCTGTAAATAGATTCTTTTGTGTTAGATTTGCATGCACAAGATGTTAATCAGTTCAAAGCTCAGACATTCGTGTTCCCTAGAATTACAACAAAACAAAGCTCTCTGACATCTCTATAAATGGAAATACTCTGAAAGAATTGAAGAGACCACTTTGTCTCATTTTTATGTACAGAACATTAGTTATCACATGTAAAAGATCAAAAACAAAAAAGAAAGCTTAAGTGCTTGGCTAATTATACACTAGTGCACAAACTATGCGGACATTGTTTGGCTACATTCCACCTACAGAGAGCTAAAATTCAGCAGCTCAGGAGATGTGATCTACCTCTAAGCACTTGGATTACCAAGCAGAGCACTTTCTGTCACAATGTTCCTGTTTGCCATCCATCAGGTATATGAATACTTCAGTAGAATCATAGTTAGTGTAAAAAAAGGGAACAGAATAAGGATTTCAAAGCTTGTTTCCTTGACCACCCTTCATTTCTAGGAACAGACACTTTTTATGCCATCTATCATTGGATTATAAGCAAATCTTCGGGTGACAACAGTTTCTATATCCCAGGTGCCAAATTATAGACTCAGATACATGTCATGCATCTCTGAGGAGCTTAAACAATCAACTTCTATGTTGCTATTTTTAGTACATGCAGCTATTAAAAAGACAACTGCACTTAAGTTCAGCTCTGATCCTCTCAATATGTTGAATTCTTAGTTTTGTTTTGTATATGAACAAATCACAGGCATTGTATATGGCTGTTATAAGATAACTGATTCTTTCTTTGAGGTCTTTGCTTACCACACACATGCAACCACTTTTTATAGCATCCTTTCAGTGTATCTGTTGTTATTATTCATAGTTCTTACTTCAGGACACATCCATTCACTCATTTTTCAGAAGAATAGAGCAAGAATCAGCTTGCTTATGAAGTCATGGTGATCACTATGGTTTTTTACATAATTTTTTTAAGTAGTGAATAGGTGAATTTGGTAAGCTACCTTGAGAAAATCCCCATTTAAAACAAATTAATACCTAAGGCAAAAAGGAGCATGAAAAGATGAAGAACAGATATATAAAAGAAGTGCCTTGGGAGGTGCTGCCTCTTCAAGAATCGTGAAGAAGTGGGAAAAGAATGAGGAGTTATCTTTTGTCAGGTGAAAGCCAAAAAAAGCTGGTGCAGCAAGAAGCCAGGACAAGGCATTTTTTTAACTCAAAAAATATATGCTGGAGGAAAAAAAAAGGTTTCTCTAAACAATATTTACGATCATACTACAGCTTTTTTGAATGTTTTTACTTCTGCAAATCCAAATGCAAATCACCTTTTAACTCTCTCTTTCTGCATTGTTCCTGTCTTCTACAGGTTGCAGACTTTAGGGATAACCCAGGTCTGAAATAATCCTAATGACTTGAGTGCAGTTGAAGGATAAATCAATTTGCAGTTAAAGGTCAGATAATCTACAATTTTTCATTCACATTTCCACAGGATTACACTGCTATGGGATCCTTCTATGCTCCTTTGTAATATATCAGCGAAACTCCAGATTATGGAAAAAAAGTAAAATCTACATAAACATGGGTACCTTAATTTTTTTCCATTAAAAAAAAATGCAGGTCACTTCATTCTAGCCTCCTGTTTCCATAGGGAAATGGCAACATCACTGTATGACCAAATACATGGTAGAATTCAACAAGAACATGACAGGATGAGAAAGTCATACTCCATGGGAGTGGAGTTGTGACCTTATCTTTGCTTGTAGTAAGGGAAGTGAGAGGAAAAAGTTGGTATATCCCCTAGGGCACTCACCCAGGTAAATCTTCATGGGTGTCTTCTGATAAATGATGATGTAAAGAATGATGGAATCAGGACAAAAACTTCCAGGCTGCCTAATGTAGACATCCTTTAAGAGTAAGATTGCATCAGGACTTCTCATGCATCAGTTTGGAGGGGGTGGACAGGTCTGTGGCTCAGCTCTTGTTCCCTGCCCTTGCTGTGAGAATACAGGGGTTCTGCCATAGAATAAGATTAAGCATTCAAGCAAGATAAAGCTATCTTATCCTTAAACAAATGTCCCTTTCAAAAGCTTAATACAAAGCAGGTCTAGAAAGTCTGCAGCTATAATGATTTCATGTTTTGCTGATCCTAGCCTTTTCTACTGAAAGACTTTTTACTGGTCTCTTGTGGAAAGTTGAGATCAGCATTTAAATGCAAGTCTATCTATTTAACATAAGTCCTCAGCAGCCCAGTAATAGTCAGTGATACTGAGAATTTATAAGTAGTTATGCATGGATACATATATAAATGAAATGCATATTACACTTTTTATGGCTGATGACTATACATTCAGACTTTTTTCAAAATAATTGCAAATTCTTTGGTTTTTTTTCCCTTTTCTCTATTAATTAGGATGCAAAACCATTACCTAACAAGAATATTTTTCTTGTTTGCAACATCTCTTTCCACAGACAGTTAGGGACCAATTAGAGGCATTTCCTATCTCCTTCTAATTTCTATACCTAACATACATTGCTTCCTCTCCTAGGTAACAGGGAAGCTATTACACATGTAATGGGGAATACCAGGAAAATACTCCATGTTCTTTCTATTTCTTTAGTAATAATCCTTACCACCTATTTTAATGTGATAATTTTTACTTTAAATTAGAATTCTTATGAAAGAAAATGATAAAACTGAAACATAATATAGCAATCCAGCTTGTGCAACATGCAGCCCCTATAGCTGTTTTTTTCTTCCTCTTTTCCCCTCTGCAGAAACTCCAGACAGCAAAACTGTTCTCAGCAAAAAGCTAACAAAATCCTATTCCTTGTGCTGTGCATCATGCCAGTTAAATCATTTAATACTAAAGAATTTTTTTTTCCATTGAAAGGCCTTTAGGAAAAGCTGATCAGTGCAGAAGGTTTCATGTTCTAAGGTTAAAAGGGCTTCTAGCCTGCACATTCAGCTCCTTCTCTTACTTTGTAATCTAGAGAAACCTGGCTAAATCAATCTCAGTCTCTCCAAATAAAGTATACCAGACTTGGCACTTCTGTATCTGCACATTGCAATTTTGCTTCCCACAGTGCCAGTGAAGCAGTGTGAGACCTTGTCAAACCTCATCAGGCAGTGAGCACGAAGATCAGGATCCCCAGCCTGGGGTCCCACACCCCTCAAGTCCCGACTTCAAAGTGACTCCCCCATGTCTCCATTAGGAAAAGTATATACTGCATGTCTATGCCTGGAAATTTTTCTTAGGTTTTTTTTTTGGCCCATGCTTAACTTAATGCCTTAAGCATCTCTCTGCATTTCCCTGGCCCTCCAGTCAGTATATGCCTCCTGTCTCATCTGCTGCCTCCTATAACTGCCAAATTTCTGCAAGATTCCGTTCAGACCTGATTGTCAAGATTTCTCTGAGCCTCTTAGCTCTTCCATGTTCTTTACCTGTGGCTGAACACAAGGCATTTAACCTTTCAGCTTTGATTTTTGTCACTTGTAAAATGGAGAAAATAATCTTTAGTACTTACCATGAAAGAAGTCAATATTTATCATTGATAACCAGAATGTAAAATCTGAGATCTCACACTTGGGTCTTCATCTTTCTTCCTTCAAAATCAATGCAAAGTTCTCATTGACTTAAGGAGAGCAGCATGTAGCCTTTGCTTCTTTATCAACCCAGAAATACTGTGATGACTGAGATACTAAAGTACTGACAGTCATTGGCTTTTAGATAGATGTTCAGTAGCAGTTATGACTTACCACCACTACTGTCTCAGAAAGGAACCAGGAAGATTGATGCAATTTTGTTTTTATTAGAGAGGTAAACTTTTTTTTAATTAAAAAAAGCAGCACTGTAAGATTTGTATCTTACTGCATGAATAAACCTGTTTCTGTTCACACAGCAGTCGCTGACTGTGAACTGGTTTCCAAGTAATAAGGACAAAACTTTTATTAACCCATTTGATGTCCCTCAAATTAAACGATTAGGAAGATTTCAATCTAACATAATGCCAGTCTTCTCAAATCTGGAATCATAATGCAGGGAGCAGGGTGTGGTGGGGTGTGGGGTGCAGTGTTTTTTTGTTTTTGTTTTTGTTTTTAAGACAACAACTGCAACAAAAAATGTCTTTCCTTTTCACCTTAGGAGTTTCTAGTCCAGAAACACCACAGAGACAGAGCAAAGAAGGCAATGATTTCCAGTTGTGGGGAGGGGGAAAACACTACTTAGTTGCACAGGGTCCTGTTTTGACTTCATTTGGAAGGTTCTATAACTATTTCTCAGAGGAACTTTATGCTAGTTTAAAAAAGTATCTCACTTCAGTAAGAATTCGGTCAGAAAAGAAGAAAGGGGTGTGTGTGTATCAATAATGAGGTATTTCTGGGAACTACACCTTGGGATTGAGTTAGGTAACTTACATTACAGCCAGAGTATCATGTCACCTCTACAGAAGAAGTCAGGCTCTCTGTGTTTTCCATCAGAATATGAATATACAGTGTTTTCTGGATCAAACCAAGCATGCTTATGTAAATATGATTCTAGTTTAACTTAAGAGCCACACCATGTCACAGAGCTTATAAAACTCCTGAGCTTGCCTCATTTGACTCTATCACATTCAGAATAAAAGTGAGTACAAATACACAAATGGAACAAATCCACTCTGCTTCCTTTGGGATAACAGTATAGTCCCTCAGCTAGCTTCAAAGATGACGTCTGAGTGCTCCAAGCAGACACTGAGGCCAGCCCCAGATGAATTCTCTGCAACAGTACCAAATTGGAATAACCTATTTCAGGCCTGGTTCCCTCTGAGATGATAAAATTAACAGTAGACTTCTCACAGCTGTGTATCCTCAGTATCTGAACCTATGCTGTGCCATTCAAGCTGCTTCAGCAATAAAAAAGCAAAACTGAAGGAATGTCTTTTGCAGAAGCATACGCATTTCTGCTTCTATTTTGCAATGACAACATAAGGGCAGTCAAATTCTTAGACTCCATGGACAGGTAAAAGAAGCTTTCATATTTCTGATTAAATCAATCATTTTTCAATATGAAAAGCATTTTCCTGAAAGTATGAGCATTTTCCTGAAAATAACTTCAGCCTCAAAATGATTGATATCCCTTCTGGATGGTAAAAGACAATAGAAATCTACAAGCAGTAATGTGTAAAGGAACAAAGGAAGAAAGGCAGGAAGGAGGGAAGGAAGTAGAAAGACACATAATGTGTTTCTATATCAACATGCATGTGCACTTATGCACAGAAATGAATCCCTCCACTTTTTAATAAGGATTTTACTAGACATTAATATTTTAGGAGCATCCATTGTACATAGGAATATTCAGCAAGATATGTTATTGGTATCCTTCATAATATAAGATTAGAAAACTAAGAAAATTGGGATACCTCTGAAAAGAAATAGCACTCCATAAAAGAATACAGTTAGATTAGAAAAAGCATCTCAATGTCTTAAATTGAATATTTCCCCCTTCCAAAATAAAACAAAACCAAAAAAAAAATCCCAAAATACAGAAGACAGATAGGTATCTAATTCCTCATCACTGGTTTTCACTCATTGAAGTCTTCTGCCAAGTTAAAGCAAACAAGTTGCATGCACATATGTGGCTTGAGGAAAAAAAGCTCTGCTTTTTAATAATGACTCTTGTAACTGGACCTCTCAATACATACAGAATTATGAGGCAGTGCATACTAAGAATATTAGCTTTCATTCTTCAGATATGACCACTTTTTTTTATAAAAACTTTTTTAAACCATGGTATCCTAGAATCAGCCATATTTGTTTTGCCCTGTTAATCAAGTGTCCCTTTTGGTCTTTGTCCCCACTTGAGTTTGCATCTACAAAATTTGAGTTCTGGAAATCCATGCTTAATCATCATCTTCTGGGATTTATAATTCCTGGTGTTTATCATTCTCTGGGTTTATAATCCCCAAATATGAACCACTATGGAAGTAGGATACTGCTGAGGTTCAGTGTAGGGGGCAGAAAACCATAATAATATATGTAGCTCATTTCTCAGCATTCTGTGTTCCTTCTCACAGTGTCACTGAACTATAAAAATCAAAGGTTCATCCAGCTTCATAAACTAAACAGGAGTAGGGCACAGTCACCATGTTTAGAGGCACAGTCCTTGACAGTTTTAAGGGAACTACTGCTGTCAAAGAAATTCTTGTGGTGTAGTTCAGGGGTTATCTAGGAATGGAGACAGTCCCCAAACTGCAAGACACTGGTCATCTTGCCTTTAGGAGCATCTAGGGTGCATGAATGTGAACTGTGACACACTGCTTGTTCTCTGAGCTAGATAACAGAATTTTGCTCTTTTATTTATTTTTATTTTGTGTCTCTCTACAATTACTTTAAAGGATGTTATAGTGAGGTGAGTGTTGGTCTCTTCTCCCAGACAACAATAGACAAGTGATAGGACAAGAGGAAACAGCCTCAAGGTGGTCCATTGGAGGTTTAGATTTGATATTAGGAAACATATCTTCACTGTAAGGGTTGTCAAGCATTGGAACAGGCTGCCCAGAGAAATGGTGGGATCATCAGCCCTGGAGGTATTTAAAAGACATGTGGATGTGGTGATCAAAAATGTGGTTTAGTGGTGGATTTGGGGGTGTTAGGTTAATGGTTGGACTCTTTGTCTTGAAACAAACATTAAGAAATATCTTGCAACCTTTAAATTACAGTCATGTAAATGAGACACATATGTTCAAGTCACTGCTTAAAACTTCACTGTGTCCATCAAGATGATCCTGTTCCTTTCCAAATCTTAAAATCCATGATGCTGTATTCTTTATAAAATCCTCCAAAAAAGGGCCATCCTCAAAAAAAAAAAAAAAAAAAGCATTTTTTCCACAGTAAAAACAGAGAAAAGCATGTTGCCAAAGGAAAAATAAGAAAAGAAATTACATTTTCCGTATTTGTTTTTTAGAGCAGGATGACTGACATTATTCTACCCCTAAGTGGAGGAGGATGTTGAAGTGTAGAAACAAAACTTGTCAAGAATACTGGCAAAGGAATATTTGCTGAAAATTGTTAAAGGAGTACCCACAATAAAATAGAAAAAAACACCTTACAGGTATACATGGATATAGAAGACAGTGGAAAGAAAGTGAATATGTTGCCAACCAATTCAGTTTTATTCTAGAAATATTTTATCATAAGACAGTGGACTTCAAAGCTGTAATATTTCTTCTCTATTCCTCAACAGTTCTGTGGGAATCATGTCCATGAAGACACATGCTGAAGTGTTCTTGTACTGATGTGATGTTAATTAAAGAGACAATATTATTGCTGACCATATTTTCTCTTTGCACCCATTATTCATCATGTTCAGGGGCACATGGCAAACTGCAGACAGTTGTCATCTAGATTATATAACTGTACCTTTTTTTTATGCTCAGCAAGAACAAATAGTATTCTTTGAAACAAATACAAAAGAAAATATTTGCGTAAAGAATTAAAAATGCAGAATTTGATCAAGTTTATCTATTTTATGGGTTCATAGCACATCATGTTCTAGGCATTTTTTCTGAGCATGCCTGCAATATCTCATTCAAGCAGTTTTAGATATCTACTTTCCATGAGAATAACGAAGAATAAACTTATATTTATGCCTAAAGTTTAACTTAAGCCTTTTTCAGGGGGAGGAGGGGGTGATTTAATTTCCATTATTCTTCCTTTCTTTTTCTTTACCTGACAACTTTCTAATATAAAATGCATGAACAGTGAAATGAGTAGATCTCTAAGATTCCTGTATCCCTGGTGGGTTGTTCAGCTACGGGGATATACAACCAAGCACCTTCATGTTTGCTGTCCTAAATCCATGAATCTTGAATCCCTGGGTGCCCAAGTGGCCCAGTTTCAATAGTATAAGAACATTTTAGAGGATGGGCTTTTTTAGGTTAATTCTTTCCCTCTGTTTTTTATTCAGTATAAAGTTTGGTATACCATAGACATTTTACCCTTCACTTTTTTGGTCTTTGATTACTAGACAGGTGTCAGAGAGTAGCAACTGAGTGCTAAGGCACTGACTCACAAGCTTGAAATTCAAGTCCTTTCTCTGAAACAGACATCCACATCTTACCCTGAGCAAGCCATAGAAGCAGTGCATGCCTCAGTTCTTAACTGGAAAATGGAAAAAAGAAAAATCTTTAAAACCGTGCTACATAATTAGTACAGTACACGACACAGTACATCGCAGAATATGAAAGGCAATCATATCCTATGGCAACAGCAGCTGTATTCACACTGTAAATATAAACTAAGGCTAGTTAATCCCAGAGAGAGGGGCATCTTTTTCACAGAAGTGTCACAGATTTCAATCAGCTTTAATGCCAATTGACTATAAGTCAGTTGTGATCCCTGTATTGGCATCAGTCTGCTTTAGGCTAAGCTCTTCCACAACGTTGTGATATTTGTGTTTCCAGTACTGAAGGTATTTCAATTAATTTTAAAAGATCACTGAGATTTTTTTCCCACAATAAATAATTCTATCTGCTTCTGTAAAACCCTTTGTTTCCAACCCTTCAATTTTTGGCACAAAATACCTGCCAATCTCCCTTCTCACTACTAAATGAAATACAGCATGGAAAGCAAAATGGAATAAGAAAAATTAAAATGGTGATACCAGTGAGAGTTGCAAAAAGCAGCAGTGATAAAAACTCCCAAATTAAAAAGCCAGTGTGAAAGATGCAACAACAACAACAAAAAGAAATAAAACCACCAACCAACCTAAACAAAACAAAATAAACATACAAAAACAAAACAGACCAAAACAAAACAAAAAAAACCCAAACCAAATCAAACCAAACCAAGCCAAAAACAACAGCAACAACAACAAAAAAAAACAACCCCAAAACCAAAACAAACCAATTAAACAAATCCAGAGACAACATCAAAACTCCATACCTGGAGTGGAAGTTGGAGAATATTTGAGCAGCTGTTAATCAAATATTCACTGTTAAGCAAAAGAAGAAGTTCATTGTAAAAAGAAAATCAACACTGAAGCCAAATGGGAGAGAGAAAGGGACCATGCTTGAAACAGAGAAAAAGAACCAAAGGAGGAGAGCACTCTACATGTTAAAAGGCTCAGAGATCTGCCACATGACACATGGACACTGGTAAGTGAGACATGTCTTCAATGCACAGCTCCACCAGTTTTCACTGGCTTCATCAAAACTTCACATCATATGATGTCTCAGAGACATCATCTCAGAGACCTGTCATGAGATCCTTAGTTGTATCCCCCATTATTTTTTGCCCTCTATCAACAGAGGGCAAACATATTCCATTTCCTAGGTTCCTGTGCCTCTTTGTCCATAGGTGCTTCCTTACAATCACTTGAGGCTTCCTTACAAGCCTCAAGTTTGTCACTGTATCGCAGAGCACAGTTTTGAGCCCCACTAAAGCCTCTAATTTTTTTCCCAACTAGCCATGTTTCTCATAGATGGAATAATTCCACAAGCTTCTTGGCATTAGTTTTTTAGGGCACAGACAGCATCATCATGTCAGGAAGCAATGTATGTACAAAAAAAGGCACCATTCACTGTGTCACTAGGTCACAAGTGCTCCTCTATCTAAAAAGCTCTGTGAATTTAGGTGTATTACTTCATTTTTTTTTTTCTGCACTTTTTCCACTCCACATTCATCACCACCCAGTGCTCAGAGGTCCCAGTGCTGCCCCACAGAAGACAGGCACTCCTGCTCTTTCTTCACTTCTCATAAAAGCACATGAAAACGTACAAAGCAGCCACAGGAGCCAGCCAGGGATGGTGAAACGCTCAGCACCACAGCATCAGTCCAGTAGGACACCTGGATCCAGGCTCATATCATCAGCATTCTGCTTCAGGGGACACACTGGCAAGGGGACACAAGCAGATTGTCATAATAGTCCACAGTGCTCTCTATGTAGTGGGAGCCCTTTTCATGTGATACCAGGTGTGTATATACACACACAGAGCATGTTTGGCAATGACTTCATATTTGTGTATAAATTTTTATGAAATGTTTTCATTTCTAGAGAAAGAAAATGTACATTCAGCTGGCCCATAATGCATTCTGCTCTCACATTACTCTGAATCTTAATGACTAAGGTTGAGAATAAAGGTGTAAATGTTCATATATTTTGGCAGCAAAAAGTAGATTAAAATCACAGAATATGATTTATATTTAAATGTTAAATGTTAATTTTGAAGATGATTTTATATGTGAACAATGATACAATTACTTTTACTGTAGATAAAAATCAAAAAAACCGGTCAGCTTTGTTCTTTGTCTCTATATTTTTAAAAGCCTCTGCAAAACCACCATGACAAGATTCACTTCTCACACAGCCTAATTCCTCTTACAGCTCTGAACATTGCTATCTCAGGATCTAGAAGGTTGAGAGACATGTTTTTTCTGCAGATGGCATGAGAGAAAAATCAAGACACGACGTAGAGAAAGATGTTAAGTGGCAACAGACTAATGGAGAACATTTTGTCCTACTTTTGAGGAGCACATCAGGAACAGCTTGCTTTTATAGTGGATCTGAAGTATAATCACTGGCACTATATGACTGCTGCAAGCATTGCTCTGCACTAATCACTACCATATTATTGTAAGTTTTGCTGAGCATTCTGTAAAAGATACATTGCATTCTTTTTTTTTTTTCCTTGGCACTTATCTTGAAAATTAATCAGATATACCAAAATCTCTAGACAGTAAATAATGATAAGCTGTAGCTTTTAACATTCTTGATAAGTTTCAGAGATTTATTGCTTTTCATTTTACTAGCTGCCAAGAATCAAAACAATGGCTAAATCTATGTATGGATTTCCATTAGGTAAATCGTAATAACTAAATAGTAGAAGGAAGAGATGTCTTTGATGCAAAAGCATCAAAGCCTTTAAGAACCTATTTTTAAATCTGCAGCAGTCACCCATTTTTACCATAGTAAAAGCCAAACATTTTGAAGAATGATTTTTAAAGATATATTCACAAATTTCTATTCAGATATTGATCCAATATCCATACAGAGTCTCTGCAAAGGTGACAAGGTGACAAGAAATCTATTTAAAATCAATCTTGTCATATAAGTGGTAAGGAGTAAAATTTAAAAAAAATTCTCTTCTAGGCCAAGAAAGAAGAAAGAGAGACAGAGCAAGAACAAATCTGCAAGAAATGCTTTCTAGTCATATTATGGAATACTCTATTGAGCAATCCTCATCTAGTATTCAGAGAGTTAAAAGACATTCAAGCTTTGCCAAATCACCTTGTGTATCTCCAACAGGGATATGCTTTGTATATATGACTGATATATTGGGGAATCATGTAATCTGCTAAGCTTCTGGACATGCTAAGTGTGAACTGGCTCTTCCAAAATCTGAGCAGAAGCAGATATTTATGAATCTAATCACTGTTTGCCACCTGAGAAAACTGAATGTTAGGACTGAGCCCTTACTCTGAAATCATTGGGAGAGCAGCCATTGACTTCAACAGATCAGTATCTTACCAAGGATTAAATCTGGTATAAAGTGCATTTTATTTCCACCAAGTAGATTTTCAATCAATGGAAGAAAATCTGATTATTCTTTACTAAAGCATTCAGGGTTCCTTGGATTTTGTTTATAGTCATTTTTTTATTTTTTTAATGGATTTGGACATGCAAGGAGAGGTAAGGAAAACATTTTCTCCAGGATACAAGCAGCTTATTTTCTGTCAGCCTTCTGTGCTGTTCAGAATTTGTCGCAGAATCCCCTACAAGCTCAACATTTAAGACAAAGCTCACCACAACCACTTGGAATCTTCTCAATGCTCTTCCAAGACAATATAGATTTTATCACAATATCTTTTTCATCTATACCAGGTATTCCTTTACCAACCAACCAACCAACCAAATAAATCAAAAAAAAATCTCCTTAACAGAGGAAAATATCCTTCACTGTTTCAGAAGTCTAAAAATCATCAGAAGTTTTAAAATATTTTACAATGCTCCAGTGTAAATCTGAAAGCACAAATAATGGCATATATCTATATATGTATACATTTCAATCTATAGTTCCTATTGATATTCAATTCTCTCTTATCTCTCTTAATCCTATAGATATGCCTGAACATATACACATGTGTATTTGTTTTCAAGTATGTGAGGAACAGGATTCCATTTCCTTGTTCAAATAAGATGTACTACCAGCCATCAAGTTCCTCTGGCCTTTAGCCAACTTCAGGCAAAAGTTCATTTTTGTACCAGCAACTGCAGCAGCCTAAGGAAAGGGCACGGTTGGGGTTTGGCTCGGGTAAATGGGTCTGTCCATGATCACAGTACAGCAGAGCCTCCTCTCGTGGCAGAGGATGCTCCAAGATCCTTTGGGACGGGCTCCCGTGTCTGCGTGGGACAGTGGGTTGGTGTAACCAAGAAGTCGATTTCCCAGCGGTATTTTGGTAAAGGCAAAGTTACTTGTGCTCCTGTAAGAAATGTTTCTCATCACTTCAAAACCTCTGTCTGTGGGAAAGCTTCTCCTCTGACACATGAAGCAAGCTCACCCTGCCCAAACCACAAGTATTAGGGATAAATGCTGTGTGTATGTGTACATGTGTGTATAACATCCAGCCTCTTAAATTTTAATCGAGCTCATACATAAGTTTCTCTGGTGATGGTGAAAGTGTCGGAAATACAAAGCATGCACACACATCTCCCAGCAAATGAAACGTGTCAGCAACAGCTGTAATCAATAACAATATAATATTCTTCCCTAAATAATGGTACAGCAGCAGAAGTGTGTAAGACAGTGATGAATTATTCAGCAGGTCTGCTTTGCTGCTACATTGCTCCTTCCATGGTTTAAGCTTTTCTACAGCTGAAACACCTGGCACAGCACTCTCTGACTTCATCTTCTTCTGAATACCTAAATCAATTTCTTCCCTCATATAAAAATTAAGTTACCTAAGTGCCTGAAGCTTTAAATGGTCTTAAATGGCAAAATTGTATAATGTTGTGAAGTTTTTAAATAAGTACCTTACTTCTACTTCATAGCTTCACATGGAGATTTGAAATGTATGTTAGCAGGCAGGTGCATATTAAATATTCTTGGAAGTAAATGCTCCAGACTATGGAGAATTTAATTCAGTAGAGTGTGTATGATATTCTGGACAAAGTATTCATTAAAAGACACAAGGTAGATCTATTCAAGTGGTTAAAATGAAAGCCCAGGTTGTTAAATTCTTGCTTAAATTGAACAGTATGCTATTCCCATGTAGATACACTTGGTATTGCCTAGAATAAGTACATAGTAATATAGTTTTGTTAAATTAAATGATGCAAAATGTTTCCAGTGCCCTAATTCCCTAAAAATGCACATATATATATATATATATATATATATATATATATATATGAAAAGTACATGTTTCAACATCGTTTCAACATCTAATTAAATACAGATTATTAAATGAACTTTATAACACTGAACAAGTGTAAAAAGTTAAAATATACAACTCTGGTTCACAGAAGGAAAGTAATTTCTGCAAGACAAACAAGAAAAACAAGTTGAAACTTTTTGCTTACAATTTTAAAGAAAAGGGATCTAGTTCCTGTTGCGTTTATTTGAGCTATTCTGGAAATTATTTAAATCTTTGTCTGGACAGCAACACATTTGTATCTAGAGATATTAATCTAATCTGCCATTCTGTTAGAGACAGTGAGATCCCTTTTAATGTATTTAATGTGCTGTGTGCAGCTCACTTTTAAATGCCACAAGCAGTACAAATTCGTCATCTCTCCTTGGGAATCTGCCTGATTCTGTATTACAGCTTACTGCTAAGTAGTTTCTCTGATACTCAAGCTATATTTCTCCTGCTTGATTCATGTTCTACTTCCCATTACTTCGCGTTAACTCTCTCTTTGCCCCTGCTACCAAATGAAGAAGATCTCCTGCTTTACTAGCTGCTAACTCACTGCTGTGAATGGAGCAGCAAGAAATAAATTACCCTCCCACCTTGGAAGGTCACCTCTGTGATGTCCCTGCCTTCACCCCATTCCTTGGACACTCACTGCTGTCCACTGCCAGGAGCAGGACCTCTGCCATGACCTCAGGAAGCTATTTCCCTCTCCTAGGAGACACTACTGGATCACTACTGAAATAACTCAGCATTCCTGGAGGAATGTGATATTTTTAAATAGGCAGTGCATTGACTCTGGAGCTCTTGCGTAAGAAAGGTTTCTAACAGCAGCTCCAGGCAGAGCCCAGCCCGCCCAGTGCCGTGTGCCTCTCAGCAGCCAAACTCCACCTCACAGTGCGGCACTGAGCAGCGCTGCTGCTGAGGAGAAGAGAGAAGGCACATGAAGGAAGGTCACAAGGTTTCGACCTAGATTTCAGTCAGCAGGAGTCTGCATCAGAAAATAAATTTGGATGTACTTCAGCGCCCTTGACAAAAAGGCTACAGGCTTGAGTGAGGGAGGAAAATAAGGTGCAACCTTGCCTTTGCACCACAATGCCTAGCAGGGGGATGGAAAGTGACTATGCCTTCGTCTCTCTGCCGTGCTCTCTGTGATCGTGCATTGAGAGAAAAGGATCTCCTGTGTCAAGCAGACTGCCACTTTGAGCAGAGAAAATAGCTAGCTCATGACTGCTGAAACAGAAAATATTTGTTAAACAAGCCATTAAATTTTAATAGTAAAGTTTTGAAGAGTTGGTTGGGAAATCTATGCAAAAATACTTATGCAAAAACACTTCTGCAAAAACACTTACACAGTAATTATACTTTCCTACCAGAATCCTTTCATGTCTCCCTCTGATTCTGGAAGCTGAGACATGACCTGTCTAGTCACCATCATCATTAGAATAGGTTGACAAAGAAGCAATTTTTTTTGAGTACTTTTATTAAGTTTGGCAAATAGATATTAAATTAACTGCAAGTTTTCACAAATGCAGTTACTCTAGCAACTCCAGAACAAGAAGGAGAAACAAAATGCATTAAATATAAATCAGTACATGAAGATCATAACTGTCCATCCCTGATCAAAGTGAATGAGCGAATAATAGAAGTTCTTCTACATAGAAAATAACTATTTTCCATAAATCTTACATGTCCTTAGGAAAACATAAAACTCTTTTTTTTTTTCTGCTATACAGAGGAGGATTATTTACTAAAGGAAACAGTGACAAGACCACATATGAAAATATATTGTAAACTATTATCTGCAATTCTTCAGTGAAATGATAAATCAGATTATGTAATCTCAGATGACAATTCAGATCTATTACAACTAGCATACATGTTTATCCAAATACTTCTAATCTTAAATCATCACAACTATTACTGTCTCCTTCAAGTTCCAGTGAAATTTGTATATTAAACAGCGCTCATAAAATAAAGTTACAACTTGCCAACTGAAAATGGTACAACAATGAAATGATCTAATCTTATTTTAAGCAGGTTTTGACAATGGCTGCAGTAGCTCATTGTAACTATCATACTTGCACTACAGCCTCTTCATGGAAAAGACCTATTTTCTTTTAATTTCTTGTATTATTGAATTTATTAGCAACACTGAACTGAACTGAAAGCTCCCCTATCTTAAATTGCTAGTGATAGTTTTTGCTGTGAAACTTTTACAGGAATTTTCATTAGTACAGATGTAACTAAAGCAACAGAGGTTAATGTCCAAAATATATCTGGAATACTAGAGAATGTCCAATACTGCTTAAGAACAGCAGCCAAACTTCAGATTATCTTCTACTGCATATGGACATCCATAATTAAATCTACTTCTTAGTCCCACCTTGACACAGGCAGGCCTTGTTGACAAGACAAGAATTTGCTTAAAAAAACAAAAAGTGTTTTCAGCAACAAAAGCCCTTGTGTAGACAGACAGATGAGGGAACAGATCATTGGCAATGAATCCTACCACTGAAGGAGACCTTGTAATGGGTGTGTAGGCAGAGAGAATGTTGAGATGGGAATGTGTTGGGCAGGAAGATTTGATAGGAACAGAGAAACCAAACCAGAATTGGAAATATTCTTTCTAAAACTGACATACAAAACAGCTGAGAAATTTAAATATCAAAAAGAACCATGACAATAAGATGATGGTGTCTGCTTCCTGCTGGATTAACTGCAAGGGTTTCCAGTGTGGTGTCCCTGTACTTCATGCTTGTCCTTTTCCTTGATAGTTAGGCTTGGCTTTCTTTTTCATAGATATAGCACCAAGTAGCAGCTGTCCTCCAAAATTACCCAATTTTGTAAGATTATATCTTTGCTTCTGTGTTCTAGGAATTATGTGATATATAACCACAACTCCAGCAAAGTTCAAAGCTTTTCTCTATGCACACTACTGAGACACCTGCCCTAATGAACACAAATAAAGTGGACAGGGGGGAGATGGGGAGGGTGGATGTTTAATGAGCTTCTTTGGTAAGCAACTAAATAGGCTTAAGGAAGCACGTGTCTGTTTTCTAGTATTTGTACACAATTCTTAGGTCATCTCTGCCAATTCACTTAATCCAGCATGTTTGCCAGCTCAGAGGAAAGGGCAATACCATCCTAATTCACAGAAGACAGCAATGTTAAATAAATCCGAACTATCATGCTGAGGTACTGCAGTGATAAGGGCAACAACATCTTCCAACCACACCTCTGATGCCTCCCCAGATGACATATCTGTTCCTCACCACCATGTAGTGGCTTGGCCTCTGGAGAGTCCTTCCTCAAGAGACAGATCCAGGTGATACAGTTTCTTTCTCACAAAGCAGTAAATGAACACATAAGTCCAGTGCTGCATAGGAAATTACATTGTCCTGAGGTTAATTTTAAAAACAGAAAAACAATTAACTATGAAAACTCTCATTTGCCTGAGCAAATCTTTTTTACTTGAGGCAGGAAAAAATAAAATGTGAAAATCTGTGTAAAAATAGGGATTTGTCCTTGGAGATACTTAGAAATACATTCTTTCCATGTGTATTAAACTCTGCTTCAGCTGCAAGTACTTATTCATAGACATTCTCAGACTTCTTAGAGCAGTTTGTTTTTAGAAAAAGACAACTTTAGATAATAAATCTGTATACACCAGTTCTAAACTGGCAAAACTCATAAGAAACATTCATTTAAAAATAATTTTCTTTCTCATGATCATTTTTTTTCCATGGCAAATAAGTAATTTTAATTGGATTTTTCATCTGATATGATATACAAATGTATTTAATGCAATTTGTTTTGCAGCAGTTCACATTACCTTCATTAACAAACAGAAAAACAGTTCCTGCAATTTATACCATTAAATGGAGAAGAAACAAGGTCTGTGAACATCTTGGGACACAATTCAGTCCACTTAAAAACATTTCAAAAGCTCTTTGTGGTTCACCTCATAAAGCTTCTGGTCCACAAGGCTCCTTCTTCAGATGTCTCCATCTCCATGCATCTCTGAGTGAGATACATGATGCCAGAAAGATACATGATTTCATAAAGGGCTTTATTTTACAGTGCCTGCACAAGATTTTAACAGAGTATGGAGCCTTTTGCTCGAACTGCAGTAAAATCTACATTCACTATCCAACTATTGGTATTCACCATCAAACTACTGAATCATGTTATGACAATCTTACTGTTTGGCGTAGTCCCTAAACTACCTGGAATCACAAAAAAGCCAAGAATCCCTGAAAAAAAAATCTCATTGACTTTGTTTTCATGAACTAGGATAGAGGATGCTTTGGAGGTGCCTCTGTCCATTGACTGCAAAATTAATCAATGATCACTGTGGTATTATTAGTGTGGGAGCTCCATGAATTGGAAAAGTTCCAGGCCAACATCTATCTATTGCATTTCCCAAAGTACAATGAAAAAGTCATCACATAACTTTCCCCATCTCATATATTCACAGCTGACCCCTTGTCTCAACAACTGTCACTATGACACTCCAGCAGTCCTACAAATGTAAAGTCCTACTTATGCAAATGATAATTGATTTGGTCTGATGCTTTCATCACATTCCCTGCCTTATGCTCCTTTTAAAGATTTTCTCCTCTGTATTATTTACTTTGCCATAGTTTTTTTAAATTTTCAAGAAAATCCACTACTGACCTTTCACCATTCCATCATTTTTCTTTCATATTGAGAATTTTACCTCTGTCTCTGATAAGACTGTGAGACCAGCTTCTGTATGCTGTTCACTTTTAAACAAATATCTCCATCCATATGAAGCTTGGTGAAATGTCTCCTAGTTACCCTCTTAGAAAGCTAATACATTTTTTTTTTTAATTTTTATTCTCTAATTTTCACTTATAGGTGTCCTCTACTATAAAACAATTCCCAGGTTTCTTTAGGTTGGGGTTTATGTTTTGTTTTGGTTTGGTTTTTTCCCTTGTTTTTTTTTTTTCCTGTTTTCCACAATCCCTTTGGTTTTATGCAGATTTGAATTCTATTTTATATATAAGTATTTGAGGCAGGACACATATTTTTGAACTCTTTGTAGAATCTAACCAATGAATTATTTCTAGGTGTTATACAGTGAAAAAAACAGGGAATAGAAACAACTATTGAAATTAGCATTCTTTTCTTATTTCCATGTCTTTCTTTGAATATGGAAAGCATGCTGTTCTTTTTCTAAATTTGTCTAGCCTTCCCACTTTACTACAATTTAGCACTGGAGAGCTTTATGAATTGTTTTTGATAGGTACATAAATTTACTCCATTACACATTAAAAGAAAAAAAAAAGGTGTCCAGGTTTGTCAAATGTAATTGCATAAAAGCATGCTAATTTTGGTTCTTGCACTGGTGTCTCAGCAGAATGTTCTTCTTGTTCACCGTTAGAACAATAAATACAGAACAAGGATTTTAATGGTATTCTCTTTTATAGCAATCTGATGGGGTGAAGTAATTGCTTTTGGTGCTCACAATATCTGTAGCTAGATGAATTTACAAGGAAAGCACTTTAGCCTTAGAGCAAAATTATGAATATGTATCAGGCTCCTGCATTACATTTATTGTCTCCAGTACACAAAAATCAACTTTGGCATTACAAGAAGAGAGAATAACCAAAAAACCATCTCCTCAAGTAGAAAATTATTATTTAAAGTGACAGTTTCACCCCTCTTTTCCTCTAAATAAGGGACAAGGGTCTAAACCAATACTCTATCCTTTTTTACCTCTCTCTGTAATGTGTTCACAAGGAGGCTGCCATTAGGCATAGCACTGCTGACACCTACATTTTTATGCAATAATTCTGATGACAGCTATTAATGCACCATCAATAGGAGACTTACAATACTAAACATGCATTAAGCCACTACTGCTTTCTAGCTGTCTGGAATTTCTCTAATACAATCAAGGGAACTGGCAGAAATCCTAGTTTGCTATCACATACAAACCAAAAGAATTTCCATTCATCTAAAGCAGCGAGGAATTGGGTTTTCTTGATGCTCGTCAGGAGAAAAAATTCTCTTTAAAAGAAGACTAATTTTCAGATTAATAAATGGTTTAAGATCATACATTCAGAGATAAGATTGCTGAATCCTAAATAACTGGATGAATGTACAGCAAACTCATAATAAACCTTCAAATGAAAAAAAAAAAAACCAAAAACCCAAACCAAAAACAACTGAAAGGACTGCAAACTGCTAACCTAAATATGATGGGTTCTCACTGTGCATATCCACTTACTGTCTGACAAAGCAAGTCTTTTGCACATTAGTTACAAGCCATGACAGAAATTTTATTCCTCCCATTTTATTCCCTCACATAAATTATATAGAATATATGACTTAGGAATAATTTCAATACATACATAATGTCTCTGCTTAACATCCAGATGATATCACTTTTTGGCACTGCTCTAGTATAGTAAAACAGATTCAGAAATCTGATATAAAATGCTTATAACCAAAGGAAAGGAAACAAAGAACAGGAAGAAGGAGAGACAGATGAAAAGAGTTGCATGTACATTTTGAAAAAACACACAATGGCAGCTAATTCAAAACTAAGAAATATACAGAGAACCATGGAATAGGCATCCTAAAGCATACCAAAGCTATGTTTTTGTGCAGTGTTCTCAGAAAGAGTACTATATTCAAACGGCATGCCAAAAATACTAAGCATAATGAGGCAGCCAGTTCTTGTCAAAATCTATTCCTAAAACTCTCAGCTTGTCATTTTCTAAATACCATTATTTTTTGTGCAGGTTATTTCTTTATTTTGCTTTGAATTTTAGGCAAAGTTTAGGCAAAGTTTGTTTCCACATATAAAACTCATAATTTGTGCTTGTATCTGGAAGTAGACCCTAAATAGGAAAATTAAAAGACATATATTTATATGCATCTAAACACTGCTCATAAAATCCTGTCTGTGTTTTATTTTCTTTTGAAAAGACAAGAGCTTAGATTGTTGCTGGGAAATTAATCCTTGTTCTGGGCCCTCAAACAGAAACTTTTGAAGGGTTAATTTTTACTATAATTGCTATAAAGAAGCTGCCGTGTACAAGAGCCCTGTTTCCTAGTCAGACAATGGCTTTATCAGAGAGCTTACTGTCCAGCCATTGAAATGCTCATGTCAATGTCAAGTTGAAATACCATCATCCTCATGCCAAGTGAACCAAAAAGAGTGTTCAGGCACTTACTGGAGCTAAGTCTTACTTTTCTCTCTTTTACAAGCTGTTTCTGAGCCAGCTTCACATTTGATACATGCCAAAATTGTTGGGAAGCAAAACACGTGATAGTTTTGCTGCCATATAAGGAAAAGCACTGTGAGCAACCATTTCTAATTCCTGTTGTTAGAAGGAAAAATCTGTGGAGAAGGATCTTTTAGATCTTTCATATCGCCACTGTTAGTCACAGAACAGCCTGTATTCTCTTCCCCTTGTCAGATTTTCAAAAGTCATCTTTTTTGCCATCATGCTCCCTCCTTCCTGGGCTGCATAGGGACAGAGAGAACCTGAGCATTTTAAAGGCAATCTTTCCCCCTTAGGGAGGGGGTACCTTACAGTGACAATCCAGAACAGTCGTTGCAACCTCTCATCCATCGAGCTGCAATGGCACGTCACCACTGGGTCCTCTGTTTTGGAAACAGCCATTGTTTCTGTTCTGGCTTTGGAGGGTTAGGCTTCTGGGGAGAAGACTGGAAGATGAGTGTCCTTTGGAGAGTTCTAGAAACCCTAATTTACTAGGCATGAGATCACTGCAAGGACATTACTTCCAGGTGCTAGTATTGGCAGACACTGCAGCATTGGCAGGTCATATTGCCGCATTTTTGAATTCACAGGAGCCAACCTATGTCATCTTATGAAATCAGTCTAAAGAATGATAAATTACCTTCCTCCATACTGTACTGGATCCAGGATAGAGCAGACTGTACAGGAAACTATCACTTTGAAAATAAAAATCCATCCAAGATACATTTTCAGGATGATGCCAACTAAGAGGTACCACATTATCTGGAGAATGTCTGAGAGATACAGCAGGAGTTGAACAGCTACTGCTTTTCATCCAAGGGCTCAGGCTACTAAATTCTTCATGCTAATGAGTTATGTGGATGGTGGGCTGGATGCAGGCATGACAGTAGGAATGATGCCTTGAGTTGTTTTATTCTATAAGTTGTACAAGATAAACAGAAAACTGGCTAGAACTTTTTAAACTGATTGACATCAGAAAGTTGTAGAGTTCTAGTGAGAATCTTTTGAAAAGCTAATATGTTTTTCCTGTCATCAAAACCCAAAAACTGTATTCTAAACTATTTATAAAGAAAGAAGGGGAAAAAGCCTCCTAAAACCAAAGAGGAGGAAAGTTCCCTTTTTCATAAGTAATCAAGAACCTTATTGAACCAGTGGTCACCAAAGCCTACAGAGAGGGAAAACATCCTGTTATCCAGAATCTTTGGTATTTTTTACACAGAGAAGAAAGGGAAAAATTTTTAGTCATGTTCATCTCAAAAGTTCCAAACATCTGTTTACAAGGACAGTGATGCCCAGGAGCAAAGCAGTCAGAATGGAGAGGCTAACAACTCGTGTTTTGGATGGAATGCTTAGACTCGCCATCCTTCTCACTGAGGCATCCCTGAAAAGATCAGGAGAAAAGACTGGTGTGGTGCCATTCACATGCTCTGGACAAAACATGAGGCATTGAACACATACATATTTTAACTTATTTGTCATTAAATATAAGAAATTTCATCCACCCTTGAAGGAAAGCAACTCTGCAAAGCTTAGATGGATTTGGATTGAGCTGTAAAACTACTTTTCACAGTATACATTTTAAAAATTGAAATAGTTTTCTTAAATGAAGGAAGGTTTTTTTTCAATATGAACTAACAGTTCAACTCAAGAACTGTTCAACTATGGTGAAGCAGATTAATTGCTCTCCCTTTTTTTTTTCTCTAGAAAAACTATTTTCTGGTGTAAGAAACTCCAAACAAATGCAAGATAAATCTGTGAGGAATAAAAAAGGGCAGAGCAAACAACTTACATGCAATTCAGACAATAAAGACTTGCTCTACTAAGCTGAATAAATAAAGCAATCAGTTTTAAGAAAGAAAACTTTCTTGCCAATTACATAGATAATTTTCACCCCTAGAGAACTCATTAGTCCCAAACTGTATTGCATTCCTGTCATCAGCCAACACCACTTTTCAGTAAAGAGTTTTCACATGTTTAAAATATACATACAACTGTATTCTTCTGAAAATGTGTCAGGTGTTTTTAAGATGACAGTTTATTCAGTATTTTCTTTTCACACAGCTAATTTCCATTTGTTCTTACAGTGTAGCTACAAAGTTCAATTTTATCAGAAATATACGTGTAGATAAAAAAATACATTAAGTGTACACATTGACACAAATAGCTCACCTTTGGGCATTAGCATAAATTATGAACATCAGAAGAAGTAACAGATGCTCTAGGGGCAAATGACATGGCTGGAAGCACACAGAGTGTGTTGTACTGTGGCTGGTGAATACCCAGCTCAGACTTCTAGGTCACTCCTTCATATAAGGCTCTGTGTATGAATGACAGTGGTGGTCTACTGGCAGAAGAACTCATTCCAATATGATTTAAGAGAAGAGGGGCTATTCCACAGCAATCTGACTCTCTGGGGATCTACAGATTGCTGCGTACATGGGATGCTCTACTGGAAGTAATGAGGAAAGAAGAGAGATGCTGTGGTCACGACACTGCATGTTTTAACCGTGACCTGCGTGTCCTTTAGTTTAAAGTGCAGATTTCAGGCAAACAGTGAATGCCAGATTACTATGTGAATTTTTGATCATCACTCCTTTTCTCCAGGGATCCAACTTCCCCGAGGACCTCATAAAAATATTTGCCCTGTCTCAACCTTTCATTTTGTTCCTCAAAGATCCATTGAAAAGGTATCTGTATCACAGCTGCAGTCCAATGTCAGCCAAAAACAAAGTACAAAAAGTTCTGCTGAGCTGTAACTCACTGCACTAAGCTGAACAAAAGCTTCCTTCCTGAAGAATAGCAAAGGCTCTACTTCTGACAAAAGCTTGCTTTCTTTTCCAGCTCTTTAGGATTCAGCATCATGACTTCAGGGATAGCTGTAGACGTGCAGAGGTTATGTGGAGATTTCTGAGATCTGAGATTCGATTCCCATTATATTTCATAAATCACTGTGCTACCAGCCTATGATAATTTTATTTCCAGGTGCGGAAATCAGCCTGCTGAAATAAACCTTTCAGTCATCTTTGAAACTGGCATGTTGCTCTGGAGTTGCAGCAGCAACTGCACAACAGTGCAACTGTGCAGCTGTGCAACAGTGCACTGCTACTTTCCTTTGAGATTCATAAATTAATTCCAGGGATTATATAGATGCAATTTTACATATGGTTTTACAATTGATGTCATTTGTTATGGCCTCTGTAAATACGGCAGGTCCATTCCTGACCAATGCTGGTGCTGAATTTCTAGCCAAAATCTAAGCAAGGTTTAAATGTCTTGTAAGTGCCTTCCTTAATTTCTTTGTAGTAAATATAATGGGAAGAATATCCTACAATTTTCAAGACCATTAAGTGCTACGGTTAGGAAGAATTCTTTTGCTTCAGTTTAAACACTGGGAATATCCCTTCCTGTAATGTTGATTCATGTGTATGCACTTCTCTTTTCAGGCCCTTAAGTAATGGAAAGTTAAATAATTTGAAAAACTTGTTCATTTTAAGCTTATGCCAAGACGCTAAACTATACTCACTGCAAATTTTAATCACCGAATATACTTTGTCTGAATGCACCGAATATACTTGCATTTGTCTGACTTTATGACGTACATGAAATATAGAGCCTATTTGAAAGAAAAGGTCATAAAAATGGATCATAAGAAATGGAGTGTTTTCCAAATGTAGCAAGGAAGCTCATGCTTTCACAAAATTATTTGGAGGAAACAATATTGAGCACTCATACTAGAAAAGAAATGTGCAATGCAGAAATAGAATTCTGGTGTAAAAATTAATGTGGTACAAATGAAAGATTATTGTTTGAGTTAAACAAATCTCTCTTAGCCTCATCTCATAAATAGCCAAACATTTATTCTATCTAAAAACCAATTTTCATTCTCATCATAACAATTTCAAAGTTAAAAAATGCAGTTCAAAATTTACAGCATAAAAGACAGAGGAGTTATGCTTCAAACCCATTAGTGGGGAATCAGACTTAAACCAGCTCACATTTAGCATGCATTTTATTTTTCCCCACTGAGTTTATAGCATTAGATTCATTTATTTTCTTAACTGCACATGGTCTCTTGAACTCTCCTGCAAATACTTCAATCCCATTAAAAAAAAAAAAAAGTCTGAGGAAAGAATTTATGTATGTAACTTAAGCTCCTCATATACGACTTTCTTCTTGTCTCTGAACCACTACCAGGAGAAAACACTATCCATTCCTTATTGTGTAAAAAAGCCAGCAAAGTGTGATTACATCTGGTAGATATCTAGCACCAACCCAGACACTGAACCTCTGGAGGCAGGATGTGTCCCCAGAGTTCCCAGAGTTCCCAGCTTTCAATAAGCTTCAAGATACTTTATGAGATATTTAAATTTGTGCTCACTGGGCTTTGTGCTAGAAATGCTGATATAATACTAGATGCATTAAACAATTTGTCATACTCACATAAAAGGTTGGGTATTTTATTTGCCATCCTATTATTGAGTTTTCAGCTTGAAAATTACAGGACTTGTATAAGTACAGTCACACTGTTTTGAAGAAGGAAATGTTGTTTAAAATACTCTAGGCAAGTTATTGCTATGAAATAATAGAGATAAAAAGCAACAAACAAATAAAACCCTTTAAACCATACCAAACATGAAAGAAAACAAAATGTTAGAATTAAACTGTCATTGGATGACTGCTTTTAAAGTTCACTGTCTTCATTAAATTCCCTCTGAATTTAACAACCATAATTGCCAACAACTTTATTTATTAAGATTTATGGTTGCATTCGACAAATAAGCACAATCTAACCATGTCATATCAAATAGGTATGCAGCAAAGAGTGACAAAAACACATACAATGGTTTTCTCTATCTACAAATTATTGAGTTAGCCAAAATGTTCTGTTTGTAGGAAAGTTACAAAGAATTTATGGAAGGGCAATACCTAATTAGTACCTGGGCTGCTGATCCCAATTAATAACACTCTCTAAGTGTGTTCAAAGGCATTTAAGTAAAATGAAAGCCTTCAGAAATGCGTCGAAGCATTTAATACCTAGATACTGAAGTGATAAGCCTGCTGTAAAAGCCTAAAATAGGTTAGACAGATTAGACTGGCAGAGAAAAACCATAGGCAAATAAAACACACAGTCAGGTATGAAAGAGACAAATATGCTTGAAAAAAAATACAGAGAGACAAAAAAGTGATTTGATTTGAAGAGAAGCTTGTGCTTGTTTATAAAAACATTGTTTTTAGTAGCATGGTTTTAAACATCATGCATGCTGTAAAGGAAAACATTTCCAGATAACACAGCTGCTCTAGATAATAGACAGCTTTTTAAAAAAGAAGAACCCAAGCTTCAAACTTTTTTTATGTAAGAGCAATTAAAATTCTCTGGGAGGCATTGCATGACATACAGGTGTTACATTGAACCAGTTCCTTCTCTGATCAAATATATCAAATTCAAATAATCTGATCCTGCAAGAAATATTAGTCTGCCATAGCATTAGTAGGAATAGTTGGTGGAGCAAAATAAGGAATTGTAGGTCATCTGGTGCTGTTAAAAATGCTAAATGACTTGTGACACCCTCCCCTCTGTTTCTTTACAACTATGTCCAAAACTCGTGTAATATTTCAGTTGCAGAAAATGAGGCTCAGTTGAGGTGATCCCCACCCTGAACATAGTTCTTGTCTATGAGCTGATCCCACCTCCGAGTAGAACTTTACATACTTACATAAATTAGCATATGAGAGAAAAAAGTACTGATCTATTCTACACATCATGTCTGAGAATCCAAACAAACAAAAGGCCAAACTGGAGCTGAAGCATCCGTGAGATTACACGCAGGGTTTTCCCTCTTCCTCGCACACCCCTGAGAGTAATCAGGGTATAGCTGGGGAGTGAAGTGATTGCTGTGTATTTATGCTGCTGTGTGTCCAGGAGGGATGATAAGAGCCCACTGAAGCTGCTGAGTAACTAAGTAAAGGTGAATTATACCTTTCTGAAGACTGGCACAGTGTGTGCCAACCAGCCTCCTGGGATGTCTGTTCAAAGGTGTGCTACTCCCAAGCAACTGAAGCACATGGTCCAAAGCCTGCACACTGGCAATTGCTGCAAAATCTGTATCAGCCATCAGTAAGGAAGGAAGTGAAGCTACAGAAGAACTCCTTTTTTTTTGGCATTTTCAGAACAGCTTGAATACTAATAGAGAAACACCTCTAAGGTGACACTGCTGAAGTAGAGTATGATTGCAACCAAGAAGCAACAAGCCCTCACTGCCTATACTGAGCAGAAATTTCACCAGCTACCCACTGAGCCACAGACCTGGCCTATTTTAACACTTCACCAGATTCCCCAGGGCAAGGCAGCTGATCAGCTCAGCTTCAACTAGAGAAAATCCTGTGGAGCTAGAGAGAGGTGGAAAATCTCTCACTCTGCAAGGCAGAAAGACAGAGACAGAGCTTAAGAAAGTTCCCTGTCAGATAAGAAATCCACCCTTTTAACAATTTTGTACCTCCCTAATAGCAGTTCCTCCTGCATAAACTTCAGGCAGGCTGGGTCAGTGTAAACATCCTCCCCTCCTCTCTGCTGCACTGGGCCTCCTGCTTATCCCCCACCCGCCGGCAGCTGTGGCTCGGGAGGCAAACAGTGGTCATGCTGTTCTGTGCACAATGACACAAATAAAAGAACAAGCAAGCTTGGGAGATTTAAAATCTAGAGCTGAGGGATTTCTCCGAGTTTCACCGTGTCTCTGTGATCCTCCCCCTAAATGCAAGAGCTGTTTTCTTCAATAAATGAAGCTCGTAATAAACATCTCTCCTCCTGTGTCTCCAGAGCCCTTAGGGAGCTCTGCAACAGCAGAGCATAGAAATTTGCAGAAAGGTGTCCTCTGATGGATTTGACTTACACAGTAGCAGTTGGTATAAACTGCCCAGAAATGGGAAATGGGATGTCTCAAGACACCCATGGACTCCATCATTAAAAATCATTGTATCAAATGCATATTTGAGCTTTGTTTCAAAGAGGTGTTTGAATCCATCAAACTATTTTTGAAGCATAAAGGTTTATTTATAAGGACTTTTTGCCTTTCATACCTTCCTTATATACTCAATTCACAGATTCTCCAGTTAAGGGCACAAAAAGGACTTGTGCATTTGTTAGAAAATTTGGATTTCAAAATGTATTTTCTCAGAGAATACTGTCATTGAAATATATTAAGTTGAAAATACAACGAATATGTTTCCAAAGTTGAAAAAGGCAAGACCAGGTCTTGTAACTAGACCTCACATCTGCAGAGTCAGAATAAGTATGATGGAGGACAGATTCAAACTATCTTGTCTCAGCAGGGTATTATAATGGTACATATTGTACATGCAGAACCTTAGAAACTCTCATAAATGTACTTACAAGAACTGAGAAGTAAGTGCTTTGTAATCTTTAATCAGCCCAACATTCAAAGCCTGCTGAAATTAGAGCAGATCTTCTTTTCAGCAGGCTTAAGGTCAGGTATTTTACATATATTTAAAAATAAACTCAGCAAAGTCATTGCTGGACCATTTCTTGTCCTTCCTCCTCATAAGGACTTATCTGCCCAGCTATTCTAAGTCAGGCAAGTCTCCTTTAACAATAAATACAAGTTTTTACCTTTACAGAATCAGTCCTCAGTTAAAAGTCAGTTGAATTTCTGTTTTATCTTATGCACCATCAGCAAAATGATTTATCTAAATCTGAACTGCAGAATTTTTATTGGTAAGATAAATGTAAAAGTCAGAAACATGGATTTTCAGACACTGTATTCACAGAGCTGGCAATTAGAAAAGCCATCTTTGACTTTCTACTGGCACTGACAGCAAAGTCATTAAGAAGAGTTACATGAATTTACAGGCTTTTCACAGTAATTTTTTCTGATCACATTACCAGCAATCTTAACTCTCTAAAATATATAGTGTGCAACTTGGGGTGATGGAAATGAAAATAAATATCAAGAAGGATGAAAATATCCCCAACATAGTAATTCTAATGCTTATTTACAAAGATATTTTATCTCTTTGTATGCTTATTAGCTCAACATTCCAAAAAGCTGGTGATTCCAGTATAGTTAGTAATAACTATCTGATTGCATTGTGTAATTGGGATTGGACATGGATCCAACACACTCTGGGAGGAATCTGAATGCCATTTGGATGATCTAGATAGATGTGTTACACCACTATGCCAGCTCCCACAGCAATCATACACAAAATCTCTATTATTATCAATGGGAATGTGATAGCTGTTGCTTCATCTTGAAAATAAAAACAACAAAAAAGGGGTTTAAAGCCTTCAGTATTTAGAAGACAGAGGTAATGCCTACACAATGAAAACTGCAAAATCATTGAGATGAGCTAGAATTTTATAGGAGCAGATCAAACAAAACTAAGCAACACTTTTCTGGAAAAAGTTAGGCAAATTACTTACCTGAACAGATAGAATGTAAGGCACACCAAACACATCATCTCACTTCAATTATATGCATTCACACACCCACACACAGATTTTAAAAGCATGTTCTATACAAGGTTATTATACATAAGGACATATAATAAAAAAGTAAAATAGGGATTACTAATTTCCTATGTGTTTAGTCACTTTGTCAGTCATGCCATAACTGTAGAACCTTGCAAATAAATGGTTTCTTACAAGAATATAAAGAATAAAAAGACTTAAAAACCCAAAAAAATCCTCAAAGTGAAAATAAATAAAAATACCAAGGGGCTGTTTTATAGGGAATACCCCACAAAACAAACTCCTTAGTGGTTTTTATTTCTATTTATTAAATATTAAAGGAGGAATTAAACTATACAAAACATTAAATGTAGTAATCCTTTGCTATGTAGTTCATGCACAACAAGGCTAGTGACTCATAAAAGACCTGAAAGCATCTTTGGCAGGATTTTATCCTCACTCATTAGGCATCATATCAATGTGAAAGGACAAAAAAATCAAAATTTATCCTAATACAGTTTATTAACTCAGCAGATTTTTCACTGATGGAAGAAGTGAGCCTTATATCTTGCATTATTATTGATTATACTATCATCTTATACTTAGTATCACTTCCTTTAGCACTGACAGTGTGGTTAATATCACAAACAAGCAAGAACTGTATTGCTCTAATTGTCCACTAAAGGGCAACTTTGAACTGCTGGGTAGATTTTTACCTTCTATACATGTTTATACTTGAGTCAAGCCTTTGGGAAGTACAGGAGGTCAGGTAAAGATAAAAGTTGTTTGTTCAGTGTCACTAACTAATAAGAAATCACCTTGTCTTTAACCCCTCCCTGAGCCTTTGGAGGGTATGGGAGGTGATGAGAAACAAGTTCTTGATCCCCTCTTCCTGACCTCAGCCCCTGCCCAGCACTTATGAGGCAGCTGGAGCTGTGTCCCTGCCGTGGGCTTTTCACAAGCCCAGGATGAACGGATGCCTCTTTTCTGTTGATTGCTCCTGCTTCTGCCCTTCTCCTGTACCCAGCACACCCCTAAGGACACCAGTGCCACATTTTGAGTTGGAGGGAATTGGTTGAGATTCTTTGGCTTTTTTGCGAATAGCATTTCAATTACCACAGCTGTTAAAAGAGAGATGTACCCCATGCATATGTATTATTACCATTAAAAAATTGACACATTATATTAGAGTGAGACTAGATTTTGTTTCTGTTGGCATGACTATCATGTTTTTCTTTTTAATTTTAATTTTGCCTTCCACTCCAAAAATTTTTAGAAACTTTTGTGTTTCAAGGACAATCTTCTCTGATCTCCAATTGAGTTACAGCACTCTTGACATTTGTATGATACAATACAGACTGAGGACAGCTTTTTGTTTGAAAATCTCTACTGGCTGCATCTTCCTACAGTTTTGTTTACCATCTAACTAACTCAAAATTCTGTCTCTGGTTTCCTGAGTTACTTCTCAACTGGGGATTTGATCTTGAAACACATATACAACTTTCTTTAATTTGCTAAAAGGCACTGTCTGTAGAATTGGCGTCAGTGCTGTAAAATGTTCTGCAAATGCAGAGAGCAAGGCACATGGGATCTGGTTGTGACAGAACACTTTTGAAGTTATTGTTGATATAAACATTGTCTGTAATCAAAACACAAAATCAGATAATAAAATTAATGAGTGTCTCATCTACTGACAAATAATAATTAAAATGAATATTTTTCCTTTTGACATTTTAGCATATATTCTCCTGAAAAACTGAAATGATGGATGATTTCACTTTTGCTGCCTTTTTTTTTTAGTAAAGCTTCTTCACTCCTTGCATCTCTTTCTACAGTCCTTATCATCCCTCTTTTCCTATAATACTCAAAAAATGTCATCTCAGGATAACCTTTTGCTTGCCCTTTTTAGCAGATAAATATCCTCCAAAGAAATCAAACTTATATTTTCCAATTTCCCACTTTGAAATAATCAAGAGCAGAAAATATACAAAGAAATACTGTTATGATTCTTGTTCTTGAGCTCAAACCATCAAATTATCATTTGACCCATTTTAATAATTCAAAACTATATTTTTTCTTTTAATCTTAAAAATGTCAATTAAACACTATCAGTTGTAATGATAGCCTACTGCCTTTGATGAAAATGATTCATTTAGAAATGCAGACCCATTTTTATGCATTTATTGATGATATCCTTTAAAAATTAATAAACAAAGGAGTTTATATTTAATATATTTAATACCTCAATATATTAAAAGTGAAAAGAATATCAGGGTATCAGCATCGCTGAGAAAAACTGCAAATAGATCTGGATTGGGTCAATAAGGTCAGACCAAATGGGTCTGGTCCTGCTTCATTCCTTGTTTTAATGGCTGGAAGATATGGAAGAATGCTGTTTAAAGTACTACCTTTACAAATGGTAGAAGTCAGGGGTTGCTTGGGACAATTGACTACTGCTGGCTCACTGTACTAAATATAGCCTTCTAAAAACCTAGCTGGAAAAAAAAATGTTGGAGGCAGCAAGAAGGTTAAAAGTAGCAAAATTTTGATTTAGAAATAAAATTAATTTAGACAAAATAAGGAAGTCATCTACATATTTAAAAACTATTTATGGAAGGCATAAAGAAAACCTTATACAAATGCTCATTATTCTGTCTTTTCCTATCTCTTCCACCCCAATTGACTTCAAGGTTTTTTTTTTTCATTTCCAACACCTCTGCAAAGGAATTCTTGAATTGCAGTATTTTTCATAGGATTGATTCATGTTCATGACATTAATCAGTTCTCTGGTATTTCTAGCTATATAGAAATGAAATTAGTTTCAAAACCATTGAACTTCTCTGAGTATTTCCCTGACTTTTCTCTAGATCTGGCCAAATGTAACAAGAACTTGCTAGATGACTACAGTTTCTTGGCAACTGATTAAATAAATAAATATAAAAGTATAGATGTACGTTCTGTTGAGTGTAGTTCAGAACTTTCCTGCCAAAAAAATTATAACTTTGAACATAACTTCCCAGTGGGGAAGACTGGAAAAGCAAAACTTAAGAAGAGATAGGAGATATAGAATTTGGAGTGATTTTTATTTGCTGTTCCATTAATTTTAAAATATTTTGGTTTCATTTCCTGAAAATCTGTTAACACAGCACTTTCTGATAAATGCCATAGGACAGTACTGACACCTGAAATAACCAAATAAATGAAAACAGACTTCTGTATCATATATGAAACTAAGACAAATGAATAAAGATGGGATATAAGTAATACTTTTTGAAAGATCCTAATATAGATGTCACTCAGCTAACCCATCATGGTGGTCACATGTCAAAAGAATCTTCTGCTATCAAGATCTGTGTCTTTGTTCAGGAATTTAAAAGTGAGGAAGGAAAAAAAAAAAACAAAACCAACATTCCAATGTTTACAAACATTCTTCAGTCAGGAATAACATAAACATCTGTACTTTAGCAACATTCTTCAGTCAGGAGTAGCATAAGCATCTGCACTTCTTCATCTGGACCACTGGCCAAAAATATGAGATATCGTAGAGAGCATCACTGAACTAAATTAAAATAAATTAAATATTGAAGGAGCTCAAGTATTTGCTTTTCCAAGTGGAAAGAATTACACATGTGCATACAATGATAGAAAAAAAAAAACCCACCTTAAACCTTCTATGCATTTAGAGTATTTGACAATTAAAAAAATCTCCAGTTTCAAAGTCTGAAGTGCATGGATGTACTAGACTTCATGATGAAGTGTATGATGACTCCAACCAAGGCTGTCCCCTTGAAATGACAAATCATGCAGAGCATTCACAATGTTTTCATTTATCCCTTTCAGTTTACCTGCACCCTGAAAGTCAGGATGTCAAATTAGGAAAACCTTATGCAGAGTGACCTGTGCATCAAATCATTATATCACTTCTTCCTTCCCACTTGAAAAAAAAACTTCTGATAAACAACTTGAATTGATTTTCAGTTAATGCAGATGCAAGCAGATACTATTTTTAGCAAGAACTCCTTGTCCTAGACTCCCAGACTGAGACTGAAGCCAGGCCCAAGCTTATTCAAAGTGACTACTGATAACCCTTTGAATTAGCGGAAACTTAGAAATGCTGGTTTTAACACATTTTGATCCTTAACTCACCCAAACATAGAAAGGTAAAAGTTTTAATGTTTGGTTAGAATTTTTAAATTCTGACAGAAAAGAATGTATGGACAGTACGCAGAACCTTGTCTATAAAAGTGCAACCACAGCCCTACAGCTACTGCTGTTCCGAAAATAAAGGGTGATTCAGGTGGCTGCAGCACTGGGCTTCCTCTGTAATCAAGTACTTGCACAGTCAGGCTGGGAAAGGCATTTAAGTGACTGCATTCCAATGACTTAATGGGGCATAGAATCCCAAATACTTCTGTGGGCAAGACCTGTAGTGCAGAGTCTGCCTAACCTTAGATATCACTAACTCTGCCCATCGACTTCATAGGCAGCCCTGGGGAGGTGGATGTCTGAAAGCTTACTGCTGTTTCAAATCTAAACCAGGTATGTAAAAGTAGATGCCCTGAATTTTGCTTCAGTGGTTCTAATGAGATAAGAGAAAAAGAAAGTAGTCTGGCTCCAACATTCATTATGATTTTATGTAAATTATTTTAAGTCGGGATTCTTGCCCTCCAGTGCACAAGGATCCTGAATTTGATCTACTTTTTCAAACTAGTTTAGGAAACTTTCAAAGATTTTTCAAGTCAACTTTATATTTGCTTGGAAATACGCAATAATGGCAGGGTATGTGTGTTCCAGTATCATAAAAAGCACCTTTAAATACCTTAGTGTTCTTTTATCCATTTACCTTTCCATTCCTTGCATAATAGAAACAGTACATTCTCTCACTGTGAAAAAATACTGAAGAATTATTTATTCAAATAAGATTTTTTGCAACATTTATAGGCTAATTGTCTATGTAGTTCTTATGAAATGTTATTGAAAAGTCTCTAAAAACAACTACATATGGGACTGCCTAAAGAGAAAAATCAAAAACAATTGTGGTGATGGATGCTAAGGAACAAAAATTAGGATGTATTAGCTTGCACAGGATTTCACAGACGTTTTTACGGAACCCCACTCTTTGTACTGATTTTAGAGAATTTCATGCTAAAGGTAGATCCTTGAAATTTTCTCATCATCGCGCCTGAATGATGAGCTCTCAAATTACAAATATATGCATATCTGCTAGAAAGCATTCTCCTGAGGTTGAAGTTCTGGCATCCAGCTTAGTCAGGAAGGGAAACCATAGAAAAGAGAAATGATAGTCCTGAATCCTAAAAGGTTACTGTTCTCAGTAAGAAATCTCAGCTATTTACAGCACTAGACACAAAAAAAGATATTCAAACAGCTTCCCCATAGCCAAAATGAGGAACACATCTGGATTTGATATTCATTCCTTTTCCAGCAAATGGCTGTACCAAGTTATAGTTTTCAAAATGTCTATCACTTTACATACATAGATTTAATTTAATTTAAAACAAGGTTCCCTGTATAAATGCATCACATCTTCAAAGAGAGGCTTCCTCAAAATCATAGCATGAGAGCTTCCCGTGGTTTCCATGGAAATGACCTTTCACTATTTCCATGGTAATGGATCTAGTTTTATATATTTCTCTTTTATGAGACTTTATTATACCAACAAAGCTACCATCCAGAATATAGTCCTTAACTTATGGATGTGAACTCACTGAGAGAAATTATCTGGCTCCGAAGCCCCATGGGCACACTAAGCTTTTGTGTGTCTTTTTAGTACCGTGCAACAGACTTTTGAGAAAGATCACCTATTGCAAATTGTCAGTAGAGAAATGCTGACATATTTTGCTCATTTCTGTTTCTAAAGGAGTCTCTGGATTCATCTGCTGCAGTCTTTTCCAGACTGCTCCACTGCTCCCAAAGGCAGAACAGCTGGAAAAAAATAGAATGGATTGAGAGCTCAGAGTCTTCTATAAATTCCAGGCTGTTGATCATATCCTGCTGCAAAATAAATATTATCTAGGGCATTTATTGAAAATCTATAGACCTTTGAAATTACATATGTTTGTTGATCTTTCTTTTAGAATTTATACTTGAAATTGTCTTTCCCTTCCCTGTTTCTTTTTTTTTTTTAATTGTTATGGTCATTGCTGCTGTCATTGAAAGCTAAAATCTTCTTTACCCTGGAGTCAAAATGAATGGAAGCAGTAAATTCAAACATATAAAACAGAGCATCAGAACAACCAAAGTATCCCAGTCCCCAGCATCCCTGACACTCAGCTAGACTCATGGTGTTAAGTGCCTTAAGGTGTTATGGAGATGGAGCTTGGACAGGATGGTGCTGCCACTGAGGTGCACAGATAAAAATCCATACTCTTTGGAGTAATTTTCCAGTAAGGTTCAGTTTGGAAGGAAATTCAAAAAAATATTTCGATAAAGCTTCTTCCATCCCTGTCAGAAAATCTAGGGTTTAATAATGAAGCAAACCCCCTCCCATCCAGAAAAAGTAAACAAATTAAATCTGTGACAAAACCATTAGAGAAGTGCAAGTCCCTCAGAGAACAAGAAAAACACATAAACCTGATTGAGCAATTTAGTCTGACTCATGTCTAATTGGTGATGATGCATACAGAAGAAAGAATTCACGCCTGTCATTCAGGTTTGAGTTTTCTGGGCTAGCCATTAGAAAAATGCCAATTTTTAGAGTAAGTTAGACATGAGACAGACACAGGTGGCTGTAAGACAATGTTTGCATGCAGGTAAAAGAGCCACTTTCCAGCATGAAATTTAATTTTAATGCTCTTTTTTTTAAACTAAAAAATAGGTCAAAATAGAGCTTTTACTCATAGAAATGTTCTCCCTCCTTCATCTGCTTCAAAGGAGATAATGACCAACATAAAAATCAATTGTCATTAAGTAGTCAAATGGTATAAATGCACATATATTACTTTACATTACTGTTAAAGAATATCTAAAATGCTAGGATCATCAATTATGCTTTTTGTTAAGGTACTACAATGACAGTGACTATCCAGGCTTCAGCCTGCTGTCACTGAAAACATTCCACTCCATTTAATTCTATTCCTTGCACATTTCTAAATTAAGAGCACTGCAAGTAATGACTTTTATTCTATATATTGAACTCACAGCCTTGTCAGAGAAATAGTGTGGCTGGAAATACTTAGACAGAACACTCAAAGAAATATGATGTCTGAAAAAATGGACATCATCTAGCTTTAAATCTCTACAGGGTTCATGTTTACACATGAGCTTCTAACATTTAGGGTTACATTCATAGGACTGATTTTGGCCACTTACTTCAGGATGAAATGAGATCAATCAATGTCCCCAGTTTGTTTGTTTCTCTCCAGTAACTATAACAGGTGTCTAGGTGATTAGATTATTCAGTCAAATGAATTTAAACCAAGACAATTGCAGGCAACTGACAATACTAAAGGACAGCATTTATTTTTCTGGAACAATTTCTCTTACACAGCATTTTTGTGTCACTAGTTCTTTAGAGAAAATGCTTAAAAGAGTTTCTGAACTTATTTTTCTTAGTGAAGCTAATATCTTTATTGATAATTATAGATCTTCATTTAATATTTTTTTTCCTCAAAATTCTTTAAATAGTCTTGTCTAAGATGGCTCAAAGCCTTTACCTAAGTGAAATATTTGCTTTTGGCAACCAGCTATTTTTGGATATGACAGTGGATTCGTTTTTCTTTTAAAAAATGCTGATTTCCCATTTATTTCCACTGTAGCTTGACATTCTTGTCACACTTACAAAGACAGACTACCTAGTTTCTTGTCATGGTGTATAGCAAAGATGTTTACAGTGGAACCTATAAAAGCATTAGGATCAGGACAGTAATATACTGCTTCCGTTTTTAAAGGTATAATTCTAAGTGATGGCAACATTTGCCTCCAACAAGGTAATATTCTGTCATCTTGATAAAGAATTACATCAGCAAAAAAAAAATCTAAGAAAGAATATTAATTAGAAAAGAAAAAAAAAATTCAATAGTTTTTCAAAAAAATTCAATAGTCTGGAGAGACTGGGCCAGCATAAATGAAGACAAAAAAGCCCCAAACAAACCTATAACTAAAACCCAAAAAAAAGCCATGTAAAAACACTTTTTTTTTTAAAGGCATAAAAACACAAAGAAGCACAGAGACTTAACGCTGTTGAAGCTTTATTACTGTACCCCTGTGGTATGCAGGTATGTCACCACAGAGACATGAGTGTCCTGCCAGAGACTTCTATAAAAGGAAACACATCAAATCACAGAAAGAATTGACTTAAAAGTACACCTGGAGAAAAATACCAAGTGTACTGGTTGTAAAATGATGTCTCAAAGTTCTGACATTGAAGCACACAGAACTGCAGCTCCTTCCACCTCTCCCTCCCATGCAGGGCAGAGCAGCGACATTCCTGTCAGCAAAGGAAAATTTGCCTTGGTTCTGCAAGCGGACCCTGTGGTTACGCCCTCTAACCAAGGAATGTATGCTCTTCTGGCATGAAATGAGGTTTGTTTCTGTGATCTCTGAGTAAGCCTTTGGAAAGGCCAGTTTGAAGAAGCTGGAGAAGGAAAATATTTTCCAAACCACACATAATGCTATTGTCAGGCATATTGCTGTGTACTGTCAGACCAAAAAAGTAATATTTCTGACAGCAAAATGAGCTCTTACATTATTTTGTAATTAACGTATGTTCCAAATGATAGATTATGTTTCAAGTATTTAGCATTAAAATAAAAAACTAAAGGCAAAAGGATGGATGATGTGACACTTCTGGAATTGGATTCACTGGTATAATCTTTCTACACTCTATTTTCTGATCCATCTAAATAGCTTTGTAGCTGGTTAAAGCATGCCCCGTACCTCCCAGCTGTAGGAAATGTCATAGCCATTTGGATTCAGAAAAGGATTATGTTCTCCACTGCTTTTAATTACCATCTTTCTGGCCATAGTCAAAGCAATACTTGAGCAATTTCCGTTTAACATTTCCCATCTATCTGAATTCTAATCCACCCACTCCTTTTGATAAGACATTGAGTAGTGACCTGAAAATAGTGTTGCAAAAAGTTTGAGAAAGAACCTGGCAGGGGAGAAAAATTGCAAGGTTAAAGATCTGATAACCACTGGTTACTAATTTAAACTGCTAATGGTCTAATGGAGCTGGAGCTAAGGCTCCTATTGATTAGCTGAGGTTCGCAAAACATTCACTCCCAAATATAACTTGCTGTATATAGTTACATTTACAAGGCAAACAAGCTAAAAAAAGCAGAGCAACTCTGCCACACAGTAGTGGCAATGAATGCAGTAGCTGTGAAGCTCTGTGATGGGATATGACATGCATTTCTTCATACATTTACATTTTAAAGTTTTAATGAAAGCACATTGTCAGGGAATGCCAAGCCCACTACGTGTTTTCCCTTTGCAGTGCAGTGACAGGATCCTGCTTCATGTTGCAAACAAGAAAACATTTTGTATTAAATGGGGAGTGAATATGCAAAAATGAAATTGAACAAGTTCCTACAGCAAATCTGCTCCCCATCAAAAATATAAGGGAAGCCTTTTTCAAAGACAAAATAATTTTCCTCCTTTTCTTATGAAGCAGGTTCTTATCAGATGTTTAAATGCTGGCTGTTGGGAAATTTTCTCCGTCTTCAAGAAAGCTGCAAAGATGCTAGCGTACTTCCTGAGACTTCATCAGCAAAATAATTTCTTCTATTAAGAAAATAAAGTTGAAATTAATTCATGCATATAGAAATAACTGACTGAATCAGACTGGTAAATGCCTTTTAATATCTAACTTCATGGATTGATGGTATCACTTGATATACAAAAATCTGAAAAAACTTTAAAAATGTAACATCCATAAGATCAAAATAAGATCTTAATTCAGAGCTCTTTCTGTAGGGTATTGTTTTTGAGTTTATCTATGTTCAAAAACTAATTAAATTGTTCCCCTAAGTCCATAATAAACTGTTTTTGTTTTTTCCCTTTGATGATGGCTGTCAATTATGAGATTTTAGTTTATATTGGCCATAATCTGACTCTTTCTAAGCTAAAAAAAAGGCATGCTGATGTATCATATTCAATATGACTAAATGGTCTAGAAACTGGCACTCATCAGTCTCTTGCATGGCTCTTAAAAAATCCCAATACAGGAAGTCTGTCCTACTTAGGGAAATTTACCATATCCTAATTCAACAACTGCTTTGCTTTTACCACCATTTTAACAAGTTATTGCAGTATTAAAAGACTTTATTAAATGAAACTTAGGACGGGACTTCTGTTTATGGGATCAGGAAAAGTCAGATTCTGTACAAGGGGAATCCATCCATCCAGCATGGATGACACAATCCCTGGCACACCAAGGAGCGCTTAAAAGTGCACTGCACAATACTGAGACTAACAGGCTCCTCTCAGATTCAGTTGCCAGCTAATATGGGCCTGGGTTACCCAATCACAATGCAGATTAGTCTAATAACTTAACTTTGGCAGTAGTACTGCAATAAAAAGATCCATAATGGAAAAGGTGATGATGTGAACCTTAGTGGAAAGACGCAAAGCCGTACATCAAGAGACAGTTATGCGTCCCAAGTACAGCAAGCCAAGCAGGTGATGACTATCATTAAACCTGTCAACAGGCAGTGTGCCGACTTGCAGTCCTGATGACAGTGAGTGCTTTGTTTATTCTGTTGTGAGTAATGTTGGTGTGCTATTTTTGGTCTCTGGCTATATTTGCAAGAAATATTTCTGGTCTCTGGCTATATTTGCAAGAAAAGTGCAGGATCCTACCTCCTTTTGGTCATCAGTGTTTCCTCAGACGCAAATACTTGAATATCCGTTCCCATTTCAAGAATTAAAAGTGAAAATGGTTCTCATTTGGAGTATCAGCTTCACCATAATTGAGTGTTGAGTTAGCCCCATAGCAGATCTTTAATGAGATAAATGTTATTACAGACTGTTAAAAAATAGTTGAGTATGGTGAAACTATTTCTCTGCAGAGATCTGAGGGCTCTCTTTAGAGCCTGAATTTCAGGTTCTTTATGAAGACAATTCAAAACTGTTCTTCGGTCTTTAAAGAAGAAGTAACTCAGAAAGAAAGATCTGATTTTTTGTATGAATAGCACCATTAAAGTTAACGCATTTTTTAAGTAAAGTATTCAGCTGAGTATTATCTGCCATTAAGATAATTAGGTCTAATTTTGCCTTGGACCTCAGTTGAAGCTTTGCAGTGGGAAATAATTTCTAGAAGTTTTACCTATTTAAACAGACAAGTTAAATAGGGGATTTTGAAAGACATTTCCAGCTCATTCTCAAATCAGATTTACTTGTCATCAGAATTACATTTTTAATGTGCAAAACTCTAGCTAATCATTGTTAAGGAGCTATATTGGGATTTCTGAATGGAAACTATCAAGCTATATATGTCTTCAGATATGCAGTGCCAGTGAAAGCATCTTGAAAAATTACTATCTCGTGATAATACAGGTATGCCATATGGAGTTGTCAAACATGTAAAAAGATGACCTAAAACTGTGCCAGTAGCAATTTTTACAGTCATGATGTTAAATGTTTTTTAAGACTTCATCTATAAAATTAGAAGCCAAATCCTCTTTTGATTAAGTAAACAGCTAAAAAGTAGTCCATTTCATGGGGAATAAGACTGTTTTGTTCTCAAAAGAAAAATTTTACCATCCTCTTGCTTAACCTTTTTAGCCATTGCTAAACATACAGGTAAGTAGAAATTTTTATATCTGAGCAAAACAATTGTCACTTTTTTTTCCAGATGAAGAAGGTCAGACATGAAAAAAATTATTGTTATGCCAAGCACCATAGGGCTCAATTACTCCTTTACTCTGGCAAATTCCCCACTGATGCCACCAATATTTTTACCTCAATTGCCACCAAATCATCCAATAATAACAATAAAAACAAAAGACATGAAATTTCAGAATAAAACTGAAAGCTTGCAATAGATTTAACTGTGTACTAGACCACTGCATCTTTCTCCAGCATTGCCATATTTCCTTTTGTTTTCATTTGGAGCTATAAAACAGATTTTTGGATATTCTAAAATACACATGTTTTTCTCTATGTTTTCCCCACTATTTCATCCAATTTATTCTGAATTATCTCCTGGATAGGGCTGATAAACAAATGGAGATATATTTTATCTCACCCTTGATGTCCAACACATTGTTGAACCCACATTGAATCTCCAGCAGAAATTACAGAAGTGCCAGGAGACACTGTGCTCAGTGGAGTAGCCGAATTTACTCTGAAGTAAATGGAATTACAGTACTTTGTGACAGGGCACACCTGATTTCAATCGTGATGATGTTAAACACAGATTTACACATATTCGAGGAATGTGGAACTTAGTCAAGATACCTGTTTAAAAGGATTTGAACAAGAAAATTCAACACAAAGCCTCAACATTGTACAAAAGAACTTCTGAAACTTTATTGTGAATTTTAAAGTACATTTAGAAAGGATATTATCCTTCATATCATTAATTAAAAATAAATTTAAAGAAATCCACATACTAGTAGTTTGAGCAAAGTTCAGTACAGACTTTTTGAAGTCACAATATATACATTGCATGAGAGTGCAATAAGCTTCCAATTACATTAGGTATATATTTCTAAAATAAAGAGCTTTGATTTGACATGTGTGAGAGGCATACTGTTTACAATGGAAACATTTTACAAAATATAGCAAAGGAAAAATGGAATTTAATACATTTTGAATGTACAACTACTTTTTACTTTTTTTAGGTAATTCTTTACTCAAAGTGTACAAAAGTCCATTTTTAAAGGACACCTGTTCATTTGCACTGTCCAATACTGATTAGAAATTATAGTTTTAAAGATTCATTACTATACATATCAGTGAATTCTTATTCAACTCCATAGCCACTACAATGAAGAAAATATTACAGAATCATTGACAGCATCTTCTCTCCTAAACTATGCATAGATAAATACATATCAATGGTGCCTATTACTACAACAAAAGTGAAACATTTCACCTGATTTTTGCAACTATTTTTTGCATAAATATAATGCATTGTATATATATATATATATATATATATATATATATATATATATATATATTGGTTTATTTAACAATCAACTGATTGCTTATTTTAACACTCAGTAACATACAGAAGCACATACACTGCTATCCTTAAATATTTTCCACTCTGTAGTGGCTCATAAGGTTCAAAAAATCAACACTGTAAATTTGTAATTCTCAACCTGGGGAAAGAATATCCCTCAGATGGACTGATACTACTTATACAAGTTAAACCGTATTATGAATCCATAGCGTCCACCTCCAAAATACATAACAGGAGTAATATAGTATACTGTGGCTACTAACTACTGCATAATCATTATATAGGAAATCGTCACATCAACTGTTTTACATTTATGATTACTCATTACTATATATCACACACAGAGGAAAACTTTCCCAACAGATGGATCTCCTTTTCTACTGTTTTTCATGTTTTAGAGAAAAAAATCATTACACAGTGACAATGTTATGTCTGGAGAAGTATGCAAAATGTGTTTCCTTTTTCAGGACAAAAGAGTAAGCAGTAAACTACTAATTATTTTACAATCAGGATGAAAAATTAAATCTTTAAAGAGAAAATCAAGTTTTCAGCACTGCAATTAAAGAAATTATGTACTGGGGGTATGGGACTGTCACTCAAAACTGTGTGAAAAGCATAGCAGAAAATTAGTTAGCCAACAATGAATTAAAAGTTACATTTTCCTTTCAAACAGAGCACAGTAGGGTTATGTGATTTGTGTCCAACCACTCTGCAATGTGCTATCTGAACAGCTCAAAGTATTTGCAAAGGACAAGACAGCTTTGCATTCATTATTGCATAATAAAAGGAATATGCTGAAATGTGTAATGACCGATGGTGGATTTTTAACCACCACCAAGGATGTCTGGGACGTTAAGATTTGCAGAAGAGAGCACGTTTTTCCTTTTCGGGGTGGACAAAAACCCATCCTACATGGATTTGCAAAAATCCACCCTACATGGATTTGCTTACCTACTCTCTCTTTTAACCAAAGTTAAAATTAAGTATCTTGCACCAAAGAACTTTACTGCTTTTCCAGTATAGCTGTCTCTTCTACAGAGAAAAAAAAGTACTCTCTGTCTGCAAAACACTACCTACAGCAGTGATCACTTGGAGGGCAGACATTGAAGTTCAGATGCAAACCAGTTTGGACTACTCTCCCTGGAACTCCTCTTTGCTTTTTTCTGCTAAATGCAGTAGACATGCTAATGCTAAATGCAGCAGGCTTTCAGCTGTCATCCCTGTTAACAGCAGGAAGAAATACCAATAATTTTGCAGATCCACATGATGTTTTTCACTTTTGCTGTCTACTAAGCCACCAGAAACTTCACGGTGGCAAGCTATAAAAAAAAATATGCACCACAATTTTGCCTAATATCCATGCAAGAAGAGCACAGCAAGCCCACCGACTTCAGTCATGCTACACTCGCCTGTCCACCACACACAACAGCACACAGGTGAGATTGAACTGCCGCAGGAACCTGAAGGGAATGGAAACAAGACATCCCTGGCATGGCTCCTGGAGACAAGACAGGTTTAATGGCATGCTGACAGCCTGTACTTTAAGATTTTTTCTTAAAATAGCAAGTAAAAAAAAAATTTAAAAAACAACAACAACAAAAAAAACCAAAAAAACCCACTCCAGAAACCAGAAGCTTTACCAGTCAGAAACCTGCCCAGCATTACTGTATTTGAGTGTCACTTTAGGTTAAAAAGAAATCTTTTAGCTTACATTATGTGGCATATTTTTTCTCTATTTCTGTTTTAAATATACAAAATAGCCCACCCCTTCCTTTGATATCTTCAAAGAGAATAACTGAAGCCTTCCAGGATCCTTGACAGCTTAAGTATACAGGAGAAATAGTTGACAATTACATTAGCTTTTCCCAGTGTGCAGAAAGGATGGCTAATGGAATTAATGAATCGTTTGCTGTTCCACTAGTCAAAAGTCTAAATAACAACATGACCTTCAGTCAATGCTGCTGAAGAAACATTTCCTTAAACAATTCACAATCAGAGAGAGATGACCTCAGATTGCAACTGTGTGTATGTGACTTCTCTGCTTTAATTTACTCTTTCTTGTGTAGACCTACATAAAGTTAAACCATTTGCACCAGTTGCTATTTTCCCTAATGACTGTTTATACCAAACAGGGAGGAAAAGAAAACTACCATGATTTAAAGGTTAAGTCAGCTACTAGGAACACAACATCAAGCTAAAACTTCCATGAAGCCAAAATAATGGTCCCAAGTTTATGTTTTTCTTAGAGAGGTAATAAAAAATGTTTATTGTATATTAAGTTCCTTTTCAAATAAAATAGTTTTAAAAATAAAGATGAATAATTCTCTTCTTGCTTCTCCTTGTTTCTGTTTCATGTAAAATTCACTGCTGCCAGTGGTGGGATTTTTGGTTTAAACCAGTGTGAAAAGAAATCAAGTATCTGTTAACAGACTGCTATGTTTCATAGTGCTAAACATTTTATTAAAAAAAACATTAATATCCCATAAGAACTGAGGGCTTGGATTGCTATTGTTGTTTTGAAATAGTATTTATCAGAGGGATAGTGGGAGTTATTTAATATCAGATCAGCTCATGAATGCAGATTGCAAGACAATTTTTATATGTTTGGGTTGCTTTTTTTTTTTTAAGTTCTAAAGCTGAAAACAGTATTCCTAAACAGAAACTGTATTCCTTATTTATCTTTGAAAAAAAGGGTTGCACTAACCCTACATTTTTAATCTTTTTTAGGATTTAGTTTAGCAGGATAAGAGGTTATAGTGGAGTGAAAAAATGATTTAGTACAGTGCCTACAATCCACTGATGCTTAATATAGTTGATCATCAAAATACTTAAAACGAGAGTATTAAGTGATTTATGCAGTTGATGACATGAATGTTTATGACAGCCTTAGCCTCATAGTTGCATCTGCTTGACTTTCACTCACTTTATTTGAAGACATGCATGTGTAAAGATCAGTAGCAATTGCCAATTTGCCTGATGTACCACATCAGGATACAAAAACTGCTACAGATTTTCCCCCTCAGGTGCAATTTTGTCATACTCCATTAATCCTTTCAATCCTCCCCCAATCCTGTGGACTTGTTATTTAGTAATCCCTGATTGTTGTGGTGAAGGAACATTAGAAAGTCCCTGCTGTCTGCAAGGCAGAAAATTACAATGGTCGTCTATTAAATTTGGCTCTCACAGTGCCCCCTTGGATCAAGCCTGCTTGTCACAAACACAACCAGTGGCCATAACGTCAGGACAAATTATCGCTGATTTCCAAAATGTCAATTTTAAACTAATTTTGTGTCTTGCAATGTCGCCTCTTCAGCACCCAGACAAAGGCTGTATTTTTAAGGAGGGAGAGAAAAATCTTAAATCAACACATCACATAGGGTAGCTTCATTCACTTATGCATGTCAGGTTTTCAGTTTTCAACTCCCAACCGGGAACTCTCCCACATGATTGCAACCCATTGTGCAACTGAACAACTTGGCTTTCTTCCACTTGAGACAGTTAAAGAGAGATTACTGGGAGAATTCCTTTCCAGGGCTGCTCTCATTAAATACAACATTCTCTGTAAACACCAGCATTTTTCTTTTTAATTCAACATTTTTACACTGCAAAGTAATCTATCTGCCTGGATCTTCTCTCCCTCTCATATGCACACAGCCGGAGGATTTCTATCTCTGATCATGTATATCGCTATCATACTTTTCCCATATAGACAGAAGTCAAATTTATCTACTTTTTAGGAAAACAAAAAAATTAAAAACCCCCAGCCTTTCATCAGCTTGATTAATTTAAAGCTGTAAACCTTAGTTTAATTCTACTGACATGAAAAAGTAACAGCTACAAGCTCCCAGTCAGGATTTGTGATTGATTATCAAGTGAAGCCTTTAAACAAAAGCTTGTTTGTTCATTAGTTGCACTAAGGTCTTTAGTGACATATACAACAACAATCTTTAATTAAGAAAAAAATATGACTAAATATTTAGATATTTTAATTCTGAAAGAGGAAATAAATAAGCAAATAAATAAATATAAAAAAATAAAAAAAAACAAAACAAAACCAAACAGGCAAAGCTTTACAATCAAACACAAAATTGAGGAAAATTTAAAATAAAGCTCTTAGGTAACTGAGATATTTATTGTTGTAACACTTTATTTCTCAGATCTGACTTGTCTTTTGGAAACTTTGCACTGCCACTACTATCTCATCCTTCAGAAACTCAGCAAGATCTTATCCTTTCTACAGTAACAGTAGCCATGAGTGTGATTACACAATCTACATGCTTGCCACCCATCACTTATGTATCTCAGCATCCTGTTGCATAAATCACTCTTACTCACCCATGGGTACAGTGTATCCTGCCTCCAGACCACTGAGCTAGTTTTGTTTGTTTTGATCTACACAGAGCATAAGGTGTGGGAAGTTTTCTGCAGAAGGGCTCACATTTAAGCTTGAAAAGACTACTGAAACCTAACCCAAACAATACACTGAAAGAAAAAGTAAAATAATTTTCCAAAGCTAGTTTTAAAAATAGTTGAGACTTTTCTGTTGAATTTCAACACTTATAATACCATCAGAAGTCATCTACAGTGATACTAGCTTCATCTCCTTCAACAGTGTTGAAAACAGCGGGATACCCTTATGGTAAAACACTTAAAAGTCTCAACAAATTTAGTTTAAGAAATCTTAATGCATGCTGAGCAATGATACACATTCAATATTTGACAGAATGGTAAATGAATTAAGGGAAAAAGAAGGCTTAGGCATCTAATTCTGACCCTTACCTCTCTTCAAAGGTCATACTAGTAGTAGCAGATAGCATGGACTGCAAAAACCATCACACCAGTCTGCTGCCTACCTTAGCCTAAAGGACACTGACACATGGGCTTTGCCTACAGAGATGCTCAGGACAGGCCTTCTCACAGCACAGGCAAAACCCAACCATGCCACATCCAACGGTACAAGCCAAACTGGTGGCAAGGAGTTTATCTTCTAGCACAGTGCAACAGTTCTACACATCTATTCATGGAAATTGCACTTGACAGCTCACTCTCAGCGTCAGCACGGTTTCCCTGACTGAAATCTTGCAAATATCTGCCCAGATCCCACAGGACCAAAGGTTCACATAGTTGCAATGCTGAGGACTTTCACATCCAGAAACGAATAGTAAAATGCATCTAACACAAATGGAATCAGAAATATCTGTTTGGAGGTGCCTCATGATCTCTTCCAGTTAGAAACTCTCTCCAACCATACTGCTGATGCCTTAGTGATGTCCCTATGTGTTTTTACTCTCATTTAGACTGTAAGCAACAGGGATTCAGCCAGGGAACTGCTTGCTAAGGAGGAACCCGGGAGTTACAAACTGTTCATTTCATCTGACTTCTATCATGCTTTTGTTTAAAGGCATTCCTACAGAATATATTCACCTTTGATGTATATATGCCATAGGTCTCTGTAGGAGAAGCTTCACATTGATTTGGACTGCAATTGCACTGGATTTTCAGATGGTTCACTGGCTTCTGTTTTTATTCTGTAAAATAAATCTTCAAATATCATGAAATTAGATCTTCAGCTGTTTTCATACATAGACATTGTCCATTACTGTATGAGGACTTGGTTAACTTCTCAACTGGACAGCGTGAAGTACTTTTGGGTTATTCACAACAGAAATGATGTCTGTCTTCATAAAAACTGTTGAAAATTACTTTGAATTTCCTTCTGGTGACTCTTTAGCTATTAAATACATACCAGTGCATGTTCATTAGACAACATGAACAATGTACCTTTGGTCACCATCATGTCTTCTCTCTGAAGCAGAATCCTCAGTATTTCAATAGGTACGTGTAATCCTGTACGTACAAGCACATGTCTATCTCTGTTCTCATATCTATACATGCACATGCACAGTCATAAGACAACATGATGACTGGCTTCATATTATTCTTGTTTGAGTTATTTAGGCTCAACTAAACTAATACAACCAAAATAACTAGAAAATCTACACCAGCCAATCAACCTAAATTAATAGAACTAACTGACCAAAATTAAATTAAATAATTAGCACTAAAGTAAGCAGCTAAAAGATATTATTCACTATTACACACTGAAAGAATCATGACTTTAAGATGGTGACACAGTATGAAACTTCATCAAAGAGGCCAGTTCAGGGAGTTTCTCCTTGCACAAAACAGCATCTACCTCTTAAAGTTTTAAGAGAGTGGCTGATGCCTTGCTGGTTTTGCTTTGGTGTTGGGTTGGGGTTTTTTTCAGATTAATGACTGTCATTACTAATGCTTCCATTTAAAATATTCTAACCTTCAGATTAAATCACCTTTCAAGTGAAATAGCAGACAGCATCCTTAGAATTCTGTGATCTTTATGAGTTCAACATGAGGCATGTAGGCTTTTCAAAAGCACTTTGTGTAAAATGCAAAACTCCCAGAGATTTTAATGCAAATCTTTTGCTAACCCTAAACTGTTCTGATAAAAATTGTATCCTCAATGAACTTAGGATTCAGTTATGCTGTGCACAAAGCCAGTACAGCTAGTTTTAGATAAAATGTTACACATAGTCAAGTTTTTAAAAAATAAACCCAAGCAGGTAAGGCTATGACTATTACCTTAGGAAGTGAAAGCGTAATTGTAAAATAATAATGATCATCTTCAAACAAAGAAAGGGAAAGTATAATCGGAAGCAGTTTAATATTCACCTTCAATGAGAGGAAGATGTTAATTTCCAGCTGTTTCCATTTTTAATTGATGATTTTTTTCTGTGGTGTGTGAAAGTCAGCCAATTTTCTTCAGAAAACTGCTTCTATTCGCTTAACTCAATAAGAACTAGATGCTTATTGGTCTACTGCACCACGGGGATGGGATAAAATATGAAAGCAAGGATTTCTTTATTCTAGCTAGGAAAATTTACTGTTAAGCTCAGTGGGGGCAGAAACAAAGATGGCATTTAGATATAACTAATTTAGTATCTAACCAAAGCAGAGCCCTCTTGGAGAAGAGAGAGACCAAGGGAATGCAAAATTGTACATGAATTATTTCTGAGTCAATTCCTATAAAAGCAGAAGAACTTTCTTTTATGCTCAAATGGATTACACACTTCCTTTTATAATATGCACATTGTTCACATTTTTTAAAGATTATATAATGAACAACTACTGCTAAGAAAGAAAGAATACACTTTTTTTTTTTTCAATACATTAAAGTGCAAGGGTCATCTGGAGATGAGGCCTGGACTGCTTTTTAAAACACAGATTGTGGGACAGATCCTCAGCTGATATGAAATAGTTCTGTTACGTTTATTGTTCAATTAGAATGCAATATAACTATGATTACAGATTGCTTACATTACCATATGTTAATAAAATAGCAAACATGACTTGCAAATTTTGTTCTTTGCTTTGTTTTGGCTCCTTTTAATTGCTTGGATTTTCTTTAATTGTAAAGAGTGTATTTTGAGGGGATAAATTATCACTTGTGCTGTCAGACCAGGCTAATCATTCCCTACTTAGCTACATTTCTAAAGACCTAAGATTTTGCTTGAAAAAGGGCTTAGAAGCAATTGATTTGTGTTCATTAATCCATAAGCATTTGATTTCAAATCAGATTGCCAGCAGACATAACCTCTCTGCATTGCCACAACAGAGACTTGATTTGATTAATCAAACAGCTCTGATTCACTGGATTGTCTACAGAACAGTTGTCCCTGACAATACTATGCAAATAGCTGCTGATGTGGCACTGGCATCCCAGATTTCTAAAACTGCTATGTTTTCCTCCATGAAGACCTCAACACTTTATATCTAATTCAATTTTATTCTTCTCTATAAGTGCTTCTGCATAGGATGTACACAGTTTTTAATCCATGTTCTACCATTTGCTTTGAAAATAAGCATCACCTGTAAGATTTTATCTCTCAGTTTACCCTTTACTGAAAGAGTAATATTGATATTTCTGTATTCTAAAACACTTTAAATTATATAATCAACTATATATATATATATATATATACTTCTATGTACCACTACTATATATATACTACTATAGTACCACTATAATTTTCTTTTTTTTCAGGAGCTATGCAACAACATATCTCATGTAAGTATTTTTGCCTGTTCTGTTTGAAAGAGCTGTCATTGATACAGAATTAAATGCATTGGTTTAGGGAACAGGAATTTTTTCTATTTTAAAATTCCAAACCCAAATATGCTAATTAGGTCTACATATTTAATACTGACTGTTGATAAAACAGCACAAGCCAGTAACATGCAACAGATGAATCATTCACTTCCTAACAGATAATGGATACTCCACAGGAGTATTTGTTCATTCTCCTGGGAAATAATGCAAAGGTGAAAAAAAAAGTAGGCCTGCAGTCAGGGTAAGAATACTTTTGCTACATTTGGCTAGGTAGGAAGAAAGTAGGAAGAAAAGCCCAAGTGCCCTAAAGAAGCAGAAAAGCTAAGCCTGTAACATCAGCAAAAATACCAGGGGGGCACAAAACTTTAATCAATAGATTTCTAAAATGTGACAATTCCCAAGCAGCAGAAGAAAAAACTTCATGGACTTCGAAGTTCAAGAATCATGGACAGAAGGCTTTAGGGGAAGCAATAAAAACTGTGAAGGAAGCAAATACCTACTTTTTTCCAGTGATGCCTTAAATATTGCAGTTCCCAAGTGTGGGCTGATGCCTTCAACTCTGCTGGTTGACCCTGAGGAGCATTATGTAACTACCCGCCAATAAAGACCTGGCTGAACCTACCAAGAGTTTTGCTTTTGAGGAAAACATATTCTTAATTAAAATGGTCAGTTCTTAAGTATTCTGTCAAATAAATATATTAGCTCAGAATAAGCAAAAAACCCTCAGCCATCCTATCCTGACTCTGCCAAAGTGCAGATTGGTTAGATTATGTTATTTCTCATCTTCCATTTAAAACAATCTGTTTCTTCTTATGATTCAGAGAACTGAAGGATGGACCTTCTGGTATGATTTTAGTCTAAACCCACCATATTGTTTTGGTAAGCTTCTTAGCAAGTACTTCTGTATATTAAACTGAGTATTGTTGGTACTCCTGCAAGATAAATTAGCTTACAAGCATTCAGTTAACAGGCAGCCTCCCCTCATTCAACATGTGATAAAATGATAACTAGATCACTCATGGGTTTACTGACAATGTATTTATGTTTCATACTTCATATGTTTTAAAATGAAAAATATGTATGTTAGTACTTGCATCAGTTACTTGTTTATGATTTGTGGTAGATTTTTCTTGCTGGAGTTTTATGTATTTACAGCATTTTAAACCACAGTGTGTGTATTTAATGGTAATTGCTTAAAAAATTACAGAACAATTGGTGATTTTTATTCAGATTTTTGGCAGAGCTTGAAGTCTCAGTACAAGTGGAAAAAAATAATCATTTGTTTGAGAAATAAAAAGTGCAACTCTTTTCATTATTACACTGGCAGAAATATGAGCAATTTTCACAGAGAAAAGAAATCAAAATGTGAGGGAAAAGGTTTTGAGAAAGAGGTTCAAGATCTTCTCCACAACTCTAGAAGTAGCGAGCCTTTCTACATTAGCACTCTTGATTTAAAACTGGGATGTGGTCAAAAGTGAAACTTCTTTTAGAATTTCAGCTACTCTCAACTGGACTTTTTCCCAGCATGCAGATTAGGATAATACCCTGTCTGTGTAAAAAGAAAGGTCCACGACTCCAAACAGCAGGAGTGCTGAAGTCAAAACAGTATTGCTTGACAGAACTGAATAAAGAAGCCGGAACGCTGCACTTATTTATTTTTGTTTTTGTTAACAGGAAAGATGTGTCCCATCATACACTTGTATTTATTCCAAGCATCTATCACCTGAGTTTGTGTATGATGTTATATTGCTTGAAGATGATTCTCACAGCCTGAGCTTAAAAGAAGAAATTTCGACTCAATTGAAATGCAAAGACAAAATACTGCATTCCTCTCCCACCTGAGCTTTTATTTAATGAGCCAGATTAAGAAGCTTGCTCTACATTACTGGATCAGAGTCAACATAGTTTGTCCAAGAAACTCAGAGATAAGGGAGAAACAGTTCTTAATCAGGCAAAATTCTCAATAAAATAAATGGGCACTTTGCCCAAGTATGTTCTGCAGAATTTAAAATCATTATGTTTGCCTTGGCTGAGTCTGAAAAAGTGGACTGCTGCTTTTATACCTAAATTTTAAGACAGCTAGCTCAATACAGAAGAGAATAAAAACAAACTTCACCCTTCCTGATGTCAATTTTTATCACGCTTTAATCAACTTGGAATCCCCTGAAGAAAATTCACACAGCAAGTTGGAACAGCATAATCTGAAGCTCCAGTGGGTTTGGATTATGTACAAGGCATTTTACCATTGTGTTAAACTACTTAAAAATATCACAGACCCGTGGACTAGAAATGTGATTATTTTGTCCCCCGTGATTAGAAAATAGCATCTATTTTATAACTGTACAAGTTCCTTTTAAGGGCACAGCCTATCATAACACCACTCAGAAGTATTTATTTTCTTAAAACAGTGGATGTAGTCTGTTTTGCATATTCAACCATTTTCAGTTGAATATGCCTCAGTCTTTTTCTGCTAATTTCATGCTGTCCTGTTGTTCTAAAGATGTTAAAATATCACAGACACTAAAACCTGAAACTCAGTTTACATAGCTTGAAAATTTTTTTCCAGAAATGTTTATCCTTAGACAATACTAAAAAATGTTGTCTATATGCATAAGTAGCTCAAAAGTGGGCCATGACAGACAGTGTCTGTGTAGTATCAGATTATTTCAATGTGCTTAAAACTACTCCTGGCATATCACCCTGCAAACAAAGTAACTCAAGAAGTCAGAGCTGTGTATTTGTTACACAGCTATAGTAGAGCTATGCGTATAAAAGCAGCAGCTTGGCAGCTCAGAGGTTAATGTGGTAATTGTGAGAAGGGACTGAGCTTCAGCTTCTATAATTCTTGCTATTTAAAGTGAATTACTGCTTCTTGTTTAAACCCAGCTATTATTACTCAAGAAGCTGCAAGAGAAGGATGCGTGCCACAGGACAGAAAAAGGTGTTTAGAGATCTTTGCATCTCCTTCAGCTTGTTTGTGGGAGGAAGAAAGAGGGGTTATCACACAAACATGAGAAGACAGATTCAACTCTTGACTACATGCAAAACCATCAGGGAAACAGTTGTGATTTCACAACTACAAAATTAATGAATATGAAATAAGAATTGGGTTCAGATAGCCTTTATTAGAGTAAGTAGAGTTACATGCAGCCCTAACCTAAAAAAAAAAAAAACCAAACTTGGGAGCAAATGATATTAGCATCTTTTTGGCCTTTGTCCATGACTATAAAATGGCATTAATATAAATGTGACTCAGACTTGAGATCCCTGGTCACTATTGTAGCCAAGAGCCTAAGTATATGAAATCTCCTTGGCTCTGCTAAAGGACTAGTGCTAAATTCTGGGAAATGATAACACTGATTCATCTCAAAACAGTCTATATATAACAGCAAGACTAGGCACACATAAAATTATGCACTATCTTGCCCCAAGGTTAGCAACATATTCCTAGTAGAAGCAAGAATGTTATTTTCATTCCCTGCAATCATGTGATAAATAGCTGTAGGGCAGATTCAGCAAGATCTCGAAGGTTATGATTTTACAATATAATGAATGTATGTCTAGCTCTCTGCCACCTGAAAAAGCAGCAAAACAAAGCAGGACTTGTCAGTATTTTGCTTTTGGCAGAAATCAGACATTGTCCAGGACCCTTTATGAGACACACTGCTACTTCTTAACTAGTTTGATTATAACATTCACTCCAATACTTCAACAACTCAGCTTTCCAGAATATGGCATAATTGGAAGCAGCAGCCAGCAGGTATCACATGTGAATGGAAAATGTCTCACACTGAGAAACTACTGACTGTATCAAATATGTGGTCTTGTAGGTAGGTTGATGGGGGAAAATACTGCTAATAAAAGTATATTGCAAATGAGGGGATAGGTGGAACACCTGTACAGGAACACCTGTATATGAGGCAAGCAAATTACCTAGAAAGTTCAGAAGTAGAAAATATCAAAAAAAGTCATTGAGATCAGCTCAAAAATAAAGAGATGAGACAACACAAAGGAGCATTTTAAGAATATAAACCCCAAACCTATGGACAGTTTCAGGAGAAACTTTCAAAAGGTGGAAGACACACACTGAGAAGAACATTCTTAGGAGCAGGCAGACTCAGCTACAGAACAAAAAAATTCAGAGAAGGCAACTCATGCCCAGAACTGCTTACCTCACTTGTAAAGGAACTGACATTTGTTCCTAGTCTACTAGGAACATTTATTGCCAACATGGAGTAGACCATGGATGGAATGTTTTATTCTGATCATGCTTCCTACAAAATACTGTGTTTTAATTTAGTAAAAAAAGAATACAGGCACATCTATACCATTTCCATCACAAAGTAATGGCCTGTGCTGAATTAATGTTTGATTTTGGTGACTCATATTACTCCGCCTTAGGGGGTGACTGAGTTATAGCCATTGTATGCAGCTGCAATCATTGGCAATCCAGCACAGTTTGCAGAACAGTAACACCGACATTGAAGATGTATGAAAATGCATTGGAATTACACCAGATGGTGATGCAAGCCTGGCAGGAACACTTAGGGGTACCTCTGCTAATATCATCAGTATTATATGTGAAAAGCCCAAGGACTTTAATTCAACCACAGGACCAAATTGTATGGTTTTTCCAGATAGTAGGACAGACTCACTTGGCATCAGTTGAGAAGTGTTAAACAACCTAGAGTAAGTACACACATAAATCATATCCTTAAAGGCACCTTACTGCAAGACAGTGCAGCATGATTTCATGCTGAAGTAGGTAAGGCAGTAGAAAATCCTGCTAATGATAAGGTATTGTAGATTCATCTGTACATAGCCAGTAGAGATCAACCCCGAGTGAATTGTTCCAGCTACAGTAAGGTACAAAATACCTTGTCTCCACAAGGATTTTACATTTAGGTAGATATCTCACAACAGCAATCTTGATATAAAACATTTTTTCCTTCAGTGAAGATAGAATCTTAAAAAAATGAGAAAAGGCACATCACATTCAAAGAGTAATGAGTGTACAGCACAGTCCAAATGTAAATGAGGTTAGGTCTACCTTAGTCAATTGCATTGTGCAAAAAGAGACAAAACTGAAATTTCTCCCTTTCTATTTCAAAAGATTTCTAAGAGCAGCAAAATTTACAGAAGAAAATGTCAAACAAATTGGCTTCACAGATAGATAGAGCCATATGATTTCTTTGTGTTTACAAGACTGAATCTTCTGTTGCAAGAGTTAATGCACTTTTTGAAAGTTACTATGGCACGGCTTATAAGCTTCAGGGAGATGTGGTGGCAGTTCAGATTTCATGACAGAATGCTAACTTATCTCTGATACTGAAAAAACTAATGAGGTGCTATATAGTTGCAGAGCAGTGTTACATGCTCAGATATGCAGGCTTTTTTTTTTTGTTTTTCATTATCTGTGTAACTGTATAGACATAAAAGTAATGAAAACCCAAAACAGGCAGCAAAAGCTTAAGGCTTTAAAGCTGGAATAAAATTGTGTCAGTGTTTTCTAAAAGAAATATGATAAATATAAGCAATTTCACAAAAAGCCCCTGATATTCCCACTAGCATTTTCTGCTGGGTCTAAGGTCTCATGAGTAGTGCTTAGGTGAAGATCACAATTAAGCTAACACAGGCAATTTATTCTCATGCTCGTTTTATTCAAGTCAAAGCAATGGCATAATGTTAAGCAGTCTTAAGGATTCTCTTTGTTATGTTTGTTGCCTATGGCTTTTAATTGAAGGTGCTATCACAGCATCCCTATCAGATGCCAAATGTCATGAGCAGTAGCAAGCAGGAGCACACAGTGCAGAGGGCTATCCTGACCCCCAACAATCTTTACTGAGGACAGCAGGATGTAAGATATAACACTTTTCAGTAGCCAGAGGCTTACTGAAATGAATTTCCACAATACTGAATACAACTAAGGCTGCTATTTAGCACTAAGACATGAAAATGTTAAATAATACCGAGTGTGAGACAGTGAATGCAGAGTGTTTTTTAATGTGATCACCACTGATCCAAAGAATGAAAGTTCTAAAATTGGGAATTACTTCTGTGACATACTTTTGACACATAAATATCATAGTTGACAATGAGAAGTACTTTGTCTGGAGGTGTTCTGCAACATCTATAAAGCTTCAGCAGGCACTGAATGGAACTGCTCTACTGAAAAGTGCTCAGCACACTGCTTTGAAGAAGTATACTCAAGGATCACTGACAATCTGTATATCACAGCAGCACTGCCAGCTTTCTTACTAAAGAATAAGTTTTCCAACAAGTTCAGTCATCTTTAAACCATTTTGAAATGTAAAGATATATGAATGTTTTCATCTCTCCTCCCAATCTCCCTTTCAAATTGCTGAACTCAAGAAGCACTATCCAGTTACTGAGTTGCAATCTCCGCTCTTCTGCTTTGTGACTAACATTCTTTTGTTCTTGTTTTCTTTCAGAATCAATTTTCTATCATAAGTCTGTGAGATAGCATGCCTATTACAAATTGTGCCGTATATAAAAGTATGAATGGTCTTATAAAAAGAAAAGACAAAAAAGTGAGCAAATAAAAACATACATGAAATAATTATTTTGTCTACTTTTTTAACTACAACACATATAGAATGGCTTGCTATATTATGCTGCTATACAGATATGCTTCCAAATGTTTCAAATCCTTGAATCTTAAAGACCATGGTTCATTAAAAGTCTTTGTGTGGACACAAGCAGTGTGTGGTTATGAGTTGGGTGTACTAGAACAGATTGTGCATAAAATGTGCCACTTCTGCACTGTGATACTATGTATTTGAGGGTGAAACTCAGATTTCTAATATGTGCATAAATATGTTTTACAAAAATAAGCATTCTCAGAGAATAAAAGAAGAGAAAAAAAAAGAGAAACATGAAAGGACAGAGACAGTATCTCATAAAAGAAAGAGATGTATTTAAGTGTCAGCCAAATGATACTATTTTTCATATCATTTATAGTGGAAGCCTGAAGACTAAAATACTTCACAAGCCATTAGTTTCTTGGTAGTCTGTGATGGATTAGAATATTTCTTAATCAACTGCTAAAGCACAGAAGAGGGCCAAAGCCTAGATTCAGCAAAGCTGAGTGATACTGAAATCCAGAGATGTTCACTGGGGATGCTATCAATAGACACATCACAAAACCATAGAAGTGCATCAGTTTCTCAAACCTCTCAAAAGGCACCTATGCTTTTGTCCATTTCTTAGTCTGGAATTTGGAAAATCACATTAAGAAACAAAAGTTCTGATTTGTACTCAGAGAAGCAGATCAAAACCCCACGAATTTTACAAGATTCAAATTACTTGCTGAAGGTTTTGGAGCCTGCTTTTCCCAGAGGCAGCTTGAAAGCTTACACAGCCCCCCTAAAAGTGATCCTGCCCTACTGGTTATGCCCCTACCTTGGGCTGCATGAGGTTTGTTGCAATGCATTAAAACCACAGTGAGAATGAAGAATAACAAAATCAAATCTATTTAAGTCTCATTCATATTTTCATCTCATTCACACAAAATGGACATTCATAAAATTCATACAGAGAGTCACCTACAGCTCCATTGTCCACCTGGACTGTACCAGTGCTTTCAATAGAATGGGCATTAGAAGCCAAGACTAACAGGATTGGAATGACCTCCCTCCATTATATCAATTTTTCTCATCTGTTACCCCACTAAAGAAAAATACTGCCATTTTTAAGTTTAGGAAAGAAAAACGATGTTGTTAAAAAAAATAAAATGCCAGTCACAGCAGCAGATCACCTATCTTGTCTAATTTTGTACTTCTGTTGATTGACAAGCTGGTGCTCTTGTAGCATACAAAGGCAAAAAATCAGGCGTTCAGTTCAAACTGAAATGTTTGACAGATGTAACAGCTTTCTGCAATGAAACTGATGATATCTCAAATAGCAAAGTCCATCTCCTGTACAGTAGAGAGATTAAATTTCAACAGGCAACGTTTACCGTCCTTAGCAGATGCAGATTTAATTGGGGGGGGGGGGGGGGGAGGGATGTTATTTGGTTGGTTGGTTGTTTTTGTTTGGTTGGGGGTTTTGTTGGTTTTGTTTGCTTCTTATTTATCTATCAGTAGTTAAAAATACAGGCTTTGCAACTGGTACACAGCCTACCTCCTGCTGCTCTGGATGCTGCAGACTTCAACACCATCCATGTTTCAGAGTACCGTTGTCACAAACTGAAGGCAATTTCAAATTCTCTTAGTGGTAACCTAGCATGTCACTGACATTTTGGCCTGTATTTTTGCAATGGTGAAAGTGAGACAATCTGACAACTGACTGAAAATTCCTACTGCTATAGACACATACCTTTTACCAGAGAGGTAAAAGAAACATTTTTACACTATAATGTGAATGGTCTGGACTAAAGTTCACAGAATCAGGTACCAAGGAACACGCATTTCTGAGGAAAGCCAGAAATACTCAGATCAGCATCAAAACAAAATAATTGATGTTTCATTGCACTGTCTTACAAAAATAGATAGATGATGGCCACATAATGATTTAATAAAAAGTAGTGAAACTCTTTCTGCTAATTTGGAAACCTTTGAATATGAGTTGTAATCTAAAGAAGACTTCTCAAGGGCAACTGTGCACATACAGTTTTTGTGCCCACATGCACTATTCAAATAATACCTTCACTTAAAGAAATATATAACCTTAAAACCCTTCTCTTGACCTTGGTGAGAAAAGGAAAGTGAAGAATATGGATCACACCAAATTATACTTTTCCCTGGACATGGGATGCAACTCACTGAGCTGTGTTGTTTAGCTTTGTCACTCAGCTTAAAGCACCGCATTTTCTTCAGGGTGGAGTAAACCACAAACCCACTGAAGTAGACTAGATTTGTCACAAAATTAGAAGTCAAACAAGATGAATCCCACCATAGTCTCAACAGAAGCAAAATGCACTGTGTGCTGAGGCACTACCAGCTATGTGTACTGGTGAAAACTGTACCAATTGTACTTTCTGTGAACATCACGTGCAGAAATAAGGTTAGATACACCATCAGAAGCTGGACACCTGAAGCAATCATGATAATATTCATCACATGCTCTAAGAAGAGGGACTGGAATAACAACAATATTCTCAAAACCTAGCTCACGGAATGGAAAGCTACTAAAACCAGGAGTTAAATATAATTCCCTTTCAGGCTGTGCGGCCTGTCAACACAGGAAGGAGGTGTTATGTTAAAATACATTAGCCTACACCTTTCTCTGAAGCTCCTGCATCCCTTCCTGTAAAATCAAGCTTTTGTGAAAACTCTCTTCCAAAAAATTTTTTGGTAAGAGAAGGTAGACCTCAGTGGTCAAAGCATTTCACCATGAAGCTCAGCAGAGCAGCTACATAGGTCATATGTAGAAACACATGCATCCTATAGAACCTTTACATCAGAAAGACAATTGTTTCCGTAACTTTATGTGTTATGAAGGAGACAGATATTTACATCTAGCAGGCGTAGCCATTTAAGAGATACTACTGCAGGCTACAAATCAACAGAATAGCAAAGAAGAGCAAAAGAATAGCATAGAATTTGGAAGAATAGCAAAATACCATTAATAATTGAAGCATGGTCTTCCTCTTGACTTTTTCAGTGTTTTAAAGGCTCTATGACCTTACAAGGCATAGGCTAAATTAGTTCATTTGATGAAAAATATTGTACAGGCAGATATTTAACATTTTTTAATGATAAAGAAAACCAACAAGAGATTTTTCTTGCTAGTAACACATGAAAGCCTAGGAGGTGATAAGAACATCCTTCAGAACTACAAATGAAGCATCTGGCAATTTCACTGGGAGGAATGAGAGCAAATGAACGAATATCAGTTTCAGGCTACAAAGTATTTTATAAATCAATATCAGTAGTGATTCTCTTTCAGCCTTCAGCCAGTGAGAATATCCGATTTCATTTTCTGGATTGGGAAGAGATGGTTATTTTAAAACCACCTTTCTGCAAACCTGGGGCAGGAAGCAAAGGAAGAAAGCAAAATCCTGCTGATCTTTCCCATTTTATCAGATTCAGCTCAAAATAAAAGGATTTTTAATTCACTTCACTTCTGATTAATTTTACATATTTTTTAGATTTTGGAAATATTATCTCAATATTATCCTATTGTTTTTTATAAAGAAGTTTGCATTAGAAAGAGCTGCAGATGGAAAAAACCAGCAGATTTATCCCAGCTTGGATTCAACTTCAAATGATGAACTGTTACTCTAGAAAAAGGCTCTTTATAATCCTCTTGTAACAGGAAGTGTGCATTTTCTGAACCAACTTTCAAGTAATAATATTAATATTTGCACACCAAAAGTTCAAAGTGACTTTTACAAAAGAAATGGCAAAGCTACAACATCAGGTCATAGGAAACTACATATTCTACACACCAAGAGCTCCTGAATATGAATATTTACAATGAAATGAATAATTACAAGATTTTCTCTCTGGGCAACAGAAGATGCAGGACAACCCATGTCAAGACTTTAAAACAAATCTCCCCCCCCACCACCCTCCACTTCACTTGCTGCAAAAGAAAAAGAAGCAAAAAATGGGTAACTTTTGAGATTGGTACAATTTAAACATCTCAGTACGATCAGAAATCTAATTTTTAACTACCTTTCTCTGTATTATCACATAGAACTCAGAGTATATGCAAAACCCAGAAATTAAATTGGGAATGAAGACCAAATCATTCCAAGATTTGAATGTCCAGATACTTTTAGAAAGATTAACAAGAATTTTTGTACCAAAATTGTAGCAGCCTTTATGTTTTCCTGAAACACAGTGGTCCCAGGAATAATATATACACATGTTTGTACAGCTACAACAATAATGCTGTTCAAAACAATTTATTTTCTTATTTCAAATTTTTGTAATTTCACAACCAGTGAAAAAGTAGCAATATCAATTTAAGTTGTCTTCTGCCAGAAATAGCTATTTCTGCTTCAAGAGAGAGTTTATAGCTCACTAGAAAATAACACACTGCAAGAAAATTATTGCAACTCCTTTAGGAGGAATTTTTTGTATGGTGTTTTAATTGTAAGGGAACACTTAACATGCATTTTGTGTCAAGACTAGCACTTAAAATCTCAGTTAGGTAAGATGCTAAAGCCCCTTACATAGCAAATATCTTTTTAAAAGACAGAAATGAACAAAAGATATTTTCCTCCCCCCATATTGCAGTAAAATATGATAGCATCCATTCATCTCTTATGTACAGTCTGGTAAATCTTTCCACTCAAACGAATGTTATCTCATGTAAACCAGAAATGAACTGATTAAGTGCCCACATCAGTGTACGGGGATAAATAATTTTACATACATTGTGCCAAGGGCTGGGAAGCCAAAGAAATAAAAGAAGGAAAAAATGATACATGATTCTGTGTATGTTCTTTTTCTTCAGTGAAGACATGGACATTACAGAATGTATGCAACATGGCCACACTTGGATAGCAACTAAGGAAACTTATGAGTATAGATTTTACAGACCACCATGATGTTCTGTGAAAGTCGTGATACCAGAATATCAGGTAGCACCTTTAATTCCTGTTAGGTCTTTCAGAACACTTTATGTCCATTCTGTCAGTTAAATCCTATATGTTCAATGCAATTAAATGGTTGAATAAGAAGATACAGCATCTCCTGAACTAAATGAAACTTGAATCCAGCCATTTTTGAACAGAAATTGCCTAGATGAGGATCTATCCATAGGCATTACATACCTGGCCCTTGACAGTATTTGTATAAGATAAACAATATTGAAAAAGTTAGAATCCTAGAACTGATGGAGCAAAATTACTCAGGGCTTGAAACCTGCACTTCAGACAGGTAGACTGTTCCCGTAAAGAGCTGCTGAATGTAAATGGGTCACAGTTTTCATATCTTTAACATCTGTTGTTTATACCCAAGAAAGCACATCAGGGGCAAGAAAATTAATTCCCCAATTGCTGTCAACTGCGTTAGGGAACAGCAATAAACAGCTTACTGTAAGCCTCTAGCTACAATAAAATTGCTGTCAATAAAGTGTGGCTGATATGGTTTTGCTGTGCTAGAAGAAAAGATTCTTTGGAACTGAAAATCTGAAATGGAAACTAAAAAGATTCTCCCTTGTTCCTATATACAAAAGAAAATTATCACAAAATTGCAATAGCATAAAACTCTCAGGATCCAGTTCTCACTCACGTGTGTGGCACAAATTTCTTAGCATATGTGAAACTTTGGCTTTGGATATTCGGGACAGATGAGACTCCAGTGATTCTGATAAAAATCTCATGCACAGGAAACATTTAAAGAGAAATGAAGATTACTAAGCTTTTACTGTCTGATCTGTATACACACAATGTTCCCTACTCTAGTTGAGCACGTCTACCGTCACTATTGAAAATGGTATTATAGCTTAGGGTTATGTTCAGATATCCATTATAGCTCCCAGTTTTTACATGCTCATAACTTTCTGAAAAATTCTTCTTTTCAGCTGAAATTTGCCATGCTTGGTCTCAGCTCAAAGATGGATTTCTTTAGACAGTTCAGTGAAATCTGTTAACCTATTTTTCAGTTATTCAACAATAGAAAAAATACACTGTACATGATCACCATTTCTAATATTTTAGTATACATATACAAATATACAGAACTAGAAAACAATTGAATTTTACATGCAGACACTTTTCCAGATGACTAGTCCTCACCCAAGACTAATATCCATGCTAACACATAAACCAAACTAAGCATACAAAAGAATGTATGTGTTTTTTTATTTATACTAAGTGATGAAACAAGGCCACTAAAAATAATACAGCACCGAGAATTGTGGAATGCTATGGTTACAGAATTTTAATATTTGCAGGTGACGTAAGCTCTGCACTGCTGTTCCAATGCAGATTTCCATCAACTTATGCACCTTGAAATTGCCACTCTCAGCGTATCAAATTAAGAGTCATTAATGTTTTCAGCTTTTCTTTTCTCTTACATAAACTCCAAACTTACAAATTTAAACACTCCAAAGTAAGATAACATCAATTAGATTTGCCACATAAAGCTTAAGTGATGTGCATTGATCAGCAGGAGCCTGGCTACTTGTTTCTTGATCAGGCAAGAAGTCCATTGGCTAAAAAAGGAATAAAGCAATCTCTACAGAGCTTATGTTATTGAGTATAAGATTAAAAATATACTTTAGTATGGAATGTAGTTAATGTGTCATTCGAGCCCCAAATCCCTAATTTCTGCCACTAGAGCACAGAAATACAAGGAGAGTGTTAACATATATTCAGCTTTCCTGAATCTTCTAGAAGTGTGCACATTTCCAAAATTTCTAAATTATCACTTTGATTCAGAAAAGTGCTTATAGTGTGCTTACAACTTTTTCTTGAAGACAACATCTCAAGTCACTTGGACTTTAAGGATCTGCTTCAGTTTTACACATTAAATGAAAGTTAAGCACATGCCTAAATGCATTTTGATTAGGAATGAAGACTGAAGGTTTTGCCCATAACCTATACTGATACATATTTTTAAACCTGTGTTATTTGTCACTGCTGTGCTTTAAATCTGATTAAATGAAGTTGTTATAATTTAAAATTGGGATAACCACAGTAAATTTGCCTTAATTTCTTTTATTATTTAATCTATTGTTAATCTAATGACATTGAGTAGGAGTTTTTGTCTGTTTATTTGCTTTTCAAACGAGGTCTTTCACATAGAAGAATACAACATGTCGTCTTCTTCTGTATTTCTATGTAGCTGTTTGGTGTAATGACTTACTAATTTGAAGCGCATTTTAAAGTTCAATCAAATACTGAAAAGAACACTGATTGAGAAGCCTGCATAGATTTCAGTATTCTTTATGAGTCATAACACTGATTTTGGAAGCTTAGCTATATAAGCTGGTGGTGTGCAACATCCTTTCCATACTCCTAATTATGTGAATTAGCATTTAGAACAATCCCAAGTTCAAGTATTCAAAAATGCTCTTTTCAGAGCATCCACCAGGTTTACTGCAAGATAGGCACTTGAAGGAGGCTTTGGTTTTCATACTGGGTACTTGTGAAACATCAGCCTGTACAATTCAAAGTCACATGTAAAAACTTAACCACAGAATTTCCACTAAATTAATTGATGATTGAACAGAAATTGCCCTCCAAAAAAAAAAAAAAAAAAACTCAAAACCCCACAAACTCCCCCCAAAAAACCTAAGAATTTTTCATTGAGCAATATATTTTAAATTCTAAATGTGTTTTGATTTAAGACCTAGTTCTAACAGATTTCTAGGGCCATGTGCCCAACAAAAGCATCGGAATTTTGCTTGAATGAAGTCCAAGTGCTGACTTATGTCTCAGCTCTTTGCTAATGTAAATGTATCTACAAGACACACTGTGTGTGTGTTTACCTTGAACTAAAAGAAATTGTAAGTAAAGGTGGAGGATGCTAGTATTTCTTAGACATATATTTATCCTATATTTCATCTTTCCTTATCTTAACATCATCCACAACAATTCCCATGCATTTTACAAAACCCACCAAGTTACTGTATATACATAAGTAATGTAACTCAACATTAGATGCAGAGAAATTAGTTATGTTAAACCTGAAGAAAACAGTATAATGCCACAGAACTAAGTATCTCTTCCTAAAGGAATTTGTAAAAATTGTTTTCAGATGCTGTGGCATTAGCACACAGTACTGTTCAGTAAGATCTTTAAATCTGAATACTTTGCTTAAAGGCCATACTCTATCACTATTTTTTTTAAAGACATATGATGGTGTATTTCACTGCTGTGCAAACGAATATTAGCTAAGATGCATCGTAATTTTAGGAATTACAGACAGAAGAACAGGAAGATTGTTGATGATTACTACCATTGATGGTTATACTACTCCTGCCAAAATTGAAAAGGAAGCCTAAAAAGATTACATACTGTAACACTCATCATTGGGAGAAAAAAAACAGAAAGACACTATATTATTCCCCACAGAATAAAAATATACAAACTCAGATTAGGTAACTGTCTACCTAAGAAAGAGTTGTATTTTCATTTACATATAATAATACAGCTTTTTCAGGAAGCAATCCAAATCATGAGTATCTACTGACTTCAAAAAGGATACACTAAGATCTCAGTGAAATTTAAATCAAGTCCATATATAGTTATAATTACAGATATTATTAAATGGAGACCAGGGTATTTAATGTAATTAACACAGGTAACTCTGGAAATACTGCTACTTGTTTTTGTATGGCTGTGGGAGTTTTATCCCCCTCATGTTCAATTTTGCCATGCAGAGCTTACACATTCTGTCAGGTAAAAAATTCTGGGTGTCCCAACTGCCTCTAGATACTATGGGGAGTTAAGTCTGAGTTTTCTGATAGAATTTGGAAATTGATGCCTAAATTAAAATAATCTCAGAACAGAAAAGGAATGTGTGGTTTGGAGGGATAACATTTTGCAACCAAAACTGAGGAGAAAACTTCAGACAAGTAAGCACAGATTTTGCAGAGCTCTTCTATAATTTTTTGGGGGGTTTTGTGATAGCTTTTTTAACTTACGCTGACAATGTGTGTACAGTGCTGTGAGATGGCTTAGGGAGTAGACCCTTCTTAAAAGTCCCTCAGAGAGGTTAGGGGTTTGTGAGATTCTCCTGTGGTGTTTTCAGTGTCTCATAAAGAAGGAGTTGTGCCAGAGCAGTTACTTTAGCAGAGCTGCCTCCAAAGTGCTCGTTTTATTCTTAGCACCTTGTCAGCGTGACACCTCACAGACACGCAAAGCCAAGACGCACTTCTGGGAACGCTCATCACAGCTAAGGCTAACGCAACAACAACAGGATGACTTTGCCCTAAACTTGGCTACCGTCAAAATCCTTTCGCAAGGACAAGCCTAAACGTGCCTCGCTGGGTTCCCTAGGATCCACATCCCTGCCCAACTCACACAAACCACCGTCCATCGGGGGGTTCTGCGAGGAGCACGGACGCGACTCCCAGCACGGACGGTGCCGGCGGGCCCGGGCGCGCTCCCGGGCCCCGCGCGCTCCCGGCCCCCGCAGCCTCCGCAGGGCTGGCGCGGGGCCAGCGCGCGCCGCGCGGTGCCTTGGCGCCACCTACGGGCCGCGCGCGCGCGCGCTCCCGCGGCGCCCGCAAGAGGAGCGCCCGTAAAATGAATTAAGTCAGCACCGCGTTTAAATCTTTATTAGCAAGGAAGTATTAAACCTAAGGAGGAGAAATAAAAAAAAAAAAAAAAAAAAGAAAAAGCAAAAAGCACACCTAATGCTGGATTTGGTTGAAATATGAGTCTCTCAGCTTCTTAATCCCTCTTCATATGGCGTGTTCCACAGTTTAAAATGAGATATGTCAGATCACTTATGCATTACTAAGATGAGGAAATATTTACAATGGGCTGACTTTTTTTTCTTTTTCCTGCATAATTCAGATGTATTCAGAGAACGCATTCCTTTCAAAAGTATGCTTTGGCAATTTTTTTAAAATATGCAGCAAACTGTCTATGCGATACCAACTTTCGTCTATTACAACAAAATCATGTTGAACTCAAACAAGAGGAAGACTTACGTATGGCTTAGTTATATCCTACCAATAAACCACGTGCTTCACTGATGAAGTAGCTTGGAAATTTGGCTGTCTTTGTTAGGGAAAAAAAAATTAACCCTTTTAGTAACACTAACTTAGCAAGGTTCCAAATCAGCTCGAACAGCTGAAATTCAAGCCAACTCTCTTTGAAATTTGAGACAATGTACATATCCCTTCAACCTTGATACAGTCAAATTTCTGACTGAAATTTAGCACATACGGAAACAGTTCTTCAATAAGTTTTACAATTGGACAGTTAAATACTGGGGAGAAAAAAAAAAGTCTTTTTTTTTCACTTTTGCTCATGTGCATGTATGTGCACATGCATAGTCCTCTAACAACCAAAATTCTTGAAAACCCAAAGTATCAGAGGCATTTTGCAAACACATGATTAAGGTCAAGGTTTTTATTTGTTTGTTCTTGTTTTTGGTGTTTGGTTTAGGTTTTTTTTTGTTCCCCCCATAATGTTAACTAAATTAAATTAGCATGAAACAAACAAACAAAAAAAAACAACAAACCCCACAACACAGTGGCACTTTTAATACTGGTTGATCGGGCACTTGTATGCAGTACTTATAGACCAGTAAAAGTGCTCGTTTACCTGTCTGGTGTGTAAGGGGCCCTTTGTCTTGAAGCCTCCTTGGGAACTGCACTCTGAGGCACTGAAGTGATCTGAACTAGTGGAAGAGCGTTTGGAAAGGGTGTCACAACCACCAACAAAGGTGTTGTCCAACGGGAGTTCCTGAATCACATGGTGCTTTTTCACTGAAACTGGAGTGTCAGGTTTGAGATGAAAAGCAGACTGCGGAGAGGCAGACTTGTAATGCTTGGCAAGATCAGGACTGTTAGGCTTAAAGGTTGATGGTGGTGCTGTGCCCCAATCAAATCTTCCTATACTTTGCTCCTCCAGCTCTGCTGGAAGGCTTATTGTCCCGTTGATAGGTTCATGAACTGCATCATCAGGTTTGGACTCCTCAATGGTCACAAAGTTCAAAAGAGAGCTCTTTGGAGATTTCCTTTTCTTCCTTTTCTTTTTCTTGTTTTGCTTGTTTTCCTGATTGGGAGACATCCACTCAGCACCTTGCTTGCTCCTCTGGGCAGCTTTGAATCTGGATGCATGTCGACAACGAACAAGAACCGTGACAAATATCACCACTATGACAACCATGGCACCCGCCACAATAGCGATCATGATTGTGAGATAGTCCTCATTTTGGTAGGGTTGGCTACTGTCCCCTATGTTCCGATCCAAAGGTGTTTCCATAGTCCTGCGTATCAAGTCATAAATGTAAGAGGCATTTCCAGCAGTATCATTTACATATAAAAATACAAGCACAAGAGTATGCAGGGATTTGGGATAACCCAAATCACTTATGTTGACAACTAAGCGATGCAGGCCCACGTCATTAGGAGTTGGTTTTTCTTCCAGAGTGATATTACCTGTCACTGGATCAATCCGAAACAAACCCTTGTTATTGCCGCTTACAATCGTGTACTTCAGCTCAGCGTTCATGCCAGTGTCTATATCCACAGCAAAGACTTCGGCTACCACCGATCCTGGGATTGCTGAGAGTGGCACTAGCTTAAAAGAAGTATTAGAAGGTGGGTAGATGACAACAGGACTGTTATCATTAACATCCATCACGTTTATTGTTACTTTTGCTGTAGAAGAGCGAGGAGGTTGCCCTCCATCCACTGCCTTAACATCAAAGGTGTAAGAGCTCTGCTGTTCTCGATCAAAAGAAACATTGGACTTTATAACTCCAGAGTACGGATCCAGCACAAAGTTTTCATTGTCATTCAGGATGGAAAGGGTCACTGCTTTATTTTCCCCAGCATCTGCATCAGTCACTGTAATCACCCCCACCGTGCTATACTTTGGTAAGTTCTCTGATACGAAAAACTGGAAATGATTGTGAGTAAATTTGGGACTGTTGTCATTTTCATCCAACACAGTAACAATTACAGCTGCCTGACTCTGCAAAGGAGGGGTGCCGTTATCTCGGGCTGTAACAGTGAAAATGAAACGTTCCTGCTCTTCTCTGTCAAAAACTCTGGAGGCTGTCAAAACTCCTGTCTTTCGATCCAGATCGAAAAAGGAGGCATTAGGACCAAGCTGATAAACAATGTCTGCATTTTTCCCACTGTCTTCATCTGTGGCACTAATAGTTGTTAAGTATAGACCACGCCGGTTGTTTTCTGAAACTGACAGCTCAATTACAGGCTGGCTGAAAATCGGAGGGTTGTCATTTTCATCCTCCAGCTTAACTCTTACCAGGGCAGTCTGGTTCAAGCTGGGCTTGCCAGAATCAGAAGCCACAATTTTAAAGCTGAATTCTTTGGTGCCCTCATAGTCCAACAAGGAAGAGGTCTCTAACAAATACTGGTTGTCGTAAACTGCTTTCAAGTGGAAGGGGACCTCTCTCTCAATGAAACAGATCACTTTGCCATTCACATCAGTGTCCTTATCTGAAACCGTAATTAGGGCAATCTTTGTATTGATGGGATCTTTCTCAGATAAGTACACTGTGCCATTGATGGGACTTATTATGTACCTGAGGTCTATGTTAGGAGGGTTATCATTTACATCAGTGACATTGATGGTGACAGTTGCCCGGGCTGGTGTAGAGCTACCATCACTAGCCAGCACTGTCACTTTGTGAATAGCAGTCTCTTCTCGATCTAAGGACCTCTGAACTGTAATCAGCCCTGTGGTGTTGTTTAAAGCAAAAAATCTTTTGGTTGCAGGGGCGACTTGGGCACCAAAAATATATCTGATTTCTGCATTGCTTCCTATATCAGCATCTGTAGCATGAAGCTGAATTACAGAGGTGCCTACAGGGGCATTCTCTGGTATATGGACCTCTACTTGGCTCTCTTTAAAGACTGGCCTGTTATCATTGACATCACTTACTGTGACTTGCAGGATAGCTGTGCTGGATTTCTGGGGGGTACCTCCATCCTCCACTTTGATTTTCATCACGTAGGTGTCCTTTTGCTCTCTGTCCAAGTTCTGCTGCACAATCAGCTGAGGCCATTTCTCCCCTTCTGGAGTTTCTACAATATCCAGTCCAAAGACACTCTGCCCATTTAACAACTCATAATGCTGCACACCATTGAAACCTGTGTCAGGATCTGTTGCTGATGGGATTGGAAAGCGACTGTTGATCAGAGTGTTTTCTGGGATGGAGATATTGATGACAGGGGATGGAAACATAGGCGCATTGTCATTAGTATCCTTTACAATGATTTTTATTTTGATCAGCCTAAAAAAGTCATTGGGGAGAATCACCACTTCAAGTTCAAAGAAACACTCATTTTCTTCTGCATAGGAAGCTCCAGCACATAGTTTTTCTCTGTCTATTCTGTTAGATGTTGTAAAGATTTCCCCCGTGTTACTGGACACTTTGACCAGAGGTGCATCCCCTGCTTTAGACACCAGTCTGTAGACAAGGCTGGCACTGGTCCCTGTGGCAGCATTGATATGAGAAATGTTCAGGTCCTTTGGTATGTTCCCTATGGGCACGTTTTCAGGCAGCTCCTCTCTAATAGTGTAAATAAGTTCTTGAGCTATAGCAGAATCCAGCCTTAAACAGGCAATCAAAGCGGCCAACAGGTAAAAATCCCTCAGGTCCATGATAATGTTTTTATTCTCTTTCCACGGATTTTAGGACTTAAAGGTTTCCAGAGAGGAATGATGCGCGATTTGCAAGAGGAGGCATGCATGGACTGCAGGATGCATTACATCTCATTTCTTATTTGGAGACATCACTGTCAACACAACCACACAGAACAGCATTATTGTTTTTTTAGGCATGATAAATCTACAATCTCCAACTACTACTTCTTTTTGCAATGCATGCTTCCAGCAGTACATTTTCCTACTGCTCCCTTTTACAAGCAAGCCCTCTGGACAAATGCACCAATATCCCATCGGCTGCATTTGCTCAGAGCACGAATGAAAATAACTACTTGCAGGATTAAGGGCAGCTACTGTTTCCACACGTACTTTCTGAATAATTTCTTGGTACACCGTGTAATCCCTAAAGTGCATTCCCCCTCTACCCTCCTCCACCCAGTCATTGGTACAAGTAAAAAACCTTCCCGGACTACTTCTAGATTCTAACTGCTCTGCCAGCTGCCAAATGTAATTTGCTGTTTGCTTCCATATGTATTTCTTAGCTCTTGCTAACCAGATTTTTCTCTGCTCGCTGTGCCTCACATGCCCCTCTATAGCTATCGTACTGGGAAATAACCACCCGGACATGCTGCTGCTGCAGCAGTCGTCACTGGCTACTTCACATCCCTGTTAACTGATGAGACAATAACAGGACTTACAGTTTCTTACACTCTCAGCTCAATGTTTCTTCTCCAGATGTTGGATACTTCTCCTTCTGTTTAATAACCTAAAACTTTATTTTTTTTTTAAACACAGTCTAAATCAGGAGGCTGGAAATTCCAAATGTAACTTAGAAGCAGGAAGCATGTTTACAGAGGGGGGGAATATACATTTTCTGATGATATGAGGAGGAAAAAAGGTGCAGCCTTTCCCCACTGACACTGGTCTCCCTTCAGGATGATATTAGCAGCTGCCACATATAAATACTGCAGACTAATAATGCAGGTGGAAGAAAAAAAAAAAAAAAAAGGAAAGCGACTGACAGACTTCTGTTTGCATGCACTGCTAACCGCACATTATCGGGGTGCAAGGCTCCCAGCACCTACAGTTTGACAGAACTAGGCAGCCCCGACACTAATCTTATCTGCATTAAGCTGCACGGTAACTGATGCCTGTGATTACTTCCAGCAGAGTAATGCAGGTAGGGATGCAGAGACAGCGTGTAGGTGAGCCTTTCCCACCAACACCAACAGAATCCCAAACACTGATTCTTCCCCTAGATAAATATACTGTGTGCTGGCTTTTTTTTTTTTTTTTCTTTAAAGGAAATGCATCCCAGCTTAAGGGTAACTTTGCACTTACGTTAGTTGTCTACCTTTGACGATCTGCTGCAGCTAAGCAATGATCTCTTCCAGCAGATACAGCACAATGCATCTGGTAAACCACCAGTTTTGGAAAAATCAGCAGCAGCCAAACGCTTCCTCCTCGAGATATGTGTTGCTTCGGGGTGGCAAATTATCAACTCCAGGGAACAAATTCACAGTTCTGTCGTTAGTCATCCTCTCCACGTTTCATTCCTGTGAAGCGGGGATCCTTTGGGCGCCTAACGTGCACGCAACAACCCAAACAAACAGCAAGAGAAAAATCCGGTGCACTTCTTAGAGCGGGGGTATTTTCCACTCTTCACTGCACACCATTCCCGTCCCTCTCTCGGCAGAGCAGAGGCAGCTACATGAAGTCTGCAACTTCTGACTGGAAATGGCAAGAGTTGGTCTGACGGTGCTTCTCCCTCTTTAGCTCTGGGGTGACAGTTGCCCAAAAAAAAAAAAAAAATTAAAAAAAAATCAAAAAAAGAAATCCTAATAGGTTATTGCTTTAGTGACGGGAGGAAGCGGCGGCGCTTTCCCTCCTCCCTCCCTCCTTCCCTCCCTCCCTCCTCCCTCCCAGCCTCTCTCCCTCACATACGCTCTCTCCTTCTCCCTCTCTCTCTCTGAACTGAAATTCTTGATATAACTCTCAATAAGCCCAGAGGGAGGGTGGGAGCGGAGCGAGGCCACCCCTCCCGCCGCACCGCATTGGCCCGCGCCGGCGGGGGCGGTGGATGGCGGAGCGCGGCCGCGGCATTGGCCGCCGGGCACGTCGCTCCCCGGCCCGGCCGGGCGGGAGGGGGCTGCGCGCCGCGCGGAGGGGACCGGCGGGGCCGGGGGGACGCGGGGACGCGGCGGGGACGCGGCGGGAGCAGCGGGGCGTTCCGCGGGAGGAGCGCGGCGGACACGGGCGGGCGGAGGGCGGGCGAGCGCTCCGCGGTCGAGGGCGCGCAGAGGGCGGAAAGCAGCGCCGGGTTTGCGCGTGGCTGAGGGGTAGTTGGGGAATAAGGGCTCGGGGTGCGTTTGGGTTGGCGGCGCGGTGTGAGGTTTTGCGGGGCGGGAGATGCCTCAGTGCGTGCTCGGTGTCGCTTGCGCGGGGCAGCGCGACCGCCCGTGGTGCGATGCGGGCCCGGCGCGGAGCGCAGCGCTGGCCGTGGGGCCGCCGCCCGGCGCCGCGCAGGTTCGGAGGCAATCGCCTTCCCCGGCCCGCCTTCGCCCGGTTCAGCCTTATATTTAATACATGCCCTTTCATCTATAATTCAGGCTGCTCTGACTCCAGCCCTGTCTCGGCTCCCATTTACGCCTGCACACCTTTCTCCTTCCCTTTCCCGAAGGGTCAGAGAGAGACTCGCCAAGGGAGAGAGAGAGCTACTCTGCTGGTTTGGGTTTTGTCTGCTTAAACATTGAACTGGAAAAGATTCCTCCTCTCTGTGGTTTGATAAATAATAAAAGTGATCGTTTCGCCTTCCCCATAAATGACACAGGTAAATTATCCAGCTAGCCACAAAGAAGCATCACATGGCTGGAAGACACTGTAATAAAATGCCAATGTATTATGATATGAGTGACCTCAAAAGTGTGACAAGAAGATGATTATAGTGCATTATCTATAGTGCATTATATGTAGTGCCTTTTTCAACGTTTTCTGAACCATGAATGAACCTTTATTTGACTGTGCTTTTATTGCTAGCTTTTCTCAGCTTGAATTTACAAGCTGTATGCTAGAACCTATCCAATTTAGTATGCCCAGGTACATGGCCATGTGGGCTGCTGCTTCTGGTAAAGCCTTTCAAATATATATGCATAGGAAAAACAACAAAGATAACATCAGCATTTGATTTTTTCTGTATGTGGTACTATCTCATTTACACATTTTCAGTGGATAGCATTGGTGAGCTAAAGGTTCGAGTTTTACCTTGAAGATTTTACATTTTCAGATGCAGGCTCTTAGGCTCTCATATGTGTCTGCACATAGGATGCACTATTAACAAATGGTGGGAGCTGCTTGTACCTCTCAGAGGTCAGTAATTTGCATGGTTTGGAATTGTGTGCTACATACTGATAAATGTACATATCCTTGCAAGTCATATGGATGCAGATACTGGATGTGAGCATTGCACATCCTGTAATCCCATGATGCGTAAAGATTAAACACTCTCAGTTTCGCTGTGCTTTGTAGTTGTGTCCAAAATACTCTTGTTACTGTTACACACAGAAAAAAAATTGATCCCGGTTTTGATGGCATCAAGTAATGTTAGAAAACGGAACCGGATCTAATAATAGTTTAAGAAAAATCTTCATTATGTAATACAGGAAGGATGGCTGGAGCCCCAGCATTGAAAGTCAAACAAGTGACATGAAGGAGCAACCTTACTGCCAAACCACTTAGGAAAAGAATTCTGTGAATGAATTAAGTATGCAGTTCTTTTGTCTTTTAAAATACAAAGCAGAACAGCCATTAATAAAGGAGATAATTAGAACTGCTAGCATTCTGTGTAATGCAGTCTGCTTTTGAAATACGGCATGTTTATGTATGCATTAATAATACACACATTTTTCCTGACACTAGTCATATCACAGCAGTATGGCATCACAGACATTTTATAGCCTCATTCTAGTAACATCATAGGCATATAACATTCTTATTCTAATCACACCATAGTCATTTCAATGTCACATTGTAGTCACATCACATAGCCTGGTAATAATTATTTAACTTTATTGCTAAGCTGAATAGTTTTCTGTTTGCTCAGGGATGACTTAAACTTGTAGTCAGAACCGATTAGGACATGCTCATAAATGAGCTCTTCTCATGTACACAGGGTTAGACTTGTGAAAAGTTTGGAAGAGAAAAAAAAATCTCAGTGAACTAGTGTCTGTTGGATTTAAACCCAATGCAATCACAAGTCATAATAATAGCACATTTTTGCTGTTTTCAGAAGTAATTCTAGAAAGCCAACAATGTTTACATGTAGATCTGTCATGTTAATGTTTATGTGCTTGCTTTAAAACGCTGTAGTACTTTAACTAATCATATATTATTAACCTCATGGCAGAGGCACGTCTTTAAACTGTTGTATTTGCACACCAGATTGTAAAATTGAGGCTCAGAGCACCAAAGGGGTTAGAACTGTCACAACTGCTTCTAATAATGGTAGAAAAAAACCAGAAGGGGCTGAATTCCTGAGCAGGAGTTGGAATCACCCAGTGCAGCATTAACGCCACCCCTGCAATGTGAGGAACTGCTCTGAGCCATGTCCTGTGCTCACTTGAGTAGCCTCTTGTTTACCCTCTGGTAGATGTTTATTCCATAGCTCTTATATTTGAGAAAACTGCAGTATTTGATGTCACATTCCCCTCAAATTCAGCTGTGGTGCCATTATTTGTACTATTTCTTAATAGTTGCCTTTCCTTACCATTATGGATTAGCCTTTTGTCTATGTACAAGAACACTGGATTGGCAATCACATCACACCTTATTAAAATGATTTCTGTATTATAACCCACTAACTATTCATCCACATCATTGCTTGTTATCTTCGCCTCCATATTATTATGTATCAAATTCTTTTCCATATCATATTTGACTCAAATTCTAGCATGCTAGAAACTGACTCCAATTATTCTGTACTAGCTACAGTCAAATTGCAGTAAATGGAATTGCTTACATTGTATCACAGTGGCTACAGGCTCACACAATGCATTATACATGAAACTGATTCACATTATGCTTAGCTAACTAAAGACTTTAATCTTAAAGTGTTGAGCATAAAATGCTATCATTCTTCACTGAACTGGCTCTGGTCACTTGATCATTTTGTACCTGGGATTGCCTCTTACAGGCTGTTATTATTAAAGCAAAATGGCTTTTCCTCTCCTGCAGTTCTACCACTTTCTGTAGAGAGCTGATTCATATGCTAATGAATGAGCTTCCTTATTTCATGACAGAGCACTGCAACACTGGAACCTGACCTATGGTGCACCTTTAGGATGTCCCCCTCAGTGCAGCGTAGTGAAAAAATGCATTATAAAAATCCGCTTGTGTGTTCAGATAGCAGGTTATGTGCTAACTATTGAGCAATCCTTAATATTATCCCCAGAGGTCTTGTTTCTGTATGTTGCTGAAGTCATTAGGAAACCCATCCTTGGTCCCATCTGCAATAGGAAGTATTCAAGGCCATATTGCCAGTTCTGCTGAAGTCTCTCAGGGTGTTTCTGATGTGGCTGTCCCTGGAAGGAGAAGAGATTAGGAGTTCGGTGTGGCAGGTAAAGAAGTGAAGACTCTCCCTGTTACAGATAGTTTTTAATCCATGAAGGAGTCCACCTCTACAGGGCAGACATTCTCTCTGCTCTAACTGGCACTGGCATTGCTGTATCCTTGATTTTGGCTCCTGCTGAGTTCAGTCTCATAGTAACCTCAAGAAACCCACTTCTTACAAGAAGCACTGGGCCAAAAAGTGATGCCTGTAATCGGCTGCACTCCTAACCGCCAAAATGTTCAGGGCTTCTGTAAAAATGAGAGAGGAATGCTACAGAGTCAGGAGCAGCATATGGAGAGGATTGTGGAGCCCATGTTTTCTGTATATCCTTACAAGCATGTTTCTCCTTGCAAGCATGATGCTTTGGTCCAGACTTTGTACACCTAATGGTTTGTAATTCAGGAGCTTGCTTCAGAGTGACCTAGTCTTCTTGGGCAGAAGGATTGGACGTATAGCCTTTATTTACATTATTGAAGTCAATAAAAGTGTTTTGGGTAATGTAAATCATGTGTAAGTACAGCATTTGAATAAGCCAGGTAATTGCATTATAAATACTATTTATTTAATATACTATTTTTTGCAATTTCAAAGTGTATTTAATTGTTTTTCAGAATGGTTGTGAGAGCTCTAGGAAAGGAAAAACACTTAAGTGAGCAGCTCAGGACTATATAATAATCTGTACTCTTAAATAAACAGCAGTAGCTAAGTCAGTTAATGATTAATAATTCAAGCCATTGAGCTGCTGAGATGGGGAAGAGTTGCAGAATTGGGACCTTTTAATGTGTCTTTCTTCAGGAAAATAAACTAAGTCCCTGGATAATCAAATCACAAAAGGGGCAGGTGATGACCTTCATTCCATTTGAATGGCAGAACTAAATTTAAGTGAATTTGCCATTTTTTTTTGACTGACAAAGATTACAAATGTCAGTTCATGGCTCTGAAGGGTCCAGAAGTGCACAAGCTGAAAGCTGGCATTTTACAGTGCCAGTGTTTAATCCCTGTCACTGTACAATACAACAAAGTGCCCAACTCCCTTTCATTATTGCTGTTTATTTAAAGGTACAGATTAATATGCAGGCTTGAATTGTTTGCTTGAAAGTATGTGGGGCTTTTTCCTCCATCACAAGGCTTAGTGTCTATTTACAATAATACTAAGAATCCATTTGGATATTACTAAAGGAGAGTAATAAATGCTGTTTAAAATGCAATAATTGGACCACTTAGATGTAATTTCATGTGGTACAAAATGAAAAAAAAAGCCTAAATCTTTGCTACAGTCATGTCATTTTTTACGATAGAAGTACCTGATGAATCTGAATGCAGAAGCAGATTCCAGCCAATGTGCTTTTGTGTAAGGCAAAAATATTCCAGAACCTGAAAATAACCTGATGTCTTATTGATGCTTTATTGTTTAAAAAGAGTGGAAGGGAAAAGAAATGAAGGCTTTCAGACAAAAAAAAAAAAAAAACAAAACAAACAAACAAAAAAAAAAACCTGAAGAAAGTTTTACTGAAGCATTTTCATTTCCATCAGAACACTAATGTAGTTTTAGTAGACAGAGTTATGCTGATGCAATGCTGGCAGGATCAGAATGAGACCCAAAACGTGGAATGAGACCTCCTTCAGGCATTGTCATAGTTTACCAAAACAGACATTTACTTTGTTTTTCTGCTTTCAACTTATGACCTGCTCCTTGCTTGCACAGAATATAGAAAATTCTCAATTTAAATCAATATATATACTCACACTAACTTGCATTAGCGAGATTGACATCTTTACACCTGGATTTGAACCTAAATATCTTCTTTTTTGAGTCCTACTCTTCTGTCAGTCATGCCTCACCATTTACAAAAGGTTACTAAGGTAGTAAATCTTCATTAACCCCTATGTCCTCTGGGGAAAAAAAAATATACTTGTTTGACATGGACATAGCTTTATTCTTTAAATTACAAAGGCAGGCAGACAGATGACTAATTTCTGTTTAAAAGCATCCGGCTGTCATGATTGCTTCTTCTTATTTCTAATACTTTTGTATTTCTTAATGTCTCTGTTAAACCAAAGCATCTATGGTTTTGAGGTTTTATCTTTTGGAAATTGTATGTTTAGTGCCCTGGTGGTAGAAATACTGCAAGAGCTACACCCTACACCCTTTCATTGAGCAGATGATGCCCATCTATTTGCCATGCATATGCACTGAAGGGAGGAGCACAGATTCCTGGACTGCATCCCTTTTCTGTGTCCCACTGGCATGGCTGTGATTTTCAAAGACTCTTTGTTCTTCTGGACTCATAATCTATAAAAGACAAGGTGTGTGCCCTCCTCCTATGGGCAGCAGTACCCCAACTCTGTACATGCCACCATGTTCTGGGGAAGTACTTTGATGTAATTTTGGCTTTCTGGAGGCCAGTTCCTCTCTGAGCTCCTCTTTATATGGAAGCCAGAATTCTGCACAGTGCTCATGCAGAGCTGAGCCTGAAAGAAAGGATTAATCCAAACAAAATTACTCACACAAAAACAATGGGGGAAAATTACAGGTCTGTGTTTGGCATGTATTCGCAGAATAGGAAATGTCACCAAATATCTTTGCTGTCATTTACATTCCGTTCAAAATCCTAAAAAATATTAGGTTCTAGCAAGAGAAAAAATCTAAAGGACCACAATATGACTTCTCCATAGATTTTCACTGTTCCATTTAGTGACTTTATTGTCCAGGTTTCTTAATGGGCAAAAGTCACTCAAAGTCTTCAAGTAAATAATGTGTTATCATGTAAGTAATAATGTAAGCAAAGTAAGAACATACAGGTTACAGGGCAGTATTTTCCCTTTATGGAAACTAACTGGGCATTCGTAGAAAATGGTTTAGAGGAAGAATAAATTGGAGTTTCATGGGTTTTCCTTCTTTATTACTAATAAATCACTGCTTCTGCCTCCCATGTTGACAAGCAGCAGATGTTTCAACACAAACTCCATCAAAGTTAGTCATTTTGTCCTCTCTCTTATCAGTGTTTCTGTCGCTCTGAGGATGACATGCATCAGGAAATAAGTAAGCACCTATCTACAGGGGCATCACTCAGTCATGCTTAGACAATTATCACTGCAAAACACACTTCAGACTGATCAATAATTGCTTTCCTTGTCAAATTTCTGGATGTCACGAGCAGCACCAAAGGAAGGGATCAGACCTGTGCAAAGCCTTGTCTAGACAGGTAGATTAGATTGCTTTTAGTCCTAGCAGAGGCAGGAGGATGCCTCAGTGGTCTACAGCAAAGCCTAACAAAGCACCCATCGCTCTTTTTCTTGCAATAGACTTGAACAGACTCAGGTTGTGTGAGCAAGGAAAATGCCCCCTCCAAGGGAAGACACCTTATAATCTGAAAAATTCAATATTAGGAATAGCTTGGAAGTGCCACCGTTTTTTTCCCTGACAAAGTTTGTTTTGACACAGGCCAGAAAGTTGTTATTTTCAGATAGATTTACAGGGATCAGTTCTTAGATTCCCTTTCATATCTCCGTCTTTCCCCTTTATCTTTTTAAAGCTTAGATAGACTGAAGGCCTTCTGTCTGATTCATGTATATCTGTGCTTGCAAACCTCAGGTCTGTGATGAGGAGAGGATACTTGTTTCTAAGATAGAATATTTTGAAAAACAGTAAGTTGAGTTTATTCACAGTCCTCTTTAGACATTCTTCTTCTCTATAGAATATATCTGTCTAACTATTTGTCACTGAAGACAGTAAATCTGGGCAATAGAAAAAGAAATTTACAGAATTTACAAAACTCAGGTAAAATGCACCTGATGCCAGAATAAAAATACATTAAGGTGTAATACAAAAATGATACATTTATCTGATTGCTGTAATTGTGAGGTCTTTTACTTTAAGGCATAACAAACTATGTTAGTCATTGTAAAACCAGATCCACCTTACATATGTTGTTACCATACCAGTGAGGAGTAATAATTATAAAGCCTTTTTCTCCCCCACTGCTTCAGTGCTGTCAATTCCACAAAACTCCTGTGCAATTCAGTAAACTTGATACACTGAACACTAGTCATTTCAAGATGTGCTTCAGCTGCTGCTTGGTTTGCATTCCTGTTCAGCTGATTCTTAACTGAGAAATGTAGGGAGTCTTACTGAAATATTAGTATTTGTTCTATGAGCATGAGTGCCAGATGACTTCAGGTTACACAGTGAGACAGCCAGCTGTATTCAGCACAATATTATGCTTTTCATTACTGACAGAAATAATAAAAAAATTCAAATTGAAAAACAATGAGATTCTTATTAACATGATTGAATTTAAGTGAACAAAGAGACTGTCTGCTAGCCCAAAAGATGCACGCATTGAAAAGATGGTAGAGCAAGAATCTTTCTCTGTACAGACAGAGATGTGTATCTCTGTATATATCCTACTAAAAGACAACCAGTGAAACTGTGAGCTTTCAGGTTTTATCCCCATTATCCATTATCCATTTATCCCCAGTATTTGATCTTGGATTTAAGTCTGTGAACATGAGTGAAAATCTCCATTCCATTGACAAAAGTGTTTTTGTCACTCTGCCTTGATCTGTGGTAACTCAGTGCCCTACACTCTCTCAATGGAACAACAGTGCAGGTATTCCTCAGCCAGACCCATCTGTTGCTTTGAAACATGTAAAATGTAAAATACTGTAAGGTGAAGGTTTTTGCCAAACCTTGGATTCTTTGGCAGGGACACATCTATGGCTAACGAGTAATCTTTCTGTCTTGTTATTTTTTTATTTATTAGTAGATATTAGCTTTGAATCAGCCTTTGAAAGTTGAACATAACTGGTTCTCTTGCAGAAGTTTGTATGTTTCAGTTTTCCCAAAAGTGGAAATGAAAAAATTGGTCACGAAGCAGAATTATGCTGTGCCTGAACATGGTCTTTAATGCATAAAAAACCCATTTAGTTTTGGATGAGGACCTACATGTTTTAATGATATTAAGAGGAGGTCATATCTAAAATACAGCTCCTCCCCACTAAATACAGACAGGAGGCTCATTTTTGTAATTCTTTCTTTAATTCCATTCTTTCAGTTAGCATTATAAATTATTATGTCAGTGCTCCCACTTAGCCTAAGAGAGCTCCAATTTAAAGTGTGCAGTCACAAATTCTGTTCTTATTAACACTGATACTACTTGTTCTGATGTGCACTAGATCTTGCATAATATTGGAGAACATCTAAGAAGCTATAAGGTTAAAAAATGCCAAAGTCTCAAAAACAGGTCTAAAAATATCTTTGTTGTCTCAAGTAAGTTATGGACAGTACCTAGGCACCTACCTCACAATGCAATCCTAAAAGTATTACCTTTAATGTCATCTAACTGAAGGAAATTTGTCCACTATTTAAATTGAAGCTTGCTTCAATTTAAATAGCTCTGAGAAGCTACATTTGTGATTTTGTGGCTGTTCAAAAATCTCTTATTCTCTCCCTATCTAAGCAATGCATATCTCAAGTCATTTCAGGATCTACAAATAAGATCCTGTTTCTTTTCTCAGTGGATAAAACAGTGCATGCTTACAGAATCAAGCTTTGTGTAAAGCATAGTGCATTTTGTTTTGCTCTATTTTTAAGCACAACCATGAAATTTATGTTTAAATGGTTTTAGTATTCCTCTAGCCTAAAACACGCTTACTTGGTTTTTGTCCTTTTAGATTCAAAATCACAACTCCTAGCTTCTGGAAGAACTTCTTAGCTGTGTCTTGGCAGGTTGTATATGTCTGTGTATGTTTGTGTGTGTGTGTGTGTGTGTGTGTGTGTGTGTGTGTGTGTGTGCTGATTCCCAGGCATAGTGGACAAGACTAGAGTGTGAATCTTGGCTTGCATTCTTTATTCCATGAGCAGTGTACATCCCTTGCATGAAACTGTCATTCAAGAAAATCCTTCATAGTGTCAGTAGGCCTGATCCTCCCCAAGCAATCAATGAGTTGCAGGTGGTGTACAAAAGGGTGGTGCATGCTTGAGTCTCCCAGGATAAGGAAAAAAAAGCCTCTCAGCTCTCCTGCTTCCTCAGAGCACTATAATGAATGTCTAGCCTGTGATACAAGTGCTCTTGGTGGCTCGTTTTCCACTTCTAAGAGGTCTATAGCAGGTAATTCAAAAGCCTTCCTAAGAACAGTTGGTAACAGTTGCTTTCAGTTGCCTAAACAGCGCTCTCTTGTTCTTTGAGAGAATCTGCCAGGAGGTCCGAACTGAGAAGTTACATGTATGAGTACATGCTCTCTATGTGCTTGTGGATTGATCACCATGCTAGTCAGAGTTTCTACTTTTCTGACTGGTATAAAGGAAAGAGTGGTCTCTCTTTCATTTCTGAAAGATAGCACTCTGTAATTCTGCTGTGTTGTAGAGGGAGCCAAGGTGCTCGTGTAAGGAATATGCAACTTGAACATGAACATTTCAACTACTAAATGGCTTCCTGGAGCTTTACCTAACCTCATTTACTAGTTTAAATGTCATAAAAATTACCTATATACTTTCCAAAATTTTATCTGCTGTGAACTGTCTTATATGGAGGCTCAGGGGAGTTTCTGTTTGGTTTTGGTTTTGGTTGTTTGTTTTTTTTTTGTGTTTGGGGGGGTTATGTTGATTTATGAATGTTTTTAATTATCATATAAGTGTCAGAGAATGTCTTCATTATCCTGATTTAAAAAAAAAAATCCAAATTAGAGAGTAATTAATCTTCCTTGAAGACATTTACATCTAAATAGCAGTAAGTGATCTAATGATCTCAAATTTACTGTGCTACAATGAATGTAGATCATGGAACAAAGAATAGTTGGGGAAAAAAAAGGATTAATGTTTATACAGTGTCATTTTTAAACAAAGACATCCAGAATAATTAAGTATGTGTGTATGTGAGAAGGAGTTTCTGTAATTAGGAAGGCAGAACATTTTATGGCTTACGATGTAATGAAAACTATTTTAATTGTATTTCAGAGAGCGATCCTATTGGAAAATGAAAGTACAAGTTTGGGGTTTTTTTCCTTTTTTTGGGGGGGGGGGGGGGGGGGGATCGTTATTTTTACAGCTAAATATAGAAACGCTGCCTGTTTTCCCTGAAAGTGCTGAACCCTCGGCTGCTGACGTGGGGAGCCGGGGTCTGGGCTCGCACAATTCCCGCCGGGCGCGCTTCCCCCAACCCGCGGCGCCGAACCGCAGTAAACAGCGGCATCTAGAGGCCGCCGGCGGGTACTGCAGGGCAGCCGCAGCCCGGCCTCCCCCCGGCAGCGCCTTGGAGCAGCCGGGCGGTGCGGAGCGTGTGGCTGGACAGTTGCCATGGTAATCTTCTATTTTATTTACTTTTTAAAGTGTTGCTGAATGCGTCCTGCTTTTGGGACTCCAGGCATCCTAGAAAACTGTCACAACAGAATACTTGGTGCGTTAGGGTTGTTCATTTAATCACGGGCATTTAAAGGAATTAGGCTAACGTGTTATTAGTGTGAAACCTGGTTTTTGGTTCCTTTATAGTGACAAAATATTATGTCAGGTTGCCATAATATATAAAAAAAAAAGGAAATAAACTACATATAATGTGGTTTTTACCAGTCACCTTTAGTTATTTGTGCTTCTTATAATGTAATTCAAATTGCACTAAGAAATTTATAGAAAATATTTTTAAAACCTAACTAGACCCAGAAAATAATAATTCCTAATTCATCAAATAATTGTTTGAACCCTATGGTAGGAAAAAATATCTGTGAAAGGATGTGAAAGAGGAGCACATTGTGAATGTCATCTTATATTCACAACTTGACATTATTAGATTTCCATCTCTCACCTTAGATGTACTGAGAGGCAACAATTAACAAAAATCCATTTCACCAAAAGCTGATGAGTTATACAGGTCTCTCTCTCTCTTTTTTAATTATTCAGTCCTGCCATTTTATAGGTTAAAATATTTATCAGACCTTTTTATTAAAAGCATGCAAGCCACAAACCAAGATTAACCAACCAGATAAAATACCTATATATAAATAAGAAAGTAGTAGGAAAATCATTATTGTTTGTCTTAACTGAAGTTGTAGGGTTTTTTCTGTCTAGACCTTAAACATTTTCACATTCTGCAGCTCTCTGCTATCCATCTTATCCAAAGAAGGATCTATCCCACTTCTGTTTGTCAGAGTTTCTTATTATGTTGCAAGAATTTAAATATCTAAGACTGTGCCTAATTTCAGTCATGGGTCAGGCAAGAGTGCAATTTGTATAGAACTTGAATGCAAGAGATGCTTTAAAATGTAACTCAAAATCTGTTTTAGAAATGAGCTTAATTTAAAAACATATCATTGCTTAATGAAGCTATACTGTTAATTAAATTAATTAAATATTGTAATATGAAATGAACTAAAAATTGTGGTATGAAATAAAACCAAGCAAGACATAATACATTAATTAATCATAACAAAGTTTTCTTAAAGCTGTCAAGTTAACCACTTAGATAAAATCTTTGATAGGACAATACTGGCAAAAAAGGCAATTTTCCTTTTATAATGTTGATTTTTTTGGAGTAACCATTCCATTTTGAAGGTCAACATCACTTACATCCAACAATAAGCCTATATTCATTTAGGCGCATATTATGGGAGTACTGTTACTATTAGAATGGTGACCAAGTTAATGAAAAATGCTACTGCATCCAGTGCATTATTTTCTGACAAGGAAAGTTGCAAACATTTGCAGGAATGAATCTAAAGGAAAGAAGATGCCTGTCAGATGATGCGCTCCCTATTCTAGTGACTCTCGTAAAGTTTTGTGAAAAGGAAAATAGGACCATAATCTCATTGTGATCAAGTAACAGTAGTATTGGTAAAATAATTAAAAATACAGTTTCAACCTATTCACATAATAAAAAGACCTTGCTTTCTCAGGTAAGAAAGAGACCACAGAGCTGATGGCAGATGAAGGTAGAGGGGATGGAGGAAGTGCACACCATGTTCTTCCTGAGCAGACAGAGACCACAGCCTTGCAGGATAGGTGCCTCATTAGCCACAACTCCAGTGGATTTGGGTGTTTGCTCAGTAAATGCATTTGGAAGGAAGAAAAAAATGTGTTGCTGCAGTTGCACAGAAGTCTTCGTATTTCATCCACTCTTTTTTTATTTTCAGACAGAAGAGCACTCCTGCACAGAGCTTGAGAGGCCACATATGCAGCAGAGGGTGAGTTTCTGCACATTAGTGCTTCTAACATGCTCACTAATGTTTATACATCTCCAGAGGGCTTTGGTGTAGGAAGACAGTTGCTCTAGCAGGGTATCTGGAGGTAAAGTGTGAACTCTAATGAAAGAAGTGAAAAAAGCAAACAGCTGGGCTTCCTATCTCGAGATAGCTGGGGAAATGGAAGCAGTCCATAGGAGCTCCAAATGGGAAAATCTGATCTCTTGCAGTAGATGCTATTTTGTTTTTTTGGTAACAAAGGAATTCTTTATTCAATTTAGCTGTAGAAATGATACACATTTTAGAAGTACTAGGTAGCAAAAGACGTGGGAGTATTCTGACAAGAAAGGGCTGTAGTCTCAAAGGCCAAGATTGAAGCAAGAAACAAAGGTAATACAAAGAGAAAGGTTATGAGTTAGGAAACCAAAGGAGAAAGAAAGCAGAATCTGTGTAAGTTTGTTAAAATTTAACTAGGATTTTTGTTTAGTGGTTATATAACAATATTTTTACGCTTAATTGCTGGGTTGATGGGAATATTTACATTTTATATGTGCTGTTATTTGATAGTATCACAGTGAAGTTGCACAGTTGTCAAGTTGTCAGTGGCCTAATGCCTTGACCTCTATTGCCCTTGGGGGGTGATACAGCTCAGTGTTAAAGGCACTGCCAGATTGTCTCAAGCTGACCCCACCAAATAGCTTCAGTGCTTGAAAAAATGGATTCTGTGCTCAGTGGAATAGATCACACACATACAATTGCTCCAAGTGTGAAACTTCAAAGTGAAACTCTTACTGTTACTACTTTCCAAAATGCAACTTTTGAACAAAATTAGTTTTGTTAGCACATTACAAATGAGTACTTTTGTTAAAGTGGGTAGGGATGTCCATGAACTATCAGTAAGCTAAGTGTCCTGTAATCATCTGCACTACCCCTGTTATATGAAACGTTGAGGCATTGTTTCTGTTCATAGAGTGTTTATTTTTCTGGAGGGAAGCCAGGAATTTCCAATTCCACAAGTACAGTTCACTGGTAAAAATACTATAGTCATTCATGAATTCATTTTTGGGAGAAACATGGTGCTATTTAAAAATCTGTAGGAAGGAACAACCCTGACAAATCACATTTTTACCTGCTACACTTAGTTTTTACTTTTTCAGTGATGGTTAATTACATGCCATTTTGAAAATCCTCCACTGCACTGACAAGCAGCTGAGAAATAGCAGGAGTTTATGAAGCAAATACCTGCCCTTACGTACCAATTCATGGAACTGGGAAGCTCTCTTATAGACAGCAATATAGATGAGGGTAAAGAAGATAGTGAGAACAAGCTTTAGCTGAAGGTGTCAGAGGATTGCTGCTGGAGCCATCTATTAAATGTGGATTCCCAGTATTGGACTAGATAATCACACTGAATTGATAGGATAGCACAGCTTGCAATGGCAGGAATATGTTTGCTGAAAATTTATGTCAAGGTTGCCTTGGAGCTGCCAGCCTCATACCAATATAAGATTTCCTTGTCTGTAGAGATTAATTTTGTCATAAACGTCTGAAAACTTACCATTTCTGTCTGCTGCTGGTCAGCTGCAAACCCATTTGAAACCCCTGCCATGCACCCCTAACACCAGCACTAACAGAAATGCAGGCCTTAATAAGAGGGAGTCAGGAAGACACCTTATGGTTTGAGGGCATGAAAAGCTTCATATTCTCAAATGACAGCTTTAGAAGCAGCTTTTGCCTGTTTAAAAAAGAAAAAAAAACAATCCAACCTTTTTTTTTTTTCCCTCTAAGGAAAAGGCCCAAGTTTGATATTGTGTTTTTAGCTTTTGGCAAAGTTTGCTCTATTGGGAGGACTTTACACAACCACAGATCTATCTATGAATGTGAGAGCGCTTGCATTCCTGTTCTTCATGTTGCCAATTTTAAGGCATCCATGTCCATTAATAATTTAAAAAACATTTCAAGTATGGAGATTCACATTTAGACTTTCAGGCTTATGCTTGATTCCCATCAATACAAGGAGATATCTTTTATGGTTTTTTCTGCATATTTTTAGGTATGTGGGGCTCAGACAAGCTGAGCCTGTCTCAACAGTAGGTCAAAGGCAGCTGCAGACTCTCACATGTCTTGAAGCCCTCACTGTTGATCTCCTAGTCAAGGACCTTGCTGGGGTGCTCTGTGATTCCCATCTAGTCTATATATTCAGATTTCTTTTACAAATTAAAACACAAAGGGAAGAAGAAGGGGGGAAAAGTGCAAAAGTTAATTTTCTGCTCTGAAGTTGAGGCTTCATCAGACCCATCCACTCAGGGAATAATGGAAATCTAAAGTAGAAATACCCCAGGTTTATATTCCCATATACCAGTGGGATTCTGTTTCTGAACATCAGATTCAAAGTCAGTTAAGAAATGTCATAATCTTCTGTGTGGGCTCTCTGAAATCTGAATTCTTTACATAGCATATTTCTTGCAGAGAGGGGCCCTGGTTGAACTTCCCTCTGCATTCGCACAGTAAGACAGCAAGTGACTAAAAGAACTCCAAGAGAGAACAAAAGAGAACAAAACTGAAGCAAACTAAAAAAATGTTGCTTAGCAATGCATCCTGTAACACTCCAGGGGGATGGTCTTTGTCACAGATATTTACGTGTTGTGAGTAGAATTTATTGAAAAGCAGAGAAACATTTGCACAAAGCCAAAAACATAAATAGACGGTGAATTGCATTTTTTTCAGCACTGAAAAGATCAAACTAGAAGAAAAGAGACGAGGAAAAAATGCATGTATACATGCATTTTTAAAAGTTACTAATTTGGAAATAGGTGGGTTTTGTTTAGTTTTTTTTTTTAGATTTTCCTTACTTGTCCTTTCTATTCCTACCTTATTTGCGCCATTTGGTTCAGTGCACGGAGTGATAGTTCTGTTAGGGTTTATTTTTATATTATATATATAATTTTTATATTATATAAAGCTTCAGAATGATGAAAGAAGAAATATTTAACTTAAAAAAATTAATGTGGGAAAAGGGCTGACTAGAAAAATTACAGGGCTTAATATTTCTTTTAGTGCTTTCATGACTTCAGAATTTTGAGAAACTGGGGAACTGGAAGATTGGAAAAGGTGGAAAAAATCCATCAACATTGCTCATATTACTGAATTTAATTGCAAGGAACAGGAAAATAAAAATATGTAAACTGAGGACTTTTCAACTTTTACATTAATTACTGTCTCAAAATCTTTTAAGGATTATAGTTGAAAAAAGCTGTAGGGGGAAAAAGAATCTCTATCAATCGTCTGCATTCTTCCAGGTGTTTTGTTTTAGTTTCTTTTTTTCTAGAAAGGCTTGCCTATTTAGACATCTCCTTTTCCTTCAGTTATGGTTGGTTCCTTTGCAGCAGACTGCTACAGACCTCAATCCAAATTGGTGGCAGTGTACTTTTTATACTTCCCCTTCTGGGAAAGCACATTCAAATAATAAAAAGTCTTATCATGTCAATGTGCTCACTGAGTACACAAAACCCAGGCATCATGCATATTAGTTTTTCTTATGGATTGATTGGTGCCATGCTTTAGGTTACAGGTTTCGCAGTTTCTTCTGAGGTACATTTCCTAGTGCTGCATCACACAGCATCGAAGGTATATTTCACAGCTTTTTTTAATTCCATTTTATTTTAGCATTTTATCAGGTATAATGCATAGCATTTTTTATAGCAAACTCTTGCTATGAACATTTTACAGCATAAACTTGCATATGTATGAAAATATATAGAGATGGCAGGGCATAGATGAGGCAGGAGGTAGAGAATATTTTTAACCTCTAACATTCTCAACACTTGGTGCAAAACTCCATTTATTTTATAGTGGAATTTGTACATGTCTTCCAAGGATAAAAAATTGAATTTAAGGCACAGAAAGTGTCATATTTCGACTCTAATATTACAAGGGAGAGACACCTTGCTGTTTGTGCCAGTATAGATAACTATGATCTTTTATCACCTTAGAAGGAATCCTTCTAAGGAATAGAAATCCTCAGTACCTTACTGATCTGCTCTTCTTAAACAAGCAAGTCCTCTGCTTCATGGCTGCACAAGTGAATGACATTTTACAATGTAAGAAATGTGAGAGAAATACACACAGGATTAGTTGCTTGTCCCCCAATAATCCCTTAAATTCTTTTAGCCTTTCCTCCCGCTCACCACCGTGTCACAGTGACATGTTAAACAGCCTGAGTTACTTGTTTGTTCACAGTTTCCATGAGCAGTGTGTTTTTCTAAAAGGCTGTGCTGGACAGCAAGGTCAAAAGCTGCTGCTTTGTTTTGTCCTGGATTTTGCACCCTCTGAAGGGAGACAGAGATGGTGTTATCTCTGAGAGTAAGTTTAGAGGCTTTGCAGGACAACCTTTGGCAAGTGCAGGGTGGAGCAGGCAGGGAGCCTGCAGCTGGCGTGCAAATCAGTGAGAAAACAGAGAACACAGACACAGAGGTGACAGAAAGGAAACTTTCAGAGACAGTCAGAGGGAGTCTGCTGCAATCCACTGTGAAAACTGCAGGATGGAGAACAAGGTCAGAAGGAAGGACGGGCACAGTGGATAGGGGAGAGATTTGTTCTCAAACAGTTTAAGCTGTGTTCCCCAGAAATTTTCCTTTTACCTATTGTAATGGTTACTTCATCCTATCCTGGGTCCTAATGAATTATGTTTTTTTAGCACTAAAAGCCCTGTTTTGTGGTTTGACATAGGGAACAATATTGGCACACCTACCTCATGTCTCTGGCTGACTCAGCGTCACATCGACTTGCGCAATTTTCACAATGAACCTCTCGGACACAGGACAAGAGGAGAGACCTAGCACACTGCCAATCTATATCCAGAAAAACTGAAGTGGAAGAGGACTTACAGTTTCCCAAAACAGGGAAGGGGATATGAAGGTAACATTTCTGAACTGGATGTAGCATAGAATATTTCTCCTCTAGCGCCAAGTCAGCTGCTGCTGGGAGCTTATTAACCTCTGTGTATGGCCATTGAGGAATGAATTCCTATCAGTTTACAAGGCATAGAAAATGTTATAAGGCAGAAGATGGAAAAAGACATGATAGGACAAACTGAGAGCAGTCTGAAGGGCACATCTATTTATTAAGCCTGCTGAACATTGCCTCCTGTAATAAATAGCAGGCTGGAGATCTCTCCAGGTTTTGTAAATAACTTGGTGTTTCTTTCCTCCGTTACAGTAAATATACAGTATATGTTTAAGACTGGGCCTTAGACTTTCTTTAGCCGACATCCCCTGTTTTCCCATAGTTGCCTGTTCTCTGGCACAAACAACATTACTAATTACGTGCTAATAGTCTGATATTGATGTAAATTTTATCCAACCATTCCTAACAGCCTTTGGAAAGCTGGAAATGCAAATAAAAGGGCAAATATATTCATAAAACCAAGAGAGTCAGTCAGCTGCCAATCACAAAAATGAGGCTGATATGGGAAAGAAAAGTACTACCTTTCAGTAAATTTGCCCCTGCCAAAGTTAAGTATCACCAGTTAGATAATGACTGTGCTATTATTCTAAATTGAATGTGGATTTTTTTTGTAAATGTTGGAGGAAACCACATGGGAAATAACTGCAAACTTAGACAAAAAACACTCAGTTCCCTGGTGATGCATCCTTCTGAAATGTCCACAAATGGCTTCAGACAAAATATCTATGCATCTTCTTATTGTGTTTATCTAGTAAAGCTTTCTTCTTTCTTGACTTCATTTTTTCTTTTCTTCCCCGTCCCCCTCTTTGCCACTGCTTGGTTGGAGATGTGTAGGTTTGTAAAGGATTTTTCAAGGAAACAAGTCAGATGATTACTCAAAGCATGAAGCATGTCTTCCACTTGAGCACAATATGCTCAGAAGGACTTTTCTGCTGCCTGCCAGGGGGCTGAACAGACTTGTACCATGATTTCAGGGGCTGCAGAGAATAGGTAGATGCAATCAGCACAGGTTTATCCTTCCAATGAGTGTGACAAAAAATAAAAGTTTATTGTAACAAAGTTTTGGACCTTGATTTCAAGGGGGAACATAATGCAAAGTCCCAATGGCCTATGGGTTTCCAGAAAGGAAGTTAGGCAGAAAGCCCATAGGTTGACTGGACTGTAAACTGAACTTGTGTGCCTGTGTGCACTTTGATGACTTGTGTGCACCCCATTCATCATAACTTTACTTCTTTTTTGCATGTGTATTTATCTCAGGCAATTTTTATTTTTTAATTCAAATTATTATAAACTTTTGGGGCTTTTGCAGTTTAGAAGAACCATCTTAAGGAACTATTTTTGTGATACATTAAAAATAAATCACTTTTCACACGGTGTTGTTACGTAAAACTGAAGTAAAGCAGTACAAATTCAGTTGGAAAAAAATGAAGACAAAAAGCCAAAAGAATCAAGCTCTTTTCTTCAGTACTAAAAAACAAGATAGCCTTTGTGATTGTTTCTCAGTATTTTGGAGTTGTCTCTCACCTCTGTCAACTGAGCTGTGGTGATGCTTTCACAGATAACATGAAAACATGTTATCACTGAGTAATTTCTGACCTTATTCAAAGATATCTCTTTCTTTACTTTGTTCATCAAAAAGCTCTGTGCACTGTTGTGCAGCACCCTTGGTGCTTGCTGTACTTTGTTGCTGGTAAGCTAAATCTCCAGCACAACAGTAGGTAGCTACTGATCAATAGCAACCAAAGGTGACACATTTCCAGAAGATGCTGGCTGTGAGCTTCTGAGCCCTCTGGAGAATAAAGTTTGGCATGACACACGCACAGAATCTTAAACAGCCTGTTTTATCCCCATTCTGTAGTCATTACTGACCATGCATCTCTGAAAGCACTCTTTTTCCACAAAGCCATGCTTACTTTATGAACGTCAAAATGGCAGTTTCAAAAGTGAATGGGATCCAAGCAGCAATCACATTCTTCTTCACAGAACTCGATGCTTGTTGCCAAAACTATTGTTTCTATCATTAGCTTTATTACCAGTCTAACTTAATTAGCTAAATGGCATTATTTAGTGGCAAGTTCTCCAGTACATCTCCTCTAACCATTGCATAAAGTAGATTTTATTCATGTAAATATTCTGGCAAGTGGGCAAAAATGAGATGGACAGAGGACAGAAAAGGAGCTGAACAGAGTGGACCTTCCTACTCACTTTGACTGATGTGGAAATCTTTTTCATAAAGGAAATTAGGTGGCTCCAGAGGGGTATATGCATTCTCCTAAGGATAGCACAGCATGCATAGTACCACTTAGCATGAGGCTGCTAACATACAATGGTAAATGACCACTACAGGATTGCATATACTGTCAGTGCTGTTCAGTAACATCCAATGCTTGAAAGCTATCAAAGGGTCGTTTATATACTTGGCTTCACTACTTTGATGGATATCATCCCATGGCTTTCATTTTGCTTCTTTTTATATAACTTGTAATCCCGTGACATCGACTCAGATCAGCTTTATGTAAAAGTGTCTTCAAGTTCCTTTACTGTGTATTTTGCTGTTGCTTCCTTACACAGAGGGTAACTTTCATAGGTATTTCTATCTGGATGTGCCTCAAAAACCAGAGTAATGACCCTGTTATATTTAACTCAGAAAGAAATCTTACCCTCTTGCTGCTATAAATATGGGCAATTTTTCCAAATCCTGTTAAACATAAATTGTGTGCAGATCATCCCTGGTGTATTTGTAGGGGTGTGACCAGATGTATATTTTCCACTGAGTTGTCTGTTTATCTACTTGTCTATAGTATGTATAAGTTCACACTTAAAACAGTTTCACATCTGCAGAGGAAATGGAAGAGTAACAGTGAATTTCAGAAAATTGAATGAAAATTTAGAAGTGTAGAACAAAACAGGTCTTGATATGGACCACCTGGAAATGTCACAGAGGTCACAGTCCACTTTCTCATAGCTGTGTCATAGGCAGAAAAGAGGGGTTTGGAACCCACAACTCAGGTGAATTATTTGAGACATCTGTGGTTTGTGTGCTGGTCTTCCTGTGAAAGGACTTTCTATTTCACTGAATCAAACTTTCCCTGGACAATATCCAGTCAAGGCCTCTCACACACCAAACACCCATCCACTGTGCTAAAGCAATCAACTGAAGGACTAACAGCATGGGAAACTGTAATGCAAGACAGGGACGAGCAGGAAAGACTGAGAACATTTAAAGTTCTTTCAGTAGTACTCTGATGGACTCAGATGCTATTTTAGTAGAAAACCCCTAATGGTCAGATTTTAAATGTTCTCTTGTTTTGTCTCCACATTTTGTGCTTCATAAACTGTAGCAGAATTCTTCAGTTTTGCAGCTGGTATTGTAATTAGCAAACTAAATGTCTTTTGCTTATAAACCCGTGAATCGCAGCTAGCTGCTAAATGCCACTGCCATAAATATGTGCTTTATTGACGTCTTAAGCCTTGTCATTGTGTGAACACCTTTTCTTCTCTCAAACATTCCTCTGCTAGTAACAGTCACCTATCCCTACCCAAATAAGTTGCTCATCAAGCAGCTCTCAACCTAGCTGAGATGGCTAGTGATCAGTGGGTTAGTAAGTAACTTTCCTCAAACCTGTGTTTATGTGTTAAGGGTCTAATTTAGCCTTCTTCTTTTTTGAAACTGTGACTGTGGTTGACCCTGAAACTTCACAATATGTTTTGCTGTGTTCAGGAAATTAAAAAAAAAAAAATCAGCGCAGACAATTTATCTCATCTCTGAGATTCTTTTCTACTACCAGTGCCAAACTGTTAGGTAAATTTAAAATTAAAATAAAAAAAACAGAAGAGAAAATCTGCTGCATGTCGCCTGTGGTGATTGAATTTCATTGGTATCTGAACTCACCCCTCTGCTTATAAAGGAGTTTCGATCCTTTGACATGAATGAAATGCAGATAAAAGTTGTTGCTACCAAATCATGTACATATCTGGTGAAACTCCACTGGTTTTATCACATTCCAAGAGGGTGAATTTATTATAATACTTTGAAAACCATTATTAACTTGAGAAGAATTTGAAATAAAATGCTTTAGTATTTACAAATACTGTGCATTGGTCACTGATAAAGAGGAAGCATATTCTGCAGAGCTATGACATTTCACCTGCCTCTCCTTGTGGATGTGAGGCCATCAGAAATGGATACCTTGAATCTGCATCTCTATGTGCCTAATGATAATTATGTTATAGTAATGTGTTGAAATTCAGATGCTGTGCTGGATATAAATGCAGTACAATTTTGTTCTTTTTCATGTCATTGGGGAGATTGATAAGGATCCAGAGAAGAATTTATGTTCTGCAATACCTAATTTCTGAGAGTTCTGCAGAAAAACTGTATTTTCTCCTTCTTTCAATGCATTGGTAAAGGGAGGCATCCCAGAAACTTGCAAGCCAGTCAGAGAGTCACTTGAAATAGTAAAGCTCTTTGAAAATACTGAGGGTAGAGAAAAGAATTAAACCCTTACTCAATAAGTCATACTTATTTCTCTGACACAAGAATTCTTTTATGCTAGAGCCTGAGACACCACTTTTACACACTGCTACGCAAAACCTGACAAATAAAAACTGAACAATAAGAAAGTCTACAGAAAAGTCCCAGCCACTCTTAATATAGTAATAGAGTATTCATCTCAAAGGATGCCAAGGTTAGAGGTGAAGATTCAGTTCTCAGAATCTCTGTCCTAGGAGACTACTGAGATACTGGATAAAAGTGTTTTGTGTGATACTGTTCAAACACACAGGAGAGTTGGCCACACTGGAAGTTCCTGATGAGACCAGGCATTTAACAGCCTTACCAGGGTATAAGCACAAAGCAGTACAGTAGGATGAGAACTTCTATTATGGAGATTGCTGGACAGGGAATAAAGGTGGCCTATAGATGTAGGTGGTAGTCCAGCAAAATGTTTCTGAGTAACACAGTAAAGCCACAGTGTCGGTGCTTGGTTTGCAAGTCCTTTTGCAGATGTATCCTAATATGACAATAACACAGTTACAGCACTTCTCACACCAAAATATGTTTAGAGCAGATTTCTAGCATAGAGTCTAAATTTGTTGTGAATCCTCAGAACTGCAGGCTGCATTTTTTCTTAAAGTTGCCAGATTCCACAAACCTCCAGTGTAAGCTGTTGTCCTGTTAATGTTACATATAAAGGTATGGACAGCCCTTTTTTTTCTAAAAAGATGAAAAGGTTGTGCTTGTCACAACTGTAAGTAGCTCTTTGTGATCCAAGCAGCACTAAAAAGAATATTTTCTTTTTCTCCCTTATCTGTATTTAAGCAGACTAAAGAAGAAATATAAAGAATATAAGAGGCTGTCAGAAGTCCATGTAGCTTGTTCAAAGATCATGAAGAAATATGTAGCAATATTTAGGAAATGACTAATATCTTCTGGAACAGAGCTTTCCCTTTCACTAAAAGGCATTTCTGTTTTCCTATTGGATTCCATGAGATGCCAGAAACATGAATTAAAAATATGGAAATATTCCAGAATAAAAGTAAGGCTTATCTAAGGCTTCTTGGATCCATCTGTCCTCTCAAAGAAGTTTAGTTTCTTTCTTCACTTGAGAAATACCAGGATGAGCAACAACAACAAATGATAACAAGAATGAAACAAATATCTAGGAAAATGTGAGCAAGAAAGGATTGCAATGCCTCTGCAGAGTCAAGTATTTAGATTAATTTTTAAAATTCCGGAATTTGTGAAATAAAGAATTATTGCTGCTGTAAGTTTTAAAAGAATTTCTAAATGCCTAAAAAATTAAAAATGGGGATTTTATTAAAGAAAAAAACTGTTTAAATGTTCAATTTGGACAAATTGTCCCAGCTCATTCCTTTAGTGATTCAGCTATATTTAGAGGAAACATCAGAACTGAAGGTGTCATGGAATCTACACTTATGCAGATATTCTATTTACTGCTAATCAAATATTCAGAAATTTAAATGACAAAGAGCTATAGGAAACAATGTACCAAATCTGTACATCATAAAATGGTGGTGTTGAGCTCAGTGAAACTTTTAGGTGTAAAAAGTGTCAGAATTTAATTCCATACTTTTGTCTTCAGATATCACCAGCAGGGAAATTAATTTATTTTTTTTAATTCTTGGAGGACCTGTTTAGCCATTAGACAGAACAACTAAATGGATCAACAAGAAGCTGTAAATGGGATTTTTCTGTAGCTTTGGTATTACTGGAAATGGGATATAACTGCCAAAGCTATTGCTTGTGTTTTAGAACAAATTCTCTCCTGATGTAAAATGATACAATTCCATTGACTGCAATGACGTTACACCCAATTTATGTCAGAAAAATATGTAGCTCTTTATCCATTTATCTATAAGTTGGTTGCTGTGGCTTAATTTCAAATGAATTATGTTACTGTTCTTGGTCTGTGCCCTTGCAGCACTTTATTACATAGAAGGCTAGTTCAGCAGAAATAAATAAATATGTGATTTGCAGTCTCAGCAAATGTCCTAGCCAGGAACAATGGCCTCTCCGCAGTGTTCCAGACTAATTGCCCCCAATTTTCTGCTCTAACCTTCATATGCAATACTATTCTCCTCATTCTTTTTCCACCCGGTTCTCATGTTCAGATTTTGTCCAGTGTCAGCATGACTTTAACCATCAGCCTTTACGTATTCAAATTCCTTTAGAGTATAGCTTTCTCTATGTGATCCTCAGTGATCATAAGAAACATGTGTTACATTTAAGAAAGTGCATTACTTAAGAAAAGGATATGCTTTAAATCTTTCCTTCTTAAACTCTTGCTCTGAATTTTCGTGTTTGATAGTATACTCTAACATTTATGGTAACAAATGCTGTCATTATAATTGTGTCTTATGCTCACTAGTATATCATCATCCAATATTTTTATAATTTCACAGTCAAAACCTGCCATCAAATAATATAAGCAGTTTAACTGATATTAATACAAGTAGGAAGATTTTTTGAGCTTATTTTAAGGCTGATTGGCAGCAACTTTCTGTCCAAAAACTGAATGCAGTAGCACTAAGTTAACGATAAGCATTAATAAACCATGCTCGAGGTCATTTCTTAGGTACTAAGGACCTTTTGATGATTAGTGAACATGTCTGAAAATTGTTCTGGTCACCTACTTAACAGCCTGTGGCTTTGGAAGGCATTAATCCAGAACACTGACTTCATTTTATCATTAAGTCTTCTACATTATAGGAAGCTGTTTGTGAGGCCTATTGGATTCAGTACTGTACAGGAAGGATGTAATTAAAGAATCTGTAAGTAGTTAGTTTCAGTTAGAAATAAGTAGTTTGTTCCCAGCTACTTACTTTGGGAAGCACCTGCTGAATCTAACAGAATTGGTTCCCGCAGTCCAGCTGCATTTCTGCTGAACAGTTCAACCAGGTGTGGAGCCATATGACCTTTGTGTGCTTATCCACTATGAGAGACCATGGACCATTCTGTTGAATACAATATATAGGTAAAAATTAAAATAAACGTCCACAAAACCCCTGATATCTGTGAAATGGAACTGTGTTGTTGCTGAAATCTTTTATTAAGTCTTGTATTAGAAAAAAAGCACATTTTTTATGCACATACAGGTTATAGGTAAATATTCCTGATGGGACTTGCCTCTATCTTCTCTATAGAGAAGTTGAAAGTCAAATTGTAAGTTATCTACTGTTGATATGTTTTCAAACATATTTAACCTTCTTTTCCTTTATGTTTCCCCATCTTGCTCAGTTCACCTGCTGAGCCAGTCTGGAATGGGGGAATTCTGTTCTCAGTTCCTACCTTTTGGATCATAACTCTGTCTTCTTTTCTGCACCATTAAAATGACTAAAATGTATTTGCATGGTGGCTTGTCTGACCTGGTGTTCTCCTTCTTGTGTCCCCTGTGGACACTTAAAAAAGAACCATTATGAAATAAGATTATCACTATGGAAAATTTTACTCCTAGTCTCATTTAGTTAACATTGATATAACTTTTGATAAACTCAAGAGGAACAAAATAGAGTCTTGCATCATCTTTCTCATATTGTATGCAGTTCCTGTGTCTCTGGGGTGCTCCCAAACACAGAAGCACAGTATAATGTTGTATTTCCTTTAGTCTTTGTGTTCAAGGTCTTGATAAGTCTTTTCCTTCTGTCCTTTGTCGGTGCATCTGGCCATATGTTATGGGTAACCTTTTGTAGGCATATCTGGGTTCACCAGAGCTGAAAAAACATTCCTATATTTCTTTTCTGGGAGGGGAAATTTTGTAGATGTTTTTTATCTTTAAAACAGTTTTTAAAAAGATGATTCTATGATGTTTCTGATAAATTCTTAAGAGTATTACATTTCTTTCAGAGAAACATATTTGTAAAATCAAAAAAAAATCTATTTTTGTCATTGTAGATTGTTGATATTGCATTTATATAATTGTTCTAAATGTAGTCAAATGTATTTTACAGTGAAATTATTTTGAAGTTTTAGACATGTCAAAGTATTCATGATACTACTCTTGTACTTCAATTGATGTAACTCGCACATCAAACATCTGTCTTTGGCTCTACCCTAATGCTCTCCTTCTCCCTAGTGCTCACTAATGCATGTGTCCCTTCTTTCCTGCCTGTGCCCCACACCTGACTGCAGCAAATCCTGTCTCTTTTCAGTAAAACACTGGATACATTATTTTTGCTGTAATGCAAAAATATGCATACATTAATGCTGATACATTATTTTTCTGGTCAGTGTCCTGACCAGAATGAGTGAGGGATAAGAATACCTGTAGTGCAATAACCTGTGTAAAAAAACAGAGTCCCAGTACACCCAGAACCATTTGAAAGTTTGACATTAAATAATTTTTGTAATGCTGCTACTGACTTCAGGACAGCTATTCAATATGTTTGCTCTGCAGGAAATCATGCACATGAAAATATTAACTTATAGAATCATAGAATCACAGAACAGTTTGGGCTGGAAGGATCCTTTAGAGGCCATTTAGTCCAAGCCCCTGCAATGAGCCTGGACATCTTCAAATAGATCAGTTTGATCAGAGCCCCATCCAACGTGACCTTATGCAATATTCATCTGAAGAATGTGCATAATATTCATTTTTTCCCCCTCTGTACATTATTCTTTATTAGTGTCATGGTTTGACACTGGCACGATGCCAGTGCCCCCATGAAGATACCCTCTCCCTGGTAGCTGCTGTGAGATGAGACCAGGAATAAGCAAAGCAGGCTCCTACTTAGGGAAGAAAAACAAAACTTTATTAACTACACTACAACTACAAACAAAAAGGAACACACACACAGGGAAAATGAAAATCTTACAAATACATTTCTTCCTCCCCCCACCAAATTTCCAACACAATACATCGATTCTTCAAATCACCAACTCTTAGTCCAGCACCACTCTCCAAACAATCAACCCTCAGTTCATCAAGAGGAGAGGAGTCCTTCTTGTACCATGGGCTTCCCCTGGAAACACAGCTGAAGCCTCGTGTGTTTCCGTGTCAGGCTTTTAACCCCGTGTTCTCAGAGGCGTGTCCATGTCCCAATGGCCAGGTTAAATGCCAATATTACAGCCTGAATATCCATTGGCCCAAAACACAGCATCCCAAAAAAAACCACATTTCCTGTCAAAGCACCACAATTAGAGATTTAACTATGACTATATGAAAAGTTTATTTTTGCTATTATGGTAAAAAAAAAGTTTAAGAATGCTTTTATTTCATTGCGCTTTTTATAAAGGTGTGATATTTATACTTTAAGCTAATATTGCCAAAATAACCCAACCAGTTCATGCCAAATTTAGTAAGTTAGAACTATGGAAATTCTGGATGGAACAAAATAAATTTCCCTACTTTACAAGAAATTTCCTTGTTTTAGAACAATTTAAATTACAACTTTTAAATATTTGTTTCAATGATACAGGATGATTCTTGTAAATTAATTTGGCAAGAAAATGTTATTCCCCTTATATTCCAGGCAGTTTCTTCCAAACCTACCATTTCTGTCCACCCAGCCCTGACTAGCTTTCAAATATACACTCACTGTAGGTCAAGTTCTGCATTTGGCTTTAAGCCTGGGACTCTCTTGACAGCCTCCTACTTAGAAGGAGATTGTTGACCTTAATTTTTTCTGTAGGTATGACACTAATATCAAGAGGGTTAATTTGTTACTCTAAAAGTGTGTGTGAACTTAGTCTGTCAAGTTTTTTCTAAGTCTGAACTCCTATAAATATTCTTAACATTAAGTATGAAATATGTGGCTGCCTTGGAACAGATACTTCATTTCTGTATTCAATCAGAAAGTCCTTTTTGTTTACAGTTTTCCTGAGTTTTCTTGAGTGGCCAATTATACAGAATATATAGTGAGAACATGTTTAAAAATCCACCAAATTCTGTGCTGTTGCTCTATTTTCAACACAGCTTAATTTGGCCCCTTGGCTCATGTATTCTTACAGGCTTTCTGTACAAAGTAGCCAAACTCTTTTCTTCCTAGTGTAAGATTTATCTGCCCTAGTTTTGGCATTTTTAAAAGAAAAAAAATTCTCTAACCTTCCCTATTCTTTCTTTACAATCAATGAAGAGAAATGGATACCTCAAGGGAATGATTCCTCTCATCCCAAGATTGGTATCTAGGATAGGTCAGATGGATTGCTCTTTGGAGGTGCCAATTTCTTTCTAGTTACTATCAAGGGAACTTAGAGTGACTGACTCAGTCTTATGTCTGTAACTTTTAGATGTCTGAAGTAATGCGACATAAATTGTTCTTTCTTATCATAACATTGTCTGAGGATGTGAATAATTAATTATCTTCAGAAAATATTACCTTGAAGACAATAGTGTTTTGACTGAGACACAAAATGTTGAAGATAATTCAGTGTACGTATATTTGAAAGTTTTGTGCTGCTCTGGCAGAGTCTTGGGAGATTTGATGAAACAAGCAGAGTAAGCACTGGGGCATTACCTGTACTTGTGGACACATGTAACCAGGATTTTATACAGAAAAGTAAAGATTTCAATTATATTAATAGAATTAACCTAATTTAATGCTAGAAATTTACCATGGAAACCTCTATATGTGTTTTAGCTTTTTTAGGCTCCTTTTCTAATCAAGAGATAAAAATAAGACCTTTCAAGGTACAATACTTCTGACCTATTTTAAATGCTCACTTTAAAATGAGTTGAACAATGGTTCAAAAGTTTCTGGTTTTCTCCACTGATTTTAAAGCAAGACTGGTGAGTCTTGCTGGGATGAATTCAAGTGCAGAGATCCAACTTATTCCTCTGTTATTCATAAATGGATCACAAGGAGAAAATAGGTTCAAACAGCTTCAAGGGGACAAAAAGCTGTGCTGTGAAATCTCAAAACTGTTTAGTGGCCCTCAGCTTTTTAGTGTTACATAATGCTAATTGTTGTTGTGACATTGGACAAATATTTATGGCTCAAACGTGACACTGATTGATAATAAAGTCAACTTCAGCTGTATAAAGACAATTATTCCACACACTGCTACCCATTACATTTTTTTTTTAGAAAAGAGCTCTAGAACTAATTTACAGTGCTGGCAGAAAATTAATAATAAAATGCTGAGATTATTTTGTTAATATCTCAAGATTTGAATATAGATGCACATCATCATAAATACTTCTATTTATAAAATTATTTTTGCAGATTTTGCATCTTGGATACTGGAAATGTTCTCTCTATGAAAGCTTTTTCCTTTTTCAGTGCTATGGGCATCTTCTTATTCTGTATGAGTTGTTCTATTTCTTCTTCCTAAATTTGTGGAATTTATTGCTTTTATTGTTCTAAAATCCTTCATCAGCTTGAAATGGGTGAGAACATTGGCATGTTATTGTTTTTTGTTCTTTATTTGAAGTTCATATAGATATATAAATATACTTAGGAATAAAATATTTTCCTTTTTTATCTCTTGCAAGAATATTGCTATGTGATCCTTTAAATAATTTTACCTTCTATTTCCAGATATCTTTCCTTTTACTTTTGTATACTGTTCCCACAACCAATTGCTCAGCCTCTTCAAGTCAGCTTATAGACTTCTCTCTCACAATGTCTTCATTTCTATTTTTTAAGTCATCAACAATTTTAATCATGTCTGTATTTATATATGTGCTAAGAAAATCCTGTCAAGACAGAATAACAGTATGTGAAAAATAAATAAAGTGGTGACTTTATTCTTTTTACAGTGGGACTTGTATATATTTCTTTTGTGTTTGAGTACTAATTTATGAACAGGATATTATTTTGTTTTGAGGAGTGCAAAGCAACCTTGCTTTTCGTAGTCTACAAATTGATGCATCTAGCTCTAGTGATACAATAAATAACAATAATGTGACATTAAGAGAGAATATGGTCTAAGGCCACTTGTGAGGTCCAGTGTCACTCACTAAATGAAAGTGATTGAGAGTCTGTTAAACAGGGAGACATATGACAGTCCAATGTTTCTCCAGTTTACTAATTTTTTGGAAAAAAAGATGCCAAGAGACAAGAAAAGATTTTTCCACAATACAGAACAATGTGGAGAGGATTATACAAACCACTGAGTGATTTTTATTTTAATCCCTCTCTGCTATTTCTATCACTCCACTGGAGCCTTAAAGACAAGTTACAAAAAATTACATGACCAGCAATCTGTGGAAAATGCAATAAAATATATTCTTACTTTTGCTTGGAAGAACATTAGGCCACCAGGAAGAATAAAACTGAAGGATAGGAGAGTAATTTTTATCCATTTGTATATATTACTTTTTTTTTGTATACTTGGAGATTAAGAAACGACTGATGTGGTGCAAATTAGGAAAAGTGAGCATCACAAAAACTGCCACCATATGTGGATATGCATCCCCAAAGCACATGGTTCATCACTTGTTTACTCTAGTTTAAATTTGCCTTAAATTTGAGTTGAAAAATTTCATAGATAGGCACACATGCACAGGAGAAGTGGCCCTAGAGAGTGAGGTGAGCAGCACTCAACCCTGCTACACTGTGACTTGGGCTGGTGACACAGGCACCTCAACCAAGTCTGAGGCCAGACTTGGTTGAGGTGCCTGTGTCACCAGCACAAGTCAGTGTAGCAGAGCATGCACAGCATTCCTGAAGTGCACACAGGGCATGGACCTTCTCTGGAGAGTAGCAGCTGTGGGCACTTCCACTGAAATGCAGGACCAGAGGAAAGTTGTCCCTTTCCTTTTTACTCAGCCAAGCATCTTCCAGCTCAGACAATTTGCAGTCTAGGTAGGAAATGAGAAACTTATTGCCAGTCTTGTTCCCTGCTTAGTATTTATATAGACCTGTGTCTTTCCAGTTTTCTGGTGAGGGAAGAGCCCCAGCAGTTTGCCTTTTCATGGATTGTTTCCTGCTATTGCATCCTAACCAAAGTACAAAAAGATGTGGGATACTTGGAATCAAATGGAGGCAATTTAGAAACTTGGACTATGAGATGAGTGAATGGTCACTGATAAAAACAGATCAACTTTCAAATCCTTATGCTTTGAGTTGTTTATGCATTTCACACCGCGTTGTGATTAGAAAATCAGAAGCAAGCTGGTGAGGACCAGAACCTGATTTCCTCTACACCCATCAGAGAACACTCAGAACCTGAACATCAAGTGATCTTTCTCTCCTGTTCTGACTTGCCACAAGCCTTGCATTCCTTTTCATATACTCAAACAGCCACAAATGAAAGCCAAACTTTGCACTCAAGCAGACTAAAATGTGTATGAATTTCTTCCAGGTGAGTTTCAAACCCAGCACAGATCCCTTACTGGGCAAGTGCATGTAGCTACTTGTCAAGTGCATGTACCCTACTAGCATGTAGGATAGTGTATCTAGAGACCACCACTGACATCTACTCATTAACAAATACAAGCCTGCTCAGCTAAGCCTCCAAACTGTCAGGAATGGACCTAAACTGTGATTCTAGATTGAAAGAGGCTTCTTCTCCCTGAGAAATGACTTCTGCATACAGAGGTAGGCATGGAGTATTACCTATTGACTAGCTTTATGCAGCTCCTTAATGATTGCAAAATAGTTTTGTAGATCATCTTTTTCAGGCTGTATTTAGTCATTTCAGAAGAGTCTGAGAAGGTGCTTGAGTCAGAATCTGTGAGCCACTCAGTTTATGCAAGCTGTCTGTATCTGGCATGAGGTAAGGTCAGTAGAGTCAGGTCACCACGTTCACAGAATCACAGAATATTCTGAATTGGAAGGGATCTATTCCTCAGTGATCCTCAGGGATTGAGTCCAACTTTTAGCCCTGCACAAGACATCCAAAGACTCACACCATGTGCCTGAGAGCACTGTCCAAACGTCTTGAATTCTGTCAGGCTTGGTGCTCTGATTGCTTCCCTGGGAAGCCTCTTCCAATGCCCAACAGCTCTCTGGGTAAAAAATCTTTCCTGATATCCAACATAAACCTTCTCTCACAGAGCTTCAGGCCATTCAATGTGGTCCTGTCACTGGTCACCAGAAAGAGATCAGCATCTACCTCTTCTCTTCCCCTCATGATGAAGTTGTAACTGCAATGAGGTGTCCCCTCAATCTCCTCTTCTCCAGGCTGAACAGACCAAGTGACCTCAGCTGCTCCTCATACAGCTTCCCCTCAAGCTATAGCTTCCCCTCACTATCTTTGTTTCCCTCCTTAGGGCACCCTCTAACAGCTTTATATCTTTCTGACATTGTAACACCCAAAACTGCCCCCAGCACTCGAGGTGAGTCTGCTCTAATGCAGAGCAGAGCAGGAAAATCTCTTCCCTTGCCCAGCTGGCCATGCTGTGCCTGATTGACCCCAGCACGTGGCTGACCCTCCTGGATCCAGGGCACTGCTGACTCAGGTCCTCAGGTTCAACTTGCCATTGACAAGGACCTTGCTGGTCATAGATGTTGTATAGATACTAACCAGCATTGCACTGGTGCTTTACATTCCTCTAAACAACTGTGTCTCCCTCTTTCTATCTTTGCAGCACTGACACCTCAAGGGGTACAAGCACAAATTTCCTAAAGGGAGCAAACACTCAAATAATACTGGGATTCATGTCAACCATAATTACTTCATGTATATGTGTTTATATATACATATATATAGTGTGTGTGTGTGTGTGTGTGTGTGTGTGTGTGTGTGTCCAGTGACTCCTCAATCTACTAATTCTGATTGCAGTAGAGTTCTAGGACTCAGTATAGTCTGCTGCACCATCCATAACTAAGTTAAAAGAAAATAAAAGTCTTTTTTTACTTTATCAGCTTGATAATAATGCAAGGTTTAATTGACCTCACAGCAGCAGAATTACTAATTCTGAAATAAAAAGTGAAAAGTCAGGGATCTTAAATTTTCTGTGAAATAGATCTTAATGAATCACCCTGAAATAGCTGGCTCAAACAAGTCAGAACACTGTCAGCCAGCTCAGTTTGCCAAAAATCCATTTCTCTTCTAAGAGATAAATGAGGTTCCTCAGTGTGGAGAATGCAGAGTGCTAGTGTTATGCCCTTTTATTTTAGAGTTGATTTATTCCAGTTGTAATGAAAGGTCACAAATTTCAGTGTTCCTTTTTTGCTTCCTTCAATTCTTTCAAATGAAATTTTCTTGAGTAAGGGTAATACGACATCTGAGAGTACACTTTGTGTCAGTCAGTTCTCCTACCATTATCTTTGTGATTCAATTGGCAATTATTAAGATATATTTTAATTTTTGTCATTAATAATATCTATATTCTAAAGTCCCATCTAAAGTCTAGTGAGTTAATACAAAACTTCTGGATCACTTTGGGGTATTTTGAATCAATCCCTGTGTTACCTATTGCCCCTGATGTTTTTGAACATGCCCCTTGTATGTTGACCTTATCATGTCAATGAATTCCTAGGGAAAAAGAGTCAGTAAGTGTCTACCTGCCAGCCAGGTGACATTGGCTGGTATGACATTGCATTCTGCAAATGCCACTTGGTCTTAACTTTGGAACAAAATCAAATTCAAATGCTAGTTGATAATTAAAACTTTCAATGTTGGAATGCCACATAAGGAAGAACTTATTAGGAATACATAATCAAGTTGTATTCTTTATCCTGAAGAATGGAATTATAGATTGTGATAATGAATGTGATAGGAGATAGGTTATAAAACCAGCTTCAGAGCATGTAAAATTATTCTACATTATGCTCTTATTTAACTTAATAGTGACAAGCAGAAGAAAGGGCTGGGGGTAGGAAATCGCAGAAGTAAAGGACTGATAGAATTTCAAAAAACTGTTTATTATAATTTAAAAAATCTGGACTAAGGGTTAGTGTTAGATAAACAAGACACAATATGTGTTCAAACTATGGGGCAAAAGAAAGTGCTGTAGGAAAGACTTAAGGTGGAAAATTTCCACTTGCACCTTAAATAAATGTTAAGGTTTGCCTAAAGTACATAATCCCCTGATAGGACATTGTCTTCAGGATACCTAGATTCATTCTTATCTGTGATTCTAGATATCTTGAGATGAGTCATTTCTTGAGCTGTTTTTTTTTGAAGTCTATAGAAGAGTGATAATGAAAATTGCAATTACAATGCTTTTAAGCATTGTTTGGTCAAGATATGAGAAAAAAACAATAAAAATTAGCAGCTACAGAGCTGAAACTGGGAAACTGTGACTTTTCTGCACAGGTTGCAGATCCAGTGAATAAGGGAAGAAATAATCAAATGGCACAGATATCTTAAGTACAGTGATAGTACGTCAGAGAACAATTTTCCTAAATTAATTTTGAATATTTGAAATTACCTGTTGCTGGGTTTGCTATGTATATCATTAGAAACACATTCTAAAGCTTCACTTCAACATTTCTTTGTTCAGTTAAAGACTGTTCTTTTTGTTCAGTTCACTGACTTTACTCAATTCAGTTCTTCCTCAATTTTACTTAACTTCTGACTTGGAGACGGTCTTGTTCCTCCTCAGCTTTTTTTCTTTGGGCTAAAACAGAGAACAAAGAATTTTTTGTCATAAGATACACCATTTGAATATTTGGCGATCCTTGATTTTCCTCTTTCAGACTACCACCAATTAGTTCACCTTTTTGAGGTCTGGCACAGAAATCTTATTGTTCCTAACCAGGGTTGTGTTTGTCGATGTGTTTGTTCAATATCAATGTAGTTCTTGTTACTATACCAAACAAAGGACAAGTAATAAGACAATTTTCTAAGGTCACTTTGTTAGTGAAACTTGTGCAGCTCTTGCTAAAATCTTTCCCTTTCTCAAATTTTTCTAATAACCCTAAAGGGTACACATAACCTTATTTATTTCTTTAAATTTTATGCTGTTCATAGCTCATTTATGCATTGTCTGAAATAAGGCCCAAACTCTGAAATTGAGTCATCTTCTATTAGAACAAGGAAACCCTTCCAACTTCTTTTGTTCACAATATGCAGAAATCCAAAATCCATTTCATGCAAGTGAAGTCAAAATCCAGCATTTTAACTGTAACTGTGCTCTTTACTATACTATTCATAGCTTTTTATTATTTTTAATAGAATTCCTTCTGTTAGAATTTGGCTTAAAAATGTAAGTTACTTAACAGACATAATTAGGTTGCTAAGCATTAACAGTTAATTATCATATTAATAAACAGTTATTACTCCTGTTCTATACTGAACCATGCCAAAGCAGCATTATTATGTATGCATTGCTCTTAGGCAACGTAATTGTCCTTAAAGGAAATCATTACAATTTAAATGAAATTGGGAGCTACTGGTTAGGGATGGCTGTAGGGCATGCACACTACATACTAAGCAAGGAACTGTAATTTCCCCAAATCATATCTCTTCAGTAATTTCACATCACAGGGTTATCTGTGTTTAGTTAAGAGGAAAACAGTTTATTTTTGTCTTGCAATTTTACAAGGGCATTTTTTAACCAAGGACAAGCCAGTCCCTAAAAGGAAGGTAATGCAGAGTCACTGCATCTTAGATTTTAATATGGGTTAGTAAACTATTACCATGACCACTCTGACCATGATTTAAAACTTGTTGTATTACAGACTATATTTCTAAGGAATGGATTTGCTGTGGTGCTAGCAGATGCTGCCCAAGCAATGTGAAGCATAGAATGAAGGCTAGAAGCACCCCAAATAACATCCAATGTAAAATATATCTCTGTACAGAAATAACTGTCTCTTTTTGCTGACTAGATTTTTGCTTGCTTTTGCATGTTCTTTGTGTCTAAAAGGTACACTAAGTATGTGTTCTCCTCTATGACATTTTTTTGTCAAAAGAAGGTTAATTGTTTGACTTAATCTCTTTGACATCTGTTAAAATACAAGGAATTTGAACATTAGTTCCTGGTATTTTCTTAGACTGATAACTAATTAATGTTTTACACTGCCATAAACATTTCCTTTGTTTAAGTAAATGACTCACATTTACAAAAAGGTTATATCATGCGTGGGTGCTAAGGATTTTTCAGATGAATTAGTCAAAAACTCAATATTACTTTATTAATAAGCATTATTTGATAAATGTGACACATATCAAATGATGTGGCTCATAAAGTACTATAACAGAAAACAATCCCTAGCCTGTCAGAAGCAAGGAATTAAAACTTTTTTTTTTGCAAAATGAATGCCAAAATAGCTAAGACAATTCTTCTAACCCATATTAGCAGCAAAAGTCTGCCTTATGTTTGATTTTTCATACAGTTTGAACCCTTTTCCTTTCAAATATATTAGGCTAAATTAGAAGTGACTCATCAGTACCCAGCTGAATTGTGTCAATATAAAAATAGAGCAGTGATAACGATCAAGACCAATACACACAAATTGAAACCAAGCGTCTTTGAAAAAGAAGCTCTTTGTCCTGTCTTTAATATGAGCTTTTAAAGGTGAAATTCTTCCTTCCTTGTCCCTGGTGTCAACCAGGAACACTGCATTGAGTCCTTGACATAAACAAGAACAGAGTCTGACCTCCTTTCTGCAGAGGCTGCTACTACCTGCATCACAAGAATAAGCTCATGTGACTTTCTGAATCCATACTTACACTGCTTTTAAGACACATTAAAAATAACTTTTATAATATTGAGAGCTTCTATCAGTGGCATTCATTATTTTCAGCTTTGTTGACATTTGAAGCCTATAATTTACTGCTGGAATGGGAATGTGTGACCTTACACAACAGTCTCACCATTCCTGGGTTTAACCTTGTGCAATTGGATTGCTTGTAAAGGAAGGTCACCAAGGCTGTCAGGGAGGGGTTATGGCATTGCCATAGTTGGCATGAGTAAGAACTTGTGATTAGACATGTGCCATTGCCAAAAAAGCCAGCTGAACTGGGTTCAGCTCACTGCTCTGAAATAGACAATAGGCTCCTGGCTGTAGAGTTGCAATCACTCCGATACTCATTGTGCTACCAAAATGCTTTAGAGACTTAGAGAGAATATGTGGAGTTCACAGCACATGTTCTGAGGACTTTTGGCCACCACATCCCCATTTAATTACAAAAATCCAGGCTTGGAGATAAATTCCAGATTTTTTTTGCATCAAATCTGAAGATAAACCAAAGAGCTGGGCAGTAAAATCTAGTCAGGGAACTAAATACTGCTAGAGCTACTTGGATGGGATTTGATCCAAGATTTTATTCCAGAAGGAATATCACATTTTAATCTCATTCCTTAGGAGCATGTATGGCTCATGTGCATCTGTTTATGGTCTCCCATTTGATGTTATAATAATGTCTTTAGACTGAATGAGATGGCAGTACTATAAGACAATGTTCAGATAAGTTGGGAATGCTTCATTTGAAGCCAGAAAACTCTATATAGGGAACCTTGGCAAATAAGAAGCATAATTTTGCTTGATCCTCTGGAAGGACAAGAGGTCATCTTGTGAAAAATGCAGGCTATCAATACTGTCCAATGAGCTATAGGAGATACAAGGAAGGATGGGTGATGAATAATGGCTGAACAGGAAAAGCTTTTCATGATAATGAGAGAATATCTGTTGTCAAAACATCCTGAGGTGGAAATGTTAACAAATAACATTGGTCTATTATTTGCCATTATGGATCAATCTTCCCCTCCCATTATTTTAACTTCCAGGTGAGATTTTTGCATTTGATATTTCCTGTTATTTCTAAAGTGGGAATTATTACCAATGATACAGTATTTATTGCTTATCAGACCTAGTCAGTCAAGATAATTTCCCCCAGTTTTCCAGATAGAGCTTGACCTAACAGTTCTATTTGATTTACAGGAAATACATCTAACTAAATAACCCTACAAGAAGTATTTTACAAACAACAGTTGACAAAAGGTAGCATTAGTAGAAGGGAAGTATTTGTGTGGAGCAGCATATTCCTTTTTCTCTGGGGGAATGTTGCAGCACTTCTTGTTTCCTGTAATGGAGCATCACAGTCATATTCGGGACAGTATTACCAGTTTTTCATAGGAGCACCTGCATGAAGATTGTACATTATCAATTATCCTTGGTTTTGATATTACTAATATGGAGGTTTTTTCTTCTCTACAAAAATATGAGTCAAAGGATCACCTCAGTAATCAGTAATGACTGTTACTAGACAACTTCCAAAAATCTGAGTGTGAATATAGTTATTAACTGTTTTTAGTGAATGTAAGTTTAGACTAAGTTGTACCAATCAGCAATCTACAGATATATTTCTTTTAACCCCAAAGAAAAATACTACCAACAATAAAACTAATTAACATTCCATCTGATGAATGCTATAGGACACTGTATGCACAAATCAAAATCTGTGACTTTTCTGACTAGGTATAAAAGGTAGCGTATGATATTAACTCTGAATCCTAGTGATGATTGACTGCAAATATAATGGATTTTCTTCCTTTAAATGTCATCAGGAACACTTATTTTTTGAGAAGTAGACATCCTTAATCTAAGTCTAAGCAATACTTCTCTTAAGGCTTCTTTTTTTTCTGCACTTGTATTTGCATAATTTTCCTATAAGACATTAAAATTATAATATTGATAATATTTCTTTAATACTAATTGAATTTTAGAATGCTTTTATTTTGCAATCTAATAATTTCTTGCACATTTAAGGTTTTTTGTGCAGCTAATACTATAATACTTTGTAGCTTATTCTGCAAAAAAAATTCCATGCAAAAGCCTGATTTTTCTAGTTCTTTAATTTTAGAATCCTAAAAACTATTCTTCTTTTTAGATAGTTGAATTTCTACTGTATCTGATGGGAGCTAAGTAGCAGATATTTGTGTCAATCTTAAACATCAAAGCTCTTAGTAGACTTCTAAAAAAAAGTCTTTCAATTTTTCTTTCTAAAAGGTGAGAAAGCAGGAAAAGAGGAGAGAAATTTTGTATGCCAATGTAGCTGAGACCCATCCACAGGATCAGAAAGCAGTTGATTGAAATCTAGTTTCAAACTCCACTAGGACTTAATTGTGAGAGACAGAACTATGCACCTGCTGTGAGCAAGGATTGATGGGGCAGGGGGAGGTCTCACACCTGTTACCTGGTAGAAACTGTCCTCAGACAAAAACCTGTTGCCAATGGGGCTTTTCTGTGGAAAACTGACTATATATAATAATCATTTGTGTTGTAGAACTGATCATATACAATGCTGCAACATATTAACTACATCACACTCTGAATGAAAACAGTAGAACATTTTGAATTTGAAAATTGCATTAATTATTTTAGTTAATACTCAGAGACTTATTTTTTGGCCAGTGAATAACATACACTTTTAACTCCTATATTGCTCCTAGTGTTTTGCCACACTTGGAGGAGCAGGGTAATGTGCTAGTAAAAGCACATGCCATGGAAGCAGTGGAGAATAAGCAAGGAGAATGCATCAAAGGGGAGGGGACAGGATTACAAAAACAAATTCTGCATGGTATAGAAACTAAGGAAACATGGAAACTAAGAAGTTAACCTGAGAAACCATAACAAGAAAGGGCATTCCAACACATCCCCGTTACAAGAAACATAAGAAAAAACCTTCAAAATTAAATTATGCATTTATGATTTCCTTCCTTCCTTCCTTCCTTCCTTCCTTCCTTCCTTCCTTCCTTCCTTCCTTCCTTCCTTCCTTCCTTCCTTCCTTCCTTCCAACTTTTCAGAGCAGCTGGAGGAAATCAACCCACTGTATGCTTGAATGACTCCCTGGGCAATACAAATGAGTCATCAATGAGTTTAATGTGCAGCAGGAGAAAGATGATACTGGAACAAAATGTTCCGGTGTGTATTTGTGTAGTGTCTAGCATAATGCTCCTGACTCAGGCCTCTGGGCATTCCAGTGATGTAAATATTAACTAATAATAATAAAAGGACAAGCACTTTATTTGCATCCATGTTGCCATCTGTGTGTAGACTGAATCAATATCAAGTATATGTTCAGCTTCATTTACTTTTCTCTAAGCGGTACACTTCATTTGCTGCAAAAATCCTGACAGTTTCAAAAGCTCCAGGTAAATTTTTAACATTGAAAGACATTGTCGCTGTTTTTTAAATCTTCTTGCTAATCAGTGGTAGCTGTAAGCTGGAATTAGAAATAACATATTGATTTAGGGCAACAAAGATGGTTGGGGAACAGGAGCATGTCTGTAATGAGGAAAGGCTGAGGGAGCTGGGCCTGTTCAGCCTCAAGAAGAGATGACTGAGACCGGACCTCATCACTGTCTATCAGTATCTGAAGGGAGGTTGTCCAGAGGATGGAGCCAGGCTCTGCCCAGTGTTGCCAAGCAATAGGACAAGAGGCAATGGGCAGAAACTGTTGCACAGGAAGTTCCACCTGAATACAAAGAAGAATTTTTTTCACTGTGTATGTGACCATGGACTGGAACAGGTTGTTCAGAGAAGTGGTGGAGTCTCCCTAACTGGAGATATTCAAGAACCACATGGGCACAGTTCTGTGTGATGTGCTCAAGGATGACCCTGCTTGAGCAGGGAGGTTGGACCAGATGATCCACTGTGGTGCCTTCCACCATTCTGAAGCATTCTGTGATACAGTTGCTGTGTGCTGCAATTGAAAATATAAATAATGATAATTTTCACAGATGTTCTTTGCAAAGAAGATGCGAGACTACTTACACAGCAAATAAAAGCATTTTTCATAGATGATGTGCCATAACTAATGTAGATTTTGCTTTCTTCTTTTTGCAATGTATTAATAAAGTTCAGTGCTCAATAATTAGTAGTATGTTTGGAAAGAGAGAGGAGACCGTCAAACTGGCTGTGGCTGTTTGCTAAGCCATTGCCCTTCTCAAACAAGTGTCCAAAACAATTCTCACATTTCTTCAGGTCCATGACCTGAATTTTTCCTCAAAATAATAAATATGCTGATGCTTTAGGGTCAGAGGAGCATGACAGACTGTGAATACAGCCAATGTGCAGGGGGCTATATTTAAATAGTCTTGGCATTAAACTTGGCTCAGAGAATAGAGATCTACCACGGCCACCTAATGTGTAGATATGAGTCACAGAATCAAAGAATGGTTTGGTTGCAAGAGATCTTAAAATCATCTATTTCCAATTCCTCTGCCATAGCTGGAACACCTTCCACCAAACCAGGTTGCTCTGAGCCCCATCCAACCTTGCCTTGAACACTTACAGGGATGATGTATCCACAACTTCTCTGGGCAATCTGTTCCAATACCTCATTGCCCTCTTGAGTATAGAATTCCTTCCTAACATCTAATCTAAATCTCTCCTCTATTAGTTTAAAACAATTCTCTTGTCCTGGATTAAAACATGACTGATGAAGACTGGAAAATATTAAATGATGGAAAGAATAATATGTTGCTAGGAAGTTATATGGATGCATCTAAACTTGAAACAAGCAAAGAAACTTATGTTTTAGTATGCCCAAATGTGTGGTCACAGACTGAATAAACTGGAAAGTAATAATAATATTCCAAGACTATGGGACTGGGGAAATATAAATTGAATTAACAGAGTATTCATCAGGTATATGTAAACTCCCTTTAAGACGTGAACTGAAAGTACTGGTATGAATATTACATATACAAGCAGAAAAACACTGAGTTGGTGTTGGAACCTCATTCAGCAATGCTGGAGTAGCCAGTAAAGTTCTGTCTCTTCAAAGTGTTCACTTTTCAGAGGAGAGTTGATCACAGTGACTATTACTTTATATGATACCATGTTCTAAAATATTGTAAAAGGAGAAAGATCTTTGCAATATTCTGTAAATGAAATCACTGTTGGCTCCAGGTAAGAAAGAAAGTTAGAAATGGGTGGAAATGGTTGAATTTTGAGCGCAATCTCCATTATGAATGGCATATTAAAAATAGACATATTAGAAGGAGTTCTATACCTATGTATATTTTATTTCTTAATGGGAAAGTCAAATTTCTTTTGACTTGTATGTCTAATTTATCTGCTATAGATTTTCCCTCCTATGTGTGTGGTCAGGAATTTTTCTCAAATCATTGGCCAAGTAGGTGCTTTCTAGGACAGCTTCTCATTACTTTCTCATTTAAGGTAGACTCACGTTAGGGCAGAGTAGATTTATTGTACTGTAGGGGATGAAATAGGTGAATTAATAGACATTTCATATTATTAATTTGTATGAGGGAAGTACAAAAATTATTCATAATGCCCTGTAAATTAGAGCCCTTTCCATGAAACTCACTTGGAATACTTTTTACTTGCTTTCATTCTGCTAATGTCTAAAGAAACTGTAAATTGGTGAACTTATTAAGTCAGGAGGCAAGAACATCTAAGTTGTAGTAAGTTTGGATCCTAACTGTATTGTCCTCAGGGTCCCTGGTGTGCAAACTCATGCAAATCATCTTTCTCCTGCCTGCTTTAAAGGAAATTCACAATTGTGTATCTTTACAAATTATGATCTTTTCTTTTGGTACAAGGTTTAAACTGGCATAACTTTCTGACATATGACATGTAAGAAATTTCAGAGGTTCATACTTCTTAGTCATCTTACCAAACTTAACACAGGCCATGAGACTCTGAACTAATTTGTGATTCAGATGGAATAGAAGCAAATGAAGGATTTAAGTGACAGTAATTTTTAGTTATTTTCAGCCCCTTGAACCCTTTCACAATGAAAATGCAATGTCCAGAGTTAAACTCTGACAACACAGCTTTCTTCCCTTAGCTAGCTCTCCTGAATTTGCAAGTGTCTGTAAACGATGTACTGGAAAATAGGTTCTAAAAGAAAAAATATGCAGTTACATTTTAAAATTTCCACTGAGAAAAGAAAGCATAAAAATAAGGCCTGGGAAAAATTAATAATTAAAACAGTACTGGTTTCCATCCAACAGAACTTAAGGACAAGTCAGTGAGAGTAGGTGTAAGAGAATTTGATTTATCTTCACACACCTTTTTAAATCTTGACCTGTAATTACCATGTAAATTCTCTTGAATTTCTCTGGTAAAGGATGAAAAATAGCTATTATCATGCTAGAGGATTTTTTTTTTCTTTTTTTCAGTTCACAGTCAAAACAATTCTAGGATGAATGAAAGAAAGAAAATTAGCTCAAAACTAAAAGGGTAGATTTTGCTTTCTACTGTTCTTTTGCATTGGTATGGGTATGAATCGTACCCACTGGCAACACGAATGATTGCATTTAATTGGAGCATAATTTATTAAATGACTTCTTTTGCCAGAATTTTAAGTGTTCTGGGAAGGTTGTTTTTCTAAACCCAGAGAAAAGGCAAAAGAATTGGAATTATATTCACATCTCCTGCCAGAGCAGTTAGCACTGAAAAGCACCTACAGCCCAGACTTTGGAATGGGGTATTTTATGTTTGCTGCCAAGGTGGCCTATTCTGATGTCACATCTTGACAGCTATCATTTAAGATGGACAAGGGGCAAGGAGCATCTGTTGTTTATAAAATACAGTAACTGCAGTAGGAAATTACTTTGGGGACAGCATGAATAGCAAATATCACTACAGAGATAGCAGAAGGGGAGACCTTGTTTTAGAATAGGTAGTCAGCAGAATAATACTGAAGATACTTAGGGAAAAGGCTGCAGAATATGGCTATGAATCATACAAAACACAAATCCAAAACAAATGCAATACCATGCTGCTAGCAGGGAAACAGGCATGCAGTATTTGCCTTGTGAATAAGAATATGTTATGAAAAAAAAATCAGTGGTTTTGGGAAAGTTCACACTTTTCTTTCTCATTGTAGCCATCACAGGGTATGTCTAAATTTATGATAAGAAAGAAAAGAGGTTTTCTATCAGGTCAAACTGTTTGGATTTCCCACTTGATTAGTATAGATGCTGGTGATTACAATTTGAATAAAGCTCATTAAACAAAAGCTTTAGTGAAACTAGGATAAATACAGGGAATTGTAGGCTTGACTTTCTGGCTTGACCTCAGACCTGCCTCATCACTGTAGACCTGCACAGAAATTCCTGGGCTATGTTTGACACTTCTTGTTGTATGTGGACCTGATCCTAACCTGGGCTTGCTGATGATTTCCCTTGGAATTGACCTTGGATGTTCCCCATCCCTATAAACTTGTCTGGGGATCTGGACTCTGCATTAACTATGATTATCACCCCCATTTCTGCTGGTCTAAAACCGGGCATTTCTAAATTTGGAGAGTATGGGTATGATTAAAAAAAAAAAGAAAAAGGAAAAGATGTTAAGAATTCTACTGCAGTGATAACCTGCCTGCAAGTCTCTCAAGAGAAGATATTGAAGTGATAAGGATAAAATAAAAGCCATTAAAGGAAAGGGGAACCAAGTGTCAGCACTTCAAAGTTGTGAGTAGAGCTACAAAAAGGAAACTGAGCAACAGTTAGAGCCCTTGTCAGCACGTCACATGGCAGCAGCAGCAGCAGCTGCCTTCTGTCCATACAATGGAGGCTTTCCAATGAAAGCCTCAGTCCCTTGCCCTTTTACTAACCTTGTTTCCATCAGTCGCACATATTCATACTTAGATTTACAGTGAATCTGTCACTGAATTTGGAATTTGAGGAAAATTAATTTTGAGTCCTCTGTACAGATGCTATTAAAGAAAAATTATGCCTAAGCTTTAACAAAAAAGGAGGGCTATGCATGAGCCATTTCTCCTTTATTGTCAAGCACAGTTGTAACAGTTGGATAAATTAAACCTTGTTTATGCTTGAATGAATCCATGTGCAAGACAAATGGGTTCAGCATGATGCAAAAGAATCACAGGATTGAAAAGTAGTAGATTTTGGTAAACACTGTGATATCTCAATAGTCTTCTATGGAGAGCCTCATCATGATCATAAAATATTGTAGGGAAGGGATTTAATGGCTGTTTTGATCATTCCTGCTGAAACTTTTGGAGAAAGAATATGCAAAAATGCAGTAAAGTACTTTGAAATGAGAGGAGGGAGAGCTTAGGAAAGCTCTGCCAAAGGCCTGTCACATTTGCTAGTAAAAATACAGGCCACATTACGCCTCTTAAACTACTGTTGCAAGGACTCCTGGCCAAGGGGTGAGGCTGACCTCTATGCTGCTATAGATAGCTTTTTACAAGTAAGGTTGCTCAGTGTGTATCTATCTGAGTGCATTAGAGAAAAAGAAGGAAAATAAAGAGACATCAGAACTTATGCCAACACATTAAAAAACTTTCCAGAGGGACCTGGCCCAGAAATTATTATCAGACCTGTTTCTTTTAATATTGGTATGAAGGAGGGTTTTTTTGATGTATGGGCAGACTTAGGTTAAATTTTTTTGTTGATTCAATTTCCCATTCTAGAAGACTATCCTACCAAACAGAATATAGCTATTAAATATCTTCTACTCGTACTTACAATACTTGCAGACATTCCAGTGAAAACCTTCTACTAAAAGTCTGTTTATTGCTCAGACAGAAAATATATGAGAGAGTAAATTATGAATTTTTAATCTAAGGTACTTGAACCAGATACATGAATTCATTTACATTTATCAATTCATTGAATTAAAATTTTGTCAAAAAAATATTATTGCTTTTGAATAAACAGTTCAAATGAAACATTTAAAATCCATGCAATTGAGAGAAAATATGTGGTGAACAGTCACAGGGAATGAATATAGCTGAGAAAGTATTAAGCTACTTGTGAGCATTTGTTAAATGGTAAAGAGGCTAATTGTTATTAAATTGTTCACTGTTAATCATTTGTTCTTCTACACATCCCAAATCACTCTTATTTTGATCTGATTATGTAGTGCCAACTACAATTATTTAATTTTAGTGAGAAGTATTGAAATAACAGTGATGTCAACTATGTTGCTTCGGGCATGGCCAGGAAGAAGAGACCATCTGTATTTAGCACAAAGATGCAGAGATCATACAGCATTAAAAAAAACTAACCAGAACAAAAAAAAACAGAAACAAAAAAAAAAAAAAACCTAGATATTTTTTTCATTGTGAAGGTAATTTTCTACCTAAATTCTTAGAGAATGGATGGAAAGAAAGTTTGAATATACATTGGCAAGGCAAGTAGAAAAAATATAGTTATAACATCATGAAATATTAGAAGGTTAAAAAACAAATCCAGAAAGCTCTCTTACATTGGTATAAAACATTTTAAGTGATAATAATCACTATTTTCTTGCATTCCTATTCCCTTCTCAACTTTGATACTCTCTCTGAAAGGATAAAACTTTTCCTTGTGTTATCACGGAGAAGAAATCACTTAGTATTTAAGTAAGACTGAACCAAGATGAAATGGATATACATTGAAAGGATAATAAGCTATTACCTATTCCAAGTACATTTTCCCCAGATACACAGGGGAATACATGCTCCTAAATTTCTCTTAGCTTGAATGCTCCTCTCTGCCCACTGTGAGTGCGTCTCTGGTGTTAATCAGTTTCAATTCTAAGCTCCCCCTGGTGAAGTTGGAACCCTGAAGTTCTCTGCCACTGCAGATTGCATGAATGGTAATTCATGCTAAAACTCACAATGCTTCAAGCAGCTAACCTGCAAACATATACAGATCTTTTCTTTTTTTAATGCTGTGGCAGACAAGAGTCAAGCAGGTTTGTTTCCTCCCTTCAATATTATCCCAACCTCATACATGCCTTAACTATACACCTCTGGGCATGCAATCCATGGCCTTGATTTCATGCCATCAGAAGATCATTTTGCTGAGCTGCAGAAGAGCCCTCACATTATTGAATTTGCTCTGTGGGGAAAGAAATAAAAAAAGGAACCAAATCAACAACTGTCTTTACACCTTGCCCATATGAGTTTCAGTAGTGAGTAGTCTGTCACTGATTTCTATGTATTTTGGATGTAGCCATTCTGCTATATGTGAACTGAATAACCCAGGAGAGATTCTCACATCCAGGATGGGTGCATGCCCTTGTATCACTGGATTTTTCATCCTGCTGTGGATGAAGATAAGGCAATGGTTAGAAAAGCTTCTGTGATCTTCATTAAGTCCTCTCTCATGGATAACTGTGGACAAGGATTATGACTTTTATTACAGACTTCACCTATTCTGGAGAGAAGAGTTTGTGCAAACCTTTCTGTTATAATTGTCAACTAAATTTTTCAGTAGCTGAAGCCTTTTCAAGGTAATCAGTTACCAAGTAATGCTATCTTTCACACACAAACTTTAAAGAAAGTTATTCTGGATTTCATGTATCTCTTTGTTGAACATTATTCCATTTAAGTCATCAAATTTTAATGACTCTTGTTGTCTTCTCTGTGATAAAAGCAAGAATTTCTCGTAGCACCATCTGTGGGATTTAGCTCAGTGCCGAGCTGAAAGTCAGAAGAAGACGTGCAAGGCCCAGGTTCAAAGTGATGCCTGTAACCTGACACTGAATATGAAACATGGCCCATAAACTGTAAATAGGCTGATTTCTTAACATCCTCATATATTTAATATCCACGTAATGCTTTAGGCTGGAGGAAATACAATTTTATTTTGAAGATCAGCTGTATAAAGTTAACATTTAAAACTCAGGAGTGGGTCATTCACTTGTGACCATTTTGACTTTTCTGAACACTTGTATAATTTTTTTCTTTATGATTTTTATCTAATAGTTGAAGTTTGCGGTTCAATCTGTCACCTGTTGAAGTAGGCAAGTATGTCTGGGGCAACAACAGGCATCTCATTAAGGAGATTAAATGAAAATTAGAAATAACCTTTAAAGAAAGAAAGGCAAGTTTAACATCTTTCTTTCCCTCTGCTCCCCATGACTATAATTCATACTCATTTCCTTAAGGTACCAGTCAGTATTTTATGAGAAGTGCTTTGACAGAAAGGTATCATGTATCAGGTCACCTTTGTTTTCTTCCCATTGCACTTCCTTTTCACCCACTCTCTGCTCTCTATGGCTCAATTAAAATTTATGAGACTCAGCTGTATTGAGAGAAGGCAAACTAGAAGCAACTTTCATTTGTAATTTCTGTAGGATATTATGTATTCTGAAAACTGTAAGTGGAAGTGTGTGCTGCTGTGAAGGTTTGCCCCTTATTTAAAGAGTATGACAAGCTTCCTGTCAAAAGCTTAGTCCAACAATCACTGAAATAAACGAGAATGTTATTTTTTATTTAACCAAACGCATGTTCAGACTTCAGAAATGAAATGTAGAGCACCACTGTTCTGTGCCTGATCATAGAAATGCTTTTTAATCAGCACTGATCTCCAGCTAGCTTCTCATCCTTCTTCAGACGTAGAATTTCACATTGCTCAGAGTATCACTGTCAGATTCTTTCCTCAGATTCAGCTCTAGTTCAAGCACTTCATCAAAGCTTCAAACCTTTGAATTTAGAGTTTTCTTCAGAAGCATGGTGCAGTTGCAGTGATAGGACTGAAAACTTTGGCAAAGGTATTTTCTGGGTATTAGAGATGAAATGTGTAACCTGTCTAACCTGCTATCCTCTGCAGGTCAAAGAGTAGGGTCATAGGATGGAAGAGGCCTGGAAATAATCTAGGTCAAATCCTACAAACTGTAAGTGTTCTGTACAGGGTCTATAGAACATCTATTTTATATGACCTTGTATATCACAGACCACATAATACTTTCTACCATCCTGTGGCAAACTGAAGATTTATGGTAAAGGATCAAAACTCAAAACTCTCCACCATACTTCAGAAAGAAAGCAGAATGTCTATCCTTTTCAGGATTCCTGCAGTTACAGGGTATCTGAGAGACAAAATCTTCACCATGCCCTTTTACCCATATATAACCTACACATAGCATTTCTAATACACAAGTTCCTCAGTTAACATTTGTCTGGAAGTGGCTTGTTATTTAGACAGTGTACAAGGAATGCACTACCTTTGGATAGGGAAAGAAGTTTCCTTCACAGGAAAAATTACTTAATGCCTCCCAAATGTGTAAGAAAAGTGAAAAACAGCAGCCCATTTGAGGCAGGGCTTATGTCTTAGTGGCTTATTAGAACTCTGAATGGAGAGCTGCCTGTTCTGCATTTCTTCACTTTCACACAATGTACAGACACAAAAACCCCATTACATTGAAATGGAACTTATTAAACTTCTCATGCCAAACAAGATAAAGGATTTAATAATGTTTTTAATGTCTATCAAATATACACTATTATAAAGAATCCCAGTTTCTATTTTTAACATTCAGTGCCATTTGAATGTTTTTGCAGGAGGGGATTTTAAAAGAACAGTAGGGCTATTTTTCTCTGTAAGCTTAAAAAATAAAATCTGTGTACTGCACATCTCAGTTATTAAGTGAATCTGTCATTCTAAATTGATTTGAGATGGATTCAGATTCTTTTTGCTAGTCCTTTGACAGGAGACAGTAATAATGCAGTAATTGTTTGAAGAAATATGAGTAATATATGTCATATTGATTTAGGAAACCGTTAAAAAACACAGAAACTTTTTTTAAGTGTTTTTCACACTTGTATGTAGGGCAAGCCCTTAGCTGAAAATATGATTGACAGCTGATTACAAGGAATATCACTACCTTGGTGTTGAAATGGCTAAGCTACAAGAGTCAGAAACTTATTGAATTAGAAAAATAATTTTAAATAGGACTTCAAATCTCTGCACAAAATTATTTCGTGCTACAAGAAACTTGTAGACTAAATTAGCTGGTTAATATTGATTCCTCCAGTAGTCTATTAAGTGTAGACAGCTATAACTATGTTCAAATGTTGATATGCCATCATTTGCACATGAAGAAGAAGAGTAGGTTGGCAAAATTTACCCAAAGCACCTCTAACTTACAAAAATCTGTAATTATATGGGCATGTATAGACCTCAAGATTTTTGTCCTAACAAGAAAAATAGCATCTTAAATTCATTTAAGAGCTCCTTCTCTATGATATATTAAATACACAAGTTTGGGTTGGAATACAACTATGGGATTAATTCTGCTAAAAAAGAAAGCAATTGACACTCTAATGCTTCCTTACTTAATCTTCATATATAATTTATTCATCATACACTGCCATACAGTGCTAAATCATTTAAGAATAAATTTTCATTGTAAGAGGAACATCACTGTAGTTAGATCATTATGTATTTCCAAGAAAATGTAATACTCTAGAAAGAAGGAAATATTTTTAGCTTTCTTATCTTCAATTTATTTGAGCTATCTTGTTTTCTCTCTCTTTTGTCGAACCTTCAACTTTTAAGCTCTCATTCAGAAGAAAGCCTCTGAATTGCTAAGTTTAAGCATACATGTAAAGATTATGAGACTTAAAGTTGTATTTTTTGAACATGGTTAATTATTTTACTAAACAGAAATTATTTTTACAAGTTAAGAACATACAGAACTTTCTATGCTTGCTGTCCTTGGCATAAAAGTCACTCATTATACCTCTTTTTAATCTCTTTGACAGTAAAAGTCTTCTGCAACATAGATGGTCAGCCCTATATCAACTGTTCTCCAGGAAGCAGAATTAAAAAAAAGTCACGCGAATAAAAAACTCACGTGTTAGACTCTCTGTGTTTTAGTTTCTGCCTCTGAGTGTGGGTGGCAATACTCTTACCTAATTTAAATCACTAAGAAATTGTGTATTTGGTTTAAACATGGCAGCTGTGTGGAATCCAATTCCCAAAGCATTAAGTCTAGTGACATTTTAAGCATTTTGGAATGTCCTGTGGTATGCTTTCAGCAACAGCTCCAAAGGGGTCTCCTTAGTCGTGCTTGCCAACCCAATCTTCATGTCTCATGTCCTACAACACTTGAAACAGAGAATGCCTATTTTGAGGAAACTGAAGTTTGTCTTGGCATCTTCAAAAAGGATAATTTGCTTTCTGGAGGTGTTCTCTGTTTTCATGGGATAATTAGAGTTTGGGACTACTGCTTTGGAAATGATGACTAAATTTTAGGTGGCTAAAATTAGGGGAAATAATTTTCCTTCCATGCCTTGCATACACCTGGGTTAATAATCAATCTCTACTCTGAGACATAATTATATGTTCTATATAATTATATATTCTAATATAACTGAAAATTGTATGAAATACAATATGCTAAAACCTTTAGTAAGGTATATAAAATATTAATGTGAAGAATTGTGTGCATAATACTATAATCTTTTATTTGAATGCAAGCTGGAGGTAAATTTTAGTCTTCAACTTCTAATGGCTATATTTTGTTGCCCAGTTTACAGGCTTATAATATGGCGCTTGCTCTATGTTTCTCAGCCTCCCTTAAGTAAAATGTGAAAAATTAAAGTGGAAGATTTATATCAGAAATTATATCAATTACCTGTGATAATAATGTAATTTTTATATGTGTATGTTCTAAGAACTTTAGAGAGAATATTTCATAAGAGAGAATATTTCATAGTACCTTTATATTGTTCTTTTTGCTTAAACTTGCTGTATTTTTTCCAATACTTTATGGTACCTATATTTCAATATTATTTTTTTGTAGTAATACAGCATGGTGGTTTATCACTTACTACATGATCATGACATAAAATTCAAGGTCAATACATGGCATTTCAGATACACCTGAAAGCTTCCTGACCAAGAGTAAAAAAAGGAATAATGGAGGTGCTGATACTTTGCATAGGAATGTTAGAGTTTCTGATTTCTAGCTTTTTAAATTTTATTTTAAAATGCTACACTTTCCTGACTTTCAATTTTCTTATTCCTTGCAGAATGTTCTAATGAAATCTTTTTTCTAAAGTAATAGAGAGACGTATCTGAAAATTTGTATCAATGAATTTTAAGGGATTTTGCTTCTTTTATTTTTTTTTTTTAGTAAGGGAAAGCTTAATCTTATATCTCTGTTTATTCCCAATTCCATCTCCAACCCTTCTACCAGCAGGTAAATGCAGAGACAGCCTGCTTTTGCTGAGTACCTGGTAAACAAAAAGTTCTCACAGCAGCCCAACTTCTGAGAACCTTTTAAGCTTTTGATTCTTCCCTAGCATTGGTAAATCTGTCTAGTCCTGTAAAAATCATAAACTCCTCAGTCCTCAGTGAAGACAGAAGAATAAACCACATTTGCTTTTTCTACAACATGCTGTTTTGGGGATATGCTGTTCTGAAATACATTAGGATAATGTAAAATGCAAATTACTACTGATTTTCCAGCATTTTCACAAATGCCTTGTCCAATTACCCTCAAACTTTCTAGGGGAAAAGAAAAGAAGTCATCTTCTTTTAGCATACCACACAAGAGAAATTTCTAATAGAACAATCTGAAGTTAAAATTAGATGTAAGGGCTTAATTGAGTTTTTAATGGAAGGTATTACAACCTTAACCATGGAATGACTACCACAGCTCCATAATACCATCTATTTCAGAAAATCAAAAAGCTTTAGAGACAGACTGCCTGACAGATTTTTTGGGAATTGAGAGCAAAACAACTATCCAAGAAAGATCTGTGTTTATTGCCATGTTGATATTGCCATATATTGTATATTAAGGAAAAAACCTCATGTGACTAACTAATCATTGCCACCATTTGTGTTGAAAATCTAGAAAACCAAGTATTTTGGGGACTGTGTTTACTGAAGTCAGATGAGCAATTCTGGGTTTTCATATACATAACATATGACAAAGTGTTATAAGAATCTAGCCTTAATTCACATATTAACACAGTAATTTTTCAGCTTTTGGCTAAGGTGCCACAACTTTTCTTACCTGGGTCAGCTCCATAACAATCACACTTATGGTTTGTAACACATCTGAATGTCTTGGACAAAAATTTACCTATGGGAGTAAATAGCTTTCCTCCTACACTTTTATGCCTCAAGTTTGGCCTTAAGAGACCATTTTTATGCAGTTAATCAGACCTGCATTAATTTCACCTAAATTTAGGCATTTAACTTAAGTGGCAAAATTGTGATTGGCACTGCTATAGGTCATTCAGGTCTCCATTGACTGTGTGAATAACTGACAGGAATAGTACTTGGTTCAGTACCTAAAACCATCTGGGATAAATATTATTCAGTGTGCTCAGTCCTCCCAAGTCAGGCGACACGTGAATAGGAAGAAAGCGATGTTGACTTCAGTCTCTAGTGTGGTATCCAAGACAGATCTGTCTTATAAATAGAATTACCTTTTGCTGCTGGATTAAACCAGCCTAGATTTACCAGATTTATCCCACTAATGAGCTGAATTGCACAGGTATGTTTCTGAAAGCATCTATTTCTCTTATCATCTCTCAGTTACTGACCAATGGACACTGTGCTTCTTTCTTGGTTTTAAACTAAATCTTTAGTCATATGCAATTTTGGTTTTGTTTTCTCTTCCACATTTTTAAGACGGGTGGAACTGAGGACAGAGGCAGTCTGTGGAATTTTAGGAAATTGTGGAGTAGCAATCAGTGGATATACATCCAAGTGGAGACCAGTGATGAAAGGGTTCCTCAGGGGTGAGTGGCAGGGACAGTGGGATTGAGTGTACCCTCAGCAAGTTTGGTGATGACACCAAACGGTGTGGTGCAGTTAACGTGCTCGAGGGAAGGGATGACGTCCACAGGGACCTGGACAAGCTTGGACTATGCAAACTTCATGAAATTAAACAAGACCAAGAACAAAGTCATTAACCTGAGTAGAGGCAATCCCAAGCACAAAGACAAGTTGAGTGGAAAATGCATCAAAATCATCATGAGTAGCAGGTCAAGGGACGTGATTCTTGTCCTCTGCTGCACTCTCATTAGAGGGACATGTCTCCTCATTGGACAAATGCCTTTAAACTGAAAAAGAGTAGACTTAGTTTAGTTATAAGGAAGAAATTCTTTACTGTGAGGGTAGTGAAACATTGGAACAGGTTGGCCAGAGAAGTTGTGGATGTCCCATCCTTGGAGATGTTCAAGGCCAGGTTGAATGGGGCTCTGGGTAACCTGGTCTAGAGGAAGATTAGTCTCTCTCCATGGTAGCAAGTTGGAACTAGGTGATCCTTATGGTCCTTTCCAATGCAAACCATTTAATTTTTCTAAGATATGTTAGAGGCTATACATTTTGCTCTTTAAATAGCTACACAGTGGCACCTGTGATGGTGTCTCTGTTGTAGCTGAGCACTGATAGTCAGTACTTGTACTGCTTGTGGATGACTGAACAAAATGAGGTTTTTGTTTTTTTTTTTTTTTTATTGAGGCCCTGTACTCTTCCTAGAGTAGTACAGATTTAGCAGTCCTTGGATTTCATTAATTTTCTGATTTATATTTCAATACTTTTTACTTTTATTTTTAACCACTCAAGAGGTTTTCATCTTATTTTCACACCTATAATGGCATTGATATATCAACTTTCAGTCTATAAAATTGTAGATCTTTATGTTTTCTTCAATGCCAACAGGGATCCTTCTGTTCAAAAATACAGTAGATTCCCAGTTATTATAAGATGTTATAGATCTTTATGTCATGGAAATAATTTTTGGTAATTTCTGTCTATACAGACATCATCTCAAGTTGCATCAAATTTGAGGTGGCAAAGACGGATGTGTAAAAGTGTTTTTTCTTAAATATAGTGCATTTATTATTTATAAGTGGATTTCTCTTCTTCTAAGGATTCAAAACACATATCTATTGCACTTAATGGAACAAAAAGAATGCTAGAATTCGAGATAATTTTAGTAACAACAGATACTTAAACGTGCCAGAAAATTAAAAAAAAAAAAAAGTTTGGAAATTTTAGGAGGCCATTTTAATTTATATTTTGAGAACAGAAATTTTGGAATCTCTTTGGCTGGAAGTACGGCAATTACTTTTGTTATTCTCATTATATTATACATCTATGCATGCCACAGCACTCTCAGCATGAGTCTTTTCTCAGCCTTGTTGTTCTGCTCTTAGGTAATTCATTCTTTCTTTAATTTTGCTGACTCCCCTTTCTGAACCCACCAGACTAATTTATCTCTGGATATGGCACTACATGTTTTGTTATGACAAAAAAAGAGGAATTACTGATGGTCACAGCTGGTAGTTTTCTGTTGCAGGAAGATTGAGAGACTAATTCAAATCTTGAAGCAGCAAATACTGCTTTGAAATGTATTGAAGATCATGGAACTGTACTAAATAAATGACACTACATACATTACTCATGCCTTTTCCATTTAGAACTTAACATTAAAGAGTTAAAATTAAGGCCAATCTATGTAGTGTTCAATAAAGCTTTACTATATTTTTTGCATATAAAAACTATCTGTGCAGATAGATTTTTAAGTCATTTTTACTTCTCCCTGGTTCTCTCATATATGTTATTTCAGTTTTTTCTATACTACATAGATCTCCACCACCAAGTGGTGCTTTTGAGAATGCCATACCTTGACTATGTGAATAATCTAAATGAAAATCATATTTTGTTTCCAAGACTTGCAATTTAGAATCAATGAAAAGTGGTATGGGTTGCCAAAATGTTGACTTTTTAATGATTTGTATCAAGATCATAGTTTTTTAACATAAAATAATAATAATTGTATAATCTATATGATACATACTTTTATATGTTTATATGAATAGATCATGCTGCCCTGTAGGAAATATTCAAAGGCATTATGAAACTGAATTGTGGATAAGCTACAATCATCCTGAATAAGAAGGGACATGAGATTGGATTCTGTTAGTATCTGCAGCATCCACCTTTTCTCTCCATCAGCTAGGCTTAACTAGAATGACTCAGAGTAGCTCAACAGCCTATTCAGATAATTTACCTGCACTCTGACACACTTAAGAAAGACATGCATTTGTCAGTAATTTACATGCCATGGTAATTAGTTTGCTCTATTAGCTACAAATATGGCTCACTGTGGATCACTGCAGCACATTGGGCATTTAACTCTTCCATGGTCAGCTATTCTTTTGGTCCTGACCCGAAGTTAACTGCTGATCTTAAACACCTGTCTTAAAATAGATGCCTGTTTCTCTCTATCAACCAGATGCCTGGTTATAATGTTAATAATACATTTTCAAGTTACTCTCTCTGCCACTGGCTTAAGATTTGAGATTTTCAGGTTGTAGTAGGCTGCAATGATTCTTAATGATGATAAAAAAAAATAAAAATATACAGTATAATAGATAGCAAGTGTGCTGTGATAATACTTTACTCTTCTTCATCTGTTTTTTATAACTAGTCTTGTAAGTTGTGGAACCTCAGAAGCCTACAACTAGTGCTTCAATCCCCCAGCCATGGAGGGTTGGCTTTAAGTGTAATCATGAACCCCTGAGTTAGGGTGAGAAAGATGCCTCTCCCACAGTTCATTGCAAACATACATAGATTTATATAAGATAATGATATTCTATTGGCCTGGTGGTTTGATTACCCTAGTTCAGCCCCTATCTCCCATAAATGTTTAACCCCTGGAATGTTCTCTTCTCCCCATGCTTCCATTGGGCCCATTTTGATGCTTTCCTCTGCCTTTGTTACTCTGTTGGCTAGCCCTACCCCTAGTCCCACCTCCGCGCCATTTTCTCCTGTATCCATTGGACCCTGCCCTTCAGCTCCTCCCCTGTCACCCCATACAAAAACCCTGTGCCCTCAGATTGCTCTTGTCTTTGTCCCTGAACTCATTTTGGCTTGTATAGAATTCCTGTGTCTCAATAAACTTGGTTGCTGCCAATCACACAAAGAACCATCCTTGCCTCTTTCTGTCAGCATCGTTATTGTTAGCAGCCTCTGGGCTTGGAAGCACAGGACAAGGACACTCCAGGAACCTTGGTAGCACCCATGCTGCTACAGTAAGTTACTGCTAAAACTCTTGTCTGCACCAGAATCATGCCTGAGAATTTATATTTTCTCTGTGCCTCCTTGTAAAAGATGACCTTCTTTCCTCTTCCAATTTTTGCCAAAGCCAAATGCACAGTGCCTATCTACTTCCATACAAAGGTGTCCATGGAGGAGCACCAGTGAACCAACATCCTCAGACCTCCAGGACGCCAGGCAGTAACACCTGAAGGAACTTGCCCAGGAATTTGAACACTGAACTCAGTCTTGTGTTTGTCGTCTGCAATCACCAGTGCTCTCTGCATGAATGAATTTAAACACACACATATAAATATCAGACTAGTAACAAATGGACTAAGGAGCTCCTATAATTTTAATAATTAAATCTCAGAAATTTTAGTATCACAAAGAAATAAAAGATTTTTAGTTCTTTTCTTTTCATCCCTCTTATATCAGTGAAGAATCTTTTCAATATGTTAAAGATGACATTTCAGTTTTCAAAATTTGGACCTTTGTTAGCATTGTGATTATTTAATGATTTATACTCAGTATGCATTCAGTCACAGACATGAGAAAGAAAACATCTTAGAAAGTCTTGGGTACATTACCACGATAATTGTATCATCAAGGACTTTGAAGCACAGACAAAATACATGAAACAGAAGAACATTCACTATTCACTGAAGAAGGTGCAAAGGAAAAATATCTATACTTGCGCAGTAAATAAGGTCAAAATAGGCAGAAGGTAGAGGGAATTCACTGTCAAGTCTGGTGAGCAGAAAATGGAAATTGTTTTTCTAAAATGCTAGTTGTTATTTAAAAAAAAGATTCTTTTACAGATGCATTTTGCAGAATGTTGATACTTAATAAACAGATGGCTACATAACAGATTTCAGCTGGAGAGTACCCATCAAGGGACAGAGAGTGGAGATATGACCTTGTGTTTCGAGGCAGGAGTGAGAGAAAAAAAAACGTGTGCATTCATTCTAAGTACCTGTCTGGAAGCCTGCAAAGTCAACTTGATTCAGTGAGCTTTAGGGAAGCAAGAAGAGGTTAAAGGAGTCACCAGGTGACTAAATATAGAAGGTATCTTAATACAAACCAAGAAATTATCTTCTTGAATATAATTTTTGTCCTTGTTTTAAACTCTCAAATAAAGATCTTCATTTGCAGCAGGCTGGGTTGTTATATCTCACAGCTGTGCTGAGACTGACAGTAATATCGCGGGAAAAATGAATATGGGTTTGATTTGGGAATGCAGATACTTAAACCTTTTTAATGAGGCTTCAGAAAGGAAAATAGTGGTAGCTGTTTGCAACAGTGCTGTGCCAGGGTTGTGCCTTTCTGAATCAAACGGGGTCAGATGAAAAAATCTTTTATTACTTTTAAAATGCTGATTTAAGAGTCTGTCAACATCTTGAAACACTTTTCAGTACGTATGTTCCATTATGGAGACAGCATTCACTGAAAGAATATGACAAAATATTTTTTATTCAATATAGGTGGTAGCAAGAATGACTGACCAATGCCATCCTTATAGAATAATACTGTATATTGCATTAGAGAAAATAATTTACTCTATAAAACATTCTTCTACATTTTAACAACAAAGAGGAAGTTTTATTCTCCACTCACTGTTTCAGAAAGCCCTGTGTTTTTATCTCATGAGAACATAAAAGCATGGCATTTTAAAAGGTAAAGATGTTGACACTTGGTCAGATACAGAAAGATTTCTCTTCAACAACACTAGTTTTCACACTTTTCAAAGCTTTTCCTGGAGAACTTCAGAGAAAATCCTCTCTGTACCATAACCAAGTAGAAATTTAAACAATTTGATCTTCAGTGTTCGTCATGTTTCTGGAGTTGCACTGAAAAATTTACTACGTTTTTTCACAACTTAGTAGTTCCAAGAAAAAAAAAGAAACAGTTTTGTAGTGATGGTTTAGGTGTTGATGATAAAAAAAGGCTGATTTAGGCCATTAAAGCAGGAGTGTTTGCCATCTGGAAGAGCTATATACTATATAACATCTGTTGATTTCAGTCTCCAAAACATCACTAACATACAATTAAGAAAAGCAGTGACTATGTATAAACATAGGTGACCATTACTGGAAGAAACACTCTACAATAGATGTAATTTTGATACCATGTAATTCAACAATGCTCCATGCAATATTAATGGCCCTTTGCAACTTATTCTAATTTTAAAATTCATTACTAAATTATTCAGCAGTATATAAAACAGATGTATGGCCCTGAAGCACCCAAATTGCTTTATCTGGTATAAATTTATGTTTTTACAGTCTGCGTGCAATTTGTCCTTTAAGTCTCATACAGAATCAACGGATCTTTCCAGGTGCTATGACTCACCTTCAGTTTCCTTATTCCCCTGAAAGGTTTCACTTGTGCTCCCTTATTATCTGTTTCAACACTAAATGTCAAGATTTTATGTTTTGTTTAATTGGAACTGTTGCTCAAACCTTGATAGGCATATATTATAGGAAAACAGAACACAGAGAAAATGTTTTATTTTTCTTGCAATACCTATTTGCATTTGCTGGAGGTTAGAACTGACTTCTTTATCCAAGCATCCTGGGTCTTTTTCTCAGAAAAGATATGAACAAGGAAAGAGCCTTACGCTTTTGAAAGACTAATTCAGATTTCTCCTATAAGTGACAATACGCGCTTGGATGCTTTTTGCACCTTCATCTCCCATGAATGTTGTGGAAAATGTTTTGGGGGAAATTATGTGACCTGGTTTATAATTCTGTATGACAGTTTTGGTAGCAATAGAGAAGGAGAGGTGTTTTTTTCCCCCTCTGTTGTGTGTGAATTGATGACAGGATGACATGACAGGGAGTTTGGTTGAACTGTTTGTCTTAATATATGGAATAACAAAAGGTGGAGAGATATTTGTCCAATTATAGTACCTGAAACGTGTAAGCTGATAAGGTAAAACAGGCAAAGCATAAGGCCACAGGATAAGGCTGTCCAAAGTACAACATGGTATACCAGCAAAGAAGGAAATGATACATCCATGTCACTTCCTTTAAAGTCCAAGCTATGCATGACATCCAAATGCAAAAAAAAAAAAACAAAAACCCATGAACATTATATATACACACATATATATATATATATATATATATATATATATATGAGACTGGTTCACTCCCAGCATCCCCTGTGCTTGTATATTAATCACCTGCAGAAAGTTCTCTGTAAGATTATTGGTTTGAAAGGGCTGCAAAATTCTACGTATTCCTAATACCTCTTTCCTATTGAACTCTCCCCCTCAAACTCCCCCTCTATCCTGTCTTACATAAGTTGTGTTCACCCTGGCCCTTGGCCCTTTTGGTGCACCCCTTTGTACCGTGTTCGCCTTCATCCAGTTTGTTATTTTCATATTAATAAATCTTCCTTTTTGGGTCATCAATCTGTTCCCGTCCCTCATTTTTAATTGCCAAGTTTGAAGACCTCTCGCAGATCTCCCAGGCAGTCTAGAAGTCTGTCCATCTGGACCAGACCACAAGCAGATGCAGGTTTGATCTTTAGATTTACTACTAAAATGGAAATCTTACTGGGCTAGTCTCGTGTATAGTTACCCTGTTGTGCATGTGATCAAGAGACAGTTCCAAGTTAACTCCTTGGGACTGAGTCTGGCTTAAACAGCTTTGCATAGTTTAAAGGCTGTACAGGCACAATACCTTTTAAAATTGTGTTAGAATGCTTTTATGTGGTCACGTAAACATTTCTATTGTTATGCTCTAGACTTGAAGCAAGACTTCTTCAGCATGGTAATTAGCTGGAGTACATTGTGATACACAGAAGCTGAGCACTAACTATGCCACAGCACAGGTTTAACCCAGTTGGCAGTCTGCACCTAGAGTAAAAATATGCCCCATGCAGGATTCATTCTGTATAATTTCGAGAACTATCAGTTCTGTGTCTGAAGCTGAATGAATTATCTTAACTCTCCCCATTGTCATTAGACAAAAATTAGAACCCTCAGGAGGCTTTTTTTTTTTCTGATTTATCTTAGATGTCATTGGGTGAGATGAGTTTCTTCTTGAAGCTGTTTGCAAAGAACTTGAGGATGACTAGGACAGACATAGAGTGAAGATGACTAAGTTAGTGCTAATAAATTATATTCCTGTTGCAACCCCTCACTACCCAATTCCCATCCCCCATAATCAGAATGATTCAAATATTTAAACTTCCTCCAGTGCGTCTATATGAAGCTTGGTATACTTCTTCCATGTAGGCCTTAATTTTGAAATGCCTTGAGAAATGCTACCTTGCTTTTCTAAATTGTTCCTATTCTTATAGAAGCCCTCTGGTTCCTGTGAGTGGCATAGCATTAGAAATAACATCAAATAGCTTATTTACTTTTTCTTTTCCCACCTAGTACATTGGAAGTGAGAAAGATTTCCCTGAAAAAAAAAAAAAAGTAAAGAAACCTGTCCAAAATATTGAAAGGTGAGAAGAATATTACATAACAGCTACAGAATCTGCTTTTCCTTTTTCCTTGAATAGGCAATATAGGGAAAATTGCTCAGCTATAGAGTTAAATAGGAGTAATCCCAAGTGGTGGGTAGAAGGGCACTTCATAGTCATGTAATCAACTGAAAGAGCATTTAGAAAGAACAGACAGCTGGCCCAGTCCAAACATCAGCAGCCAAGTGGGAGAGTTTGTCATTCTGCAAATGGCAAAATAACAAACACCTGACCTGAAGATAATAGGTTAATTGCTTTAATATTACATTTTGCATTGATGTTTGTTTTAATGTTGTGATGGATGAAAAAAGGTCATTTTTTTAAAATTCAGGCCTTCCAGAACTGAAAATGCCTGCTCAGTGGTCTGATGTAAAAAATCTCTTAGGTGACAAAATGAGTTGCATGCAAATGACAAGTGGGCTTGATGTGCCCTGAAAGCATTCAGCTTGGAGTGACCTGTGATCATAAATTACTGGCATGCTGCATCAGATCCTAGTCTTGTAATTTCATCAAGATCAACAAGATGCAATCTTGAAAACTGTTTGCATGATGTGAGGACGAATTGATGCCCTTGTCCTTCCAGACTGCTGGATCTGATGCTCAGGAGCCTGACTACTTTGTGTCTCTAAGTAGCAGTATAAGGCCATTGTAAATAATTAAGTAGAAATTTGTTACCCTTTTGTCAAATGTATTTGTGATGTTACTCTTCATTCGCCTCCATTAAGAAATCCCTTGATTAAATTTTAAAGTCTTAAACAATTTAAAGGGCTGAGAGCACAGGACACAAACTATAATCTGAATGTTTTGCACAGGAAAGTCATATTCTCTCTGGGAGAAAAGAAAATAATGTCAAGTATTTAATATGCAATCCCATAATTCTCTTTCAAGACTATCAAAATTTGATTACCAACTCAGTGACTGGTGCTTGTAGGTCATTTATTTTCTCATTTATTTGCTTTTAGAGATGCAGAATTTCCTATTCAATATACTTACAAATGTTTCTGTACAAATAGAATGTATGTCTGAGAACTTAATCCGATGCAGTTGTATCAAGAGGATGCATATAGAGTAGTCCATAAAAATGTGGATTCTTTGGAATATATATTCCTGGTCCTAATTTAAGAGCCTGAATGCTATCAATAAATATTTGCTAAATTTTCTGAAAAGTTTAGGAAAGAGACACAGTATTTTTAATAACAAATAGAAAAATTAAATACCATTGTCTTGTTTTCTGCATCTGGAGAAGTGATTGGTGGTCCTTTTTTTAATTATATACCTCTTCAAAAATATATATACATGTATGAAACACACATTATCATGCATATCTTGAAGTAGGCATATAACATTAATAGTGGCAAAAGTCACTGTGCCTTGAATGAAAATACAATGTACACTCCAGGAAAAAGAAACTTTATCGGGGATTAGCAGGTATTCCCACAGCAGAGAGTTTAATTTTGGAACAGAGCACACATCATTAATGTTGACCTAATGAACAAAAAATATTGCTGTGCAGACCTAAGTGCTCTTAGAAAAAATTAGTTTTTTAGAGGTGATGATTAAGAGGGATAAAATGATTAGCTGGGATGGAGTACCCCTAATATGAGGAAAGACTAAGAGAATTTAGATTCTTCAGATGGGAGAAGAGAAGGTTTCAGGGCGACTGAAATGTGGCATTCCTGAAGGGAGCCTATGGGAAAGATGAAGAGAGAGTTTTTACAGGGGTGTGTAGTGACAGGACAAGGGGGAATGGCTTCATGCTGAAAGAGAATAGGTTTAGATTAGATATTAGGAAGAAATTCTTTACTTAGAAGATAGTAAAGCACTGGAGCAGGTTGCCCAGGGAAGTTGTGGATGCCCCACCGCTGGGCAAGGTTGAATGGGGCTCCGGGCAACCCACTCTAGTAAAAAGTGTTCCTACCCATGGCAGGGAGTTGGATCTAGATTATCTAAGGTCCCTTCCAACCCAAACCACTTTATTCTATGATTCTATGAAATAGATAATTGTTCTATTTTGTTTCCTTAAGTTTATACACTCAGTTACAAATAATGACATTCCTTAAAGATACATATAATTTTTTACCTCAGTCCAGTGAAGCAGTAAAAAGTAAAAGTATTCTAGTACAGTACATTTAAAAAACACTCCCGTGAATAGCAGCTCCTCAGTCATTATACCACACTTGCACTCCCTAACTAAAATGCTGTGAAAAATGACAACTCCCTTTCATAGAATTTAGTCCCCAACTAATATCTGAACACCCACTTAGAAGATTTGTGTCATTAATATATATTGCAGACAGTGTATGCACTCTTTAGACCTTATATTTGAAATACATGTACACTAAGTATTTGCATACAGGAAATGATTACTCATCCAGTTTTCACATCAAACAGATCTAATTACATCTCATTTTCCTAATTGCATGCTCTCATTTCAATATTTTATGATGTTGGGTTAGATACTTTCCCCCAGTTCAACTTTATAAAACTCTCTGTAAAATAAGTTTCTCCGCCTCTCCTCTGCCAAATCTCATTTTTTCCCTAAGCTTGATCCACACTGTCCCTCCAGCTAAGTGCATATAGTTTATTCTGAAATAGATAGGCTGTTTCTAAGAAAACCTACATATGTAGCACTCTAGGTATATCTACATCTTCTAAATAAATGAGCTGACTCCACAGACAACATTTTCAATGTCTGTCAGAGAGCAAGCCAGGCTTCTATACTGAGCTTCAAAAGCATGTTCAGCAACTGTTAGTGACTGCAGGCTGTGTAATGACTACCACAGAGAACATTATAAAACACAAGCTGAGCAAACCTACAGGCACGATGGACTACATTATGTTGTCCAAAGTATGGTAGACATAATAGCTCAGTAACAGAAAAAAATCCCCTTGTATGTACTTGTCAGAGTTGTGGCCCAGCAGCAGATTTTATCTTTTTAGTTCCTTCATGGGGAAGTCTACAGTTCTTCAGAATTGCAATCGCAGGAAAATACTGGTTTTACAAAAAATTCCAACAAACTTATGATATCTGAGGTCCAGTTTCTACTCTGGACACTGCTGATCTAAATTTGGCAAGCTCCATTGAAGTCAGTGATTATTTTTGACAGAAAGTGGGCCTGTGTTATGCAATAGTTCACTAGTTGTCCAAAGAACTTCAAAAAAATAAAGGAGAGTTATGCCTCTTGAACAGGATGACATAGGAAAATGAATTATTTTGGGGCATTTGGTATTCTCTTTGTTTAGAATCTTTAACTCACTTACAGTAATTTATATTGCAATGTTGAACATACAAATAAACATTTCCCAGAAGAACTTTTAAAATAATCTTTTTGATCCACTTTCATAAAATTTTAATGCACAGACCTTCAAGTCTGCAGTGTATGTACTGAAACTTGCTTTGCAGTTTCAGTATTGGAATAGTCTATAAAGTACCCACAAAAATTGCAAGCAGATACCATAATCCCAGTGCAGCTCTGTGAATTGTAAGTTTGTCTGTTTGTGGCCACAGAAATCTATACCACAACAGTCACGTAACCAGGGTGTGGCTGGGCCAAATTCCAGGTCAAGTAACTGCTTTCTGCCCCCTGAAGTACATTTGCTAATTTTAACTGAATAAAATAATAGTCTTCCTTTTCTCTCCAAACAGCTGGTTTGCTAAGTGCCTTCAATTATGTCCTAGGATCCTTGTCAGAGGTGGCTGGACCTTGCTTGTTTTGATTTGTTTATGCAAGTATTCTTCTACCATGGCTAATTATTTCCAATGTAATACTGCCTCTGACTTTATTTGAGCCTCTGCTGTTATTCACTTATTTATAAAGCAAAGCCCTTACTATTTGGCAGTTATTAGCAAGCTGTGGTATGTGCACTACTGAGAGATAAGAAAGAAACCTTGATATCATGGGCACTGATTACTGGCAAAATGTGACATAATTGATCACTGTTCTACCTCTGTTGCCTAGTTACTGAAATAGAAGTTCTTTTGGGCAGAATGTGTTGTCCAGTGCTCATTTAAAAGAGAAAGAAAAAAATAAAACAGATATATGAACATGATTTGTTGGCATACACTGTTGTGGAATATCCTTTGTTAAGTACAAAGGGTCACAGGAGAATATGTGTATGAATATGAATATGAATGTGTATACACACACACATGTATATATGCACACACATACATATTTTTCATACCTACATATACATATATATATATATATATATATGTATATACATGAGAAATGTGTATGCAATCACAAGCATGTTGGCCTGTGACTGTGCCACTGGTTCTTGGAAACTTCTCTCGGTGGAACCATTAATTGAGGGTGATATTGAGAATATTTTAGATGAGCTTGTCCCAGCAGCCCAACTTCAGCTGATACTATGCTGTGAAAGCTTTCTTACTGTGCACTCAATTCAAATTTCAGGGGTAGTTTCTCACACCCTGGCATAGGCATTCTCTGCTTATAAGCATTTCTTTATATAAGCAAGTAACAGATATCTTTTCTTCACTGTTTCTGGCTCGCTGCAACACTTGCAAATGCATTATCATAAATCTCTGTATGTATATGTAAATACTATCTTAAAAAAAAGGAGAAGAAAAATTCTACGGGGGACTCAGCTCCTTTAGAATCTGAGCAAGGATAGGTCTCAGTGAAATTGACAATGTTTAAGTCACTAGGTTGTATATTTTTTCCCTACTTATAATTATACCTTTGTGAAAACCTTGCTGTTTTTAAAAATACTGTATAGTTATTATTATTTTAAGTTTACTTGGTTTCATCTCAGAATGCACCCATTAAATTACATAGCGTAGATTGGAGTCCTGTTTCCAGTCTGAATGGAAGAGATTTTTTTGCCTTTAGAAAAGCAAAACCAGAAAAAAAAAAAGTTTAGAAAGGTAGAATAAAATAAGAATGTCTTGCTGTTTGGTAGGTGATTTAACATTTGAGCCTCCGTTATTTGCATATCAAAATAAGACATAAAAGCAGCTTGAAAACAACAACTGCAAAGCTACCAAAAATCATATTTAACTCAGACTGGGATAGACTGATCTATTGTATATATTTATGTTATTTTTGGAAACACAGAAAAAAAAAACCCATGTACGGAAACACCTGAGACTGAAGCTCATTGTAACTGCATTTGCTCATTACTGAAATTCTTTTTGCATTGAATTTTCTGCTCTCAAGTTTTATTTCCTCTAGAGTTTCCTGGGCTCTTCTCTGCAACCTTTTTTTCTTTTTTTGTCTTTACTTCTTTTTGCTCACCTTTTTAACTCACTTGAAAACTGTTCTTCCTACTCCTGGGGATGTAACTGTTTTTTCTGGATATTGTTTGGAAATGGAACTCTTTTAACAAATATAAAGGCAACATTAGGCTGTACATTTTACTTCTAAACTAAAACAACATATGCAGCTAACTCTATTTTGCTATCATTAAAGAAGAATCAAGTAAGTGGAACAAAGAACTCTATATACAAATCATAGAAATTCACTTTCACCCAGACATGTAGTCACATAGACCAGCTGGTATAAATTGACATTTCCTTCAATAGACCTCTACCAGGTGAAAACAGCTGAGCATCTGGCATCTATTTAGTGGATAAAATATGAAATCCATTTGCTGTTTCAATATACATCTATGCTTTCAATGGATAGAGGGGCTGTTTGAGTGTGAATATCAATCTTCATGTTATTAGTCAACAGATTAAAGCTAATCTGAGAAGCACTGTTGATTACATACATATTTGGATTTTAACAGGCTCATGGTTTTGCAAAACTGTGATTAATTATATGCCTGGCTGGGTGAAATGGGATTAAATAAGTCAATAATTTATTATGGGAATTTTCATCGATTTAGTGTGCAAATCATCAGTAATAGCACGCACTGTGCCAAAGAGTGAGTCAAACTGAGCTCATTGAAAAGTCTCATATAAAACTCGACTCTTTAGGGTAGTTCAGACACATGATTGACAACACTTGAGATTCATATAGCTCATCATTTTGGTCTGGCCTAGTAAGAGTTTGGCCTTTTTGCTACGAAGTCAGAGAATTATTACCCATGCACTTTCTCAGAGATGACTTCTCTGTTCCATACTCACTCTTGTGATATTCTTTCAAACTCTGCTTTTTTTCATTTCCTTCATTAGATTTTTCGAGTCTTAATTGCTGGAAAAGAGTAATTGGCATTCTTTTAACTCACAACAAAAGTAGTGATGTTTTAGGGTTATATCGTCAATGTGTAGTTCCCATTTGTGTTTTGTGAATAGGTGGTTGTGTTTTACACTTCATTTTGAAGGTAAGTGCAGCTCAAAGCATTCAGTGCAGCTATTAAGTGCAGCTTAAAGCATTCATTTTAAAGCAGGAAGTTGGCACGTAGGGGAGAGACTGTAGCTGGGAAGCTTTGACAGAGCAATCAAGGGCCATCAACACTTAATGGCTCTACACCAGTGGATCAATGTGCTTGCTAGCAGCAGGGCCATTGACTTTGAACAACTCTGCCCAGAAGCGGAAACGGTGCATGTTCATGTCAGAGCTGGGAAATTTGCAGCATAAGCTCAGGGGGTTGAAAGAGTCACAGACTGTTTAAAAAGGGGGAAGCTTTTGGTGCGAACTGGGAAGTTTCTCCTTCAGTAGCCAGGTACACAGGTCAGCCAGGCCAGAGGGTTGTGGGTCTCGAAGACATACCCTAAATCCTGAGTTCACTCTCTTGTGAAAGGAATAGGAATGGTAAATGCTCTCTGGGATGTTGAATTTTAGGTACATTTGTGCTTTAGTACTGAAATACGAAAGTGTATATGCATATTGGAGAAATTGCACAGCTGAGTCAGTGGTTCTTCCTTTCCCTGTGCATTGTGCCTGGATGTTGCCATGAGGAATCTGACTACACTGCAGCGCAGAAAATTTTTTCCAAAATTTCCAAGTCAAATTTTTCTAGCCAGCTGTGTCTCAAGGAGGCTCATGCACAGGTTTTACAGTGTTATCAGAAGCACCATATGGTGTTCCATTACATAAAGAGGATCTGTCTTGATTGTGCACTAAAAAAGTTTATCCAAGAAAGTTGCCTGGAATTTATGATCAGCCATTAGCTAGTGTTAGATGTGGAAAGGTATGGGATCCCGATTAAATCCAGACCTGACAGAGGGCAGGTGAAATCTCGACATGTCTGTGAATCAGAAGAGGGCATTTGAGTTTTATTTACATGACAAAACAAACAAACAAACAAACAAAGTTGTGCACAGGTGTGCTCATTTTCTTCTGACTAGCAAAATTCAGTGATGTGACAGTGGCTTAGGTAATTGAATATTTTGTTTGAGAGCTGAAGAAACACCTGGTAAATGGAGTAAGAGGGTGAAATTCACTACTTTGTGCAAAATGTCCGTGAAATTTGATGTCTGAAGGCACGTAATGGGTAAAAGGTACACTAGATTCACAGACAGAACATGCTTGGGAAAAAAGGTTGTTAATGTAATGCAGTCATTAGAGTGGGACTGTTTCAGGGGATAAGTATGTTTTCAATAGTGGATTTCAAATGATATATCACTGAGAAGTACAGAGATTGACTGGTTTTAAAAAAGAAACATTTATATAATACAGCCAAACATTACAGCTTGTGGGCACTGATGTCCCATCAACACATCACAAGCTTTTTATTTAATTGAGTGTGATTTAGGAAAAAGCATTTAGAACACAGTCTGCTCCATCACATCAAATCAATTTAAATTAACAGACCAATGTTTCAGCTGTAAACTGATGCTAATTGAGGACAAGATGCTAGAAAGTTACAAGGCATCTCTTGCAAGCTTTAAAGAACTTCGATTTCTGTTTACTTCAGAGGGAGCAGAGTCATGATCCACATCTTTCACAAAGACTTGGAATATGTGTAGGATTTTTTCAGGTCTTATGTAGTTACTCTCGCTCTAAGGTCTGTGTTTGCTGCAATTGTAAGTAAATGTTTAACCAACTCTTAGGCAACAATCTGAATAGGAGTTGATTAGGCATGTGATGAAATCAAGTTTGTTCTTCAATGGATGGTAATTTTTGGTGTTATTATCCAGTGACATTATTTAAAAGATTTTTTTTCCTTTAAGACAATTAAATATAGCTCCAGCAAAAGTGGTTATTATTGAAATCCTTTTGTAATATTTAATTCTCTAATGCTGCTTGAATAATTAACAATAACAACAAGAAGGAAATTCCCAAATGATGAGTTAATCTCATTTTCTTATTTTTCTTTTTCTTTTTTTTTTCCTTCCCTCCAACAAAAATCCAGAGGAACAAGCTGTTTGTTGGGTCAGATTTAACAAATGACTGTGCAGTCCCTGTTACCAGGGTTACAAATTATGGCCATCTTCTTTCAAAATCATAGAAACAAGACTACAACAAACATAAATTACCTGTAATTTTCTTATTCCAATAATTCAAATTCACATTTCCATTACTGGGGATGAGTAAAGGAAAGTATGATTCATGTTGCAGTGAAAAGCTATTAAGGTCTAAGATTACTTAGGCTTTGAGTGAAAGGTGCCTGTTACTATAACTGTGGAAAACTAAAATAAAATACTTGGCTAGATTAGAAGATTTGCTTAAGATCTTTGCAGCTATTGGACTGATAATGTGTGTAACTATTTGACATTTTACTATCCCCCTAAATTTTCTAGTTATTCGAACATTGAAATCAGTCTTATTTTCAATCAGGTCTAAGTATTATAGGTGATATTCCCCCCCGCCAAAAAAAAAAAAAAAAAAATTGAAATAATTCTTATCTACCCTTCACTGACTTCCCAGTACTGAGCTAGAAATTACCTTAAACATGAGGCAAGCTGTTCACAAATTAGAGTGTCCTTTTTTGAGGATTTGTATTCATTCCATAGAGAAATAAGAGCCAGGCTTTTCTAACCTGATCTATCTTGAAGCAGAGGGGAGCAGTGTATAAAAGACATACTTTCTGCAGCATTTATACAGCTGTGTACTTTAGTGCATGGTGTGTCCGTAGCCAGTGCTCTAAAAATCTGGGAGTTTATCCTCACCTTGATATTTTAGAAAATAGAAATCTGTCTGTCTTTATAGTAGAGGAAATGTATTTAAAGATCTGTATAGAGGCTTTGCCCCAGAGGTCTCGGTTGCCCTAGATGGGCTGCAGCTGCGATGTCCTTAATTGGGCTGCAGCTGTGACCAATGAAGATGACTGGGATAAAAGGGGGCGGGATAGCCAGGCAGGGAGAGCCTTGGAGGATCCCTGACCTGAGAGAGAACAGTGTGCAGCAGAAGGAGTCAGTGAAGATCTGCAGCCATGATAATGCACTGAAGAGGTATGGACTTTAGAAATCTAATAACTACATGTCTTCAGAGCTTAATGATATTCAAGGCAGGGTATTTCCTGCTGTGCTGCACTGCTTCACCACTTCACACATGGGTCATGAGTGTGAAGGTCATTGCCCTTTCTAATGAGTAACGAAGGCCCATGGCTTTGGTACAACATTGGTCGTTTTGATATCTTGAATAAAGGAAGGTGTATTGAAGCTATGATTCCTCTGAGCCAGGAGAGTTCTTCTTTAATGTCTGCACATCTGCATCTGAAATATCAGTGGACTATAGGCAAAGAAACTTAGAGGTTGAGTCCTTAGGAAGAAATCACCTTTCAAGTCACATCATTGGGCTCACATGAATCACAGTCTGAAGTTTTTTGGGGATTTTTTTCTGTTGAGTATGAAGAGAGTCTGGAGTAACCAACTCAAACCAAGTATCTGAATTTGATTTGACAGAACAAGTTGAGAAGACATCCCATTGTGTGATGGCACCTTCCACTGAGTCACAGGAAATATCCTAGTCTTGGGTCAGGCCCAGAATCAAGACTAGCTCCTTGCAACATCCTGCTTAATTTTTTTCAAATAAATCTGGCCTAAATGTTCCAAAATTGAAGGGTCTTAAGTTTAAATGCATTATGAATAAAAATTATTTTGTAGTGCCTAATCACTAATGATAAAACAGAAAAAGCAGTGATTTAAGAGTAGATAGTATGTTAATATAAATTTATATACTTAAATGTATTTGCTGGTATGTGCATTCATAAATGCAAGAAATAACATTTAAAAAAATCAAAGTACTTGAAACACTTTTTTATGGTCTGGAGTGTTTTGACTGTTCAATTCAAACATTTGTTTTTCAGTTCAGATTTACCTCTTTTATCTTCAGTGAAATATTAGAAAATGGGAGGGAGGAAGGAAGGAAATCAGTTTCTAAACAGTCCTAAATACTAGTTTTCCAGTACTATTCTACTGTTTCTTTGTGAAAGAGATCAGATTAATTAGTTAAAATGCGCTTAAATAAACAGAACACTGTTTTATTTATCCCACCATGAATTAAACAAGAAATGTGAGAATTTGTGACTTTTATTCTAACAACTGAAGTAGTGTGGGATGCTGAGCATTAATCATTTCAGGACACTAAATAAAGGGAAGAGATACATTTCAGTGGTGGTTGCAATTTCATCTGTTTATTTTATGTCCCTTCCAGATGCTCACAGCATGAAAGAACAAGAGAATATTTGTAGCTTCATGTCCTCATTCTGATTTGAAATGTATTAAACATGTATGAATACATTTAGAAAAGTTCTGTTTTCCAGTAAGAGAGTCTACAAATAGTAGACACGGAGATTTAATTTCATAAATAAGTTTCTCAATTTTTTTAATTTTTGCCATACATGGGCTTTTTATTAAAGCACTTTCCATCGTAAGTAAGTTAAAAATTAACTGTCATTGGATAAATGTTTTCAGCTCCTGAATGCCAATGAAAAGAACTTCAGCAAGCTGAAGCTTAAGAATTCTGGTTTGCAACATGAAATTCAGCTTCATTATAGTTGATGAAAAGCTCTGCTATTGATTTCTGTACTGCCCAGATTTTTCCTTAACACTGTTTGCTAACAGGCACGTCCATAGCCAGGGGAATGTTTGCTGCCATCAGCAGAGTAAGCAGAGCAGCAGTCTTGTCACTGCAGAGGCCACAGGTGAGTAGAAGGAGCCTGAGGTATGGTTAAAGCTGAAAAGGGCCCAGACACTTCATGTGCACCTTCTGAATGCAGTAAGATGAAGCAAAATGAGGTTTGGATTTTCATTTTCTCCCTCTAACAATCACTATTTTATAACTCAGCCTCTGAATCTGCTGTTGAAAGCTGCATACCTTGTGCTGACCTTAGTTTTCAAAGCACTGAGTTTCTGTGTTCATGTACATTTTTGTATCAGGTACTATAAAGCAGTATCTTGGAGCACCTGACCTGTGGCTTTATTATTATTACCTTGCAGCCCTTGGCGGAGGACTTGAAAATCTTTTGTTTTCTTAGCTTGCATTTATAGAATGAATATAAGCAGAACTAGCTCCAGATGCAATTGTGCATAGCCTACAACCTAAAATTGTCTAGTTATGCTCTGTTTTGTTTAAGCAGCTTAATGTTCTCTTTTTTTTTTTTGAAAATAAAAGCTTTTCTATAGTGGGATAAGGGAGAAGACGTTGTTAATTACTTATTTTAATTTCCAATATTACTTTTTTCAAAAGAGCAGAGCCAGAACAACCCATGTTTACAAAAGAAACAAAAGACATTTATTTTTAGCTTAAATTAACTGTAGCATGGACACCTTTTAAAAGTTCCCTTTTCAGGTACGAACAAACCTTAGACTGTCTTATGGGGGCGTGAGAAAACTTGAATTACAAATAAAACTTTATGTTAACTAAATATTTCAGGATTACAGTTCATTACTAGTTTGGAAAACATTTCTACAGATACTTTAATTTAGTGGAAGTCTTTGGGTTTTCTCAAAATACTGGCAGGTTTCCATTCCTAATTTCATATTTCTGATGATATAGGAATCACTGTGTTATGAGTATTTTTCTCTGCTTTGCTTTTCACTATATTATGCTGATGGAATTCACATCTAGTGCAAGCCCTACAGTTTTATTCCAAAACTTCCAGGCTGGGCCCGATCAAAGCTACTTTGTGCCCTCTATGTGCCTGAGTCTCGGATGTAATCAAGAAAATGAGAAAGAGGAGAATGAAGAACTGAGGAATTAAAAAATTATTGACTTCCTCTGTCTTTGTGCAAGGAGACATTGGTTCAGAGGGCTTCTCCCAAGCCCTCACTTAAGGCAGCTATTGATGCTGTTTAAATAAATGAATAAGCTTGATCTGCTGGCAAAGAACTTTGGCAGGAAATGACAGATCTGTGCTATATATTAAAAATGTGTAAAAACTTTGGTCGAAATATAACTTAAATTTTATTTTTCTGACTGGCAACTCAGGTAGTTCAACTGAAATGATGAAGTAATTAAAATAACTGATCAACATAGTAGCTTCAGAAATCTGCATGCAAGGTCTTGAAATTTATTAAATACAAGTGTAGTGACAACTGCATTCCAGCCACAGTGATATTTTCCCAGTGATTGAAAACACCTTTTTGAACACTAAAGATACAAGAACTATATTTTCTTCAACGAGTATAACAAGATACTTTTGTATCTTGAAATGTTATGCCAAGCTATTTTCTATTTTTAGGTGTTAGGGAGAATATCTGAGGCAACATAGACCTCCATGAACTCCAAGATAAGATACATGAGATATTTTTCTTTTTTTCTAAAGAAGTTTGGAATAGTTATTTACAAATTATTCAATTTCAAGCACATTCTTTAATACTAAAACTGAAATTATTTTGTGGGGTAAAAGCCTTAAAAATAGATATATATTTAAATTTTCAAATAAGTTCAGTTAGACTTCAAAGATAGATAAAAAGAAAAGTATTACTTTCAAATAAATATCTAACTTATTGAATAACTAGTCACCAGCTTTATAGAACTTAGACAAATTTTAAACAATTTAAGAAGTTGAATAATATCCAAGTTATTTAAGAGTATCACCTTAGAGACTGCCATCCTAAACTCAATAATGGCCAGTTGATTTATGTTAATAAGAATCTTTAAAATATGTAACTTTTTCCCTGCTCTTTACAGAGTATGTGGGGGGGAAAAAAAGCAGTCCAAATGTTATGAACCTTTGACTTCAGTCAGTAAGACAGCTTCAGAGCTTTCTTATGCTGAAAAAGTATAAAAGAAAGACAAAGAACTGAAGTTGATATGGGCAGAATTCCAGTTTTCAAGAAAACAGTGTCCTAATCAATCTGAAAGTGAAATATTGGGCAATTAACACTGAAAGCCTATTTAATTAGGGTGAGTAATGTAAAAGGAAACGTTGGGTAGTCTTATTTATGCAATCATATTTCCTCTTTTGCTAGAGTTGCAATTCATAATACATAAGTAGTAAAGTTGTCTTATTTTCCATAAACATTATTAGTTGTTCTGCATGTTAATTCTCAGTTCAATATGAGCAGTGTTTGTTAGTTAATAGGAGTCTAAATGCAGGACTAATGATAAAAAATCATTATATACAATAAGGCACATACACAACACCTATGCGAACAGCTAATACCTAGGGTGTCATAATGTGAAAAAATAATTGGAAAAAGTTTGTTGTTTTTTGTTTGTTTGTTTTTTATCGTACAATCACACTCCAAACAATTGTTAACTAAATTCTTAGAGAGCCATAGTATATTTTCTTAAGAGACTAAAATACTAACAAGTAGTTGCTTGTTAGAAAATGAAAAATCTGTACACATTTTATTCAATACATATATTTAATAAAGTGTTTGCCTGTAAAATATATCTAAACACAATATACAGAGTCTTTAGAAAAACACATTTCCTCCAATATGACACTTTAGATGGTGTGATTTTGCCAGTGTATGGCTCTTGAGAGCTGATCAACAACTGACATGGAAAAGGCTGCTGAAGACATCTAATTTTTAACCACTCTACGTTTCTTGAAGGTGAGCAAATATTGGCTAACTGTTTTATATATAATTTATGGTGACTAGATGTATACCTCCTACCTAAGGAGAATATTCATAATACTTTGTACATATGAAGGCACAATAGCAAGAGACACACAGTTTTAGCTTTGGTTTCTTTGCCTGTATTTTATAATTCTATAAAAAAGCATAGAAAAGTTTGAAAAAAAGTATTTGGAAGGCAAATAAAAATAAATAAATTAATACAGAGTTCCACTATGTAATGCTGTTTCCTAACTGCAGCTGTCATTTCAGGGCAAGCAGTGAGCAGGCTTGTGGCAGACCCATGCAGAGTTTGGACTTTGCAGACAGGGACAAGGACTTTTCCTCTGCTGAAGAACTATATTATCCACCATAAAGAAAAGTGTGCTGGTGTGAGATATCCTCATTAGCCTGCTCTGCTTAGCAGGTGTGCTGCTGCCAGCTGTGCCAGCTGCAGCTTGGTGGTGGCCCTCAGAGTCAAGTGCACACGCAGTCAAGGTAAAGCACAGCAGCAATCAGCTCCTTTGTGATACGACCACGGACTTTCAGATAATCACCTGCAAAGTTTACTGTATGTAAATGTTGTGAATGTTTGGGTTTTTTCACTGCTATGCAGCACCCAAGAATGACAGAAATGTAGCTGGAAACAGTAATTCGATAAGAAGTTTTAAGTAGTAACAAAAATTCCAGGAAAATTATGCTGGATAATTAGCAGCAAAAGACAGCATATAGCATCACTAGCTGTCAAAGATGTAGAAATTGTACTTCAGAAGTTTTTATACTGCCAAAAAAGTGTAGCTGAAGAAATGAAAGTGCAGCTGATCTAAAATCACATTTGCAAGAACTCAAGAGGGAATCTTCTTAGTGGCTTATTGCTATTTATGTTGTTCCATCAGTCACTTTACATTATTCCTCCTGTCAAGGTGTTAGTGTCAGAAATTGCCTTTTACTCATGCATCCTTTTAGAAGGTAAGAAAGCTGATTAACTTATTTAGGAGGTAATTACCCATACAAGAATTAAGAGTTAGACTGCTGCTGGATCATTCACATATGCTCAAAGGGAGAGAAAAAAAAAAGAACAGCCATTCTCGTTCAGTTGGCACATATTTTTAGTTTATAGGCACATATCCTTATTTCTTCTATTAAAACCAAAATTTTCTTCCACAAAATGTGCAGTCTGAATATCAACACACAGCATCCATTACCATATTCTTAGAACAACAGATATAAAACTTCTGCAGGTAGAAGTAGTGCCTTAAATTTCCCTTCCCTCCCCTCTTCTCTCCTTTCACTTATAAAATGGCCATTTTTCTGGACCCATGACTTTTTCTCATTTATGTCTTACTGATTCTCTCCCCATCCCACCGAGGGGAGGTTGAATGAATGACAGAGTGGGGGCTTAGTTGCTGGACAGGGTCAACTCACCACATTTACTTACTGGTTAATGTTATGTTGCTAAGCACAGCATAAATGGGGAATGAGAAGTAATAAACCTAAAAGGGGCACAGCCCATGGAATTAAATGCTGGTGGCTATCTGGGCTTATGTTTCTGACTCAGCTGAGGTTCGGCATTTTCTGTGAGACATGAAAATCTGAGAGGAACTCTAAGTTTCTAGCGGATACAGAAGTTACTAGAAGACTGCAGGCTGTGAAGTTCAGCTGTATTTGGGATTTCTCAGAACACAGGGAGTTTGAGCACTGGTGCACTTATGACTAGATGAAGTAAGTGCTCTCAATGTCTAAATCTGGAGGGTAAAAGTTCTCATTGCACAATGGGTACAGTGATGTACAACCAGATATGGAAGTCATATTGATTTCCTTAGGCAGGATTGTAGCTCCTAGGGAACTTATTAGGACAAGTCTTGTTTACTTTGTCTCTGATGATTCTGTATTGAATAATCAGAGCCGAGAATCAAGCTGACTTCAATGAGACTTGGATCGGGTCCTGAAAGACTGAATAAGAAAGTTCCTTTTATTGAAAGTACACAATGAATCCTTCCGCCTGAATTCATCAGTTATTCTTTACACCACACCTGCTTCTCTAACAAAGATTGTCCTTGGTACGTGGTTAAAACAAGGAGAGAACAACAAACAAGCAACATCTTCATTCTTGGCATAGAAAGATGCTGTTTTGGGAGGTAAAAATAGCACCAAAGGAGATAGTGCTGCCTTTCTTTACTGCTTACATTTATATTCACAGAAATACATAAGTAAAATGTTGAGTTTACTGGAATCTTTTTTAATGGAATAACATTCATGTTTTGTGTGAAATATCTATTCAGACACATTTTTGCTAAATTTGGTGTAGGGAGTAGGAGCTTAAACTCTTTTTTTTTTTCTCCCCTTAAATCATATTGATGAAATTGTGTTGATATAGCTTTATGTTGTCCCTGCTGACACCTTCATCAGGGAGAACAATGAAGATGCAACCAATTAAAAAAATGCCTGTTCAACTTCATCATGGTCTGCTCTTTTTTGCAGTGAGATTCTCCTCTTTTTTTGCAGGTGACTACCTGTATGTAATTGTTCCATGATGGATTGAAGGCTGCAATGGATATTTCTGTTGCAATCTGTCTCACATCTTGATTTCTCCAGGAGAAACTGGTGTAAAGATAAATGGTTAATTTCATTTTCTAGGGCATAAAATTAACTTTGAGGCCAGGCTCAATGTATAGGCTACAAGTTTTGGATGTGAAATTTGTATTTTTTATGTAATTGTGGATACGTTGAGCAACCTAAATCCCAAGAAACACTCAAGTATGTAACTTATTAAAATCAGTAGTTGTCTTGTGTCTAGATTTTAACAGTGATCTAGGTCTCAGTCTCCCTGACTTAGATATAATTCATGCTTGATGAGTGAATTTTGGCTTTGAGATAGAATGGCTGAGAGAACATTTCTTTACCCCACTGAGACATTCTTAAATATCTTGCACTCGTTAGTAGTTTCTGTTTTTCTTACTGTTCACTGCTGGGTAGGTAAACAACAGACACCATACTAAATTCACTGCTTTGCTAAGAAATAAATAATTAAGACCCTTCACAGAAAATGTTCAATACATTTTTGCACAGCACTAACAGTTGTGCAGAATATTTTCTTTTAGCAGAAGGAAAACCAGTATGCGGCATAATCCATGATAGAGCACAATAATTTTTTTTCATAATCTTGTCAAGATTGACTGTTAAACTTGTTAAGATAAAAGTCTAAATATTGTTGAGGAATTCCTTATTTCCTTGTATCTCTTAGGAGCTTGCTAAGCTAGTTATCAATCACACTGATATCAATTATGGGCAATCTCTGTCTGAGAACAATCTAGGTCATGGAAGACAAGATGAGCTTATCCCTGGTATGCACTCTAATCATCAATACCTGGAGCTGCTCAAGCCTTTTTACCCTTGGAGACATCTAAATTCACTTTTTCAACTTGAAAGGTGCAAAAGTTCATCAGATCATTGGATCTCTCTGCCTTCATTATAAATACCACTGAGACTTCTGGAAATCTCTGCCAAAGACAGGAAGCATTCCTTATTTTGCTGGAAAGTAATCCATAAAGTAACTAGACACTATACAGATACTAGACACTAAAACTACAATGTAGTGCTTGTGTACTTTGTTGTGTGTGTAGCAAAGCCAGTGAATATCACATGCTGTGAAAGGCTCAGGGTGCATTGAAGTCCAGGAGGAGCCATAGGAAGGTGATTGATATTTACTGAACTCTGAGGGCTCTTAATAAAGATTTGGGGGCATGCATAACTGGCAGTCTGTTCTCAGTCCTTCCCCAAGGCAAAGGAAAAGATTGAGCTTTTTTTTTTTTCTGTGATGGGAAAAAAGGGCCACCCTATCCCTTGTTGGAAGTTACTGATACCTACCCATTTCTTTCAGTTAATGATTTTTTTGGTCTCTCTCTAATACATTTCAGAAAAATAAAAATCCCTCTAGTTAGCTTAAAATACTAGAACCTATTTTATCTGCTAACTAATTAAGAAAGTTAACAAATGTTAGAGGCAGAGAGAGTAAACTCCTGAGTTGAATACTCATATAAGTAGATATTATTTGCTTCTGTATTTTGTCTTCTAGATTCTGATTAGTTCTGAACAGAGGTTTATTCTGGGTTCTGGATTCCAGAAGCAGTATGGAATTCCTGTTTTAATCCTGAGGTGGGGTGCCTAGCAGCTGCAGAGAATTACATGATCAGATGTATACTCTGATATTTATGTTTTCTCAGTCTCTGTCTCCAACAGCCTCATGAAACAGATCATTAAGATTGCCTTTATAACTTTAATACTTCTTTGGACCGAATGTCCCTTTAGCAAGGAATATGATTCTGGAATATATGTATTTAAAATACAAGCTTTATAGTCCCAGATATGAAAATCAGTAATTAGTTTTATCTGGCTAGATGCATTTTTAGCCCAACAACATTTTTTTTTAACTAAGCTTATAAAAGCTTTCCTAATTTTTATCTTCTTCGTATATAAATTTAGTGGTAATAAGCACACCATTGGAAGTGTGGAATTTTAGCATTTTACTTTTCATTACTTGTATTTTATTGTTGATTTTGCTTCATCTATAAAAATAGTAGTGCACCTTTGTTTCATTTTGAATACAGAAATGTTACAGTTGCCTTAGTGTGATAGTTCACTTATATTCAATTTTCCACTGCTTTGACAAAACATTCATCTGAGCTAGGGGTGCTGCAGTTATTCTTTTGTCTTCCTAGGGCTCACTGTAGCTACCTGCAAACAGATCCAATTGACTGTTTCAATTTTAAACTTTTTTTAAATGCAAATTTTCTTAGCCTGTACGCATTTGGATAAAATTGATATACTGTTGTTATTCCTGAGCTCTGAACTTTGCATTCAGTTGATATTGAGTACTTTTTCTTGTATTACATTAGGATTTTCAGTCAGAGTATCTCTATACTTTCTATACATTGAATTGTTGATTATAATGTAATTCCACTTGAATAATTTCTAGGTGTTTTTTTAAGGGATAATTTTAATTCAAGAATCTCTCAGACCCTTTTCTAGTACTTGATCAATTCTTAAAACTTTTCAGAGAAAAATGTTTTTTTCATCTCTCAAGAGTAATGACATCAAAAATTTTGCAACACTGTTTTTATTTCACAGTTTGAAACCCTGTCTCCCACACGCTTAATTATATGGAGAATGCCAGAGTTCTAAAATTTCTTGCTTATTAAAGAAGCCCTTCTCTAATTTAATGAGAAAAAGAAAAAAAGGCAACAAATGCAATGGGGGCTGTGATGATAAGACATAAGATTTCTTCCTTTAGTCCTGCACTGGGTTGAAGCACTAATTCACCTGGGTATCTTCTCCATTTTCATGGATTTTTCAGCAGAGAGAGTTTTCAGCCTCTTACTTCTCTACTTCAGGTCACTTTGAAGTTGGTAATTTATTAGGAACTCTCATTTCGTCTTCAATTTTTATCCCATTCAACTGAAAATATTTAAAGGAATAATTTTCAACACTGTAAAAGTGATAAGTAGCTCTTAGAATTAATAATCTAGATTTGCACAATAGAGGAAAATATGGGAAAGGAATCAAATTCAGCATATCCACCAAAATACAGGCTTCTTTGGGAATGGACTTCTTAATGAGGCCTGCTGCAGTAGGACATGGGATAGCATTTTTAAGCTTATAGAGGGCAGATTCAGAAGAGATACAGGGAAGACACTTCTTATTCAGGAAAAGGACTGTTACAAGCGCTGCTGAGTGTATGCATGCGTGTTTCATCAAATGTAGCAGGGAACTACATTTTCCTTAATTACGCTCAAAGTAACAGCACTAAAACAGTTCAGCTATTATGGTACCTAAGTAGTTGATAGCAGAAGCAGAAAAGATGAAATTTCAGTTGAAACTGGATTAAAGCTTTCTGTGTTACTCAACTCATACTGCCCAACTCATACACATAGATAAATACACAAAGCTGTGTCTGCAGTCATAGTTCCTAGTTCCTGGGGCCCTATAATAATAAAAGCAAATAAGTCAGCTCTTCATAGACTACTCTGTGTTTAAATGCTAACAACGGTGTTTTTCTTCTTTCCTGCCTCTTATGCTTGTGTCATTTTCATAGAGAATCACTTTTCAGGCCAAGATGTAAAACAATTCTTGCCTCCAGCTGTCACAGGTAGGGGAAAGTCCATCCTTTGATGGATTCTTATTACTTATTAAATATTTAATAAGCTCTGAGACGAGTTCAAGGCTGTATTTCAGTCTTGCCCAGTAATTTTGGTGCTGCCTGTCAAGGAAATAATGCAGGCAGAATGAAGGGCACACAGCACTAGTTAGCAGCTTGCATACATGTCAGTAACAATAACTTACCCATGTATAATCAGGTGAGGTTTTTCCATTTTAGCTTACAACAAGTTGCATTTTAAAGTATTACCCTGAGGGAAAAAAGTAAAATCTTGAGAATAGATGCAGGAAACAAAATCCAATAATATCCAACCACTGTGCTGAAAAATTGAATTTTAAAGGACTTTTTTTTCCTCTATTTTTCTGTGATTGGCACAATTTTAGCATAATAAGAGCAGCAAATAAGGTCACTAGGCTCAACAAGCAACCTCCTGTTGTTTCCCTTATCTTTATTTTCTTGATTTTCCTCTCTTTTCTGTCAGCTCTTTGCCTAATAAGCATTGACTTTCTTATTTCAGAGTCTCTCTAATACTGCAAACCAAGGATTGTAATCTTGAAGATTTTCTTTATCACCATGGCAAAGTGATAAAAAAAAATCTCTGAAAGTGCATCCATTTTTGAAAGCATAGTGTAAAGCTGTTGAAATAGTATTATAGGTGATTTAGAAAATATGAAGGATTATTTTACCTTGAAACTTTTTAAATTAACTTCAGTTTACACAACAAATATCAATCTACACTACCACTCTGGTACTCAAAATCATTGTCTAACCACAGTAGGGAGTGTGACTTTAATTAATTCAGTTGGAATCATCATAGTTAGACTAAATTACTTTTGTGTCTTGAAGAGTAGTCATGTTCAATAAAAGGACATTAGCATAAAGATCATATAAAATAAAAGTATTGAATAAAACATATAATATTTGCTGTTCAAGTGCTGATTTTAAGGTTTTATAAATAAAATTTGTATTTTAGAATTCACACCTATTTAAACATGGACAATAAATGTTGCACTAAGTGTAACTAAGCAAAAGGACTCAACAATGGTAATATATCTTAGAAACTTTCAGTAAATCCATTTATCATAGGATATTTACACTTTTGAGGAACGAAATCAAGTAACAAAAAATATTAATATCAGGAAATAGAATCTAGCAGTCAATTTTGGAAGATTTATTTGAAAATCTATGGGATATTATTGGCAAAAGTTCTTTTAATTCTCTATTACCAGGTTAAAATTTCCCATTAAAAATGTTGGGCTAGCCGAGTCAACTAGAGAAAAAAAAATGTTGAAATTGGAAGTGTCAATATATTATTTAATCACTGTCAAAACAGTTCCATATTTTTCGTTCAGACAAAGTACTTTACTATTTCTGTGAGAAAGTACATTTTTGCTCAATGTGAAATTGGATCAGAAGTTCCTGTATCACAAATGTGTAGCATTGTAACCCAGTAAGAATATTATTGCTATTGCCTGTGACAGGCTGCAAACCTAGAACAGGAGACCAAATGGAGATCACAGGGGTCTGGAAAATGCAGGCACCGGGTGACAGCAGACCCCAGCATCCTTAAGCCACTCACCAGCATTCAGCTACTGGTCCTCAGAGGAGCACAGACTTGGGACATGGGAGGGAAAAAATAACCAGTTATAGGGGTGACAAAAACCAAAAAGTATCCATTACGTATAAATCACAGCATATACAGCAAATTCAGATCTATGGTGCTCTGGTGGGTGGAAGGAAGATGTGGGATGTGACAATATGTGTATAAAAATGAACCTGGGTGGATCCTAGAGTGAGGAGGAAGAAACCAATAATACATAGTACCATACATCCTTCATCACTGGTATACTGATGATTTAATACCTAAAACCCCCAAGAACTGAAGCCATTGACAACAGGGTGCAGGGGAGAAGTAGAAGGCTGGGCATAGCAAAGGAGAAATAGATTCTGCAAAGCTGGTGTATACATTGTTATACCTGCATCTGATTTGACCTAGAATCAGATGTTAGAATCAATGCACCTGGAGTAACAGTTCTTTGATTGCACTCTTAATTTAAAGAGACTGAGAATCAATTCTCAGCTTTGCATATACAATGCATTCTTTTTGCCCATAGCAAGGCTTTTTCTGTTCTTGGTGGGAATTCAAGTATTCTGTAACCTGAAAGTAACAAATTCATAAGGGAAGAATGTAACCAGAATTAAGTCTTTTGTTTGTTTTGTTGTTGTTGTTGTTGTTTCTTTTGTTTTGTTTGTTTGTTTGGGGTTTACTTATCAAATACGTACTTAAAAAATATTCAATCTGGGATATTTTCTTTTTCAAATATTTGTTACCATAATTATCTTTTAAAGGAAAAGGATTCGAGACTTGTGCTTCTCTTCTCAAAGCTATTACTTCTGTCATCTTGTTCTCAGCTTCATAAATTTCACTAAACTGAGACAAATTTTGAAAATGAACTCTGTTCTCTGCAGGTACACTTGGTACTCAGTGAGTCTGCCGCCTCATTATATACCAGTAATTAGGCTGAATATGAAAAACAAAATAGCTTTTCCTCTATATTTTTTCCCATCATCCATGACTCTCTGTGGGTTTGCATGTAGGAGCCTCTTTGCTGAAACAGACCAGTGAATAACGATTGTGCTGTGCTATATCCATCATTAGCCTCAAAATTCTATAATTTGTGTAAAGGGAAATTGGGAAAGTATAAAAAAGGGAAGACTCAGTGTAATGTACTGCTAATGAACTCTGGTTTGTCAGCACAAAATACCTTGATCACAGTGGCCTAACTACATCTCCTGAAGTAAATGGACAGAACTGTTTCTTTGACGCTTTTCACAAATCTTCAATTTCAGGCATTATTTCTAGAAATATATCCATGAAAATATGTAATTTTGTGGTTGTTACTGGGCATATCTGATTTGTTCATGTACTGTTTCTTCCAAAAGCATGGGGCAAGCCCATAGAAAGTAACATTCCTGCACTCTGGATCACATGGAAATGTTTGGAGAATCTGGTACTTTCTGCCTGCTCCCAGTCCACTTAGGCACTTGCCCACCAGGGTGAGGCACCTGCAGCTTGGGACAGGGTGACAGAGGTCAAATAAAGAGACCAAGTGGCAGCTCCTGAGGTAAGAATGCAGTTCTTCTAAACAATAGATATCTCAGAAAAGCAGGAAACAGATGCCCTACTGCTCCTTAAGGTGAGGGAAAGAAACACTTTTCCTAGAGATTCAGAGGAGATGATGCAGAGATTTCCATCGCTCAGAAGGTCCCTGATTGGTTTCAAGATTGACAGCAAGGTGGAGTAACATTGTTCAGAAGCTTAGATTCATGGACAAATTTCTGAATACTTCTTGTGCTCTGATTTGAAGCTTTAGTTGTCCCTCACTTTCTACAGATTGGGATTAAAAAGTGTTCTGCTGTTTATATGTGTCTATACTTGAGACCTGTTTTTTTGCTGTCCCCGAGTAAATGTTAAACTTAACTTGTTAGTCTCTTTGAATTAATATTTGTAAATATAGGGAAGGGATCCAATGAAAATCCAAATGAGGACTGCAAGACAGCTTTGTCATGCGATTGTTTTGTAGGATCAAAAGTAACCATAATGTATCAATAACTTTGATTTTTTAATTCTAATATTACCCCTTTTTACATGAGACATTGAAAGCTTTGAGATGTTGTAGGTTCGTATAGTTAGGAGGAAAACATGTTGAGAGGATGCAATGTTTTCTTTAGATAATGTCTATGGTTCCAAAAACCCATACAAAATATGGACTTGATGAATAGTATGAGAATGAAATTACAAGAGAAAATTTCCTAGTTTACTGAAACATGCTTTCTTCACTCATTATGCCTCAAAATCTTTGTTGTCCTTCCTCAGAATTACATTTAATCTGATGGTTAAATTGCTTATTTTCTTCTCCCACCTCTATTTTCTTCTGTTTTCTTGGTTTTTAATCCTTCTCAATTCTTTCTGATTCCTGCAATTTTAACAGGGGGATCTTCTGTCCAAAAAGCTGAGGTGGCTAGTGACTGCAATTATTTTTCTTCCCTTAGAAGTTTAATAATTTCTGCTGGGTTTGATAAAAAAATTACAGTTTATCCTACTGAGTAGAAGAGGTTTAATCAAATATCTCTACAATGTTCTCACAGAGTTTTTCTTTTGAAAAATTTCTTTTTCCAATTATTGTATGTGTACAAATAGAACAGTATTCTGTGGCCTGTGCTGTTAAGCATTCTTCAGGATTTGGTGGTTTTTTTGTGGTTTTTTTTTTGTTTGTTTGTTTTTTGGTTTTTTTTTTTTTGTTTTGTTTTTTTAAGCAGACTGGGCAACATCAGCCATGTAATGAATGATAAAAATGCCTCAGGTTTGTGTGCAATATCATAAGCACAGGCTCTGGGTCTAAGTGAGCTAATTTTCATATTCTGTCTATTGCTGTTCCTTTAGTTTTAAGAGCATTGAGGACATTCATCATGTAGAAATTCTGAGGTGAAAGCATCCGCTCCATGATTAAAAGAAATCCAGATGAATATATTCTAAAATAATTTCTAAGAAAACATATATAAAGTAATTAACCTCAGTAGAATTGCAGATATTCTGTCTGAGAAACTGTAATATATCCCTTGCATAAAGAGCTAGTGTTGTAAGGCAGAGAGAGATTTACCCAGAGGCATTTGAGAAATGCAGGGGAACAGTGCAGTTTTGGCTGATAATTAATTGAAAAGAACACATTCACGAACAAAAAAGAAAAAGTACACCAAATTGTTAGGTATGGTCAGTTTTCACAGGCAAGGACTGATAACTAGCAGTATTGAAAACTGATAGAATGAAAAGCAATGAATATAGAATTTTTCATCATATACAGAGGAAATATTAGTTGGTGAATGAACATCACTATGACATGCCATTTGGATGAAAAAAATGGCAATTTGAATAAACATGCAGAATAGGTGGGATTAAAAAATAAAATGTTTAAATATTCCCACTTTAATGAATAATCAAAATCATAAGCATCTGATGATAAGAAGAACTATCAAGTGTTCAGGAAGAGAAGCTGAATGCATTTTGACATGAAAAATTCAGGAGAGAAGGCTGGTATTTACTCTTTTTTCTACCTCTTATTCTGGTCCATGAAGTATCTGAGAATTTTACACCTTTGAACCTTCACCCCATATCTCATGGGCAAAGTTCATCTTTACTTTACACACATTTATTGTACAAAGGGTATATGCATGCAATCAACGTAAAGCTTCACAATTATGTTGAATTACAATGCTTATGATGTACTTTGGACCTGATTAGCATAAGAGATCTGATCATTAGGGTGCCTTTGCAAGACCAAAACAGAGCTTTGAAGATTGAATCAAGACTGGCTGACAGGAAGACTGAGTCAACTTCTGCAAGCAAGAGATGTTGCAAAATGTATGTTTGTTTATGTGATGATTAGCCTAGTCATTGTAGTAAAAAATTACTAGCCTTCCTCAAATGGTATATAAGCATATGTAGTCCACAATAAATTCAGATTCTGACCACCACTCAAGTCTCCCCGTCTCTCTCATCGTCACCAATAAGCCTAGGTGTTCTGCACTTGTAATAAATGAGCATCAGGTGAAGGTCTCCAAGTGCTGATTTTCTGGGGCTGCAGGGAGGCCCCTGTGAGGAGCACAGGTGGTTCCAGCTAGCTCCCAAAATGATCCACTGCTGAGCCCCATAGCCAAGGTGGTGGTACCCTAGGCAAAACATGTTTTAGAAAGGGCAGAACGTAAAGGGGAATGAGGAAAAAGCTGAGATGAGTAATCTGTGGGCACCCACATGAGAGAAGCTGAGGGAGGTGCTTGAGAAGAGATTCCCCCACAGACTGTGGTGAAGACCATGGTGAGACAGACTCCCCATTCTGCAGCCTCTGTTTTTGTGATTAGAGGACAGTTTACAGGACGCTTGGCCTGCTGGTAATAGATAGGGTAAACCTGTCTCAATGCAGGGAAGGATCTTTGCACAGGAGCTAGCAGGGTTAACTGAAAGGTCTTGAAGCCACTGTGCAGCAAAAAATGATGATACAGTAGCCATCAATGAAACATGGTGGGACAACTTGCACAACAGGAGTGCTATAATGAACTGCTAAAAACTTGTCAGAATGGATAGGCAAGGAAGGAGAGGTGATGGGGCAGCCCTGTATGTTGGGGAAAATTTTGACTGTCTAGAGCTTAATGATGGTGATAATAGTGTGTATGGGTGAGAGGGAGAAGGCCAACAAGGAAATATCATGGTGGAATTCTGTTATGGACCAGAGAAGGCCAACAAGGAAATATCATGGTGGAATTCTGCTATAGACCACACAATCGGGTAAAAGAGGTAGAAGGAATATTCTATAGAACCTAACCTTGCTACTCCTGTTAAGATACAATCCTTTTAATATTAGTAGCAAAAGGAGAGCTAAGGGAAATCTCCATATTTTGTTGGGTGTATGGGGAAACATCGTGTGAAAGGATAAGGAAAAGGCTGAAGTACTTAATGATTTCTTTGCCTCAGTCTTTAATACTAAAATCAGCCTGGATAACCAGGCCCCTGAGCTAGAAGATAGAGATGGGAAGCAGAATGAAGTCCCATAATCCACAAAAGAATGTTTAGAGACCTGCTGAATGCACAAGTCTGTGGGACTTGATGGGTGCAAAAGCTCTATAGAGGGATGTGGACAGGGTGGATTGATTCACCAATCCCAGTTTTATGAGGTCCTGCACCTTGGTCACAACAACACCATGCAGCACTACAAGCTTGGGGTGCAGTGGCTGCAAATCTGCCTAGTGCAAAAATACATGGGGCTCCTGGTTAACAGCTGGCTGAACATGAGCCAGTCTGTGCCCAGGTAGCCAAGAAAGCCAGTGGCATCCTGGCCTGTATCACCATAGTGTGGCCAGCAGGACCAGGGCAGTGATTGTGCCCCTGTACTCAGCACTGGTGAGGCTGCACTTTGAATCCTGTCTTCTGCTCTGGGCCCCTCACTACAGAAAGTCATTGAGGTCCTGGATCATGTCCAGGGAAGGACAACAGAGTTTATGCAGGGCCTTATGAAGAGCAGCTGAGAAAGCTGGGGTTGTTTAGCAAAGAGGAGGCTCAGGGGAGACCTTAATGGTCCCTAACACTATGTGAAAGGAGGTTGTAAATAAGTTGGGGTTGGTTGTTCTCACATGTAGCAAGCAACAGGAGAAGAGGAAATGGTCTTCACTTGCACCATGAAAGGTTTAGATTGGGTATTAGAAAAAAATGCTTCACTGAAAGGGTTGTCAAGCAATGGAATGGGCTGCCCAAGTAAGTGGTTGAGTCATCATCCCTGAAGGTACTTAAAAGATGTGCAGATGTGATGTTTGAGGACATGATTTAGTGGTGGACTTCACAGTGTTTGGTTTATGGTTAAACTCAATCATCTTAAAAGTCTTTTGCCTATTCTGTTATCTTCTGTTCTGTTCTATTTGTAACAGTTAATTTCAGGGAAGTAATGGAGGTTATTGGTCCTGCTATTGGAAAGAAAGTTTTCAGGAGTGTTGTAGGACAAAAAAAAATTATGAACATTCATTATACAGTGCACATATGAGATAAAGCATATTTAATATTTAATCTAAAGCCACTCTTTGATTAGCACTTAAGCATATATTAGACTAGAATTATTTTCTTTCCTAAGAACTAGATACCCACAAATGAAATCAATTAATTCTAAACCTCTTTAAAATCAGTCTGCTTTTATTTATATTTCTACATTTGGATTTATCAAGTTAATAATTACATTGAAACTGCACAAAAAGGAGAAACTCAGAACTGTTTTATTTCTATAGAACAATAATAAACAACTTTAAAGAGTTGTAGACTTTGACATCATTTTCTTCCTGTGCCATAAAGTAAAATATTTTATCCAGCTCACTGAAGGATATTCTCACAGTGAGAATTCAGTGATGTAATGTATACTTATCTCCCTCCTTACCACACAGCAGAGCATAGGGACACCCCTAGTGGCCTCGCGAACGATGCAGCTCATGAGAGCGGGAGCAGGAAAGCAAGTATTTTAAACACATAAGGGGATAATAGCTTTTCATAGAGGTAGAGTGGTGTTCAGTCAAAAACTGAGACTGCCCAATGTATTTACTGTCACCCCTGTGTGTAGCAGTGGGCCTGTGCCACTCACATGATCCCTGAGAACAGGTGTCCATGCTCCCTGCAGAGGATGCACCCCAGCACCCCTCACACCCTCCACCCCAGTGTGGGTTGTGCCATCCACCTCTCTGTTCACTCTGTGTCATCCTTACATTTACAGGTAGCTAGTTAGGTGTTGTTACTTACCTCACACTTTCTGCAAAGGTTAACACTTTAAGATATGAACATTGACCTACATTAAACCACTGTAAATTTTGGGGTTTTTTTCCCACCACACAATCACTAGTCTATTTTCTAGCTAGCTCTTTTTACTTTTCTGTGTCTTAATCTGGATCTCTGAAGCTTGTAGTTTTAAGATGAGGCCTGTCGTGTAAAATTTGATCAAAGGCTTGCTACAAATCCAAATAAAATATATTATATGCACAGTCATTATCAACCTTGCCTGTAAAATGAAGATATAGGTACAAAAATCTTAGACTGTAGCAATGTATTTGCAAGCATTACAATGTGATCTGCTACAGAGGGCTATTCTTTTGATGTTTCATTCGTGGTATGTATTGTTCCACAAATAAGGTAATCCTTCATAATTTTTACTCTACAAAGTACAAAAAGAATGCCAGAGTAAGTAAAGTCTAACATAAAGACAGGCAGTTTCACTTTAAAAAACAGTAGTGTTTTTTGGTTTGGATTTTATTGTTATTGTTTATGAGGTTTTATTTCTTTACTTGATTCTGTGTATTTAGGATAAATATTTTTTTATTATTTGTTGACAAATATGGCAATTAGAACTCTTGTGTACACTTATGTGTGTTTTAAATTGTCTTGTCACTGAGGAAAATAAAAATTTTTGTTAGAGGACAATACCATTGTTCTGTGTATCAGGAGGCTCATGTTCTTACTGGTGAAAAGGATTTGTTTTGTATCGAAGTCAGTTGGAGTCTTTGCATGACTTTGAAATTATCTGTGTATTTTTAAAATATGTGCATCATGTCAGAGAGACATGAAAAGAGTCAAAGAACAAGAGAAGAGGAAACAAGCACAAGAAGAAACTCAGTTCCTCACTGTTGTTTTTAAGCTTCTTATTGCTGCTGATCTCCTAGGTCCATTGTTCAGCAAACTGGCTCAAGGCAGAGCTTTTTGTCAAGGACTGAAAAGTGGCATTTTGGCATTCGCTGTTCAGCACGGCAGGGACAAGTGTACTATTTGAGGTGGTACTAGAAAGGAAATTACCATTAGCACATTTCAGTTCTCCTACAGGTACAACTTTAGAGCTCCTTTTAAGTGCCTTCTCCTTTAAGAAAGGGGTTTTTTTCACTGGATTCCTGTCAGGATAGTGCTATACCATTCCAGAAATGTCAGGCTGGATCTCTGTACTGAGACGATATTTCCTAATCATACTAAAACTACTGGCATAGCAGATTTTGACATCTGTGAACTCCTTCACATTGATGTTAGTGGTTGATTGTGACCGACAAAAACTTCACCCTCCAAAAGAAAATCCTAATTACTGGTTCACCAAACATTGAAGGAATATAAAAGAAAGGAAGAAGAAGAAAAAAACCCAGCATTTAACATCTATGAATACTAAATATTTTTCCCATAATTTCTAAACTTTTCCCATACCAATTAACCCTACAACTATAAGAAACAGGATTGCTAATTTTTTGCTCTGTATGTCCCTTTCCCAATATGTACTACAACTTACTGGCCCTCTTATTGGGTCAGCTACTGCAGGTGTCTGGAGATTTGATTTGTGATTGGGAAGAACAACTTTGGCTAATTTGTGATACTTTTCCCTATCAAAATTGCACTTTATTGCCTCATAATAACCCTGGCTTTCTTCTCTTGTTAGCATTCTATATGACAGCACCATAACATATCATAATTATATTCTATTCAGTTTTTTTTCTAATAGTCAAATTTGTAGTCAGATTAGTTCAGTATATGCAGGCAGATATGCAGAAGTTCTTGTTTTTATCGAGATTATTGCAAAAAATATTCCTGAGTTTTCACGTAGTGTGAACTGATATGCCTTGTGGGAAGAAACTAGGAACTTTGTTATCTAGAAATAAAAGAGCATATATCATGACAGTTTTGAGTGTTAGGAGGATAATCTGAAGAACTGAAAAGGCATTTATGGGCACAGACTAGAGCATGCCCTGATCCTGGAAATTGCTGTTGGTTCTTCACCAGGATCCCAAATTAATATACAAATATTTCCCTAACTCAGGAAATATTAGTGAAGATTTAAAATTATTAAGATACCAAAAAATCTTAGATCAGCATCAATATTGTTAAACCTACATTATCAGCTCATATTTATATAAAGTAAAAAATATGTAAATCTCACTTGGTTCACCTGTTTTTATTGTCTTATTGTAATCATATATTCATAGGTAAATTTTAATACTTGGTAAAACTATGTCCAGGAACTTATACTTGCAATAATGCTAATGGCTGACAATTATAATCATAGTCAGTTTAGAAATAATGTAGTTAATTCATATTTACATATGAGTCTCCTTTATATAAACAAGTTCCAGTTTATAAACAAGAAGACAAAGAAACAGACTAATGAAGTGACCTTAACATTCTGTGTATGATAACAGCCAGCCTGTGATATAGCTTTTCTTTCCTAACTCAAAACCCAGTGCTTTGTGCAGTGTATCATACTCCATGATATACTTGGAATTCTTGGTTCATTATTGTTAAAAAGAATTATTAAAACAAATACCTAACTTAGTACATATGTCAGTTGTTAGCAGACTGAGTGTACCAAAAAAGATTATAAGTTAATTTATCTGTAGTTTTAGAACTCCTGGTTTCTGGACTCTGTCTTGAAAAATATCTCACAGACGAAATGTCTTATTGTTTTCTGAAGATAGTTATCTCTCCAGAGATAGGGTTCAGGGCAGATCTAGGAGATAAAGAAATTAGATATTTCTAAGTAACGTTGAATTGAACATAATCTATATTTACATTCAATAACAGAAAACATTACATTTATACCTTTAAGTAGTAGATTTTGTACTTTATAAAATTCCAGAATTTGAAGTTCTGTGTGATGGGATTTGAGAGATCAAGCTCAAAAGCCTATGGATTTGGTGTTCCCAGATTATGAACCAGTATAAGGCAATGTAGAATCATAGTTATATGGTTTCTTCTGTGCAGGAAGACCACATAATAAACTGTCATCTTTTCCATGCTGTGTAAGAACTTGCAATGGAGCTTACAAGACTGAGCAGTGATGACTCAGGTGAAGCCAGGAATGAATTGGTTTCAGATCTATTGCTAATAAAAGTTGATGTCTTATTATTAGCCATTCTCATTTTTCAAAATTCCCTCAAGATAATTTAATCTGATCCTATGGTATAACATGAACAGTCTCATCCATGTTATCCAATGCTCTTTTCTTATGTTAGTTTCTTTACATCTTATTTTCAAATTAAGTGGCATATAAAAAAAAAAGTGTTTAATCTTAGTGGTAGCTTAACCTAAATGAGTTTATAATTCCTTTGGGAATATAAAACAGTTCATCAGGTCTATTTTTTTTCAGGGAAGAAACTTGATTTATTTATAATATTCAAAACCAATTAAAGTTTCCTGTAATTGTTAGGAATTCTTTATTTCCTCTAAGGGAATAAAAAAAGAAAAAAGATATAATTATATAATAGCAGAGAAATTGAGTATTAAGAATAACTGTACTAAATGTAAGACATTATTGGAAAAAAAACTGGGAAATTTATACAAAATTTTAATGTCTTCAGGTTGCTAAAATTATCTGTATTTTCTATTTGGAAATACATAGGAAAGGAATGAAAAAAAAATTGGTTATAAATTTTTCCCAAATGATACTGACTAGAGAATCTGGGAGAGAAAAAAATTGCATACTTTCTAGTTTATATTTATCTAAACTTTTTAAGAAGTACCACCTACACTGTAGCTACCGTACAGCATAGTTTAAAACTGTTATGTAAGAGTCAAGTTATTCAAATGAAAAATGAGTTGTTAGAAACTGTTTTTGTAATCTCTGCAATGTAATTACCCTCCCTGGATTATTAAAGTCTGGCATTATTTTAATGTATTCCTTTGGAATTAATTTATTAATTAAAAAATTAGGCCAGCTCCACTGACCTAATTAACTCTAATAAAACCAACTAGGTCACAATTAAGATTCTCCTTTCACATAGGTATTTTCTGTCTCTTTAGTGCCATTTTTAATTTAAGTCTGGAGGGGTAGTATGATTAATTCTTTCATACTTTTTGTCTATTACCCTGTCACCTGAGCTGCTTATGTAAAATAACGTGAGTCCCACAGCTAGCAAAAACCAGGGGCAAAATACTTGAAATGCCAAATCTAGAATCTTTATTATTCATGGCATTTGTGGTCTCTATGGGAGAACAAAATCTGTGCTAAATAATGTGAAGAATCTTACAATCCTCATTGTACTGTCACTGCATTTTCCAGGGAAACAGAAAGGTTACTGGTTAACAAGAATTGAGCTTCCAGAATTTGTCAGCTGTCAGGTTGGGAAGTGGGGATTATACCTGTGTTACTGGGTGGGTTTACTGCACTGAACAGAGTCACTTTTAAAAAAAATCCAACCCAGTCTGCACAACAGAAAACAAATAGGGTGTTACTTCCTGATGAAATTAAAGCAGTATCTCCATCCAAGCATAAGAGGTTCCAGAGCAAGTCCAGGTTAATCTTTTGGTTTAAGTTTATAGTTACAAAAAACTTGTTGTACTAGGATGCTGAAGTGTACAAATAGCACTCCACAGAAAACTCCAGGGGGCTTACAGTAAGCTGGCTTTGTCTTGGGTTCCACTGCAGTTCATTAATGGGGGGAAGATAGGCCATGTAGGTGATCTTTTATCCAACTTAGGCATCTACTTTAAGAGGGGATGAGTCTCTTTATTTATATGTTTATTTACCTTTGCTTTCTAAGAGACCTAAAGTAGCCTAGATGAGAAGTATAATCTTTCAGATAGTTATTATAAGAAGGCTATAGGAAGTTAATCATTACAGTAAATTAATCATGCTTGTTACAGTCTGACCATTCCTTGTTCAGAAAAAAATCTAAGATAAATAAAATAACACAATAACCTTGAAATAACTCCTGGTAAGAGTGACCTAAGGGAAAACAAGCAATTCAGAAAAACTTAGCTAGAAAGCCTTAGTTGTGGAAAGAAATTTTGAGAGAGAGGAAGAATCCTTTGGCTTCCAGAAGTCATGTCAAAAATCTTTCTGTCAAGTAGTTAGATGACTCAGGTAATTCAAAATTGCAGAATAGTGATCATCTGGTGATTAAATCTGGAATGACAGCAAAAATACCAGCTGAAATAACATCTCATATGACATTTTACATAGGCCCTAAACGTTGCTGTTTCCAAAAGTTTTACTAGAAGAAAATGAAAAGGTATAGGAGTAGATTACACTGAAAAGCCACTGTTAGTAACAATGTCAAAATTCCTCACTTGGCCAAATATGATTGCAACACTGGGGCAGTCATGATCACCTTTTTATATTATGTACTTTGTAAACTATTTTCCTCCTCTAGCATTCACAAAGAGGATTGTGGTGTAAATGCTACATTCTTCTAAGGACACTTCATATAATTAAAACCATCAATGTATGAATTGAATCTGTTTTTGGCAGACTGTTTCTAATTGTTCCACATTCTTATCTGTTTATTTACATTTTTACTTATTTCAGAAACATGTATTATAATTAAGTTCAAGATAATGCATGACTTAACAGCACTAATCCACCACATAGTAAATAATTATGAGCACAATTAGGAAAAAATAAAAAAGGAGCCTTCCTTTTTATACATCTAGTAAAATATCACAAATCAATAATTTCATCATGAATTTCACTTCTCTGAAGAGTACCTTACATGGTTTTCTTATCTTTTTCTGCCTAATAAAGGATAGGTAGAGAATGATCACTACTACTTAGATAGAAATTTCTGTTTAATATATGTGCATATCCTCTGACTCCTATTTGCCCATCAGTATTACTACATTACAATTCAGATACAGCAAGTCACAAGTGATTGCCCATAAATCATAATAAAATATGTCACTTAACATCTAGGTTTTAGTGTAATACCTGAGTTGTCTGGTGAGACCACCTGACATACAATTTGAATTATATGTGGTTTTTCCATTATCTAAGAAACAACCACATTCTCCAGATAGCTATTGGGATATATGTACAAAATTAAAAATCATTGCAGAAGAAAGTTTTCTCTTTGTAAAATTGTAAAATTCCTTATTTCTTCATTAGAAATGGATGAAGAATATTTTCTGAGCATAATGCTTTTTAAAGGGTAGAAGAATAAGAAAAAATTGTGTAATCATCTTATGATGTAACAACACAAGTTTTATCAGCTACACAAATCTGTATGTCTGTCTCTAAAGATATTAGTCCTGTTAGTATGGAACTTAAATGACTCTTATTTTAATGCTTCTGTATGTGATCTTCACTGTGTGAAATGATGATTTCCTATGGTGGAGCAAGTCTAATATAAATTTACTAAATGTACCTAATAGCAAACAAAGTAAAGCAATGCATCAAGAGATGTTGTAAAACTTAGTGGAATTTTAGACAATAATCTGAACTTTAGTATTTTTTATTTACTATCTTTGGTACATTTTTATTGGTTTTCTGTATAACAGAAGAAACTGCTTTTTTCTTATGCTTTATAATAAAAATTATATTTGTATTTTACTTGGAGAAAGAACAAAACTTTTTCACAAAACCAGCCAGTACAGAGTGAGACTGGATTTTAGGTTTTTATTTAAACCAAATATTGGGAATCAGGTCAGCAGTCCTCCACAATCCACTTAAGAACTTGAAAAAAATTGGAAAACCTAGGCTACTCAAAACTTCTTCTGTGGACAGAGAATACAATAACCAATTGCTCACTTCAAGGGGAAACACAGCACATCTTGGAAATTTAATCAGTCTATAAATATTCCAGAAATTTTGCTTTTAATATGATGGATACACTTGCAAGCCTTTTTGTGCTAAAAACCTCAGAGATTCTGGGCAGTTAACTCTTTTAGCGAAAAACTGCAGAGATTAGTAATTGCTTACCCAGATGACTAAGTACCTTAATTAAGGCATAAGGAGCTAGATATTTCCAGAATTTGTCATTTAAGTTGATAAAAAGTGACTTTGAAACATGTTCATTGTTTCCACTGCATGGGAACACTAACTGTAGCATAGAAATCATGACAACTGTGCCAACATGTTGTCAGTGTCACGCAGATTTAAAATGTAAGGACTATCTCTGCTGAAGAAGGGAAGTGCTGTCTACCCATTACAAGCAAGGATTCATAAACCTGTCCCTCACTGCAAGATGTGTATATGGCTTGTGAACATGACAGTTCATGACAAGCTGAACATGAGTCAGCAGTGCCCTGGAGCCAGGAGGGCCAACCCTGTCCTGGGCTGCATCAGGCACAGCATGGCCAGGCAGGGGAGAGGATTGTTCTGCTCTGCTCTGAGCTGGGGCAGCCACACCAAGACAAGTTCAAGAAGTGTTTGGACAATGGTCTCAGGCACATGGTGTAATTTTTGGGGTTATTCTGTGCAGGGCCAGGATGATCCCTGTGGATCCCTTCTAACTCAGTTCATTCTATTGTTGTATGGCCTCCAAGGAAAATATTGATTTAAAAACTGATAAAAATTGTCAATCTTTTAGAATGATCCTGTTGTATCAGATCAACAGAAACATTAGTTGTTGTACAGAAAATTCTGCTGTTCCTGCTGCTTTTTCAGATGTACAGAGTTTAACCTTTTTTTGTTTTCAAATCAGGGCAATGAATATCATAGCTGAATATTGCAATTAAGTAACTTACTCTGGTATAGTTGAGGAATAAAATCTCATTGGAACCTTATATCTGACATTTTCTGAATCCATAAACTTACCTTTACTAGACATTACTCTGAGTTAATAATCTAAGCAAGAATATTTGGGATTGGTGATTTAACTGGAGATTTTTCTTTTTTGCTTAACATACTATTCTGGTTCTAGAGTAGATGCCATTGATTTCAGCTCTCCACATGTTAAAAAAAAAAAAAAAAACACTTCATTTTGAATTAAAGACTTACTGTTCTCAGGAGGGCTACATGCAGATTGCCACAGTGAGGAGAACTATATCTGACAAAGTGAATGTGTATTCTCCTTTTACAATTAGTAAAAAGGAATAAGCAATTGAAGAACATAGCATCCTGACATATACAATCAGCAGAAATTAGATTGACTCTTAGAAAGTCTTTCTTCATTGGCCATAAGTGTCATTTTTCAATATTCTGAAATAACTAAAATTTGATGCATAAAATTGCTGAGGAGGTTCAAGGGAGAAAGAAGAGTAATACAAATGTACTGCATTAGGTAAGAGATTTACTTTTCTCTTACAAAATGCATATTCTAATGGTTTGGGAATTCTTTAGTTAAAAGTCATTTCTGCTTTCTAAGAAACTATAAACCTGATATAATATGTTTTTATGCAGACAGTGGTGCCCAAAGTTTTGAAAATTAAATTCACCTTTGCAGTGTCATGTGCCTTTGTGTGCTACCTTCTGCATATAAATTCAAACTAATCACTTTTTCCTTCAAGACATTACTTTTTATTAACCAATCACTTAAATTTAAAATTAGTAATTTTTGTTTCTGTGAAAGATCTTGCATTCACTTGTCCACTTATGTAAAAGACTCAGTAACTGCTACCATTTTACCATTTCTCAGATGAGATGACAGCGGATAGGTTCCTGCAGATGAGTGAAGAAGACACCACATTGCCTAAGAACATAAAATAAGAACCATTCAATGATTAAGAGCCATAAGAAGTAAGTTAAGCACCATGCAACTTATTACTTTCTTGATAGCAGATAATACATGCTATAAGAAAGAGTGTTGGAACACAAAGCTCTGGTGTAGGAAGCGCAAAATATCACTTCCTTAACAAATCTTGCAATTCATGCCTGTTTTTCTTTTTTGAACTTATCTGATGACTTTTGTAGTTCATATAAGATTTTGCCATCTGCTACATTCTATAAAAATCAGTTCCACAGTTTAACAATGCATGGAGTGATACGAATATCCCTCTTTGTTGTGTTGACGAATTGTCTGCAATATGTTGAAGGGATGACTTAAGTTCCTTACAAAGACATTTATGGCTGGGAAGGGGAGAGAACACTGCTCCCCTTTTTGAAGCTCTTGGAAGAAAACAAAGTAGTAGCTCTACAAAACATTCTTGTTATAATTTTAGGGGTTTCTCTGTAAACAGAAAATATTACAATAGACATTGGAAAGTAGGTATACTTGCATGACATTTCCTTGAAAACAAATGACTTTTTTTATTTTTTAAGACCAGATAGTTAAAAAATATCGAGAAGAAAACCTTCTTAAAAATTAAAGAGGTCTTAATAAGTTTGTTCTCTTGTGCAGATAATAGAAAATGTTATATGTAGTTGATGGAATAAAATGTAGAATGAAAGACTGATGAAACAAATGCAGAAAATGCAGAAAGTACAGTACTTTCCTATGAGGAATACATTTAGAAATCACAACCACAGTAATCTGAAACCACCAATGTAAATGTGTAGAGGTAAATAATGCTGTTCAAGTTCATGGAAGGACTTTTTAATCCATGCAGTATATAAAGAATAGTTTTCTTGTACCATTCCATTACTAATAATTTTTTTTTACAAAAAAAATTCATTTCAAGAATAATGTAAAATATGTGTAATTTAATAGTTGTGATATTCAGTGCCATAAAAGGAGAAAACATATGTTGTTATTTAAAAATGTATATGTATGGTGTGTTGCCACTTTGGCTGAAGCATTGGCAAAAAAGCTTTGCTCTAGCACTTTCTTTTAATAAATTACTGACATTATTATAGTGAAGTGAAAACAATGCTCATGCTTTTGCCCCTGTTCATCCACCTTACAATACAGAAGCTGTAATTTTTTTTTTTCTTGTGTTGGGGGCAGTTTTCCAAGTAGAAGAGCTCTAAATCTTTGCTGTCCCATAAATACACAAACATAAACAGTGATTTATTGCAATTTAGTTCCTGTTTTGGTGGAGGAGGTTTATGGTGCTGAGAAAACTCATTAATCTAATTCACAGCTCATAGTATAAACATAACCTTTACAATATATAACAGCAGAAATTATGTGTGGTTATGATTTACTGTTTGTGTTTTTGAAGGAGAAAGAAGTGCAAACTTGCTTTGCCACTTCCAGTTTTAGTACTCATTGATTAGGTTGAAGAATGAATATGAAACTGCTATAAATAACAATTTATGTGCATTTAGTTTCTTCTGGTTTCAATTTTAATATAAATACTAAAATTTAGAGGTTGTGAGAACAGCTTACTGGGAGCCAATCAAGCAATTTTAAAAAGCATATCACAGACAGAATTGCTATTAACCTGTTCAGTTTTTGCAACACTTAATCTACTTAAAAGACAGATTTCTGAAGTTCTTTCCTGAAAATTTGCAAAACACAAAAAAAGGTAAGAGATTAAGTAACTGTATTGTAGTAGCGTGAAATTACCCTTTAGGACTTACATAGTTAGGTATGCATATTTTATTAGGTTTCATACACTCACTGAAGTGGAAAACCTCAATTTTGAATCTTGAGAGGCTGTTAATGTAATAATTGTAATATATTCATATCATGTAATGCTATTAGAAGTTTACCTATGCTTCCTCTGAATTTTAAGAGAAACCTGTGATGCTTGAAAAATCAGCATATTTTTTGTTAAGTGACCAAAATAACTATCAAATTTTGTTTTTTCTATTTTTAGTCACTGTGCAGAAAATCTTGAATAGGGATCACACCTATAATTATGAAATCACAACATTTTTTTATATATGTTCTGGGATATTGTTAATATGTTTCTTGTACTTATAATATTGTAGAGAATATTTTGCAAAATGTGTATGTGATGTCATTGGAATGTGGCATGGTTAGATATATTTAGTTGAAGTCTTGAATATGTTACAATTTATATAAAGTTAAAAATATATTATCAAAAACTCTTAACCAATCAAAGCATAGTTCTTTTAAAGAGCCATGTTCCCTGTATAAGACAGTATTTTAATAAAGAATTCGTGAAAGTAAAGCTTATATAATATATATGCTTTCATTAATAATTCTGATATACTGATATATTATTGCTACTAATAATCTTAAAAAATGGATTTTACTATTCAGAAATTATGAGAAATCTAGGAATCATTACAGTGATAAAATATAGTGTAAAAATGTGATTTTCATATTGTAAATGAAGCTTCAATTTAAATTCACTAAAATTACGATAGAAATTCCTCTTGGAAAGATTTTATTATTGAAATATTATATGAATTAAAGGTAATTCATAAACCCTGTAATTCCTTCAAACTGTAATCAAATATTGCTGACTAGAATCTATTTTAGAAAGAATGTTGATCACTTATAGTTCATCTTTCATCTGAGATCACTGGTTATCTCCTTGTGACCAGAATTTATTTCTGAGTCACATCTTTGCATTTATAAGATGTATGGAAGGAAATGATATTTCTTTACATAATGCTTCACAGTTTTTCCCAATTCCTTTCTTTTATATGGTGACACTTTCTGTATAATGCAAGAAACTAAACTATCTGCTAGTGTAGTACATATTGAAGCAATGTAGGTGTAATATGCTATTTTATTTTAAAAATGTACATTAATTTCTAACTTAGCTTTTTATTGATTACTCAACTTTTGTTCCAAGCTGTGAAAAGAATAAATAAATGAGAGTTATCCCTTCAACAGTTGTTAGGAGGAAAATACTGTGGTGTCTCTAGTCACATCAGAAGAATGGTGATATTCTTCAAGAAAGTATTACTAAAAAAGGGGGAAAAATTAAGGACAAGGACACATTTTAATAAATTACTTTGTGACTTATACATTTAAAATGCTATTTTTTTATGCCTACATATTCATGTATTTTTGAGTACTGAGTAATATATTATTCCGAAAGTTAAGCAGACAAAGCTTGGATGACTGTGGGTAAAATTTCTACACCCTACGAGGACACTGATGACACATAATTTTAAAAATTAGAGTAACAAGTTGATTTAACCTGAAATTCAGTAGAATTTTTCAGATACTTTCCCTAGAACCTATTTTAATTTTCCTTATTAAAGCTGCATGGTGGAATACATAAACTCTTTTACTTGTATTAGTTAATTTTTTACAATATATTTAAGTATCATGAAGTGATGATCAAAGGAGGCCTTTAAGAATATCATTACAGATATTCTACAATCTATCTCTGGGTCTAAAAATTTTTCATTTCTTCAAGCAACGGCAGAAGAGCCAATTACTAATTCTGGATAAAAAATATTGAGTTTTGATGGACTCAGGTAATAGAGAACAGTTGACCATATTACAGAAATGTGAATCATAACAGTGAAATGCTTGGCAATGTATGTTTGAGATTTTAAACATAAGGGCCTTATACTGACCCTAAATTGTATAATCAATAATAATGTATGAACAATGATGTAGTAATGCTAGGGAATTACAACACCCTAAGTGAAGCAGTCTAGCTAATAAGAAAATGTTTTCTTGAATGCTAAATCTACTGAGTGAAAAATCAAAACCTAACACTGGCACATTTCAAAGAAATGTTTTATATAAAGCAAGCCAGTCTAAATCTAACAACTCAATGAAGTATTCTAATATTATAATATTCATAAATCCATAAATCAACTCATATAGTGTTGTACAAATCTGTAAGTAGGATTCCCCAGTACATGAAAATCAGAAGAACACAATTCACTTCCAGCTTTGGTAAATCAGGCCCAGACCTAATCATGCAAACCTGAAGAAAAGTTATTATGTTCAATGGTAGACATTTGTATGACAGGCAAGTACCATTTAATGTAATCCTAGCCAAATCTATTCCCATAGTTCACTAATTCATTAGTGAAAATACTCAAGCTGAAGAAAATTTAGAGCATGTATGCCAATAATATGTTTCAATGTTATGTGCAGCAATGTCTCTCACATATATTGTCTCTCACAGTGTCCTCCTGGACAAAAATGTTCAGCATCCAGTTAAGCAAGTCCATCATACATTGGGTGAACATTTGACTGATGGGTTGGGCTCAAAGCATTCTAGTAAATGGGGTTATGCCGGGCTGGCAACCCACCACCAGTGGGGATCCCCAAGACCTAATTTTAGGGACCTTAATTTTTTCATAAATGACCTGGTGAAAGAATCATATGTATATTGAGTAAGTTTGCTGGTGATAGCAAACTAGGAGGAGTTCGAGGGTGGAAAGGTCTTACAGAGAGGTCTGGATGGATGTGAGAACTGGGTAATCGCCAAATGTATGAAATTCAACAAGAGAGAGTGCTATGTTCACCACCTGGGATGGGGTAATTCTGGTGATATGTACAAATTGGGAGACAAGCGGCTGGAGAACAGCCTTTCAGAAAGAGACCTGGGCAGATTGGGTTGTTGGGAAGTTGAACACACAGCTGTCTGAGCAGAAAAAAGGGCCCAGCTGTGTCCTGGGGGCCTTAAGGACAGTATAACTGGCTGGTCAAAGACGGCAATTGTTCTTCCCTACCATTCTTGCATTGCTACCTCCAGTAATTTGTGTTTTTGACCACCTCAAGCCCTCTGAGAAGCTGTGAGGGATCTGGGGTTGTTTAGCCTGGAGAAAAGGAGGCTCAGGAGTGACTTTATCACTCCCTACAACTACTTACAAGGAGGTTGCAGCCAGGTGGGAATTGGCCTCTTCTGCCAGGTAATAAGTGGCAGGATGAGAGGAAATGGCTGCAAGTTGCAGCAGGGAAGGTTTGAAATGAAATATTATGAAACATTTTTTAATGAGAGGTTTACCAATCATTGGAAGAGACTCCCCAGAGAAGGGGTTTAAAAGATATTTAGATATGGCACTTAGGAACATGGTTTAGTTGTGGATTTCACATATTTAGGTTTACAATTGAAACTTGATGATTTTAGAGGTCTTTTCCAACCCAAAAGATTGATTAATATATGACAAACTCCACCCAAGTAGGCAGGACAAAGACAAACCTGTCTTTGCAAAGACAGGGTTTTTTTTAGGGAAAAAGAATACCTGAAATCAGTCTACTAGTGAAATTTTAATTCAAATGTCTCTGATGGTATAAGAACCAGAGGTAATAAAATGAAGACCATTTAGGGTAATAAAATGAAGATCAAACTTCTAAGAAATAAAAATACAACTATATTAATCTTTGTAAAGGGACCACATTTTGAGAACTTTCCTTTATGAACAAACCCCATTCACTTACCCTAGATGATAATTTTCTCTTTTGTATCTTTTTTCTAAGTGAGTCCTGGTACCTCTTTCCAAAGAAGTGTTGAGAAAGGTTTTTTCCCTAGGTTATTTTCCTATGAGCAAACTAGAGCACAATGAACACTCATTCTGTCTAAAGTATGCTGATTTACTTTACTCTTTAACATTACACTGATTGTCACATAAAAATATTTTCTATTAAAAGAAACATGGGCGTGTGACACTTATGCTACATCCACCCCTTACAAAAATTAAAATACTTGACAGCAAGTTTTGATGGATTCAAAATTTCCATCAAAGAAACATATCACCAGCATTCTTTTTTGGATCATGATATTCATATAACCTAAGAAAGGCGTACTGTGGGTTTAATTGAACAGCATTTAAGAGTAATTCTAAAGGATCACCAACTGTGTCTTCACAACTCTAGTTCTAGGTGGGAACATCTTGTAGGAGTATAGATTTATCTTTTAAAGGTGCCTAAGTTGCTTCACTATATAAAGAGCCCAGATCCCTCTAGCTCTGAATATTCACTAGAAACTGATACTCTTGCAGTGTTACGTCACTCCTTTTATGCCAACATGGACTTGCAATAGGATATTCAGATAATTTAATTTAGAAACTCTTTGAAGTATTGAGATAATAATCAATGCTGGGTTTGTTTGGTCCCATTTCTGTCCTTTCAGTATCTGAAGGCCACTTTTTTATGCATTTTTCCTCTCTTAGAGTGTTGAAATGCAAGCTTGACACTAGAGTTTAACTCTTATATCATCTTTCAACAATTTGCATGGAGGGAGATTAAGTTCATGTACTCCTAGAACATTGGTTTGAGCAAGTTGTATAAACATTCCCAAGAAGAGGGATAAAAGGACCATTCATTCTAACTGAAGGTAGGTATATAAGCAGATGACTAGTTTTATTTCTGCATCTCCAGATCACAATCCTGACCTCTAATTATACACTTAATGCTGTTTCAGTGAGCAGCTTCTATATATTTTAAATTAAATACTTCAAATCTCCTGACCTCCCACATTAGTTTCTCATGATCTTTTAGATCTTTTCTAAGCCACAGTTTTATCCTCCTAGATTTTCCAAGAAAAATTGGGAGGACGGAGTAGAAAACACCTTTTTAATTTTTTCTGTTTTTTTCGTTTTGTTTTAATTTTTGTTTGTTTGTTTGTTTGTTTGTTTTTGTTTTGTTCTTTTTCATTAAAACAAGCTGTCAGCTTCTCCTTCTTTTGTTAATCAGAGATTCACCAGTATTTCAGGCTGAGCTGAATTTTTCCTTCTCCCTCCTGCTAATAACTGCAATAGAAGATTTTGCAAAGGATACATTCTGCTTGAGGTAGGCTCCTCTTCCTATGCCATGTACCCATGCTGGGAAGGCATAAATCCACCTGACTACATCATACCTTGAAGGGAGACTATGGAAGGGACATTTTTGTCCAACTAATAACAGACCAGGAGTTGATAAGGCTCCAGTAAATCTCAGTTGCTCTTCCACATGATATGAAAGATTTTCCTTGAACAGATCAGAGTCATTATAGAATAAAGTACAGGAAGATACGTGTAGTCACTGTTTCAACACTTTGTGTGAAAGAGTTCACAATGTATGCATTTCTACACAATAAGCCTATCTGCAGTCCTGGGCAAGGATGATTCCATGTAAAGGCAGTTTTCCTAGAAGAAGGAATCTTCTTTATCTTCCCATCCTGCATCCAAAAGCAGATGTAGCCTTGATCTAGATAATGGTTTGTACAGCAAGAGGAATGGAAATTTCATCTCATGATGTATCACCTCTGTGTCTGTAATTTGGTAGAGATGGTAATGACAATGTGTATAAACTTGGGTTTCTTCTGTTCCTTTGAATTCCTGGATGCTGTTCCTTTGAATTCCTTTTCATAGAGAAGTGCTGTTTTCTTGTAAAGAATCTGCTACCAACTGGAAAAGTTTCCAGACTGCTCAGCTCCATCTCTAGACTGTAAGGATAGCTTTGCAGGTTGACTCCTGCTGCTGTTTCTTGATTAAGGTTACAGTGTATCAATACTTTCTTTTTGTTGGAGACCAAGAAGCTATAATGGGCAATTGTCTACCTATCCCCAGGATCCCTGCTGCTGTCCTTGAAGAGAAAGTTTGGCTTCAAAAATAAATTCCTAGTACTCAAAATAATTTTCTGTTTTGGAAGAAATGTGGTAGTATTACTATAACTACTTGTTTGCTCTTGACATTGTAGTCCTGTGTATTGTTAATGGTAGAAAGCTGTGTATGGTAGGTCAGACAAGTTCTTTACCTGTCTACTTTGTTTTCTTTCTCATCCATTATCTTTGTTTCTCCTCTTTTCACCCTTGGATAGCTGATCTCCACGAAGAGAGAAGCCCATATAGCTCATTATTTCGCGTTTTCCGCCTCACAGATGGTAACCCCACCTGCAGATCTGCCCTTTTTATGCCATTACTAACTTCATGCTCTGTTTAAACTCTGTTATGTTTGCAACCAGGTCACCTGCTGAGGGAATGGCTACTTCTGACAAGACCCAATCTCCTATTGAGCAAATGGGCTACAGACACAGAGGCCCAATTATTATTAAGTGTTAGGATAATTGTAATTATAAGTTGAGTGTTTCATTATAATACAGCTGTTGAGGCTTTAATGCATCCCTGTAATGTGCTTTATTAATAACTGCATAGAACTGCTGACTTTACAATTTTCTGGATCACATTTATGATAACAAAAGAGGATATGAAAATGAATTCACTACGGGAGACCTACTGTGTTAGTTACTATGATTCACAAGTTTATTATGGTAATAAAGCAACATGAGACAATAACATTTGGAACTGAAATACACTAATGATGCTTCATATTGTTCCAAAAACATTATGCAAAAGTGGTAAAAAGTGTTATGACTTGCAGATAGTCAAATTCAACAGATGTCACACTACTGAATAAAAGTGAAGAAGACAGTAATGTTAGCCCCTGAATCATTTGATGCTTCCTTCCAAGTCTTCCAAAGTTAAGAGAATGTTTAAGTTGGTTGGTTGATTGATTGGTTGGTTGGCAGAAAAAGGGGATTTTTATTAACTTAACCAATTTCACTCAAATCAATATTTGAGTGACAGACTATGTGATCTTGTCTTCAGTAGAGGTTTTCGTATTACATATGTTAGTTCTAGTGCTATAACCAGTATACAGTGTACAGAGGAGTAGTAGCAAATAAGTCTTGCAGCAAAGCTGTGCTGTGACTTGTAAAATATGTCATATTAGTGAACACTGAAGAGTACAATATGCATTATGTGCGCTGAAGCACGATAAGCATGATGAGAATCATGGAAAAATCATAATTTAAAATAAGATTAAAAAAAATATAAAAAGACACTATCTCAGAACACAAGATTTTAATGATAAAAAAGTATAATGCAAAAGTGATTTAAAAATACTTTATCATAAACTGTATTGAACAGATTGTTGTAAGAAATTTGCGAAATCAAGAAAAGAAATTTAAGTGGAATATTTACCTGCAAATAGTGGTAGACCTAGAATCTGGTGTCCCTATGTGCCACTTAAAATATGGTAGAAGCATAGTTCAACTATCTTGGGGAACTGCTTAAAACAGTAAGTTTTTTCATTCCTTGGACGTCTACTTAAGTACCTAGTTTTCATTATTCTGAAAATGTTTTATCTACTTAATTTTGTTTGTCAACACGTTTGAGATGGGCATTTTTTCTCTAATTGTAAAATTTAATATCAAACTACAGTTAGATGGCTCTTTAAAAGAAGAAGGGGTTCTGCAAACATATTTGGAGCTATGAGTCCTGAATAATTAGGACTCTGCTGTATGTAGTATTAATCAGGCTCTCTCCTCTGGCTGGTCTTGTGGTTTATACACACTGGACTAAACTGTGGCCTGATGTTAACTAGAAAGTAGAACAAAACTCTATGCAATTGTGGTTGCCCACTTTTGACTTTATAGAAATTACTAAGTCTTCTCACAAGAACCTCTCTATGAGTGAATGCATAATGTAGTAGATTATTAGGCAAAAAGTGTTTTTCTCCACTCTTATATTGAAGAGTTCCAAGACTGAGTTCCAAGAAGCTTGTGGTGGAAATTCCGGGTAATTTTCCTGTAGTACAAATAGCTAGATAGTTGATCTAATTAACTTGAGTTTCTTTTTGAAAAAATATCATTTGAAGATTTTTTACACATTGTAATGGTTTAACCTCAGTTAACAGCTCAACTCCACACACTCACTTACTAGCAGGATTGGGAAGAGGATCAGAAGACTGAAAGTGAGAAAAATCTTGGGTTCAGATAAAGACAGCTTAATAGATAAAATACAAGCCATGTGCTCAAGCAAAGCAAAGCAAGAAAGTAATTCACTGTTTCCCATGGCTGGCCGGGCAGATGTTCAGCCATCTCCAGGAAAGCAGGGCTCTGAGCATTCTTTTCTTTCTTCTTCTTTCCCCATCTTTATCTGTTGAGTATGATGCCATAGGGTCTGGAATATCCCTTTGGTCAGTTGATGTCTATGTCTTCTCTACACTTCATGTGTACCTCCAGCCTCTTTCCTGATGGGGTGGTACAAGAAGCAGAAAAGGCCTTGGCTCTGTGTAAGCCTTGCTCAGTAATAACAAAAACGCCCGTTATCAGCAGTTTTCAGCACAAATCCCAAAACACAACCCTATAACAAATACTCTGAAGAAAATTAACTACTCTTCCCCAGCCAAAACCAGCACATATATTAAATAAAAAAAGGCAGCTGCCTTATCCAGATGGACTGTATGGACTGTATGAACTTCAAGGGAGTTCCTCCTTTGACTCAACAAAGAACTTTATGTTAGATAAGCTGAATTACCTCCATGGGGCCAATTACCTAAAATCTTGGTGAGGTGGGTGTTTAACAACATGCCTAAACTAGGATGCCATGGAAGAATATTTAGTCTTATACTAGTTGGGTTGGAAGGAGCCTTTGAAAGGCTCCTGCAATAAACACGGACATATTCAACTAGAACATGTTTTTCAAAGCCCTGTCCAAACTGACCTTAAATGTTTCCAGGAATGGGACAACTCTAATTATCTATATGATAATCTCTTCTGGTGTTTGACATTCATTGTAAAAAACATGTCTTCCTTACATCTTGTCTAAATCTGCCCTCTTTTAGTTTAAAACCATTACCCCTTATTGTGGTGTGATAGGATATGCAAAAAAGTTTGTCCCCATCTTCCTTGTAAGCCCCCTTTAATCACCAGGTTATGCATAGGTTGCTCCAAAGCCTTGTCCACTGATGTGGGCACTCCATCATTAAAGGCCGCTGGGTTGGTCAGGCAGGGCTTGTCCTTGGTAAAGACATGCTGATTGTCTTGAATCACAACCTTGTGCCTTAGCATAGACTCCAGGAGGTTCTGTTCCCAGCCACAAAGATGAGGCTGTCAGGATGCTATTTCCCAAGCTCCTCCTTTCCACTCTTATTAAAAATGCATGTAGTCTTGAATTAATTGTCAAATGAATGTTATAAGATGCAATGGCCCATCCTTCACAGTGCTGATCAGTTTGAAATCTGGTGAGTCTCAAAGTACCCTACTATTCTTAGACACTTTTTCTGCATTGATTATAGAGAAATTCACAGCATCAAAAGATGAAATAAGAAGTGTAAAAGAAGACTGGAGTCTTGAAAAATTTCACTAGACTCAAAAGTATTTGGAAATGTGGAAGATTTAAAGTTCACTTGAAATGTGTAATAAATGGGTGGCAGCAGAAGACATTTAGAGTCAGTCATATTTCTAAAGCAGCTATTTCTGAAGCATTACCTGATTTTAATACTGTTCAGTTAATTCAAGCAGAGGAGGCTAGCTCTTTAACTATTAAAGATATAAGAGGTACTTAGCTTCATGTAAAATAGATGGAAAGGTGCTTTTAATAGAGTTTATTAAAAGAAAAGCAGAGAAAAATTTGCAATGCATCTATGAATGAGATCTCTTGCAATTTGGGGGAGCAATTGGAATCCCCTATTATAAAATAGAAATAGAAGGAAAATTATAAAATAGGACAAATGAACATTAAAAGAACCTGACTGAAAACAAATTTAAGATAACAAAATAAGCAGAATTTGGTAAGCAAAGAAATTACCTGAAAAAACCTGAATATGATGGAAAACAGACAGGATTTTCGAACTGTTGGAGAAGATACTATGAAGAATGATATTAAAATAGAAAGATATGAGAAATTAAAATCTGGAGTCCATTCAGAACTATGCACAGCAGAGTACAAAGCCAATTCATCACATTTTGGAAAACACTCCAAGAAATTCTTATGACCGTAAGATATTGCAAGTATCAAAACAGAATGTGCCTTATTTACAAAGAGAATAAACTATCATTGATTTAGAAGACCTATTCCTGAATTATTATAGCAATAAAAGAATGGATGAAAGCTGTATAGGGACTGTACTAATTTGAGTGAAAGAAAGGGACTGTGGTACATGAAATAATGAAATTAGTACTGTTAAAGAGATCCATAAGTAACAAAAATGAGACAGGATAATTATTTGGGTCTTAACCAGATTATTTTGTCCACAAACCTAATTATATGTTTGTATACATATTTGTGCCAGTATATGGGAAAATTGTCTCTTTTTTTCATTTCTACAAGGAGTGTATCACTAATGATTAGGTTTTACCTGGTCACTCATTTGACTTAAACATAAATGAAAAAAAAATACTACTGAATATGCAGATAGCACAGAGGGAAATTCTGTAAAACTCACCATACTCTAAAATAGAGTTTAAAGAGGACATTTTGTTTTAATCTTGATATTAGAGATTGAAGAGGAAATGCATAACTTGTTTATTAATAAAACTTGTTTATAAATAATAACTTGTTGTAATTTATTGTATAATAACTGTATTATTGTATAATAATTGTATTTTATTATTGTTGAATCATAAGAAAAATGCAAAATCATGGAGAAAAGACTAAGAAAGCTAGGGACTTATGCTTATAGATAGGCTCAAGAAAGAAAATACCTAGAAATTTACTTTTTCATTTAACTGCAGTGGGAAACAGTGTTTGAGAGTTGGCTGATGCCAGGTAATGTGATTTACTATCCCAGTTCTGGCATATGACCATATAAAACTAGAGCTCATGTTTGTGCACACTGTATGGCTTCTTGGAAAGTGCCATTTCCTCTGACTGCTGTCTGATGTTCAACTCGTGTTGCATATTACTGGGAAATGCAGCAGATTTATTTCATTGCATAGATACAGATAATTTTTGCGGAGATGATATTTTGTTGTGAAAAGTGTCAGTAAAGGAATGTGGCCAGGGATTCCAGCCAATCTTGGAGAGAATCATAGCTTCTGGACTTAATCTAAGCAAAAAAACCAAGGAAAAAATTAAGCTTTTGTTTTTCCAAATATACCTGGGAAGAAATTAAGATGTAAGAGAAGATCATTGGCATGCCTGCCATAGCAGAGAAGAAAGGATAACCCCAGAGTGCTACAGCGCAAATTTGCACAATAAAGATGATATACAAATTCTAGTTAAAAATGTACAGGAATAAAATAAATTTTAAAATTATATTTATTTATACTATTTTATAGCATTCCATAATTGTTCAAAAATTAACTTTAGCCATTTAGAACTCTTCTGATGAACAAAAAACTGATATGTGCCTGTTGTATTCTAGTAAATGTATCTTTGCAACTTTTCTGGTGGGAGGTTAATTGCCTGGGAATTTTTTACAATACACTTGAATTTCTGCTTTGACTGCACTGCCTTATTCATACATGCATGCCCTCCTTTTGCTACTAATCTATTTGTAGAAATTTTAATAGTCTTTTATAGAAGTTGCCAGTTAATTCTTATTTGAGCTTTGGCCCTTTCAATTTTCTCCCTGCATAACCTCATAACCTCCTTGTAATCTTGAGCTGCCTACCTCTTCTTCCAAAGGTTATAAATGTTCCTTTTTTTCCTTGAGTTCCAGCCAGCTTGGTCTTCTCCACTGGCTCGTCTTTTGGCACAAGGTGATGGCGTACTCCTGCCCCTTTAATATTTCCTTCTTGAAGAATGTCCAACCTTCCTGGGCTTCTTTGCTCTTCAGCATTGCCTCCCAAAGGACTCTCTCAACGAGTCTCCTAAGCAGTCCAAAACCTGCCCACCTGCACGTGGAACACTTTTATTGTCCTTTCTGACAATAAAATATCAGTCAGATCCTTAATAATGGTGGTACAGCATTCAGTCTTTTTGATCTATGTGTTTTGTAAAAGAAAATACTTTTAAAATTTTAATGTTGTTGGTTACTGGTTAATATTTTATACCTTAAAAGCTTGTTGTGAAAAATCATAACTGGTCCAGCATAGCTGGACCATATTTTTCTTTCTGCTGAGACTCATGTTGGGTACCAACAGCCAAAGCTCATATACTAAGTAAAGCAGTCTGCTGAGAAACTTAGCTTCTAGTCATTTGTAAACAAAAATTTCAGCATTTTCAAGGCTAAATAAACGTAACTATGAAGTTTAAAGGGTTTATCTTTAAAGATATTTAGGATTCAGTCTTGAGTTACAAAACTCATTACTCTAAATAATTTCTTCCTGTGAAACTAGAAGACCCAGGACGTTTAAGAAAGCTTAGCAAAATCATTTTGTCAGTGTTTAAACAGCTGCATTGAAGTAAGAAGTTAGCTGCATGCAGGCTATGAGTGATGAAGTGTCTTCTTCTGCCTGAGAAAAAAGAAATACTGAGACTTGTCAGAGTTTTTGTTATAACAAAGGGTGCATTGATAAACTAACGGGCAGTTCGTGAATAACTTTGTTGGAATCAAACTGCCTAGAAAAACAAAATAAATTTAAAAAAAAAACCCTTACCATGTCCCCTGTGCTTCTTGAAGAGCAATTGTGATCTTTGATTCCTGTTTTATGTATCAGATCCCTGACTTATGAGTCATGCAAGTGTGTCACAATATCCTACCATATGTTGAGCTATGTTGGAACTATAAGAGTGTGAATGATCAAGCATTCACTTGGGATGACTGTAGAAGACATGTTATAGTGGCAATATCTGTCAACTTGGTTTTCATTTCGGTCTGTAAAATAAAAAAAAAAAGAAATAGCTTTGACATTTTTAAGGGAAAGATACTAAAGCGCTGCTGGGTTTCAAGGGTTTTTTGAAATTTCTTTTTTTTTTTTTTTCTTGGTTGTATAAGTGAAAAATCACTGGAAAGTGAAAGGGAAGAATTCAGGTTTTTCAATTTTTAAATGCCATGGCATGATTATTTTAGTTGCAGGAACTATCTATAAATGTCAAATGACAGAAAATATCCTTCTGCTTTATACATAAAAATTCAAAACTTTCAATTTACTTTCAATACAGATGGGTTTTATATTTGATTAAGAAAAACAAAAAAAATCTATTTCAAAGACCTCTCAGCTGGAAATTCTTGCCAGAAAAGCTCTTCAGTGGAAGTATTTAAAATACTCAAAAAAATAGCCAAACTGAATTCCCAGTTTTTTTTGTATGAAATGTATAGCTAATACTTCCCTCATTTGAAGAAAATAGAATATATTAGTATATGTAAATACTATATCATACCAGACAATAACAGAATAAATTAAAAATACTTTTTTTTAGTTGTTGACCTATAGTTACATTTTTTTTCAAGATAAACATTTTCATTTTACAAGAACTTTTTCTGCAGTAGGTGATTTCCCAGGTAGTAAAACACACATATATTTAATTTCTGATCTCCAAAATGAGCAACTGTTATCATATGGAGAACAGCCGCTCTACATAAACATAATGATTCCAGATGAAAAGTGTCTTAGTCTAACATACATGTCTGTGCAGGATAAAATTGCACACAATGGCAGTAGCTAAGATGAAATTGCTGCTTAATTATGAACATTCTTTTTGTGTTATAATTTAAACATGAGAGTTAATAAAGCTGAGTACAGCAACACTGTGACCAGTATGAGAAAATTCTTGTTTATTTTAAATAAACTCTTGTTTATTTGAATAAACTACTAAAAGGGGCTAGGTAGTGATATTGGGATTCAGGTAATTTGGAATATCTCAAAATCATTTATCTCCTCAGATTTTTGAGAACCACTTTTACCAGCTTTGTTTTGTTGCACAGACATTTTTTTGAGCACCAGCCAGGTTCCAGAAGTACAGTTTTAAACCTTATAGATGGGTGATTTTATTCATCACTTCAGCCAGTGGTATCGAAATTTCATACTGAGAAGAGTCAGGTCAATAATTACTGTGATTCTTTGAGGATGTCTGTTAACTGTCCCAATCAAAGCCATAAATTAACTTATTAACTGCTTGTCTAGTTTCTCTCTTCTATGCAACCATACAGTTTAGAAAGGGCAGGGATATAATACCTGGAATATTTGATCCTCAAAAGACAACCTCTCCAAGACTGGACCCTCAATTATTTATGGCTTATGTACTAAGCATATCAAATGGTTTAATTTAAGGTTATTTTCAGCTGAATAAAGAGGTGTGAAAAGAGAATAAGGAGTTGTCTTTTGCTCTTGTTCTGTCACAAGGCTTTTTCCTATAGTGTATCTATTAGCTATCTCATAGAGTTTGAAGAGAGGCAAGAGGTCATTATTACACCTTTACTGCTCAGTTGTAGAGCACTCAGAACTTGTTTGCAAAACACAGGTGTATATGGAAAATAAGATACATATCTCCCTTTGGTGTATCACATTCTCTTTGCCTTAATTTCTTCTAAACCAGCCTGATTTAGAAAGTAATAGACCTATCTTTAAAATGTATTTGCATATAAATGGCAATATGGAAATATAAATTTTTTCAAGAATCAAGGAGAGTCAGATTCATACGATTAATCAAAAATAATAATACACATGTAATTTTATTTATTCCATTAAATATTCATTGGATTGTAACAGTTTATTGCTATTACTTAGCCAAATTAGATTCAAATGGATGGCCAAGAGGTCATTGCCTTAAAACCCATAATAATCCTTTCAGGCATTCATTCCCCTAGGAGCACTTAAAAGTGAGCTTTAGTTTATTACTGTGATAAGATAATTTTAAGTTTTAGAGAACTAATATGGGAAAGGGGCTGTAATAACCTTCTGGCATGTTTAAAGACCATGAGCTAAGAATATTCTACAGGAGAGTACTGAAGAATTTTCTATAACTTAGCATAACATTGAAAATCTGTTGAATATCTGGTTCTGAGACAAAATATTTTCAATCTTCTCCTCTTTACATTGTAGCTTTTTATTTGCCTAAACCACTGCCAGATTTCTTGGTTTTATTTTTTTCCAGCTTTTACTTCTGTATTTTAATTGTAATGTAATCACTATTAGTACATGGGCAAGTATACTACAGCTTTCATTTTGGTTAAGGACTCACACTGTGTAAAAGAAAGGTTGAAAAACTGCTATTTTCTGTTTCTACCAATACAATGAATAAACTACTAAGTGTCCCCTGAATGGCACCTTTTTATTTTTCTTTTTTTTTCTTTTTTCTTTTGTAAGAATGAGCTAAGAAAGCAATCCTATCCTAATGGGAAGAATACAAAATCAGATAATTGTGAATTTGTGATTTACTGCTCTATTGACCCATAACATACTCACTAACATTAACTGGGCCAAGTGTCATACAAAGCAGTCTCAAGCTTTCTGGATTCTATGCTCCTTCACTTGTTAAGCACCTCTGAGACTCAGAGATCCCTTTGGAGGAGAGTGCTTGACTGTTGGAAGTATCCTCCTCATGAATCAGAAGCTATTCAAAAAGTGGATGTTTAATATTCTGAGATCATCTCAAGCTGCCTCAATTGGTCTCAAGAGGGCCGTTAGTGTTTAAGATATCAGTGTCATAATGCCAAATTTGATCTAGGGAGGCACAGGGCAGAACATGAGAGCAGTGGCATGAGTCATTACTGAAATGATGCCTACATGGCTGCTATGGTTAAATGTCCCACTTTTTGTGGATGTACAATGACTATTGACAGTGCAAAATCCTACTTACACAGTAGAACATAACTAATAAGCAGTGGTGCTGCTAATTTTTAAATAAATGATTTAGGATTACTAGATTAGATTAAGAAGTTGTTCTTTCAACACCCTTGAGAACATAATGGAGATAAAACTCTAATGTGGGAAATGAGGTTATGTAGATGTATTGAGGGCTGGAAATGAGATATGAGATCTTAACTTGGTCTGTATTTTATGCTGTGTAGGTGGTTTTGTCATGGATGTCTTGTATCTGAATTTTTCAAGTATTATGGATTTTCTCTTTCATGCTCCAGCAGTAGAAATATTTATGAATACTATGTTATATTCACACTTATTTCTAGAAAAACATTCAGAGTTCTGTATATTTCTGTTAGAGAAAACAAAGATGTTACCTGCATCTTGCACTTTGAGGAGACATGGGAATTTTTCAGTTCCTGGGAGAGATGATTGTGCAGCCATTCAGCCTTCAGAAGAGTTACAAATTTTCTCATCAATTAGCCAAGGTAACTGAAACTTCTTTAGACCCATCAGATTTCTCATTCTAATTTGGTCACTGACTTTGCTTATATTGGTGTCTTAAAGATTGTCCTAAATTCCAGGTTAGTGGATATGGCATGATGACAAGGTATTAAAAAATTTGCCTGTTCATATGGTCAATTTCTTCCCTAGTTTCTCTCCAGGACATTGGTCCATTGGCTGTACAAATTACACTCATGCTCTCTTATTCCTGGGCTTTCTGTGTTCTGAGAGATCTAGCTGTCTCTAGAGTAAAATTTGAGCATGATTTAAATGAAAGCTTTCAATAGTGACTCATAGACATCATCTGTGTACTTGACAGATGTTAGACATGCTGAGTATGTACCATGTTCTTCTTTTTGGCCTGGAAAAAACTCTACAATTATTCAAAAACTGTCTACACATCCACTAGCTCTTCGATTTACATCGTAACTGGGATGAAAACAAGATTCTTTACCCCAGCCTTGTGTTTTCAGATAAAGTAAAAGAGCAAATTAAAAGTTAATATTATTAATCTTATATTGTCGTGCCTGAGATGAGATGAGATGAGATAAGATGGATTTTGAAGAATACTGAAGTGCATACCATTGAAACCCAGAAGACAAGGGAAGAAGTGTTTTGGTTGTATAAGCAGCCATTTTAATATGGTGTACTTGGGGAAGCACTTCGAATACTGCGTTCAAACACCTTAGTATGGATTTACAGCATTTGAAAGATGAAACCTGATTCATTCAAATAAAGATAAGAATATGCATGAATAGCACTTCGGCAATTCAAGACATTTAGGAGATGACAAACTTTATCTGGATTTGATAGGGTTTTTCTTTTTTCCTATTTCTACTACAGGGTTATTTGTAAGAGAAAAGAGCTGAAAAGATAAATTTAATAGTGAATTTTTTCAAGACCATTTATTCTGTATTAATGTGACCCCATGCTGCTGTCATGGCCAGTGAGACCTATTATCACATGCTGGATATTATTTGTAAAAGTTACAAATACCTGGGGGCAGCATTAATTATAGCAAGCAATTTAACCTCAGAAAAGATAAAAATCAATTGGTGGAGCCTGAATGGAAGCCACATGGCTGCTCTTTAATTCATACTAGAAAAACAGAATTTGTCTTCCTAGAACTGGGTACTAACTGTATGCTTTTAAAAGAAATTGGTATGCTTTAAAAAACTTTCTCTATTTCTGAAATACTAAACAATGGCCAGAATCATTTATGAAGGATTAGGCACAAAAAGAATCCCTGCCTTTGTAATTCCCACCCTGAGGGATGAGACACAGCCTTTGTAGGTATCTTACTACAATTCAGAGTTAACTGTACTGCAACTGTAACTGTAGTTCCACTTCAATAATAAACCAATTGATTGTTTAACTGATTTAGGGAGTTAAGCTAAGAAGTGAAAGATAAGAAATAAATTTTTTTGCATTGGAATATAGTCTGTGTGCACATGTTGAAAGATGAATCACTTCAAAAGACATAAAAACATTTGTGGATAACAAGAATGGTTGATGCACTCTCTGAAGGTACGCAGAATTTTTAGTAGGGGTCTTCAGTTACCACAGAGTCCAGTCAATCTTGTTGTAATTATAAAAATAACTCTTTACCAAAGAGCAAAGCTAATTTGAAACATGGACTACTGCATCATTTCTGCCAGGTTTTAGAAGCTGCTATGACTATATTGGCTATATTGAGCTGGGAAGTGGTGCAAACTTGCCAACGCTTGTTACTCATTTAGAGCAGTTTTTTCAACTGAATGAGTACTATTCTAGTGAGGGTTAAAGCATAAGTGTAATATGAACACATGTTTTCAGGTGATATGAAGTAATTTGTTTATTGTTAACTTGTGCATTTGTCTTTAACTGACCTCTAGCATGTCTCATATAGGTTGAAATTAATATTTATGTAATTTTGAGCCACGAAATACTAAAATCTTTTTCAAAGGAGCAAGCAAGCATATGTTGTCTCCCAGCTGGTTTAGAATTGCAGACCTTGAAAAAAAAGTAATTTAATCTATTCTATAGCATGACTCAGAATTTAATAAAAAATTACACAAAAATATCTGGGATTTGGGAAAGTAGTAAAAAGGAGTAGGAAAAAATCTATGCAAGATATACTCCTTCTAAATATATTTTAATATGTTTTAGGTGATTGGCTTAATTCTAACTTTATATTGTTTTTAAATTGCTCTAAATGTAATAGTCTTGATCAAGTTATTTTTAATTAACTCAGGTCTAATTGAGATTTGAATAAGACCCAGATGTGCACCCATGATTTCTGCTGTATTTGGCAGTAAGTTTTTGTTATTTCTTGCCCAAGTTTAAGCAATGAAGCCATCAGATTTTGAGACTGTAGAACATCTTTTGTGTTACTGCTCCTTCCAGCAGCTGTAGCAATAGCTTATGACCTGCCCTAATTGAGCAGATTAGAATTTTCCTGAAATATTGCACTTTCTGTATGTCACAATTGTTAGCTCTGGTAGAAAATCTTTCTTCAGTTCTTGGGCTCTGAACTGCAATCAGGATCAAGGATCAGACAGCTAGAGTTAAGTTATCTTATTCTCCTTTATATAAAGATCACAGAAATATGAAGAATAGAGACAAATAATACAACAGTATTACTTTGTTCTTCTTTTTATGTTTGTTTAGTGCTTGGAACCAGTAATTTCAAGACAAGATATATTCCTGTGAAAATGCTTTCCTATTAATTTGGCTAGCATTTCAGATGTTTTGAAATTAATCTGAAAATAACGTAGAAAAATCACCCATTCTTTCATCTTGATACCCATAAACCCTCATCTAACTATGGAGAGTGAAAGCATTGGAAGCTATCTGCTTCAATGAAGAGATACCTAACATAAAATCCATTTTGGATGGTGATTATAAAGGATATTCAAACTGCTGGTTGTTGATCGGTTAAAGTCCAATCATTGTATGAAAATAGGCATTGACACTTCTAGGCAAAGGTTTTAATAAAGGTGGAAAGAGATTTCTTCAAATCCTTCAAAATTGTTTTACTTCTAAGTGTAAAAAGATTCATATAATTCTGGTTTAGAAATAGCCTAGGAAATTCAATCTACCTTTATTGCAATAGGTGGTGAATCGATACTTCTCTTCCATATACTTTCTTCAAAGGTATCATGCTTTCAGATTGTTGGTACCCTAATTGATGTTAACTGATTAAAGATACAAGTAGACTGTATGTCCTAGGCTTTCATAAAATATAATAATGATTTTTCCATATTGATATAATGTTATGAAAAAGAAATAATCTGTAGAACCCTTTGCCATTCCCAAGACTAAAAATGTTTGTTTTCAGTGAGCTATGACTTTATTTGCAATGTACTCTACAGTTGGTGAGGAATGGCATCACAGTTCTCAAATACCTTTCATGTAGTTCCTGTAATATTAAGCTTCACAGGGATAACATATCACTTATTACAATTAACTGATTATTCCCATATATTATCTCCTTTCTCTTGAGGGGTTACTGTAATTATTTCAAGTGTAAGACACACAGCAATTTGTCTTCCTGGTTGAAATGAAACATTACTTCATTGATACCTATTTCCAACAGCAATGAACTTTCCCTCAATTAGTCTAGACAGAATAGTCTCTGATAACCCTACTGTGAAATTACTGAAAGAGCAGACAGATATCCAGCTTGATTTTGAACCTCATCTCTTCTAGTTGCAGAGAAATCCAAACAGCATGCTATTTATCATATCCTAAATTAAACAGATGGAGAGCTGCTGTAATTTTTCAGTGGACTGCATTGTCATTTGCAAGGTTACTCAGAAATCCTTTGGTAAATGAACCACGTGTATATGCTGCAACTTTGTTTCCCTACAAAAGCACACATTGTCCAAGTTCTACTTCCGAGCTGGCCTACCCTTTTTATATTCTATCACAAAATGAAGCACAGGAGGCTCCCTCTGAAAATCAACAAACAGTTTTTAACTGTGAGGGTTTGTCCTGGTTCTTGGCAGGACAGAGTTCATTTTTTCACAGCAGCTGTGAGGGGGCAGAGCCTAGTGTGGGTATTTATAGATTGCTATTCTCAACTGCCATGGGGTGGAATAAGGGATTCTCACTTCTGAGGAGGAGGGGGCATGGATTATGGTCAGGAAGGAAAAGGTGGCCTGGAAAGGACCTGCTGCCATTTTGTTGTTATCTTGAGTGCCGCATTATACCAGGTTGGTTGGTGAGCATCTTTGCATGGAAATCACCCTAGTTTTGTAGATTTTTGTCATTAATAATGATGCTGTTACTGTTTGTTTTCTTATCTCACTGCTGTTTGCCATATATTGTTCTTACCTCTGCCTTTTGTCTGTCTTACCAGAGGGAGTGGGGGGAAGGGAGTAGCTTGTGGTTTTCATTTTAGTGGAAGCTCCAATTAGAATGAGCTGGAATTATTGGAAAGAAGGACAGAGCTGACAAGAGAGTAATTATATGAAAAGTGAAGGCACTGGGTCCATAGGATGCAGCATGTATATTCACTGCAGTTTAGAAACAGCTGAAAACTTCTGATCTGCAGTCAGCTGTATTCTAGAAAAGTTTAGCTCTCTATGTCAGTGTAAGGTAGTGTCAGTATTTAGTGTGCTAATGAGAAGTATATCAGTATATGAAATCCGGCTTCCATTAAATTCATCTATATCCGTGCTCCCCTGAAGCATGTTTCACTTGAGTAGTCTTGGATTTAATTGCAGACATTTAAGAAGAATATAGAAAAAAAATTAAATGTAGCTTTTTTAGGCTTTGGTAGTTGAAGCATTGGGATAATAGAAATATTTGTTATTTCAAGAATAGTTTGCAACAGGCGAGCAAAATCTTTTGTATATGTTAGTGCAGATAATATAAAAGATACACACATCCAAAGACATAATTGTGTCAAATAATACAATAAAACCAATATAGTAAATGTAACACAATATAGCATAACATATTGTTTCTAGAACTAAAATATTTGTTTTTCAGTCAATAATAATCAGTGAAAATTAAATAATAATAAATAAAAATGACCAGTCAAGGCATCAACATTCTAATGTTCACGTGATAAATCTTCTACACATGTAATAAAGAATTTGTGGGGTTTTGGAATGTTTAGAGCTGGAAAATATTAGTTTATATTCTGGGGTTTTTTTCAGTAAACTCCTGGGGGATATATTTAGATTTGCTTGTACTTGATTCAGCTACACCACTAATAACTTTGGTTCACTCACCCCCTTTGATCACAGATTTAAGTTGTGTCAGAGCTGATTCATTCTGCAGATGAACTGAGGATAAACAGCTTGCTATTCTGTTTTCGTAGGAGGTATTGGAAGTCCTGTTCACCTTGCCTTGACACTCAGGATTCTGTGCCAGTGAGTCTGAAAGTTTCCTTTTTGCATTACTGCATTTTGGAGCCTAGAAAACAGTAGCCTCTATGTGATAGTGATGCTAATGCACATTTCTGGGTTATTTTTTATTTTTTCCTATTTACTCCATCTTTCTTGGAAGTCTACTTCCAACTCCTTGCTACAGTGTTTCTTTGGTCACAGGCACAAATAACCCCACAAATTTATTAATTTTATTTTCTGTTCATCCAGTTGCTAAAGGATCAAAAATGGCTCTTGATCCTGGATATATCTGCAATCTACCAGTATTTCAGATCATCCTCTCCTTCAATCGCTGTGCAAATTGTTGTTCTTTAATGTGGAAACTTTCAACTTCAGCATGGCAGTCTTTCAGTTATGAAGTCTGTGTATTTTGAAAATGTCTTTCTTATTGTTTGGGAAAGAAACAGTCTCTTATACTTACAATTTTTTCTATTTTAGGCAAGAACACTGAACATCAAAAATTTTGTAGTGATAGGAGTTGTACAGGAGAGACATTTCATGGTTGCTATGCCAGAAAAATTGGAAAGATAAACATAGTGTTTCAGAGGCTCGATTTATCAGAAAAATTTAGAAATTCATTTTTTTAATAATTGCCTTAGATACAAGTAATTTTCCTGTCCTACTAAAGAACCTCGTCAAAAGTCTTTCAGAGTTTCTTTCTCATTTATATTCTGTTGCATCCCCTTATTTACAGTTCCATTATTTTAATTCACCTTTCAAGCAGAAGTTCAGTTGCAAATATGTGTTCCAAATGCATCTTGTTGACCTTTCCAAGACTCATGAATAGATGGTGCTGTCAGTCAGATATACTTTAATGATAAAGCTAGCCAATTGGTTCTAGAGAACTCTACCAGGACAGGGGATCTTGACCATTATGGAGCAGCATGATGCAAAATCTTCCTAGGGAGTTTTTGGGTCTAACTGTTAGAAATGGGAATTTCAGTATGGAAGTAATGCATCTGTCAGCACACATAATGGGAGTCCAATTTGTGGGAATTTGTTTGATTGGGTTTTTTTTAATTAGTGTTTTGTAGGGGCCTAGTTGCAAATAACTTGTACAATAATGAGTTCTGAAATATAAGGTTTTTATTTAATCATCAACCTCAGTACCAGATAGATATTGACTCTTTATAACTCTCATATCCTTGGAAACACCGCACTAAAGCATGACAACTTACATTTGAATAAGAGTTTGCAACAAAGAGTTCTCTCATGATGTCTAAACCTAGCAAAATGTATTAAAGAAGAGGTTTCTGAACTTGCAAGGACTATTCTTTAAGAAACTACACAGTATTTACACAAGAGTTATTGAAACTTTGGTTGAAATGACAGCTCAACATCCGCTTCAAAGTAAGTTCAATTAAAATAGCATTCCATCACAGGATATTAGCTTCACGGTGCAGAGAGAAATTATAGGCTGATATTTGCATATATGGAAATATATAAGAGGAATGAAGCACATAGAAAGAGGAGCAAGCAGCAGTAATTATAAAATTATTTTGTTGTTATAGCTATCTGGCAAGATAAAATAATTTTATAAGTGGCTTAAGAGAAAAGTCAACTCACTACTGAAAGGTCAAAAATTGCCTTGCTATACTATCCTCTTTTCCTCTGTCTAGGTTTTCTTAGGTTATTAATTTCCTGGTAAAAATGTAATTAATGTAATTAATTTCCTGGTAAAAAACCCCCCAACCCCTCACCTTCAAACAGAAATAAAGCAAAAAGCCCCTAGAAGATACAAAGATATAAAGTTTTCAAGAAAACAAGAGAAATTTTACAATTACTTTCATTAATTTTTTTTTAGAAAAAGGAATGAAGCTAAAAAGTGTTTAATGTCTTGCACAACAATTTCCAAGTGTTTAGGTGGGATTTGTTTCACTAGGTATAGAGTTTAGATGTGTCTATCCGAGCTTTTTATGTGGGTCTTTCTTCAAAGTCAATAAAATCTGGTTGATATAGTGAATGGAGATTAGGACATGATTAATTTCATTGTAAAACAGACATTAAAATTGTTCAGCATATCTGCTTCTTTTTATTCACTGCTAAGAGACATTGCAAGATTTATTTTTTTTAACACATATAAGGTTTCTTTTCTTGGATGGAACTTGGACATCTGGATTTATCCCATTAATTAGTATTGCTTGTTTCCTTTGTTTTTATGCCTTGATTTCTTTCTCGTCAAAAGTATTTCTCATATTTGTCCCATTAATTAGTATTGCTTGTTTCCTCTTTTTTGTGCCTTGATTTCTTTCTTGTCAAAAGTATTTCTCATATTTATGTTTTTTATACTATCTAGGACAGCTGGATGCAAAGTGCTAAGAATAGTAAAAATTTGCCTTAGTTTGGGAGTCATCAAAGTATATGTAGTCTTTAAATTGATCTGTGATATTAGGACCAGACTCTCCATTCCCGGAGTAGCTCCACAGTATATTCTAAGACGTGATCTCTAAACCAGCTTCCATTTTAAAAATATATGAAGACTGAATGGTCTACATCATGAACTAGTCAAATACAGAATTTTTACAGGGAAATGAAACAGGCAGCTGCTGATACATTTTGGGAATGTGCAACATGATATGACAACCTAATAAAGCTAAGTATTCTCAGACTGTCTCAAATATATGCAATAAAGTTTGTCATGGTGTGAAAATGTTTCAGCTCTCATTTCTATTTCCTCTTTGTAATTATTGAAAATATTGAGCTAATTTTAATCCTCCAGGAAAAGATTAATCCTATTTATGTGCTGAAAAATTGAGCTGACCAATAACAGAGACCTTATTCCTTTCCTTCACATTATTTGCATAACATTTAACCTAAGGATGAGAGAATTGCAGGGAGAAATAGGATGTAAGATATTAAAGACTAAAACTGTGGAAACACTCAAGGTCAGGTTGGGCAGAGTTTTGAAAAACTTGATCTAGTTGAAGATGTCCCAGAGTATTGCAGGGAAGGTTGGACTAGATGACATTTAATGTTTCCTTACAACGAAAGCATTCCATGATTCTATGAAAAACTAATAATTCAGCATAAAATGAATATGAAGTCACAAACCACTTTACTAAATTAATGCTAAGAATATAACATGTGGATATGACAAAAACTATGGCATAAAAATGTGGTATAAGAGTATATCCTGAACTGTAAGAGGAACAGTGATCATTTGCTCATGTCTAAAATCATCACTTGAGTCCCTAAGCTCCTGAAGGAATTTTAAATTTTAGATCCCTGTCTGAGATGAATAAAAATGTATCCTTTGCTGAGCTGGGGAAGTTGATGTGAGAAGGGTCTGACAAATCCATTTTTATGTTTTATTACCATTTTATTACAAGGTTGACTGCTGTGAATTTCAGATCTCATTCAATAGAACTAGAAAGGAAAGACATAATTCAATGTTTGAATATATTTCACTACTCATCAGACACATAACTTTTTAGGCCTTTTGTTTTTGAGTGACTTAGTGTTTATACAGCCTTTTTAGTGAGGTCCAGGCCTGTATAACAATCTAAGAGCTCACATTCAAGGCTTCCAGTGACATCATGTTGCATCTTTGGTGCTCAGTTCCAACAAAAACTAAGGGCATTTATTTATATATATGTCTGTTTATTTTTCTGTTCAGAAAAACAGAAGAAAATTATTCTGCTCTGAAGTAACATGGTGTATTATATGAGTTTGGTATGAGTTTGATAGCAGTGGGAATTACAGGTGTGACTTCTTTTAGAATATTCCAGAAGCTTCCTCTATGACCAATAGAACTGCTGGCCAAAACTGAGCCAATCAGCCACAGCAGTAGCATGATAACATAGATAAGAAGGGGAAGAAAATCTTGTTCACAGCTCCAGTCAAAGGTGAGGAGTGAGAGTATGTGAGAGAAACTGTCCTGACACCAAGGTCAGTGAAGAAGCAGGTGCTTCAGGCACCAGAGCAGAGTTTGCCCAGTTCATGGTGAAGACATGGAGAGGCAGACTGCCCCCCTCCAGCTCATGAAAGGCTCCACACTGGAGCAGGTGGATACACCCAGTGGAGACCAGGACCCCATGGAGCAGGCTGCTGGCAGGGTCTGTGCAGAGAGAGGAGCCCATATTGGAGCAGCTTTGCTGGTGGGACTCATCCCTACAGCAGATTCACACTGAAGCAGTTTGTTTCTGAAGAAAAGACACCCCATGGAAGGGACCCACACTAGAGCAGTTCACAGAAAACTGCAGTCCATGAGAATGACTCACGCCGGAGAAATTCATAGAGAACGGTCTCCCATGGGAGAGACATGGCAGAGACATGTGGTGAACTGACCACAACCCCCAGTCCCTGTCCCCTTGTGCCTCTGTGGTGGGAAGGAAGTAGAGAAATCCTGAGTTAAGTTGGGCACACATGAATAAGAGAAGGGTGGAAAGAAGGTGTTGTATGATTTGGTTTGATTTCTGATTGCCCTACTCTGACTTTTGATTAGTAATAAATTAAATTAATTTCCCCACTTTGAGTCTGTTTTGCTCATGATAATTGCTGAGTGATCCCTCTCTGTCCTAAGCTTGACCGACGAGACTCTTGTATTTTTCTGCTTGTCCACATGAGGAGTGGGAGCAATGGAAGCAGCTTGAGGGACACCAAGCATCCAGCCAAGGTCAACCCACCAGATGTGGCTTAGCTGCTACATCCTAACTCTAAAGCTGTGATCAAATTCTTAAAAAACTGTCTACATGATTTCTTTTAAAATGCTTCCACTGTCCTAGATAATTACATTACATAAGTAGATGTCTTTTCTAAACCTTATTATTAAGTTTCAGGATGAACTCTGTCTTGCTGAAATGGAAATTGATAGAATTCTGACCTACATATATATGTATTATTTTATATATATTAATTTCCATGCATATGTAATCACAAGACAAGGGGGAATGGCTTCAAACTGGAAGAGAGTAACATTAGATTAGATAGGAAGAAAGTCTGTACTGTGAGGTGGTGAGGCAAAGGAACAGGTTTCCCAGAGAAGCTGTGGATGAAACTCCATTCACATTCCTGTAAGAGTTCAAAAGCAGGTTGGCTGGGGCTCTGAGAAAACTGGTCTAGTGAAAGGTGTCCCTGTCCATGGCAGGGGGTTTGGAACTAGATGGTCTTTGAGGTCCCTTCCAACCCAACCCATTCTGTGATTCTGTGTATCTAAATAAAGGAAACAAAAAAGGTAAATTCTGAGTGGATCCCCATTTCTTACTGAGCACGTCTGAGATCCATCACTGTAATTTCAATTTCAGCATCAGTCTGTTTAGATCAGTAGACAGGTAAAAGGCAGCTGGTAAAGGCATAATGTACTAGCTTTAATAGTGGCACAGAAATAGTGGCAATGAACTAGGGAAATTACTTCAGATGATCACCAATAATTTTAATTGATGAAGAAAACTCATCCAGTGGAAAAAGCTAATTGGCAAACTAGCAAGTAAAAGTGATTTAATGTGTTCTATGGATCAGAAAATAGGACCTGGCATGGAGTATTGACTATTAGTGCAGCTGTTGTGATGATCTGCATTGGAAAATTGAACTGAAAAAACCACCAGAGAGTAAAACTTTTGGGATAAGCATCCTGTATTTTCTGCAAGAAGTTTAGGATTTTTGTCCTCCTGAAGTTACCACTACTCACATAGCATATAATTGCAAAGACAGTGTAAGATTCAATAAGAACATACAGGGATTTGTGAGAATTCAAAATATCAAACTAACTGCAAAAATATGAAAGTAAGACCCTATCTGATACTCATTTAAAGTGTCTCTGTTCTCCTTTTGTTAAGACACTAACAAGACACAGGAATTGAAAAGGAGTAACCATACAGATGAATGAAAATAAATTCATTGAAAATGATCTTTATAATTTGTTTTATAGAAATCAGCATCCAGCTGGGAAAAATGAAAAGGTCCATGTCAAAAAACTTTCATGTTTTCTAGACCCATAAAACACAGAGGAGACTCTAAAGCAAAACTTTGAGATGTGACTGGGGGTGTTACCTTCCAGTGAGATAGCTGTAAATGTTTCCTAAATATAATAACATCAGTAGCAGATAAAAATATTTATCCTCTTAACATTGCACGGTGAGGAGTGGGACTCTTACCCACAGTCTGATATGCTAAAGTCATATATCTAATACCTCTTTCTTCCTTGCTATAGGAAGATACTGAGCATACAGTGGATGTCTATCTAGCTCAAAGTTTGATGCCTCCGTTTTATGCTAATAAAGCTAAATGAGATGTATCCCACATTTGGTGCTACATTTTTGTGTAACTAAAGACATTCAGATATTTTTAATTGTTTGGCAGTTTTTAGGAAGCCTGGTGAATTCACTGGGTACATTTGTCTAATATTTAGTAGTGAAATGTGGCCTTAGTTCTTCTTTTCCCTCTTCTGAAAATGATTATTTAAAATATTAGACTAGTACAAGATGAATCATAAACTATGAACTACTATCAAAAAGTTGGATCTTTATACTTTTTTCCTATGAGCTAACTACCTGCTAATAATATTGGAGGTTGCTTAGAAAGAAACTTCATTTTTCAACTATGATTATCACTTTATATTTTATGATTGAACTGATAAGTCAGATGTGCTATTTTATGCAAAACTAGCCAGGCTTAACTGGCAACTGAAACAATAAACTGAGACTGTGCATGTATGCAGAATATCAGCACAATTTCTAATGTGTCAGGTTCTACACTGTGCAGAGCACTTGGATGAAAGGGAAATGGATGGCTGATGACTAGCTTGGCATTTTAGCTGAGATTTAGAGAGCCCAGAGCAAAAACCAGTTTATAAATGCCAAAATCACTTACAGTATAAGAACAAATGTATACGTTCAAGTCAAATATTTTTCCTTCTACTGCTGACTATGTGCTATAAACCTTTCACCCCACTAGGACTGATAAATAAATACAGTGTTTAATGAGACATAGTATTCTAAAAATCTATCTAGCATGTGTTTTGTGCAAAAGGAAGTAATTAAGGCTTGCATATTTTGAAACAGCTTACTGAATTTCAGTTTAGACATTCTAATAATTAATTGATATCTCCAATATGTTTATTGACTTTCAGTACTTCACAGTTACTTGAAATGATATAGCTGATTGATGATAAAAGTCAATTTCCGCCATCTTCTATAAAATACCATGTAATTTTAGCTCTGCCCTACTGAAAGACATCCTGTGGAACAGATACTTGCCAATAACAGTGTCAGGACCTAGTTCAATGTCTTTTTATTTGTTTATAACATGAGATTGGAGAGGATACAAGCATTTACTACTGGCTTTATTTTCATGTGATCTGTTGTGCCTGTGGTTGGCTATCAGGTAAGCCAAGTCACTGTTTGGCTTTAAAATCCTCTGTTAAACTGGCTTGATTTGATTTAATCTTGATTTATTTGAAAGATCATTGATTTTTCTTTACTGTGGAACTTTTGCTTTGTCTCGAAACTCTGCAGTGCTTTGATCTGGGTTTGTTGTTAAAAAGCCTTTTTGTGAAATAAAGTTATGGTTAAAAAAACATTGCATGGAGGTTACCTGGACACTTTACAACATGACATTTTCTCTGTAAAAGTACTGTGTGAGAAGTAAACAGCAATACAAGAAGAAAAATGTCCTTTTAAAAAGCACAAGCCTGCTACACAAGATAAGCAGTGGGGATAATGAATGTTATAAACCCTGAAAATTACTGCTTATTTTAGAAAAGTTTATATGTCAGAGAGTAAAAAAATGCAGATTAAAAGAACAGAGTGATTTGTGTACAGTAAACTGTAGTCCTTTCCTCAGTTAAAAGAAAAACTAACTTGAATTTTATCAATTAACTTGTGTTTCTCTACAAAGAGGAACATTCTGGTACTTCTGTTCAGGCTACCAAGTATCAGGTATCATCAGCTTATTAGGGATGTTACTTTATTACAGCACAAATTTGTTGGGGTCTTCAGCTAGCCAGTAAGTAATACTGAGTGAATAGGTTTGAATTAGATTATCAGACTTCACTCTGTGGTATAAAGCAATAGTGGTATAAATTCAACTGGAGCAAAAATATAGCTGTGAATGTCCAGAAGACGTGACTTATAGGATAAGAATGTTTGTTCAACTGCTTTTTGAAATCAGTCCTTAACACCTTTCTTGTCAGTGTCAAGGGTTTTCAGTGGTATGGCACTTGGCCTCTAAGGCAAGTAATCCCAAACCCATGTCAAACACCAATGAATCAAGTTTTCCAGTCCTTCATCAAGCAACACTCCTTAGATTTCTTCCAGAGTTTTTCCAGTCAATGGTTATGGAATTTGATTTCATAGACTAAAGTACTGGTTAAGGAAGTCAGCTGTTTTGTTTTGGTTTTATTTTGGTTTTCATTAAATAATCTCCCCTGTGTTAATGGGACACAACTTATGCTGAACTGTGATCCTACTTAGGTGGGTGCAGTCTCTGTACACATGTATATATAATTTCAAAGGCTCACAAACTGAAAACTTATAATTTTGTAAGTTCAAACAAAGGAAATCTTACATCTACACTTTCATGTCCCCAGAAAGGCTACAATTGCACACAGAAGAAGCATTGTGAATAAACAAAATTTCGTAGACCTTGAATTCTTATCTCAACAGTCACTGCTAAAAACTTGTCCTGGAATTCTCCTCCCTTCTTGTCTTTGAGTTCTTCTGTCTGCTGTCAGAGAGAGAGAGGTTGCTGCTCTTTATCCTCAGCACAGAAATGGAGATAGATCTTTATGCAGACATTCTTTTGCCTCATCTTTGATTAGGTACTAGAATACCCAGAAAAAGTTATGAGTGCCAGTTCTGCTCCGATGACTATACAGACTATAAAAAGTTAGGCTGGATATTTAATCTTGAGGAAGATAAAATCATGATTCATTTTAGCCAGATGATTTTAATCAAACTATAATCAAATATATGTGTCAAAGGAAAAGCAATATGGAACTCCCCTTGTTTATTTATTTTTTCATTTAAAAGACAAAGATTTTAAGAGTAAATCCATTATTCAGTGTTCAAATATTTTCCTCAGGCAGATGTCTGTGAACCTAAATTAAAGCAAAATAAAGCACACAGACCTGTTTTGCACCTGTGGCAGAAGTGTCAGACCTGACTGAAAACTAAACTTCTACAAAAAAAGGATGAAATAAGCAGATGAACCCAACAACAGGGCAGATTAACAAGACATATGATAGGCAGCTGTGGTACTTAAAGGTCATCCCTAAACATGAAGCACATTTACCCTTTTAGCTACAGTGCTGTGGTCTTGTTCAGGCAACAAGCCCTGGAGATTTCACAGTTATCCGTCTACGCTGAGTTACATTGCTAATTTAAATGCCTAGTGATTATGCTATGTTATGATATCAATTGAAAGGTCAATGAATTCAGGAAATTGCTTTCTTATATCTTATATGACAGTCTTTTTGCGATTTTCAACAAAAATTGGATAGTTGATTACTTTCCATATCACATAAGATAACAATCAGAGAATGTAATAATAATAATATTCAGAGAGATATGATGTATTTGCTACAGGTTTTAAAAACACAATATTAATGAATGAAAACAAAACTAATTGAGACTCCCTTATTAACTCTATTTCATATATAGAATAAGGCAAATGTAAAATATAAAATTCATTTAAAAGCTCCCTGGTTCCTACATTTTACTTTTGTGAGCATTTTAGAAAGCATAAAGGGAAAGCTGTGTATGTAAAGAAATATGGAGAAATGTATAAATACAGTGTTTACAAATATTTGTCTAAATCCAGATGGGTGTTTATTAACTGTTTCCAACCTGCTTTTTTTTTTTTTTTTGCACACATGAAATATTTACAGAAACAAATTTTTCTTGTACGGATGCTTGGGGAATACAATTTTTTTCTGTAGATACCTGCTCATATGAAAAAAAGGCATTCACACATGGACATATGTATTTGTTATTTGCTGTTTGTTATTCTCTACTGCTCTTTTTGCAGTCAGATATATCAAAAGCAGAAAAAATAGCATGTGATGGTGATGACTAGACGTATACAGAAAATTTTAAGTAGCTATGGGAAGTAATCTGCAGGTTGCAATTTTTCATATTTATTGTCCACTGAGCAATTAAAAATAAGAAATTTAGAGAAAAATAATGAATAAAAAATATTACTAATCAATGGCAAAATGGGCTATTGTCTACCGTGATGATTTATTGATTTTAAAGAGCTTTTTGCCAACCAATTTGTTTCTTTCATATAGATTTTTTCTGATTTTGTTCTTTTAGAGCTCTGGGTTTGGCAACCGCCATAAAAAATTGTGATATTGTGAGTTCACATCATGCATTATATGAAGGTCTAGTGTGGAAATAATTTTATGTGGAAAGTGAACAATCTGTGATTTACTCTTCTAGTTCACTTTTAGAGGTTAAAACTTATTTAATCGTGAAGTGATCCATTCTTTAGTTACAGTTCTTTTCTCAGAATTCTCATATAAAACAATTTGTGTCATTTAAAAACTCAGACTTAGAAGAATCTTGGCTTTTAAGATCAAATCTAACTAAACATTTAAATTATGTCCTTAATTTAAACATGAATAATCACTGATTTTCACTTTGCTGCATGCAGCTTTGAAATGTTTTTCTTTCTTTCTCTCATTTTAAAATTTTTTTTCCACCAAAATACAATTCTAAATTTGCCATGTTTTTTTTATGTAATATTAAGTTTATGATTCTGCCTTTTGACCACTGCTTTCAAGATGGCCTTCTTAATGGTTTGTGCTGCTATTGTTCTTTATAATCTGTATGTTACTGCACAGAAATTAAGATAAGAAAGCCTTTCTTTATGTGTTTTTTTTTTTGTTTTTTTATCTTGGTCTTTTTGTTCCCCATGCAATATCCATTAATCAGAAAGTGGAAGAAAGCATAAAAACAAATGTCCTCCCACAGGGCCCAAGCAAACATATACTGAAACAAGGAAGCAGTGAAAAATAAGTAGCATGAAAATATGACACAAGCAAATCTCTTTGTTGATTTGGTTTGTCTCAGATGTAAGCTTATTTTGTTTGATCTGACCCATTCACTTATGTACTTATGAGCTGAGTTCTATTCCAATCTGCAATGGTGAAGATGCCCCTCAAAGCTGAAGGTATTTGGCAAAGCTGACTCTGTCATCCAGTGTTTTCACCTCCTAATTCTTAAATCCAAAGCCACCAAATTTGAAGAGAAAGAGGAACAAGAAAACAAGTAATTTTAAAATATTTTGTCAACAATTAGATCATGAAAATTGCAATGTAAAATGTATCTCTTGATAGCAAGAATGAGTCATAAATGATGCATTTATGTAATTGAGTAAATGAAGACTCCAACATAAAGATCTGTCTTGAAATATTTCTCTCTCATTATCCACTCTCACTGTAGAATTTACTTTCTCAGTAGGTTAATAAAATGTTCTGAGAAGAAAAAAAAATTTCCAGAGGGGCTGTACACATTCATGCAACCAGCATATATATCCAAGAGCTAATATAAGTCATAGAATGATAGATAGAAATGTACTGCTACATGAACTAGCAATTCTGACTGATAAACAATAAACAGTTCTAAACTAATTTTATCTGGCCTATGGTAGTAATAATCAACAATTCATTATAATAATTCACTAAAAAATGCCCATCATTTGAAAGTGTGAAATATTTGTGGCACATGTTTAAAAACCAAAATCAATTTGGTTTACAGTGGTAATTAATTTCAATTTTAATCTAGGTCAGGTAAACTACCTGTTGAAAAGTGAAATTTGAGTTGCAAAAAAATGCTGCAACAGCACAACTTGTATTGTTTTCTGTAAAGAGGTGTTGCTAGTATCTAACAGGTGCTTTCATCCCCTCACTGAAAATTAACAGATCTCTGCATTGCCAATGCTAAATATTTAGATCACAAAACTATGAACCTGACAATATATTTGTGACTAATGAAACAAGCATACTGAATTCTCAGGTTATTCAAGGTATAGAATATAGAAAAAAAGTGATTTCCCTGAACTTTCCTGGTGTTTGGCTGGAGGTTTGAAGTGACCTTGCAACTAAAATTGTCCTAGTCATTTCCAGTACATGATCACGAGATGGAGAAATCACATCCAGTTCTATGCTGAACAATACAAATTCTCCATTAGCTGTCCCCAAAACATTAAAAGCCAGCCAGAGAGATGACTGTCTGTCTCAGAGACATTATGATGACTCAATACACAAAAGTCTATTTGACCTGCACTGAGCCTCATCAGACAAATTAACCATCCGTCTGTAATCTTTCTGCAGCCCTCATTTTCAGCATTGCTTTCATGGAGTACCAGTGTTTTCTGCAGGCAGGATTTTTCACCCTCAGACCAATAAGCCATATCATGCCTTGTGCTTTCAGAGGTCTTGGCTTTCACAGTATTTGGGGTGCTAGAATGTGTCAAAATAAAAGATTTAGAAACATCTTAAAAGACAAAGTTATGCTGCTTTCTGTACAGAACATGGAACAGTTCCATAGAACAATTTCTAGTAACATAGAATCTCGTAAAATTCAATTTTTTGTGTAATATTTTGTAATGTCTAGTAAACATGTCATGATGGCACCTAAATTTATTTATAGGTGTTAAGATGACATTCATTTTATCACAAACCATTCCTTTATAGCCCTTGAATCTGAACACATGATCTTGGTTATACCTTTTAGTATAGGGAGCTCTTCATGATTATTGTTAGAATAGTGCCCTGAAGGGCTCTTATGAAAAGGTTAAGAACTTCAGACCAAGTTATAACCTCAGTCTTGACTTCCAGATATAAACATTTATTTGAAATTAAGTAACTTATTTACATTTAATTTTTGTTTTTAATTTCTATGCATTTTAAATTATAATTGCTGCTTTGCTTAGTAAATTTTTATTTGGTGATTAAATACTGAAATGAGTTAATGCCTTTCACTTTGATAAATTATCTTGTTACAAGTATATAGCTACTTCATCTGGCATAGGCAAAAAATTGATTGCAAACAATATGAATACTCAAAAAGTACTTGCATAGTGAAATCCAGTTTTTAGAAAATCATATCTATTTTTCCAGAGGCAGCATTGCAGAGGCAGAGAAAAAATTCATAAAAAGAAAAATTCTGGAATTAGAGGAATCATCTGTGAATATTGGCATTTCTTTGACATTTGTTTAAAATATATTATGATCTGAAATGGTGATAACCATAGTAATTTTTACAAAGTCGTATTTCTTGTGAAAAAACAGCTTAAAATGTGAGTGCTAACATGGCAGATAACTGGGTGAATATGTGTCTGAAAATACGGATGAAACTTGAACTGAACAAAAGCAGCATGCCCTGAATCTTCCAGTTGACAAGTGGCATAAGACAGAACTGCAAATCAGGAAGATGACCGTGTATTGCGCCTCTGCACACTGACTATTGAGATTTAGGAAGAAGTATTCCCTCAAAGTGGGTAAATATCATGATTGAAGGAAAAATCTTGGACATGGATGAAGACCATGGAAATCCAAATACTGTGTACAGATGCCAAGGGATGTCCTGCGACTGTGTGAGGTAATACACAAGGCTGCTCACTGTGAGCAGCAGCATGGCAAGGACCAACACGAATTTCTGCCCAACATTCCTGGACCAGTAGGGATGCCCCTGCAGGTTAAACATGTCAAGGACTATTGAACATATGGCTGGAGTGGAGTGACTAAGTGAGGGAGTGAAGGAGTAAGAGTGGAGGAAAAGCTCTAATCTTCTTGCTTCTTAAATAAACCCGAGGATCTTTAACCAGTGAGGGTTGCCATTTGCTCTCTCCTGGTCCATGACAGATTCTTAATTCACCTTAGCTTACTAGACACCTACCTCATCATTACTTTCAGTAGGTCAGACTGCTGTGCCCAAATGTCCCTGTTTTAACAACTCAAAACAACAGATTCAGATATGTGTGATGTAAGACAGACTGGTTACACCCTTGGTGATATCATTACTCATTCAAATAGATGAAATTCATGAGCTTTGTACCATCAAAACTGCTCAGAGCCTGAAAGAGGAGACATTTACCTTTTGGTGTAATTTATTAATTTTCATCTGAAATTAAAATTAAGAATTTTTCAGATATTTAATTCAGATAAGAATTTTCTGAAAAATCTGTGCCTGCCCAAAACCCAAAACAATATTATTGTAATTTGAAATATGGTCATATATACAAAATCTGAACATGGGTGTGCAGGTAGACAACAAATTGACCATGACTCGGTAATATATATATGGCAACATTTTATTCATTCAGAGCTTTCACTGGAGCTCAGGAACCGGCTGCTGCATGAAGAGCTGCTTATTTGTAAGAGGGAAATTATGCTTCTTGGATCTGGTCCAAAAATGGTCTTGAAAGGAATAGTAATTTTTCCATTTATTTTGGTGAATTAACATTAGACTCTTAAGCAGTGCAGATTTTAATTCAGTGTCCTGTTTAATTCTGTGTCCAACGAAGCATCTAAATGGGAATTCAGCCTTGGTTTTGGGGTTTTAAAGAAGCAGTGTTGACCTCTCAAGGCTCACAGCTTTAACACTTCTCTTGTCTTGTTTCATTCCAGTCAGTTATGTAGATTACCAACATTAAAATTGCTCACTATTAGAATGTTCTTGCAAAACTCAAAGAGGAAAAAAAGCCAACATGTTGGCAATAAATGATGCTGTTGACACAGTAAGTGGTACTCAAATCACCGGGTGAGCACTAATTCAGAGAATATACATTTCTTTGGGGATATTTGCCATTTATAGCAATGAAACAAGACTGTAATCATTATTATTATCTTAAATGCAAAAAGAGGGTTAATTAAGGGCTTGACTTTAATTATATATCAGGTGCTTCAGAGAGCAACCCTTTAAATGCTGGATAAGTGAGAGTAAATTGCAAATGTTATTGCTTCGTTCTAATTTCTACAATGATTCCACTTGACCAGTTGGGCTCAGAGTCTAGAATACGGCCCTTAGTTTTATCACAGAGCCAGTTTTGTTTTCAAGGAACTAGGACACCAACTTACTTATGACCCAAAGTAAGCTGCTTATTGTTCTCTGAAATAAATCTCACCACCGTTTTCTTACTCATGGTCGTGCTGAACATTGGGAAAGTCCTTTCACACTACCTCAGGTAGGGTACAATTCAGTGAATTTTGATATGAAGTAATGCCATATTTCAGTAAATACATAGATTATGCATAGTATACCTACTCCATACACTTCTACTTTTGATTATTTTTGAAGAGTGTTTGCCATCTTCATGTATAGAAATAGAAAATATTTTATTTTTCATAAAGTGGCATTTTTGGGGGACTAGTGATAACTACAAATGTGCTGTATGTTATCTTTCCATTTATGGATAAAAAGGTCACTAGGGTATTTTAAATTTTATTAAAGGAAGTCAGAGATTTAAATTGTATTTTTGTTCTAAGCCGAGGGTATGCACAGCAACATATAGCTTGATAATTAAAAACTGCACATGCTAAAGATTAAAATTAACATAGTAATACTTCTGTTTATTGAATGTATGTGGTCAGCTCCATGCTCTAGTGACAAAATCTTGGTGCAGTTGAATGATTTCAATGAAAGATCTCAGATTTGGAACATGGCACAAACACTTTTCTTAAATTAATCAAATGTATTTTATTTCTTGTTTTAATTACTAGATCTGTCATGCATCAGTTTCATGAGTTTGGAGAACCTTTGAAACAGATCACAAATACCTTTGACATATTACTATAAGGAGAAACTCCCTTCTAAAGCTGATGAGATGAATATGCCATACTTCCTGTGTTCCAGTGTGATCCTTACAACTCTTCTGCATGTCAGGAGTCCTAACTGATTGTTAGTGAACACTGAGTGAATCCACATTTTCCTGAACTCTAATTTTGTTATCAGTTGCTGCAGGTTCTGTGTAGGCCCAATATATCCCTTTGGATACAGTGGAAAAATTTACAAGGAAACAGAATATTTGTTTCACAGCTTCTGCTATACATATAGACATGAAAGAGGTTACATATATGTATTTTTCAGAAATAGTAGCATATGTTCACTTATTGCAGAAAATTGAAAGTGAGAAAAAAGAAGCATGTTCTCTCAGGCACATGGTGTGATTCTTGTATTTGTCCTGTGCAGGTTCAGGAGTTTACTTGATAACCCTTGCAGAGCCCCTCCCAATCAGGAGAGTCTATGATGCTATGGAATTTGCACTTAGCTATGCTGATACAGGTTGAATCTTCTTCTCTGAGCTACAGCTTCCTTCTACTAACTTTAGAGAGACTTTGTTTTACTGTGCTGCTGATTATTCTTTTTCTCTACCACCATCTCAGAAGAGAGGAAGAATACAGCAAAAAGTTATAACTGCTCTAATATTTTTTAAGTTTTCCTACCATCTGATTATAAAGGATTCCTTCATGTTTCTTGTAAGCGAGTTCTGTAGAACCACCCATATAGTATAAAGCATCCTTCCTATTTTCTCTTTTCATGAGCATTCATAATGCATATTTACTATGTTTGATTCTTTTGTAATTTGAGACAGTTTTCCTTTATTATTTTGAAAAGGGTTACATGCTCTATAAGGGTCAAGTGTTAAATTTGCATTATTGTTGTTAGGGTCATTGCTTTGCTCTTTCTGTATGATGTAAATGGAGCCAGATTGCAGAGATTTTGAAACTTAGAATGGAAACTTTAAGTTGAAGAACACCTCTGTGACCTCGTTCTATGCCTGCTGTAAGTTTTATGGAAGATCCATCAGGGAAATATATTACAATCAGGCATCTCTTCAAATAATTTCTAACTGATAAATCATCCCAGAGCCCCAGACATGCAATTTGATCAGAACACAGCAATGAGTTTTAGGGCTGCGATTCTAAAAGGTCGATGGAGCATAAGTGCAGTAATAGTTGCAGTTGCTAATATCATCAGTAAGTGAAGGCTTTTCAAATAACATAATTTTAATATTTATCTAAACCAAACAGTAGAAAGTTGCATGGAGAAGTACAAATCATATTGTCTGGTTACCACTTTCTTACAAAAGGAAATACAATTTATGATTCCAATAAAGTTTTCTAAAGAAAAGTAGACCCATTTTTATCCACTTCCATTAACAAGCATGGGGGGGAAAAAGAAAAAGAAAGCAGGTTTGCTTATAAAAATGAAAATTTCTTATGTATCACTTTGCCCCAGGAAAAATTTTAACAGCTTCTGTTACAAAATGCTGCTAGAAATTGACCACAATATATAACTACTATGAAAGGATCAGAAATTTGCTTTTTTAAATCCCTTCTAAGGCCAACATCTGTCCATTAGATGAGAACTCTGTTGAGTAAATACATGTAGATTCAAGGCAGACCTAACAACAGTATTTTTGTCAAAATTGCAGGCAAATAGGGTTGTGTGATAACAGCTTCAGAGCCTTCAGCTATAGTTTTTTGCAAACTGTGCTCTTCTGGGGTAGCTTTGGCCCCAGATCTTCCCGAACGCAAGCACTTTGAGAGACACTGATTACAGGTTGACATCCTCTCAGTGGAGAGCAGATTACACAGGAGCTCATACAGAGAGGTTACATGAACAGCTGAATAGGTAACCAGCATATGAAGTTGTATTGGGTTTATGTGGCGAGGTTTTGGTAGCAGGCTGCAGGGCTAGCTCCTCTGAGGTGATACCAGAACCTTTCCCTGTGTCTGATAGAGCCCATGCCAAATGACTCTAAAACAGACCTGCTGTCCAAGGTCAAGCCCATCAGTGACTGTGATAGTGCCTCTGGGAAAACAGAGCTGAGAAGGAAGAAAAACTGTTGTGTTACTAAATAGCAACTACAAGAGAGGAGTGAGGATATGTGAGAGGAATAACTCTGCAGACACCTGGGTCAGTGAAGGAGTGGGAGGTGTTCCAGCACCAGGCAGAGATTCCCCTGCAGCCCATGGTGCAGACCGTGGTGAGTCAGCTGTGCCTCTGCAGCCCACAGAGGTCCACAGAGCAGCAGAGATCCACTCACAGCCTGTGTTAAAGACCCCATACTGGAGCCATTGGATGTCTGAAGAAAGCTGTGACTCCATACAGCAACTCTGGAGCAGGCTCGTGGAGAGACCTGTGTACCCCTAGGGAAGCAGGAGCCCATGGTGGGGAGGAGCATAAGGACTCCTCTCCCTGAAGAGGAAGGAGCAGCAGAGACAACATGTGATGAACTGACTGGAACCCATTTCCTGTCCCCCAGAGTGGCTGGGGGAGGTGGAGAGAAAATTAGAAAGAAGGAAGGGGTGGATTAGAGTGTTTTAAAATGTGGTTTTATTTCTCATTACACTCCTCTAATTTGATTGGTAATTAATCAAATTAATTTCCCCAAGCAGAGTCTGTTTTCCTTGTGGTCATAAATGCTGAATATTCTCCCTGTCCTTATCTCAGCCCACTGAGCATTTTGTCATATTTTTCTCCCCTGTCAGATTGAGGAGGCGAAACCATAGAACCAGGGTCTCACCACATAATAAAGGAGGTATGTAGTCTTTTGGGACAGAAGCCAGAGTCAGTCTTTCAACAGAGCCAACATTTACCTTCTTTTCTGTCCTCTAACTACTGAAAAATTGTTCCCTCATGGAACTGAGTTGTTTAAAATAGTCTTCTCTCTTTCCCAAAATTCAAAATTGTGTTAGATAGAGCAATCAAGTCTATACAAATTCTATGAGTAAAATGATTTCCATCAAGCTTGCAGACCTCTCACAAATAGTTTGGTGTAATACAAATCCCAAAACTTTTAAAATGAATAAAAGAATTCTTTGCAAGAGACAAAAATTACTGATCAACTCAGAATGAGCATCACATATTTTAAGACTGATCAAAGAGACAGTGGCAAGTATAATATCCGCTCTTTAAAAGATTAAACTCTTCCATGCAAAGATATTTTAATTAGAAAGTTTCTGGGATTGCTTTTTAAAATATCACTGCATAACTTGAAAATTTACAAAATAAATTAGGAATGTGATTAGGAAGCAAAGTAACTTGAAAGAAAAGTAATAAATTTTGAGTTTTATAAAAGAAAATGAGCAGGAACAATGTCAGAAGTTAGTGAATATGTAATATAACTCACCGTAGAGGCAAAAGGGAAAAAATAGGAATCCAAAGTGGAATGCATATAAAATAACTTAAGACATTTGTTTTGCAGTATCTACATTTGCATTACTTATCTTACCTGTTTTTAGTAGTCATTACTGAAAAATAGGTATTCTAGACTGCCATTAAACTCAATTCAGCATATCTGTTTTGCGATTCATTGGAGTTGGTGAGATGTCTCCAGGAACATATGATATAATTCTCTTGAGTAAGGCAAAGATCTTGTATTCAGTGTGTAGAAAATCAATTGCAAATGCTTAAAAACTATATTTACATGAGTGGAGATTTAGTCTTCTTAAATCAGGCATCCATCTATACTGACTGATGAAGTAGGGAGCAAAAATAAAGTGATGGATGCATACGTAGCCTCAGGTCAGCTTAGTGTAAACTTATTTTGAAGTCTGGTACTAAAGAGAACAAGCTGATTTTCAAAAAGGTGATGATAGGATTATGTTATACCTTTGCAGTTAGAAAGAGGTTTTTATGTATAAGGGCAGGATTTGGTTCCACAAAAAATGACTCATAGCTAAGAGGATCCAAATCTGCAAGGAAGCGAAAGGAGATGCCCTGCTCTAGCTGTGTCAGTTGCTAGTTGCTATAGCACAGTTAATCTAAAGCAGTATTGGATACCTTTATTTACACAGTTCAATTCTTTGTGTGAGTAACTACCCATGGGTAGAAAGCTGAAAGTTTTGGTTGACTCCTATAGGCATATAATGTCATTTTAGCACTGCTGAGCATCTTATCTAGATTACAGATGATGATACAAATGATTGAAGGTTTTCTAGGTTTTCTCTATGTTCCTTCTGGTCTCTACCTGAACCAGATGAATGTGTTGCATGACATCCAATACCCATATTTGCCAACTGAATCCGACTATAGATGTTTAGGCTCCCATTGACAGGATTGCAAATGTAGGGATCAATTCATTAGTCCATTCATAGTTTCTAGGGCAAATGGACACATCCTTGGACATCTTACCTTGCCTCTATCTACTATACTAGAAGAGTATTGATTTTTTCAAGCTGTATGTTGAATCTACCAAAAACCTGGCTGCCTTGGATGCGCTAAGGATGACTCAAATGCTCTGTGTCAGTACCGAGGGCTGCTGAGTTTGAGTAGCTGAATCAAGTTGCATTAATGATAAGAAAATGGATGTATGTACAGACTCGGGAATGAGACACTGGAGACCAGCACTGAGGAAAGGGAGCTGGGGATCCTAGTCGAGAGCATGTTGAACATGAGTCACCAGTGCCCTGGCAGCCAGGAGGGCCAACCATGCCATGGGGTACATCAGGCACAGCATGGCCAGCTGGCAAAGGAAGGGGATTGTCCTGCTCTGCTCTGCTCTGGGGCAGCCTCACCTTGAGTGCTGGGGGCAATTTTGGGCACCACAATATAAAAATATACAAAGCTATCAGAGAGTGTCCAAAGGAGGGCTACAAAGATGGTAAAGGGTCTGGAAGAGAGGCCAGACTGAGATAATTTGGTCTGTTCAGCTTGGAGAAGAGTAGGCTGAGGGGAGACCCCGTACCTATCCACAACATCCTCACAAGAGAAAGCAAACGATCAGGCATCCATGTCTTCTTTTCTGGTGACCAATGGCAGGAAATTTTCCCACAGGAATGGCATGAAGCTTTGTCAAGAAGGTTTAGATTGGTTATCAGAAAAAGATTTTCCAGAGGGTGGCTGGCCAATGAAATAGGTTCCCCAGTAAAATGGTTACAGCTCCAAGCCTGAGTTCAAGAGGCATTTAGACACTGCTCTCAAGCCCACTGTGGGGTTTTTGTTTTTTTTGGGTTGTTGCTATTCTTGTAAGAAATCTTGGATCCCCAATTAGAAGTGTAGTTTACCTGGCACAGAATCCTGTCTGTGACTCACTTGTCCAGACACAGGCATGTTGGTTCCACCTGAGAGCATGCCAAACACATGAGATAGCTCCATGGAGCTAACAGATACAGCAGAGTACCTGTGAGAGATTCATAATCCACTGAAGTGGCAGACAGAGGCTAGACAAGTTTTTTGAGGAAATCTCAAACTGAAAAACTTCTATAAGGAAGCAACCACATTAATGCTAAGAGCTCTACTATGTACCTAATTTTTCATATTTCTATCGGCCTTTTTTTAATAGTATCACATTAAAAGCTAATATAATTGTGAAGCTAAAAATAATTTTGAAATGAAATACTGCTGAGTACAGACAATAATGAAAAGCTCTGTTGCATCAGGAGTGGGAGAAAGATTGTGCCAGCTCCCTTTAGAAAATTTCTGTGAATGGCTCTCCTATGAAAGAAACTATATGCCTAACATTAACACATTTCCTTAAAACAAAGAAAAATATAGTGATACCTTAATTTTATGGGTTTCATCTTAATTTATTGAGTGACATTTAGGATTTTGCCATTGACTTCAGCAGGTCCAGAAATCAGCAAGGGAACATTGATATACATTTCCCTTTCCTCTCATTGGCAAGACTGCTGTACAGAAATTCTAAATGGAAAAAAAATTTAAAAACTCCAACAAAACAAACTTAACAGTGGTAGTTCAGTATTATGAGGTCAAAATTATGGTTTCTACAATGCAATGCTTTTAAGATTTTTACTTTAAATTGACTGAATTAATAATGAAATAAAATGCCTCAAAAGACAACCTTTTTTAAAAATGTGTTTCTGTAGTGTGTCTCTTTAGTGTCCATCAAGAAAACCCTCAAGAGAAAAAATATTCTGAATACGAAAGAAGGGGCTACTAATAAAAGTGTCACTATTGTGATCATCTGCACTGTTGCTGTTGCTGCTGCTGAAGAGTTTGTGCATGAATATGAGTATTCCTTGCAATGAATGGGTACATGTCATAGAAAAAGTATAAAGTGAATGTTCTTAGTACACTAGAGTGTCTATCCTTAAGGTGGTGCATGACTCTTGGTCTGGTGGTTCAAGAGTTTGCACAGTTTTTACAATGCAAAGAATCATTAAAATTGGGCTTGGTTTTGTTCTTATTTTGGTGCCATATATAGTTGATCTGTTGATCAGTTTCAAGGGTAAAGACTTTAACTTCCACAATCCCCAATGATTTTATGTTCTTGATTTGGCATAATCGGATGCAAGTTGAAGGGTAGTGACAAAAGAGACAAAATTTGCAATACAGGATCATGGAATTTTTTCTAAAGAAAATGTGTCTTAAATATGATGTATGCTATGAGTATGTACATAGTTTTTGTATCTTCCTTACTTCTAGCTTTATATTCCTTTAGTGGATGTATTGATGACATCTAAATTGACAAAGACAAGTCAGTTCTCAGCAAAGATTGTAAGAAGAGGATAATTTTCATTTTGAGGCTGAGCAGAAAAATCTTCAGCTGGGCTACTTGGAAAAAGAGAATAGGCATGCACAACAGTTTGCATATTCACTGAAAATGGTTTGTGAGACATTTACAGAAATGGAAGTGAGGAAGAGGAGATTGACTGGGTTCAGTTCCTTTCAGTTACGGAGGCCACTGCTTCTGGAGAGTCTGTGGAGGCCAGAAGCCTGGCTGTCAGCAAGTGCTGCAGAAGGCCACTGGTTTCCTGTAGCTTGTAGAATCACAAAGTTATAAAATGGTTTTGGTTGGAAGAGATCTCAAAGATCACCTAGTTCCAACCCCTCTGCCATGGGCAGAGATGCCACCCACTAGACCAGGTTGCTCAAAGCCTCATCCAAAATGGCCTTCATTTATTTCCACTGATGAGTCATGTGCAAATTCTAAGGGCAAATTGTGCCAGATCCTGTGACACAGAGGGCCTGTGTCTATGTTGATTTCCATGTATCTGTGTGTCTCAAATGAAGGTTGGTTATGGTACCAGATCATCTTGGACAGAGGAAAAAGACAAGGCAATGTTTTTAAATGCATGAAGATAGCTACACTGTAGGCATATACATCTGTGTGAGATGCAGTTTAAAATAGGTGGAGACGGAAAGCATCTGTAGATGTGAAGGATCTTTTGTAGTAATGGAGTGCTGAAAGACGATGGGTGAATAGGTCTTATTTGTTATTATTTCTTCGTTTTCAGAAAAACATGCTCAGGCTGAAAGGTAGAGATCAGCACTCACAAAGTCAGGACTCTTTTGAAACATCAGGTTCAGGATGGAGTGTCAGACATTTCTAGGGCTGTGAGCAGGAAATTGACACATCACTTTGAGTGTCTAGAGAGAGAGAATTGACAAGATGAATTAATTTTAATAGCAGAAGTGGAAAGAATAGATTTAGAGGAGGCAATGAAGAAGAAAGTGTTTATAAGAAAACATGGGGCAGACATTTCAATCCCATAACATTAGTCACTCATTAAAAAAGGCTTTATTTTTGGACCTAAAACAAGAGTTGTCATGCTATATCTGCCATTAGTTTAGTGATTGGCAATGTCTGTTTTAGGTAGTGGTACCTTAGTTTCCTCTGATCAAAACAGGAAATTATAATGCTTTAAATAATTTTACAACACAATCATGTAAAATATTAAAGAAAATTTTAAATTCCAGACTGATTTTTGGCATATATATGCTAGTTACATTCTGGAAGAGGCCAAACTGAACAGTACATATAAAATTACTATTTCAATTTGAAATACTAAGAGGAGTAACAAGTAATAATCAAAACTAAAAGAAAAGAAAATCCTAAACAAACAACCAAACAACCAGTTAAAATAACTGACTAAGCCTGTTTTAAATTGATTTAAAATTCAGTTTGAGGAACTAATCACCCATAGACAGCCTGCGGTTGTGGCTTTTTAATCCAGTAGGTGTAAAATTGAAATCTTCATATTACTATGGGAGGACTATTTTAGGTAATTAGGGCAAGGCCTGTGTAAGATGTTCTAAACATAAAACATTCAGGGTAAAGAACTGTGATCAAAATAGGATGTTATAAACTTTTCAGAGTAGAAGATGATTTTAAGTGAACTACATTAGTTTTGGGCAGTTTTATATTGTGATTTATGTTATTTTTCTTTAGCACTAAGAGAGCAACACTTTCAGTCTCCAGTTTTTACTTTTTCTGATTCCTTATTACTATAAACACCATCAACAAAAATCCTCAGCACTGACTGTGGAGGCAACTTTGAATCTTAGTTTGCTCTTTACTTCCATGTAGAATCTGAACTTTACTTGACAAAAATTGACAAGTTTTTGAGCTGCTAGCTTACCGTATACATCTAAACATTGAAAGGGTTGAATTGCATTCTTAAGGAACTTTTCCTTGCACTTGGTTATTGAGTTCAGCTTCCAAATTATAGATTGTAGATGTTGATTGCAGTTAATTAAATTTAGTTGTCTCAGGCACAATTTTGCATCCATTTATGTGTTTATCTCATCATTACAGTCAGTGATGATCTAGCAATAACTAGTGAAAGCAGTTTAGAAAGCAATTCATTTCACCAAAAACAGACAGTTATTTTTGTTTATCTGTAGTTTTCTAGTATCCATTAACTAAAACCCACCCAGATGTATAAATTTTGATGTCTAAATATAATTATGCAGTATCTTCCTCTTTGGTATTCAGATGTAGCTGCTATTTCATCTCTCTATGTGGAAAAGTATCTTTCTATAGGAAAGATGGTATTTTCTATAATAAAAAATGTATTCAAAATGTGGGGGACTAAATGAGACAGATTTCACCCCATGTGAGACCTGCATTGGAGACCTGATACTGCAGGACTGTGGGATAACTGTCCACAAAGCACTTACATAAAGACGTATAGCGGGGGTACTACAGATGGGTAAAAATTTCTATTGTCATGGCAAAAAACACTTTGCGCACATTAGAGGTTATTACATTTAATAGATCTTAAATGACAGTTATGTAGTTAAAAGATGGTAGAAGATGTTATTTTCCAACATCAGAGAAGACTGTGGAAGGTTATTCTGGCCTAAAACTGCTGATTATTTGCTTTTGAGATGTTATATCCCTTTAAGACTTCATGCATCCAACCTATTGGGAAAAGGAGAACTTAAGTAACTCTCTATGAACACAAAGCTCAAAAGTACAAGTATAATTTGTAGTTAGATTAGGCTTCTGTTTTGATTTATTTTTTAGTAATGCAGAAGCAAGCTGACCCCATCTTTATGATGTATTCTGAGAACATATTCAGAAAGCTCAGCAGTCATAAAGGTTTATGAGCAAAAAGATGCAATTTAGGGAGAAGTAGTACAGAAACAATTTAGTGACAGTAAAGAGGTCAGTAGATAGAGGACAATTGTTGCCTAGCACTAGAAAGGATAATGCAAGCTTCTCCAACACCACTGAACCAGATATTCAGGCCTGGCTTTTCATATAAGAAGTGGTTCAGGAATTCAAGGAGAGATGTATGTAGATATCTCTGAGTACTTGACCTTTCCTACTAGGAAAATTTTAAAGTGGCTGAAGTTTGAGTTTGCTAATGTAAAAATTCACAGTGATGATATTGAATAGACAGTGGCCATCAAAGTTCATTCAGTATGAAATCAGAAATATCTTCTCAATTGCTTTTTTGAAGGAATCTTGTTCTTACAAAGCATACCTTAAAACACTTTTAGTGAAGCTATAACACAGATTACAAATTCTTGTTTCTTATGTATGTTTTGTTTCAAAACTAATTTAAACTATAGGAAACACTCAATTTGTAACTTGTGCAATCATAAGGCTGAAGAATATTTAGTGCTACCTTAAGTTGTAGGTCATGACAAGCCATTTCACAGACAGTTGCTTTGTAAAACATTTTATAACTGATCCTCAAAATTATCTGTCATACAAAAACTTACAGTACTGAAAGGTCAGTCTGGTAATTTTTTTTCCATACATGATTCCTTCATGGCCTACCAAAATTAGTAATTAATTCTATGTTAATTTCCATTGATTTCTCTGGGCTCAGAGAAGAAGTGAGGTACTTCTTGTCATGAGATCACTATGAGATATTTAGCTCATGAAGAGATAAAACTTCTTTTTATAATCTATCTCCATTTTAAAGATTAAGGAGCCTCTAGTCCATTGTTTATTGAAGTATAGAAAAATCTGTAGATGTTAATGACTGAATAGTGTAGAAATGTTTGTATGAACACAAAGAGTCTTGGGCTTTCAATATGTTTAGTTAACTGAGAAGTAATCATATATCAGTTTGGTTGGAAGGGACCTCAAAGATCATTGAGTTCCATCTAGCAGAAAATTTACAGTTGAAATGAAAAAAAAAATCATTGCAAAATGAACATTTTCCCTGAAGAACTTGTTACAAAGATGCAAGAATAGCAACTTTCAGACTTCGAGTTTATGGGGTTTTTTCCAGGGGCACCTTGAGCAGAATCTGTATGAGTAGTTTGTTTTACTTATGCTGATCTTTCTACAGATATGTCCAGAGAGTGTAAAAGCAAACCTTTCTTTCAAGAATGTGGAAAGGCTGTTTTTCTTTGAAGTAGAATCATAGAGTGGTTTGAGTTGGAAGGGATCTTTAAGGTTGTCTAGTTTCCATTCCCTCTGCCATTTAAATGGTCAACTTTCACTAGACCAGAGCTCCATCCAGCCTGGCCTTGAGCCCTTCCAGGGGTGGGGCATCCACAATTTCTCTGGGCAACCTGTTTCAGCATCCCACCACCCTGACAGTAAAGAATGTCTTCCTAATATATTACCTAAACCTACTCATTTTCAGTTTAAAGCCATTCCCCTTGATCCTGTCACTAAATGTTCCTGTAAAAAGTCCCTCTACATCTTTCTTGAACACCATTGTCAAGGCACTGCAATAATTCACTCTTATGGAAATGTTAAAGGAAAGGTTCCATTCTGTTTGCAACCTTACTGCCAAATTATAGTAGCAATAATAATATATGCAAATACATATATGCACACATACATGGTGTGACATCTCCTAAACTGAACTGAATCTGACTGTATAGAAAAAGGAACTTTATGTAATGAGGATTATTATACCACCAAGGCCAGGAGCTTGACAGGAATCAGAAAGTAATTTGTCACCAATGAGAACATCTATAGGATCAAAAATAAAATCTAGTAATTTGGACAGAATTGAAACTTGTATTCCTTAGGCCTCTTGTAAGAGAGTTAAGAGACACTGCTAAGAGCAAAGAATTGAAGAATTTCCCAATTCATTGCTCAAGAATTTGCATAAAGAAGTAATGAGCACTGGAGAAGTTCCTACTAGAAGAGATGCTAAAAAAGTGGAAATTTAAATCTTCTGTTCTGTTGTTCTCATGCTCGTGGTTTTAGTTTCAGACTCAAGTCCCATCTCAGCCATCATAAGAAAATAATTGTATAAGACTTGCAGATCTCTTGATAATCTAGAAGTGTTGTACCCTCTTGACATTAAATACACCAGAAGATGAAGACAACATAAATGACACCTTCTATACAAGTACTTACGTTTGTTTGATATTGGAGAACAAATGTCTCCTCTCTAAGAGAATTTCCATCAATCCCTGCATCATTATAAGGCTACAATATGAATAATAAAAGGGATAGAGTCATGTGAGTGAATTTGGTTCTTTCAAGCACAAATAGATTTGCACAGCACTATAAAGGAAAAAAAACTCAACAACCTAAACCCAACCTATGTCCCTCACCCCAGCTGATCTAATACCTGAAGCCTGTCTTTCTAGACTCTGTCACAAACTGAAATGAGAACAGGAATATCAAATATAGAAAACAAGAAGGTGAGTTTTGGAGTTTGAATCTAACATGTTATTGTCCTCAATAGTGAGTCACACACATTGCTGCTTTATTTTTCACAACCTTTTTGTGTGGAAATGCAAAACTTTACTAAAAAATTAGAGAGTGTGTGAATACAGTGACCTCAGCTTTTCCACACTACTTTAATAATTATGTAGCTCTAGGGGGCCTTTAGGCACTAACTGCTCACATACCAGTGATCATTGGCAAAGCCCAACGTAGTAGTAGTCCTTAAACTACTTTTTCAGTCACTATGATCAGTGACATCATTCCTCATGCATAAATGAAGAAAAAAAATTGAAAATAGGTATATAAATATTTCAAAGCTTGCCAAAGAAGCAAAACCTCTCAAAATTCTGAGATTTTCTGAAAAGACTGAAACATGAAAGCATTAAAAATTGTAGGCATTGTCTAAATGATAGTGGAAGGACAATAAAAGTAGCAGGACCTGGGTTTCAAATTTGCAATACAAACCTTTGTTTCAGCTAGCTTTTCTGCTCTGATTAACAGAATTTCTTTAAGATTCAGACCTACATTTTCCAAGGGTAAAAATTCCAATTTTTATTGCTATCAAGAAAATAAGGTTTTGAGCTGAGATCAGGAAAAGAGAGACCTGGAGAAATAATAACTTTAGATATTGGAAAGTAGGATATAGGTCATTCCAACATTCTGATATCAGTTTAAGGCATTTGCTACTGACTGCAAGTATTTGTCATTGGATGGCTATTTCCTTCCTTTATGTGAAATAAAGTGATGACTCTGTTTCAATGTCAGATTTTTCTTTATAGATGTTCACATCACAAAGAACTTATTTTTGGCAGTGCTCTCAGAGGGAGCTTTCTCTCCTACAAGGACACATAATTCACTCATGGTCAGCTTGGTGTCCTCCAGGACACTCAGATCCTTTCCTCGGAAGGAGGTTTTTCATCTTTTCCCCCCCCAGCATGTACTGGTGCGTGAAGCTTTTCCTCCCAGGGAGAAAGAAGTTTTTGCCTTTGTTGAACTTCATAAAATTCTTTTCAACCAGCTTGTCCACGTCCCTCTGAATGACAGCAAAACCATCTGTTGTATTACTAATCCTCCCAGTTTTGTATTGTCCATAAAATTGCCATGGGTTCACTCTGTCTCATCTTCCCCATTATTAATGAAGTAATATCAACTTAAGCAACATCAACTCAGCATTGACCCCTGAGCAGACCATTAGTGAGTCCATTCAGTCTGGACTTCACACGTCTATTCACAACCCTTTGGGCCCAGCACCTCTGACAGTTTCCAATCCACCTCACTCTTTGTGTATCTAGCCCATACTTTGCCACCTTTTCTGCTAGGCTATTATGAGTAAGGGTCAAGAGCTCAAATAAAATAGAGATAAGCACCAGTGCTCTCTTCATATCCATCAAACCATTCATCTGATCATAAGAAATCTATCAGATTTGGTTACATTATTTTGATTATGTCAATACATGCTGACTCCTCCCAGTCATCTTCTTAACCTTCATGTGCCTGAAAACTGTTTCCAGGATTGTTTTCTCTATCTCTTTCTTAGGGAACAGTGTGAGGCTGATTGGCCTGTTGTACTCTAGACTCTAGGCAAGATTTTGCTCCTGCCTTTCTTGAAGATAGATGTGGCATTTTCTTTTCTCCCATCCTTAGGATCCTCTTTCATTTGCCATAACCTTTTAAAGATAATCAAGGCTGACCTTGCAATGGCATAAAACAGCTCCCTTGGCACTCATGAGTGCAGCCCATCAGATCCTATTGAGTTGTGCATGTTCATTTTGTTTTAAAATGTTCCCTAACCTCTTCCCTTGAGGGTCTTTTTACCTTTATACTTTCCCACAGGCCTCATGGACCTGAGAATCCTGAACCCTTATATTACCAGAAAAGACTGAGGTACAGCGATAATAAATACGTCATTTTTTTCTTTATGCTTTATCACTAGGTTCTTCACACAATCGTAGTATCACATTTTCCCTAGTCTTCCTTTTGCTAGTAATAGACATTTAGAAAGCCTTCTTGTTGCCCCTTACCAGATTCAACTTCAAGCAGGTTAGGCCTTTCCCAGCTTCATCCCTGTTTGACCCAGATGTGAACCCTCTGCCATTGGCAGGGATGCCATTCACTAGGTGATGTAGCTCAGAGCCCCACCTAACCTGGCCTTGAACACTTCCAGGGATGGGGCAACCACAGCTTCTCTGGGCCACAGGTTACAGTGCTTTGCCAGCTTTATCCTGATACCTAATCTAAACCGAGTCTCAGTTTAAAGCTATCTCTTCTTGTCCTGTCACTACACGGGGTTTAAATGGTGTCTCTCCATCTTTCATGTATGTCCCTTCAGGTTCTGGAAGGTTTCAATTATGTCACCATAAACCACTTCACTGCATGCTGAACACCCCCATGTCTCTCTACCTCTTTTTGTAGGAGAGCTGTTCCATTCCTCTGATTACCTTTGTAGCCCTTCTCTGAACTCCCTGTAACAGATCCACATCATTCTTGTGTTGATACAATCACCTCTACTCTGTCCTCATGAGACTCACCTCCCTTGACCTGACAGATAGACTTCTTTTGCTGCAGCCCAGGATGCAGCTGGCCTTCAAGGCTGTGAGCACACACTGCTGCACTATTGATCTGTCTTCCTGGTAGTTCTTTAATTCTCTGCTTACTTGGTTGTATTTTAGGAGCCCTCTGACTTTGTTTCATGTTTTTGTGATTCCTTATATTTGTAAGGCTTGTATACTGCTGAAAAAAATCAGTGCACCATAAATACTTTATCAACTTCTGATTTCTCCATGAGCTTTCCCCTCTTATGAGACTGTTGCCTTCTTTTCCAGCTGATGCTTCTTGATCACAGAGTTGCCTGTTTTACGTAATTGTGTCTCTGAATGTTGTGTCCTATTCCTGTCTTTCTAATGGTTTCAGTCTTTTTTTTTTCTTTTTTTTTTTCAAATGTCCTGAAGTTGGAAAGTTGGAATTAACAAGAGATTCCACTTGAAAAGGTTCTATGTCAATGAAGATGGAGTTGGAAAAATACAGGTTTTCTACTGGGAATATTAATTACAAGTGCCCTTAACCTGGTGCATTTTCATATACTTCTGCATAGTGTGTTGCATAAGTAATACAATGTGTCCAAAACTGTATCCTGCAAGAACTGTGCTGCTTCTAAAAAATTAGGTCAGAGATCAGAAGTCAGGCAGTGCAAATCATAATGAACATGTTATTAAATAATAAGTTCATAAAACAGGTTAATTAATGTTAAACACTTATTTTGGCCTCATTTTAATCAGTTTTTCCTGTAACAAATCATCAGATGATATCTTTCCCTGTGAAACAACTCAAGGTTTGTTTTGCTGAAAATGTTGGTGTTTGAAAGAAGCATAGTCAAGACTATTTATTTTAATTAAACATTTTTCTTTAAATGTCACGATTATTCAGATATATTTTAAATAAACACATATTAAATTAGAGAAATTAAATTCAAAAAGCTTTAATTATGTACTAATAGTCTTTTAAAAATTGATTAAAAAATTCATTGTCTGCCTTAATGTTAGCTCAAGTTTACAAGTTTAACTTTGCAGCAAAAATGTTCAAGTGTCTTAAATTTCATATCATTCTTATTAATGATTCACTTATTTTAGAAGAAACATAATATAGGATTACATAATCTGGTAATACAGTATGCATACCATTCTAGGAAGTTGCCCTATGTAATACAGTAAACTAGAGTTTCTAAATAATCGAATGAATCCATGAAATAAATTACATCTCAATAACATTAGGAATTATTTCCATTAAAGAAATATTAAGGTAATTATCCAGGACATTTCATTTGTAAGTAGCTTTCAGAGAATCCAAAACATTTTAGAGGTCAACTGGACAAGGTAAACCATAATTTTTTCCTTCCTCTCCTCTGGGTTCTAGATGATTGTATTTCCTCCCTTCAAACTTATAAATTGATGGGACACTGATTTTTCTCCCTCTTCATATGTCCAAAATGGCTGTGGAAACAGTAATGGATCTATCTGTTAGCCTGAACCTCAGTTTTATTTATAAACTAGACAAACTATATGTGCATTATAGGAGCACAAAGACATAAATGGATAGATGACTGGGCATCATGCCTACTAAATCTTAATGGAATTGAGCCTTTCATGAAAGAGAGTTGTAGATGCAATATGGAAGAAATGTGTAATAAACACTCACAGAAAGATCTTTTCAGTTTCAAAATAATTATACTATAAATGGGCCTGAAGGCTGAACTAGAATAAGATTCTCCCTGCCCACAGATCTCCCAGTTATGCAGTGATGAATTTCATAGCTGTATGATGAGAATGAAAGCCATGGTCTCATTCATCAGCATACTTAGGCTACTCTGCTTGGAAAGGGTAACTATGCACTGCAGGCACAGTCCTTGCTTTATATTATACAGTCACTGGATGAAAACCAGAGCTAAACCTGATTCACAGGTCTGCAATTCAGATCCTAGGCAGTAGAGCACTTCTTAAGTGAAAGACAATAAGATCATAGAAGTATTTTATAAAGGGTAAGTAACTTATTTCCTTTACACTTAACTTTGTGCCATTGGAAAAACACTCTAATATTATATATTTATATGTTATACATATATATTATATATTTCAGAAAAATGTGGTTAATATCTTCTATTTTGCATAATAATTTTCACTTGTTCTTGCATAGTTGTCTAGAAACTACGGGGCCAAACACCCTTCAAAGTATATAACTTCCCCATTATTCTGAATAGAGGAGTGCAAAAATTTGGAAAGGGGGGTGGGGGGTTAGAAGGAAGTACTTTTCTTATGTCAGGAAATTTTTTCAGGACTTAAAATGTGCTTTAGAAATGTCATTTTCAGAACATGACTGGAAGTTAGATTGCAGTGCCAGATATCGCTAAGCATAAAAGCATATTATATAACTTTTATAGCTCTCTTTTGTGCAATGCCTTTCTGTGCTGATTAACTGGAAAATTCTGTCATTGTCATTTTGTGGCCCAGAGTGCAATGTGATGTTATTTAATAAGATGTATAACCTTCCTGACTGCCTAATCTGGTCAGCGCTGTTAAATGGGGTGTACATACATCATCATGACTGTGGCAATGCTTTTTTGATGATCTAGTTATGCTTTCTAAAACATTTCAATGCTAGACATGTTGATGTTATTAAAAAGAAAAGGAAAAAATTTGAAAGAGAAAGAAGACAAATTTGTTTAACATTAGTTTCATAACCTCTCTTTCCATAAATTTATACTATATCTACTGAGTCAGAAAATAGAAGGATAGCTTTTAAAACTGCCTGGGAATTAAAATCAGAGAAGCCAGTCACAAGCTATAGCATTCTTCAATTAAATTTTGGAAAAACGTAACAGAATCATAATCATTGTCAGAGCTTGGGAGGATTGATGTCTCAAGACATTCTGAGATGCCTCCATGTGCGGGAGGAGGCAGGTCAGGCCTTGTTCACTGAACTTCCCCATACCCCCTGTCTCCCGGTCCTGCAGAGCTGCCAATCACTGAATCCTTGGCACACCTGAGGCAGAGCTCCAATTTGGCCTAACCCTGCTCCTGAGTGGCCGAATGACTGGAAATCCCTCCTGGGGGGAGGGCCCAGGAAGGCCCAGAGGTATTTAGGCTGAGCATGAGGCAAGAATATGTCTTGATTCTACCTCTTCTTGGAATTTCTGTGTGAACACTGCTGGAACCCAGGAGTTAGTAGGCATATGTGTGCTTTTCTGTATCTTTTCTATATTTCTTCTAATGCCCTCTTCTTGGAACATTTTGAGTAACTTAATATCTGATGTGTTAAACTTAATAGCCTGTTGTTAAAGTAACAACATCAAACAGGTTTAAATTTTTGCTAAGTTAAAAGGGCCAAGTTATTGCTCTGAGGAGTGTTTTATGCTGATTGGATGTTGTACTAAACTTTTTGCCAAAGTTCCTTGATTTTCTGATTTTTTTGCCAGTAAAGTAATTTTGACCTTTTAAAATATGTAGTAGGTATTTCTCTTGTGTGCCTTTCCCAGAGTAGAGGACCCTCTGTAAACTCCTTTCAGGGAGTTGTCTGGGGGGGGGGGGGGGGCTTTAAAATCCCAGAATGGCTGGGATTGGGAGAGATGTTTGGAGAATATCTAGTGTAGGTTGTTTCAAAGTATCTTTAGAGAAGGAAACTCTCCAACACATCTGGGCAGCCTGATCCAGTGCTCTGTCGCTCTCACAATAAAGAGGCTTTCCTTCATATTCAAAGGTAATTTCCTGTGACTGAGTTTGTGCCCATTGACTTTTGTCTTGGCACTGGGAAGAACCATTGAGAAGAGTCTGGCCCCAGCCTCTTAACACACCCACCCTTAAGACATTTGTATGCATTGATAAGGTCCCCTCTCAATCATATCTTCTCCAGGCTAAACAAGCCAATCTGTTTCAGCCTTTCCTTACAAGACAGGTGCTCCAGTCCCCTAATCATCTTTGCAGCCCTCTGTTGGACCTTCTTCACTAGTTTCTTGTCTTTCCTGAGCTGGGGATAGAACTGAACACAGTACTAAAGATGCAGTGTCACCAGGGATGAGTAGAGGGCAGCCTTGACCTGCTGGCAATGCTCTTCCTAATGCATGACAGCATTCTGTTGGCCTTCATGGCCACAAGGGAACACTGCTGGCTCATGAACTTCTTGTTCACTCGGCTCTCCAGGTCCTTCTCCATGGAACTGCTTTCCAGAAGATTGGTCCTCAGTTTACGCTGGTCCGGGGGTTATTCTTCCCCAGATGCAGTATCTTGCACGTGCTGTTGTTGTACTTCATTAAGTTTCTCTCTGCCTAACTCGCCTACCTGTCTAAACATGATGAGGATATACCCTATCCCTTGATCCAACTTACTGATAAGTTGATTATTGATTCAACTTATTGATAAGTTGAACAAGACTGACCCCTGGGAAGCACTGTTTCTACATGTCTCCAGCTAGACTCTGTCACTGATCATGCCACTCTGAACTCTTCCATTCAACCAGTTCTCAATCCGTCTCACTGTTCACCTAACCCACACTTCCTGAGTTTGCCCATCAGGATATTATGGATGACAATGTCTAAAGCCTTGCTAAAGTACAGGTAGAAAATATCCATCTCTCATTTACCCAGTCAGTCATAGAAGACTATCAGATTGGTCATGCATGACTTTTCCTTGGTGAATCCATGTTGGCTACTCCTAATAACACTTTTTTCCTGCACATACATCATGATGACATGCAGGTTGAACCATTCCATCACCTTTCCAGGGATGGAGGTGAGGCTGACTGGCCTGTAGATTCCTGTATCCGCCTTCTTGCCCTTTTTGATGGCTGGAATGACATTGGCTTTCATCCAATCCTCAAACACCTCACCTGTTACTTGTGACCTTTCAAAAATGATGGAGTCTGGCTTAACAATAACACCTGCCAGCTCCGTCAGCACTGGTAGGGGCATCCCACCAGGGTCCTTGGATTTGTGGGTGTCAGGTTTTCCTATTCATTTTCTAACCTGATCTTCCTCGACAAAGGGAAAGGCTTCCTTTCTACCTAACTTTCTTTCTTGCCTCCAGGATCTCAGATTCCTGAGGGCTGGCCTTAGCAATTAGGAACAAAGCAAAGAAGCCATTCAGTAACTCTTCTTTCTCTGTAGCCTCCATCACCTTATTTAGTAGCAGGCCCACATTTTCCCTAGTCTTCCTTTTGCTACTGACATGCTTGAAGAAGCTCTTCTTGTTGTCCTTGCCATCCTTTGCTGTAGTTAATTTCAGGTGGACCTTAGCCTTCCTTGTTGCATCCCTGCACACTCTGACAACATTCCTGTATTTATCTTAAGTGTCTGTTCCCTTTTTCCACATTCCATAAACCTTTTTCTGTTAAAGAAGGCAAAAATAATGTTTTTGCCAGTATTTCCCTGCTCATCCATGCAGGACTCCTGTCCCTTTTGCTTGATTTGTTACTCATGGGAATGCACAAATACTGACCTTGGAGGAAGGGATGTTTGAATATTAACCAACTCTCTTGGACATGCTTACCTTCTAGAGTCCTAATTCATGAGATACCACCATAAAGGTCTTTGATGAGGTCAAAAATTTCACTCCTGAAGTGGTGCTATGTATTCCCCTACTTCCTCCAACCATGATCCTGAGCTCCACCATCTCATGGTCCTGGCAGACAAGGCTGCTCCCAGTCTTCATATCCCAAACCAGTCTGTCTTTGTTAGTACTACATGGCTTTCCCCATTGGCTTCTCCACCCGCTGTGTTAAAAGTTATGGTCAGTGCCCTGGACAAACCTCCTGGGCTGTGTGTGCTTGGCTCTGTTTGTCTTTCCAGCAGTTACCAAGGTAAAGTTCCCCATGAGAGCCAGTGCCTGGGAGCATGAGGCTGCTTCCAGAAGTCTTTAGGCAGCCTCATTAACTTCCTCTTCCTGATCAGGTGGCCTGTACTACACACCTGCAACGGTGTCACCATGTTAGGCTGGACCTTAATTCTTATCTATAAGCTTTTGACTCATTCTTCATCTTCATTTTATGTCTTCTACTTACTGCTTCATTGCTCATTTGTAAAAACAAACATTTGCCATGAAGACATAACTGCCAATTTAGACTAACTAAGACAAATGAGATAATGAGGCCGTGGCAGCTTAGAGTTGACAGATCCAGCTGAGTGCCCAGCTCCAACTAGAAAGCTTTCTTTTCCTGCCAGAAGGTCTATATGCTAATTCTAACTAATTTGCTAACCTTGGCCCTACAGTGTTTGACGACAGGGGAGCAAACCATTTTGTTACAGATGTGACATTAATTTGGATGTAAACTAAAGCTGGAACAGATAATCTATGCAATCTTCTATCTGAGGAAGCAGCCACCAAAAATATAAATCCGTGCCTAGTATACATAAATACAAAAAATATTTAATTGTGAAGGACAGATTATTTAAATGTAAGTGATAATGAACGAATGACAAAGCCTACAGTAAATAATGGAAGAAGTAAAGCCACAATATTCTGCATCTTCTTATATCCCTTTGGTTGGATGTTCTTACTTTGGCATTCAAAGAAGAAAGAAAGGACTTGCCCACATTTCAGATCCAACACAGAAGACTAGTTTGACCTGATACTCATTTAAAGGACTGTGCAAAGACAAAACTTCAGATTATTTTAAAACACCTTTTCTAATCAATTTCTGTCACTATTATTTCCAATGGAGTTTTTCCTAAAGAAATTTTTTTCTCTTATCCCTTTTTCAAATTTCATAAAGAAAACAAGTGACAGGAATATTGTTGGGGATTCCAATTAGGAATAATGTTTGGGGTTTCTAAAAATATTTTGCTGCTTTTAAAATTCGTCTTAATAAATGTTTTAATGTCAGAAACTGCATTTATAATTTCATTCCAGATAAAAGGATGAGAACAATTGATGAGAAATGCATTTTGTAAGCATCATGTGCATCATAGTACAAGAAATAACACCAGCTTCCTCATGAATTTATTTGTTTTGGAGGTATTGATTGATAGTTGACTGAACACGAGCCAGCAGTGCCCAGGTGGCCAAGAAGGCCAGTGGCATCTTGACCTGGTTCAGCAATAATGTGACCAGCAGGACCAGGGAAAGAATTGTCCCTCTGTACTTGATACTGATGAGGCCACACCTCAAGTCTTGTGTTCAATTTTGGGTCTCTAACTACAAGAAAGACATTGAGGGGTTGTAGCGAGTCCAGAGAAAGACAACCTAGCTGCCTAAGGGTCTGGAGCACAAGTCAGATGAGGGAGCTGGGATTGTTTGGCCTGGAGAAAAGGAGTTTCAGGAAATATTACCTTCCAAAACTACCTGGGAGGAGATTGTAGTGAAGTGGATGTCAGTCACTTCTCCCAAGTAACAAGTGACAAGATGAGAGGAAACGGCTCCCAACTGTGTTAGGGGAGGTTTAGATTAGGTATCAGGAAAATTTTGCAGAAAGGGTTGTAAAACTGTTGGGCCAGACTGCTCAGGGGAGTGGTGGAGTCACAATCTCTGGAAGTGTTTATAAATATGTGGATACAGAGCTTGATGACATGGTTTCATGGTGAAACATGGTGGTGGTGCTAGGTTGATGGTTGGAGCTGATGATCTTAAAGGTCTTTTGAAAAGTAAGAATTTTACTTTTCCAGGCTATCAGAAGTGTGATTTAAGAGGCATATTATCAACATTTTTCATCTCCTGTGAATTACAACATAGCTGATGTGCAACATTACTTATAATGTTACAGACAAAGCTATCTATTGCTCCTAGTCACAGTGGAGCTGATAGTAAGCAGTTGTGTATATTAATAAAAGACATTATCAGGCCTTAAACTAGGGACCTCATAAAGTACTACTTACATCATTGTTCAGACTTTTTTTCAAAGAATTATCCATACAGATAATTGAAATATCTAGAAATGTAATGTCATTTGGCTTTTACTTTTAATGTTGCCATTACGAAACTCTTCCAATGTAGACCAGTAGAATTAGTCATTATCTGTAACTAATGCACTTGAAACATATGTGTGGGTTTATGCTGTTTTGCTAAATGAACCACAAAAAAATATGGGTTTTCTTTAATTAAAAAAAAAACCCCAAATATTAGATCAGGCAATTATACATCTTTCCTGTTATTTAAAGAGAACTTCTTTATATTTTAGAATTTATCAGTTTTGATTAATTTTCTATAATTTTGCCCTAACCTACTGTATTTTGAAAGTTATGTAAACTCAATAATGAAAGAAAGTATTGATGCTCATCCCAGTGTGCAGCAAAAAGAAGAATGTATTCTAAATTTTAAATAATCAAGTTCACTAATGCAATGTGGTTTCTGAAGTATTTCCTGCAACATCCTCTCTTCTGAGAAGTTAAAATGATTATTTAATGTTATAGAATGAAAATCAGTATCCCTTATTCAGATTTCTAAATTAGATGAATACAATATTCTTTTACAAACCTTTCAGTACTCTTGCCCTCTTGCTTGACAAACACAGAAAATTCAGTCACTTACTGTCGAAGAACAGGTTTCCTAGGTGTCCACAATTTATATGAATATTTGATTCCAATGCTAGCCATTGAGGGAATAATTGTGAACTCCACTGATTTTTGTTTTGTTTCTTGTGGGACTGCAGCTGGTTGGAATGGACAATGGAGTGGTCTCAACTACCTATGCAGACAGCATCAATTTAAGGCCATGGAAAACCAGATGTTAAAAGGGAGAACACCAGGATAAGTTAGGATAAGAAGAATTGGATCATGGGAGATGCTATGTAGAGAAGATTGTTACAAATAAGGTTGTGCTTTGAGCTCTCATTGATGATTGGTTTGTAGTGTTTTACATATATGGTTGTGTTTGTGGTTCTCCCTGTTCATTGATCCCCTGCCCTCAGATTGTTCCCTATATACTGTTGTATTTGCCTGACCTCAATGTCTTTTGAGACCACCCCATACCACGTGGAGTATGGGGTGATCTGTTTGTTAAAGTTCTTTTGATTATTTTGTCTCCATTTGTTAAAGTTCTTTTTTGGCTCCGTTTGTTAAAGTTCATTTTGGCTATCTCAGTCATTCCTGTCACTACTTCATTTTGCCACACAACTCCCAGCTGGTCTGGTTCTGAGGTTGCGACACCGACACCACAGTTGAGATTGTTGTGGAAGCGGCTAAACCTTTGCAGTTCTAAACAATTGCATTAATAGCTTGTAATAATTACATGCATGCTGTTACCATCGCTATAGGCCATATCAGAAACTTTGCTGTCAGATACTGGTTATTGAATACTGAAACAAGCATAGTTCTAGGAGAAGAACTCCAACTATCTTTTAAGGACAAGGAAGCCTCTCATTACAATGGGAAGGACTGAACGGAAGATGCTTATCAACAAGCATTTCATGTTGTGCAGTGACTTATCTCAAAGAACAAGATTAATCTGGTATAGCTGTTGCCTAGTCAATTGAGAAAAAGTTATATGTATAAATATTTATGTATATAAGAATTTGCTAACTCCAGAAGTCACACTACTCAAGGTATATGATGTATCTTTATGTATCAAATAAGAAAAACTTCAAGAAAACAATCATCCAAATACTTACAAGTTTTGAAATGAAATGGTACAATGATTCTTGTAGTGATCAGAAATGAGCACATCACAAAGCAAATATTAAAACTGCTTTGAAAGAGGTGACCATTGATGTCATGTTGTGTTTGGCATGGTAAAGAATAGCAGATTATTCAAGAGTGGCTACACAGCATAGTACAATGATATAGGCAGTTTAATTTGTAATTCAGCATGATGATTTGGAAGATGGTATACTCCAACTTTGAAAAGGTAGGTGGGATTTTATCAGTGTAACTTTGTGGTTTATATTTCCTGTTCTTTAGATTCTATGGATACTTTTGTCAATCTTACATGTCTCTTGCAATACTTCTGGTCATTTCTTTTCTCAATGCAATTCAAAAAGAGTAGACTACCATTGGGAAAAGCACAGATTACTACATCATTCCAGGGAAAACAGTTGATTAGTTGATAATTTTCTATTTAGTTGTGGTTGAAGTTCTAACAGTTAGAAAATTTTGATGCATTTAAAGTATACTACATGAATTGTGTATAGTTTAATTGTAATAGCATGATCACTTATGTTGGGCACTATCATAGTTCAAGTAAATTATATCAGTGTATTGGATGACAATTTACTCATATGGTGTAAAAAGAGATGAGGCATATCTTACATTTCTGATTTGTTTTTTTTTTTTAGTATCCTGTTGATCACCAATAATTACAGAGATCACAATAAAATCTTTAATGAAGAATTAGTCTGCTGGGTTTGTTTTATCCTCTGCTTGTGGAAAAAGCAGTACTATTTTAAATCTTTTTGTTTCTTCCAGGAAACAAAATTGCAATAAAAACTCTTGAAATGCTGACACATTCCTAATTTCTACTTTTTAAAGTCCCAAATACTTTGAATTCCCCTAAATGCAAGCTGAAAAGAGCCTCTGATATTTTCAAACATCCAAGTAATGCCTTGTGACAGATATCTGTCGTTCTTATTTTCTTGAAAGAAATACATTAGAGAGAAGATAGAAAGTATCTTTTACCTTCCATGTAGCAGTGCTATTTTGTACAGGGAAGGAACTGAAGAGGTAATAGTCATGAAATCCTAAGGCATTTCTGTCTCCATTAAAGCAGAGATTTGCATACAGTTAAGAGTAATTTGTATATTGGCTGCTTTTTGTGGCAAAGACAAATAGATAGTTTAGAAACTAGAAAGTAGTATAAAAGTTCAGAAAATATCTTACTAAGTTAAGATCAGCTGATCTGAATGATTAGCTAGCAAACTGCTGGCTGTGTTAAATTTCTGCATTTGTATGAACAAACACTTAACTGAAAATTTGTCTTTCATTCTGAATGAACTTGAAGAAACAAAATAAATATTGTGTGGAAGTGATGAAAAAATGAAGATCAACTCCCTTAAGAAAGAAAAGCACAAGCTAGTAATATATGACCTGAAAAATTAGGGTGGGAAAGATTGATAAAATCATAGAATGGCTTGGGTTGGAAGGGGTCTTACAGATCATTCTAATCCCTTTGCCAGGGGTTAGGGATACTTTCCACCAGATCAAGTTGCTCAGAGCCCCATTAAACCTGGCCTTGAACAGTACCAAGGATAGGGCATTCCATTCTCTGGAATGTGCCAGTGCCTCACTACACTCACAGAAAATAATTTTTTTCCTAATATCTGATGTAGACCTACTCCTGTCCACTCTGGAGCTATCCCCCCTTCTCCTGTCACTACCTGAGCATATAAAAAGGTCCTTCTCCATCTTTCTTGTAGGCCCCCTTAAGGTACTGGAAGGCTTACATTAGGTCAGCCTGAAGCCTTCTCTTGTCCAGGCCGAACAATCCAAATTCTCTCAGCCTTTCCTTGTAAGAGAGCTGTTCCACCCCTCTGATTGTCTTTGGACACATTCCAATGGGTTAATGTCTAAAAATACATATTGCCTTTTGAATGAGTAGTATTTTATTAAAATAAAAGCAGTGGAAAGTATGTTTGGAGACTTCTAGCTAAGAGAAAGAGAAGAGCTGTGTCTCTTTGTAGATTGAAGGATAACTTGTTATTTTACTAATGGGAGAAAATAAAACAATCCAAATTTGGAGCATGATTTACCACAAATTATTTTATAAACCTTTTATACAGGTCGTGTCATTAGTGCAGATGAACCAAGGTCTTTTTATCATTTGTGAAGAGAAACAAAATTCTCAAGGGGTCAGTTCAAAGGAGTAATTCTATATGCCTATTTTAAAATTAATTGTGTTACTGCCTCTAACTGCACCTTTCTCATTATTGTCAATAATTGAAATCTGGGCAATAAGCTCAGATGTAGACATCAAATACAGATGTCAAGTAAAGTCTAGCTGTCTGAAGACAGAATGTACCCCTGCCTGGTTCATATTACTCATTTGGAGTATTAGATAATATATGCTTCTGGAATCAACAGACTTATTGAAAAAGAGAAACTGATTCTAATTACAAGCCCCTACTTGCTTTGGATAATTTACTTCACTTGTTCCACATATGCATATTCAGAACTGAGCAGAAATGGCAGAATCAAAAGAAATTAAATTTCTGGTTTTCAATGTAGATAGATAGATAGATAGATAGATAGATAGATAGATAGATAGATAGATAGATAGATAGATAGATAGATAGATACTTTGTTAGGAAAACATGGCATAAAATTTTATAAAACAAAAGAGTTTGTATGTATCAATGCCTGTGATCATTTGGGTCATATGTGAGGATGATAGTACTGCCCGTTTTTTAGGACGTCTACTCTTACTTTTGGTAGAGCTTGTAACTCTACCAAATTTTTGTTGTTCCGTTGGATGTTTCAAGCTGAATGAAAGACTAGGAGATATTAGTGGCCTCTGTATAAGGGTACCTGTGATGAATTGCCAGAAAACATCTGTGCAAGAATCCATAGGGGTTATCACCATCTGCACGTTGCTGGTAGGGTGTGATTTAAGCTCCTGCTGCTCTTATGATTGCCATGATTACTGTTTGATGGCTTCTGACCAGGGGATATACCATGCCAGACATGTAGTTTTGTGTTCTCTCTGCCTTACTGGTTGACCATGTCTACAAAGACTCAGTCCCCTGCTTGTACTCATTGATGTTAACCAACTAACTTGAAAAAAACATGGCCTTTTTCTTATTTTACTGTATTATTTACTTATTGTACCTTCATACTTGTAATAACAGTAATGTTAAGTGATGCAGAATTCTGCACTTTGTTTTCTTTTCTCTTTTTTTAAATTTTCATAATAGGGGAACGTCTTTACCCAGTACTCAGTTTCCTAAGCAATTAACTCTAGCATTTGGTGAGTACTGAGCATGAACAAAGGTGTGTGAAAATGGGTGAAAAGAAATTATCTGAGATTGATACCTACAGAATAGTTTTTCTAATAGCTAAGACAGACTTACATTAACAACCCTTGTTGTTCTGAAACTGTTTTTATCAAAGCTTTATATTTAATCTTGAAAAATCATCTTGCGACCATTTTTTTCTTGGCATTTCAAAATGAAATAAGGTATGCTATCTCACATAACCCTCTAGGGTTTCATGCTGGAGTGAAGGTGTAGACAAACTAAAGCTATACCATTTACATTTTGGCCAGGCTGCCTTTAATAACATCAAACTTGTAACTTTACATTTGCTTTAAGTGAAAACTGTTACTGTCTAGAATACACTAATCACATATATAGATTATGGTTATTTCCTGTGTCCGTCAAATTGTCATCACTACTGTAGTGCTTTAATAAATATAGTACTCATCCAAATTGCCTCTGTACTTCCCAGAGACCGTCAGAGTTTCACTGTTTGCAGTGTTACAATATTTAGTATCATTCAGTTATAAACTTTCTTTTGAAATTTGCATCTAACAAAGAAAACACCTATCTTTTGGCATTTCACACCCTCTAGCGTGAGGTGTTTCTTTCTTCCCCAGTCCCACCCACTATATATAAACATGCAATTCATAGAAATTACACAGAATAACAGTTTGCCTCTATGTTACAAATCACCAGATGCATTTCTTCATTGAAACATGAGATATCTCTGTGAAAGTAAAAATTCAAAGTATTCAGAATAATTGTTTGGTACTTGTGCCGATACTGTTCAACATCTCTGTTGGTGGCATGGACAGTGGGTTTGAATGCACCCTCATCAACTTTGCTGACAACAACCTGTGTGTGCAGTTGACATGCTGGAGGGAAGGGATGCCGTGACGTGCTTGAGAGGTGGGCCCATGTGAACGTCCTGAAGTTCAGCAAAGCTAAGTGCAAAGTTCTACACCTGGATCACAGAAATCCAAGGCACACCTACAGGCTGGGAGGAGAATTGGTTGAGAGCAGCCCAACCTGTGGGAAAGGACTTGGGGGTAATGGTTGAAAATATGGAGAGGAGCCAGCAGTGTGTGCTCACAGCCCATAGAGACAACTGAATCCTGGGCTGCATCATAAGGAGAGTAGCAGCTGGTGGAAGGAGGTGATTCTTCCTCCTCTACTGTGCTCTTGTGAGACACTACCTAGACGACTGCATAAAGTTCTGCTGCTCCCAACATGAGAAGGACATGTAGCTTTTGGAGCAAGTTCAGAGGATAGCCACAAGTTTGAGAGGGTTGGATCACTTCCTCTGTGAAGACAGGCTGAGGAACCTGGAGCTATTCAGCCTTGAGAAGGTATCATGGAGACCTCATATCAATGCTTCAGTATCGGCTGGGGGCCTACAAGGAAGACAACAAAGGAGGATTCTTTATCAGGAACTATAGTGGTAGGAGAAGGAAGAATGGATGCAAACTAAAAGAGGGGAAATCTAGGTTAGATATGAGGAAGGAGTTCTTTCATGTGGAAGTAGTGAGTCACTGGAACAAATTGCCCAGGGAGACTGTGGGTGTCCCAACTCTGCCAGTGTTCAGGGGCAGGTTGACAGGGGTATTGAGCACCCTACTCTAGTGGGAGATGTCCCTGCCCATGGCAGGGGGGCTGAGATTAGATGATCTTTGAAGTCCCATCCAAGCCTTAACATTCTATGATTCTATGACTCTATGAAAACACTTTAGCAAATAATTAGGCCGCTACTTTATTTACAAATCTTTTTGAAGCATACTGAGCCATTATTCAGCATTTTGCCCCCAACCCAGGGTTATTCATAGAATACTAGAAATCTGATTTAAAACAATGAGAATGCCAGAGATAGGGCATTTCTATCTACTACGTATTATATACTTTTTATAAATACTATATTTGGTATAATTTCTGTTTGTATAGCAACCAATTAGCTATTTCTATACAGAGGCACTAGTTAACTATTCTTGTGGATCAGTACTGAGTGTAGACCTAGAGCTGTATTATGAATTCTTCAGCCTCATGAGAAAACTCACATGGAAGTTAGAACTAGTCTCAGAACCAGGGGAAATGACAGTGGGCCATATTGTTATGCAACCATATATCTCCCAAAATAAAATTTATAATTTCTCATCCACTGTTAAACTTCCATGTACATTTTAGGGAAAAAAAAATAAAGACTAGGAAACATTATTTCCATTATCCAACAGAGTAAGCAGGGAAACACATAAATTACCTGATATTAAAACAGCAGAAGGAACTCAGGCATTTGCTTCACTGTTCAAAATTCACTTATTATTTAAGATGGCAATTAACAGGGTGAAATTTTCTCCTTTTAGGCTGACAGTGTTTCTTTGGAAAACTAGATTTTTTTCCCCCTCTGTCTCCTGTTAAATGTGTCTGGAAGTGTTAAAGTTGTCCACCTTTCATATGATAGCCTAGAGCACACATTCAAGATGTAACAGATCTCATTTCTGTGGCTTCCTCAGCCTGAGGCAGTTCAAACCTGTATTTCCCAGGAGAGTGACTTAACCAGTGGAAACAGAGGGAGATTTCTCCTCAGCTCTTCTGACAGAGCTTTGACACTACAGCTAAGAATTGAAGATTTATGGGATGAGAGAGATAAGTTTCTAGACTCTTAACATGGTGGTGGGACCATTAATCAAAGAGAATGACTTTCTATTTGTACTTTGTTTGTATATTAAGAAATGGGAAAGACACAAGCAGAAGCCAGATTTAATGACCTTCTTGTTCCCAAATTAGAAGTTTGGTTATATGGTTACTACGCTGTGATCCCTCTTCAGCCTTCCATATGATTCTGAAAGATTTCATATCTATCTGTGGGATTCTACAGATTTAGCAAATGTGGAGAACATACATTCCTTCTTTCCCAGACAGGTGAATAAATTCTTCTCTTGGGAAAGGAAAAAATAAGATTTGAATCCAGGGGAAGTATTTAGAGACTTAGGAGGACACAAAACCTAGGGTTTTTCCACCTTGAACATAAGCTTTAATCCCTAATTAGTTATGTAAAACTGAGCACAAAAATTAACTACATACTCATTACTGCATCTATATATTACCAGGTGTTATCCCACCAGAGACTTTAAAGAAAAATTTATGTGACTGGTTTTCTGAGCATAATTAGCTCTTATAGCATAAGTCAGCCGTGGTTGAAAAACTGGTTTAAACACTTGTCAAGACTGCAAACTACTTTTTGTGAAGTAGTCATAAGCAGAAGAGATCCTTGGAAATTCTAGTCCTAACCAGGTGCACAACTGGGCATGTAGCACATTTTATGTCTCTACCTGTTTGCCAAGTACCTACCCAATTAGGAAGGGTTTTTCTGGATCCCATTCTGATTACAACATTTGTGGCCATCAGATAGCAGTTGCAGAATAATGTCAACTATAAATTTAATAAAAAAAGAAAAATATTGCAGTTAATGTCTGTACATTAACTATTTCTTCAAAATTAATTCATGTTTCTAACAATATACATTTAGAAAGTTGTTTCAGAGCCAAGCAGGCTGAAACCAAGAATATACTAATTAAGGTATACAATTGAAATATTAGTCAGATACATCAAGGAGAAGTGGATGGAAAAAGAGTGTTCCTTAAATCTTTTAAGGAAGCTGTGTTATATTTCTTTCTTACAGTAAAATTATATAGAATTCTACAGTTCACTAAGGCTCTCTCAGAGACAAAACTTGGAGCCAAAAAATGTGCAACTTAAAAAGAGTGCAACAGAAAGATGAATTAAATCTTTATGGTGAGGGAAATAGAAGGTAAAGTGACATCCTTCAGTATCAAGAATCCATCTATGGGGAGATAATGTTCTAAAGGAGAACACGAGCAAGATTTGTAGTGTTTCCAAAAGGAAGCCCTCAGATATGATATCCAGATTAACAATGTCCATCTTTTGTGTTCTTAATGGCAGAGTGATCACACTGTGCTTACTTCCCAGAAGTCTTTATCTCTTTATTCCAAATATCAGATGTTCTGAGGACGGGATGTTACAAGTCAGACTGAGTGCTTGATTTTGATTGTTGAGGTGAACTGTGGGAGCTGTCTTCCAAGGCAAAATACAGTGTGGCAAAACCTTGCTTAGAATGTGAAAGCTAACTGCTCCAAGTGATGCAATGAATAATGTTACCTACAGAAAATCTAACTGAGCTTTATATAAAAATCATACTCTATGAAGATCTTTTCTAATATTTTTTTAAAACTTCCTTAGTTTATCACTACAAATATGAATAATAGAGAGTATTTTCTATAAATGAGAATATATGGGTTGCAATTTATTACAGTTGGTCTGCTTGGTCTGTATTATCGATAACTTAATTATATTCTCTCATTCAAGTACTTAAACTTGTCTAGAAGAAACTAGTGTCTGCTTTCTAGAATCAATTAATTATTTAGATTTTATATATTGACATATCAGAGTCCCAGCAATATCAAAAATATCCTAAGGCAGTCTAACTGTTAAGCTACCTACATGGTGTAAAAAGATAAGGAGAAAATTGCCGAAATGAAATATCAACATTGTCTTTTTAAATTATATTCCTTGAAGGACTACATTACAAGCAGATTCTGCATGACTCCTTCCTTACACACAAATATAAAATGAAAATTGATGCATAAGCTTTATCCAAAAATAAAAATTAATATTTTAAGACAGTTTATATTGTGCACATTTTTTCTGATTGACCATTCATATTCTAAAAGCATAAATTAATTTCAGTAAATATCTTCCCTAAAGCGCTCTAAACTGCCAGCTCATGGTGATCCGAGTTATTTGCTCTGAATAATTTATCTCCACATAAACCTAACATAAAATTTGGTCTAGCAATTAGCATGACAGGGTTGTTGTTGTCAGAGACTCCTGCTGTACACTGAGACTGATATACTCGCTGAGGATGTGATGGACTGTTTAACAAGTCTATCTGCCACTGACAGAAGTCTGCTCTGGTACCATTCTGTGAATTATATAGGTCAATGACTTGTACAGCTTTCTTAATACCTCGAAAACTGTCTTTATGTACTTGCTTAAATAAGGGATGGAAGTATGCTTAAGCTGAGTTTGCATCCCCTTTGTGGTAGATGTCTGTAAATATTTCATTGAATAAGCTTATTGGCAGGATGTTCCTGAAAGCAAGTTTTAAGCCTGCATTAAGGAATATGAAATTTGGACCTTAAAATATGAGTATTTGTCCCTTGCATTAAGTTCTTAGAATTATACACCTAATTAGGAAATAGATGTCACCAGACTAAAGTAGACATAAAAATTAGGAAGTTACTTTGTGAGAATTGTCTATATTTTACTATTTTCACTATTTCTCTGAGTTTTTGTATTTTTCAGCACTCTCAATCAAGTCAGAAAAAGTAAGAAAAGGCAATACCAATAAAAGCGGAATGAAAACAATATTAACAAACATGTTAAAGACACTTCACTTTAATTTGAGTCTGGTATAATTTATCCTATAATTTTAAATACAGAAAGTCAAAACATGTGAATTTTCTTCTAAATCCTGCGTGTTAGGAAACTGAATCACCGAAAATACCTAGACTTTACTATGAAGCAGAAAAGAGAGCATATTTCCTTGAAAACAAGATACAGCCTACAAAAGAGTTGTTTGAGGTCACCCTTGCATGTATCACATGACAAAATAAAAACACTAGAGACTTTGAATATTTTTTTCTGGGGAGGAATTTGTGCGGGTATGTGCGTGTGTAGTTGCATGGGTCAGTGGTAGCTGCATATTACTAATGCCTTGGCATATGTTTTAACTAGATAAAGCACCACTACTTTTAAGATCAGAAGACACAGTTGTAGAAAGTTAGGAAGGAGGCTTATGTGCCGTTGAACTTTTAGACATTAACTCAGCTCCAAAAAATGCTGAAAAAGGATTAACACCTAGCTGAGAAGAAATACAGAAAAGGATGTCTTTTGCAAGAAGATCATCCTTTAATGTTCCAGAACTTGATTCCATGCACAATTTCTTCAATCTGAAATGACAAATGGGCAAAAAGTGATGCAATATATTACTATTTGTGTTTTATTTAAAGTATTGTTTTATTCTAAGTATAAGAAACTATGTTCATTGCTGTTCAGGTGTGCTGTTTGTATTTTGTGAACACAGAAGTTCATATAAGAATTTCACAGCCTACTAGAAGAATTCCAAGTGCAGCCAGAAAAGAAATATAATTAATAGATGCCTATACCATTCCTTAACAGCTGGCTTTGCATATTTCCCTGAATACAGCAGGGGATTTCCAGGAGGTAAGCTGTGCAGAATGGATTTGAAATTTTTTGTTTGAAGGCAACACATCTCCACTATGACTCAAACTGCTTTTATTACCATGTCTGGAACTTGTCATTAGAGCTTTGATTAGGTTCCCATTTCTAGGAGAATGAGAAGAGTCTGGAATTACAGTAATTTAAGATTTCTAGAATCCTTAGCCTTTTTTTCACTTCAGCTGGTGCGGTTGCGTGCCAAGAGGTGAAGTACAGAATGCACTGACTGCAATTATTAATGACATTTTCCAGAAAAAAACCAAACCAAAACAGAACCAGAAGCTCTCTTGCTATATAACTTCACTAATCAAAGAAACAGTATATAACCCATTCTTTACATCTGTTGATAAGGATTCGTACTCTAATTTGCAAGCTCAAGATGTTTCTGTAGTCAGGTGATAATGTATGACTTCTTTTCTTGCAAGATTGTTCTTCCTTTTCAAAAACAATGGAAGAAGATAGTTTAGAAATTTCAAGACAGATTATTTCTATTCTGATATCTAGTATACTGAATTTAAACTAATTTTGGTCCTTTGGACTCAGTAGAATTATCAGTGATTTATTTTTCTGAAAAAGAGATCTAAATGTGAGTCCAAACTTCAGTCAGTTTCAACTCATGAAAGCCTATTAATCAAAAGATTACAGTTATTCCATAAAGATAATTATGGTTTTCAGTTAGGTCATGACATGTCATAAAACAGCATTGAGGGAGATATTAGCCTTTATACAAATTACCCTTTTGTTCCTTCCAAAAGGATCAGTGATGACATTTAAGAGTTGCAAGTGAATTTGATATTGTTCTGCTACATGTAAATATGTGAAAGTTGGTAACAGTGTACTTGCAAATGGAAAAGGATGAAAAATATAAATAATGCATGGCAAGCCCAGTGCAAATGTAGAGTTATGTCATCTTTTAAATGGAATCTATTCAGATTTAAATATCTGCAATGGATGATAAATGTATTTTGTAGTCGACTAACTTTGGCAATATCCTGGGACCAAATGTTTAACTAGCCTTATATTTGTAGCTTATTTCTTTCCTGTGAATAAAGCAGTCATCCTGTGTATGACTGTTGAGAATTAAACCTGCAATTAAAGTCTATTCTCAGTGTTACATGTGGCTATGGTCCTAGTCACATCAATAACACTTCAGAGAACTTTCTGCTAGCTTCTGATGTAAGAACTACTCTAGCACAAGTGGGGGAACCTCATTTACTTATTGAATTTGCCTTCATTTTTGATGCCATTAATGTCAATATAGTGACTTCTTATCTGCAAATTTACTGCATGAAAGAATCAGTAATATTTTGAAGGAATCAGTAATATTTATTTCACCTCTTGATATTCCAAGATGAAAGATGCCATAAAAATGAAAGGTATTATTGCTATCATCCTCTAATTTAAGAACATTGAGTCCTTCATGCTTTAACTGACTTATATGTGAATTCCACATTTTTTTGTCATTTAGCAATTATGCTATAAAAATTAAAGGCTTGGAACTAATTTTTCCATTAGCATAAGTGTTTTGATATGAATATTTTGCCAATACAGTTAAGCTTAATACAAGAAATTAGAAACTAGAAATTATTAAGCCATTTTGGCTATCCATACTTTGTGTAATTTGAAATAGAGTTTGCTTGACACATAATTGCTTTCTTGTAAGCATTATATGAGTTTAAAGGAAGGTCATGAATAGTTTTGGGCTATTACTGTTCTTAAAAATGTTACTGTTCAAAATCTTTTGGGAAGTGGATGGACGTATCCTTTAAGGTGTAAAAAAAAAAAAAAAAGAAAAGAAGTAAACAAAAAACAAAACAAAACCTAAAACCAAAACAAAACCATCCAAAAACCCCAAACAAACAAACAAACAAACAAACAAAAAATCCAAACACTAAACCAAAAGGAAAATAAGTGAAATCTAGACACAAAATAACCCAAAAATACACTGAAAAACTCAGTTGCCTCAAGTTCTGTGTTTCTGAATAACCTTGATAAGTGTGAGTAGCTCAGTGTCCTTGTGGTACTTAAATGCAAAGAGAATTTTGGAGTAGATTTTTCATCCTCACTTCCACCAGGCCTGGAATTAGCAAGAGCATTTTCTTCTGTGGCCTTGACAATGTTTGAGACAGGCAAGTATGCTCTTGAAGTCCTTACAATTTGCTAAGACTGCAGAGTCATGGCAATAACAGTTTTGCTGTTTATATGGATAAAAGCCCAGTCAAGAATTTTTAACAAGCTGTTGGTCATCCATGCTGTCTGACCCAAGATATATGCATTTCAAGACTGATTTTACTAACTTCAAATAAATGTAAGCAGATTTCTATTAGAAACATTTATAGCAAAACGTGAGTCTTAAAATGATCAGGTGAACATGATCTTTAGAGAGCCTATTTATCTGAGATATAAAAGTATGCAGACTGCCATTTCATGTACAAGCATTGAAAATAGTAGACATAAGTTAAGCCCTCCTACTCTGCAGGGGAGATTTCAGGGTATTTCAGAAACTGAAAAATGTGTCTTACTGAGAGATTTGAGAATCACTAAATCATAGTAGGCTTGGAATTGAAGTGACCTTAAAGATTATTTAGTTCCAACCTCTCAGCCATGGGCAGAGACACCTTTTGCTAGACTAGAGTTATTCAAAGCTCTATCCAGCATGGCTATAAACTCTTCCAGGGATGGGGCATCCACAGCTTCTCTGGTCAGCCTGTTCCAGTGCCTCACCACCTTCACAGTAAAGAATGTCTTCCAAATCTCTAATCTAAACGTGCCCTCTTTCAGTTTCCCGTTTTCCCCTGTCCTGTCCCTACACGCTCTCATAAATAACCTCTATAAATAGCATCTTTATTATAGACTCTGTATCTTATTCATCTTATTAAAGAGAGGTCAGGAAGTAATCCAATGCACCTTCTAAAGTCACCTAAATAAAGGATTTAATTTATTAAAGATTCCCATAGAATATGGAAGCAGATCAAGGGCCACTACTTGTAAGCTGAATTCATGCTGCAATTAATTATAGTAGTATCTTTGGGTGCATCCTCTTCATCCTTGAAGACTTGCAGCTGAATGTAAGAAAACCCACTGTAACACAGAGAATAAGAATCTCTGTAAACTGTATTGCATGCAAGGTCAGTTGATGCTAGAAGTCCATTTTAATTATTAAAACCTATAAATATGTAATTAGCATTATTTGTTACATGGCCATGGCTGGGGAATAATCCCTTGGACTATACTTGTTACTTGTTTCTGTAATTATATCCATTAAGCAGTCCTCATAGTTTCTGTACTTTCTAATCTGACAGGTTGTCAAGCCTTAAAAACTATGTCATGGTTTTGTTTATTTAATCCATCTTACAAACATAGTGTTTTATTACTATTAATAAAACCCAAAACACCTTAATGGTGTTTTATATGATATTCACCAAATAATTTTATCTGAAGAATTTGCTTGGTTTCTTTGTCTTAGTCTCTGATAACATAAAAGGAGACAGATGTTTCACAGATGTGGAGGACCAAAGGCTCATTAATAATTAAGATGTTCAGTTTCATAATTGCATAAACTACACAGATATGTACCTCATAAGGAATTTTTTCTACCACATAGGACTGTAGAGAAACAAGACATTAAAAACAATTTTTTTCCTCTGTTACATTTTGCATATGCAAATTCTAACTGCAGACCTCTGTGTGTCTGTGCATATTTTTCTTTTCTGTTTATTTTCTTTTAACAGAAGTCGCTGAAATCTCTGGCTACTTTGATCATGTAATTTTGACAAGTATCTGTTGTTTGTTCCCCCACTCCTCCAGGCCCACATTCTCTTCTGTCAGGTGTCACAATTGGTTGTGTCAATCACACATCTCCACAAGTGCTGTTAGAGAAGAGCAGAGAGTGATAGTTAAAATGTCTAACCAATTTAAAAACATATGTTATTACACTACAACACTAAAACCCACATAACTGTTACAGCATTATAGACATGTTTAAGACCAGCACGTGCATTCTAATCAAATTGCATACATAATGGAGATTTACAAAAATTACATATATTCTGAAACTTTTTGCAAAGGCTGTGTCTATTCCTTTCTTGATAAGTTGAAATTTGAATGTGGCCATCTTCTAAAGCTCAAGAGTTTTCAGTAATGTCTGGTGAATGGAAAGGAAGTGAGAAGAAAAGTAATATTCTAAGACAAATAAAGAAGAGTGAAAGACATTGTGCTCACAAAGAAAATGCAATCATGGATTGGTTTATATTATGCTGCTGTGGAAAAGTTCTACTAAGATTAGAAATTTTAGATGAAGAAAGAAATGTGCCATATTACCCCCTATGAATTAAGAAAAAACTGGTTATCCAGTTCTTTTGCAAACTGGATGTACTGGTTTTGGCTGCAATAGAGTTATTTTCTTCAGAGTACCTGGTATAGGACTCTGTTTCAGATTTGTACTGAAAACAGAGGGATGTTTTAGGTATTGCTGAGCAGTACTTAGAGCCAATGCCTTTTCTGCTCCTTATTCCACACAACCAAAAAGTAGACTGGGGTGCACAAGAAGCTGACAGGAGACCCAGCCAGGAGAGACCGACAGACAGACTCCAACTGACCAAAGGGATATTCATGGTATCATGTTCAGCATATAAAGCTGGGGGAGGAAGAGGAAACTGGGAAGGGGAGTGATGGCACTTTTTATTCCCAAGTCATTACTATACATGACGGAGCCCTGTTTTCCTGGAGATGACTGAACACCTATCTTCCCATGGGGAGTGGTGAATAAATTCCTTGTTTTGCTTTGCTTGCATGTGCTTCTTTTGTTTTTCCCTATTAAACTGTCTTTATCTCAACCCACAAGTTTTCTAACTTTTACCCTTCTGGTTCTTTCCCCCATCCCACCATGGAGAAATGAGTGAGTAGCTGCATGGAGCTGAGTTTCTGGTTGGGGTTAAACCACAACCCTAGCAAACCTTCACAACTCCCCACAAAATCCTAATATTGGCACTAGAAACCCATATTACACTGATTTGCAGTAAAGCACAGCAAGGTAGCACTAAACTTTTGAGTGGTCTCTGCAGTATATTTTCTTGTTTTGGGTGAATGGAACGTACATGGCGGCTGTTGTAGTACATCACTAGAATTAGTTTCTTGGGATTAGCATAATGCTATTCTATGAATCCTCCTTTCCATTTTACGGCTTCTGTGTGGCTGTTTGTTTATAAAAAATCCTATCAATCACCTGGATTCATTAGAAGTCTGCCTGAACAGCACAGTTCTGTATAATTTTCTTTACTGTTATTTTTAAAACTGTGTATGGGAAAACAGAGTCTATGCAATTTTTTATTCAGTATAACACTGTCCTTTGAGAGGTAGGCTAGATTTACATCAAGGCTGATTACGCCAAGATACAATCTAACTGCTAAAAAAAGTATGTAAAAATATCCACAGTTTCCATTGAAAAGGACCATTTTGATATAAGAAAGTTGTTTAGTCTGGGATAGCAGGGAAAAGAGTTTGCTAATGCTATTCCAGAATAATGATATTCAGGCACGACCTAACAACCCATTTCAACATAAAGATTTGGAAACTCTAGAGACATCTACTTCTGAAAATACAGATTTAAAACAGCTTTGAAGCTTTTTCCCAGTAAAGTCAGGTCTACTGTGGGGAAAACTTTCATTTCCTCACCTTCTTTTCTTTCCTCTGCTCCTCACTCAAGTGATATTAGGAATGTAATTAGCTAAAGAAAGCTTCTAAATGCAATATTACATAAATCTTTTAGCTACTTGCACTGAAAGTTACCTGGTTGTAGGAATTCAAATGATGTAAAAGAGTTTTTTAATACTGAATACATAATTAACTCTTTTCACATTGAAACAGGAAGGATGTTGTTTTTATGACTTTTTGGGGGAATTATTCCAAATTTTTAGTTTCTTTTTTAGTGTGCATGAGGGAGTGAAGCTGTGAGTTCATTATATCCAATGGAAAAAAACTGTTAAAAGGGGCCAAAATGGCATTTTAAAAATCATCATTGGATCATGGATTGGTTCCTTGGAATAATCTTTCTCAAAGCTTTTTCATTTTCACAGCTCATTATGAATTAGCTGTTTACCTTGGTATAATAGTTACTTGTTTTGCACATGTCTTCCAAGCCTTTCTCACTTTATCAACCTTTGTATATGAATTGAGTTACATTCTCCTACATATTATAAAATAAAAAGGCACTAATGATAAATAGCATGTATTCCTTCTGCACTGTGGAAATACTTAAATCCTTTGACATAACTAAAGCCTCTATAAAATTTCAACCCCATGGACAAAATTCAGAAGTCTCCCCTCATTCAAAACCAACTCCAAACCATATTTGAAGTAACCTCTCTAGTAGAAATGAAAACTAGAAGAGGGTAATTAACCATGTGAATTGACTTCTGAGGATCAATATGAAGGTATGAATTGAATACTTGTAAATTCTTTCTTTCTCTAAGATTTAGTGGAGAAAAAACTGTCACTTATGGAATCTGAATAGAAAAGCTAAGTTTCTTTTTGTGTACGTGTGTTTTAGTCATCTTAAGATATTTTAGTTTATTTTTTGTTTTTTTTTCATGTATTTAATGAAGCCTCACTTCAGATAAGTTAGTATGTCAAAGTTCTTTTATGTTGAAGTCTTTTGGTGTATCTGTATTTAACCTGTAGATGGAAAAAAACATTACACAAATGGATCTATTTAAAACAGGGGTTATACCTACTAAAAAGAGGTTGCTTAAAACTCTTCAATACTGATCCTAATGGATTAAATATACTATACACTGTTATTTGCCCCTGTATTTCAGTGGCTTTTAGGTTATTCTGTGCATATTCTGTGAGCCATATGCTGAAACATCTTTTGGAGTAATTTAGTTGGAGGAAGGACATGATGTTAGATATAAAACATAATGCTTAGTTTTCTTCATGCTTGAGTATGCTGCCCCAGTTTCATTGCCTTTCTTATCATTCATTACTCATATTGAGATAGCATGTCTGAGGCATAGGTGCCCTTCCATATGTTGTGTAAAAATAGGAAAGAGGTGTTTCCTGCCTTGAGAAGGAAGAGAAGCTGCCTTGATATTATTATTTGGAAGTTACTGAAGGGGAGTCTGAGTAAGCAAGTGATGAAGGGGTTTAACCCTTTCTGCCCATTTTCTGAGTGTTCGCAGTTAAGTGTGATGCTGTCTTTGTGCCTCAGTTTCCAAAGCTCACATGTAGTTCAAGTTGAAATCTTTGCACCTGATGCTTGGTTTCCAAACTGTATAATCAAACCAACCCATTGGAATTGAAGGGAAATACACACTGGATCTTAAGACCCAGGGTCTTTCCTAATTATAATTACATCATGGAGCAGTGCAAATAGTGTTGGGTGGAACTTTGATAAGAACAGGAGAGTAACAGCAACAGTTCTACCAGAATCTCAGCAGAATACATGGCTTCTGTCAACCCCTCTAATATATATTTTAGGGTAGAATTTGTGATCGACAGCTTTCAAACCTTTCCCATATTCACTGCATTAATCTTCTTACCTTGCATGCAAGAACAGCAGGCAAAAGGGCCTGTATTAATAAAACCTCTTTGAGATTTCATCAGTAACTCCTGCCATGATTTTTTGAGTTTCTGTCAATCAAATGTATATAAATTTAAGTGAAATTTATTAAAATTTTAAATAGCTCCGTGATATTGTTCTTTGCTACTGTGATTAATAGAAGTGTCCGCTCAGGGTCAAGTATCTAGTCAACACACTATTGCAAATATAACTGAAATTTCTTTATTGTTTTGAAAAGTTTTATTTGACTTTGGATAAGGAGAAAGTAAATGCAGAAAGAAAAAAAAATAGTATTCTTTAATACCAGTTACACACTGATTTTGTTTGAATTTGATGCACAGGAAGGAAATTTTATATGAATTATTGCAGTTCCCCTTTCCCTTCTTCTTCCCTTCCCCATTTGTTCTGCAAACTCATTGCTTCTTTGGTATTTGTTCAACACAGTTATTGCTGGTGAATCTGAGCTCTATTTCCCATTTTATTGATTGTAAAGAAATGTTCAAATGGTCAGTCAGCTACCAAAAAATCACACTATCTGTTTTATTGACTGTTATTTTCTAGCAGAATAACTTATAAATAATATGAGCTTTAAAATCCTGGACAGGTGCTAAATGCTACAGAAGATGAAAGAAAATTAGTGTTAAAATACACTATTCATATTTGGACAAAATATCCCTTTGAAATGAGGCTGAGTAAAAGATACTGAAGTGAGATGACTGTAGTTTCTATTGGTTCACTGTTCTGCCAAACATTTGCTAAGCTGGGACACAACTTTATTTATTCATCTGGGACACATTTGGCAAAAAGTATTTTGCAGGACATAATTTCTTCTTTCCTTCTTTCTACCTAGTTTTGCCATTGTGACCCACCACAGCTTGGCTTTGCTTGGACCTCATCCCCTTATCTACTCTCAGAGTTAAAAGTTCAGTGAAGAAGGAAGTCACTTTGCTCTAGACTTCACCAATAGATTGCCAGATTCCCCTGTGTGAGAACAATGTTCTTTCCCTGATATACCAGACAAAAGTGTGTTATTTGCCACAAGCTGGCACGAGTGACTGCTGGGACTGGTTTCCTTCGCACATGTTCCTGTGTAAAAGTGGTTACCTTCCCAACACGGGCTTAAGAAACTGTATCAACTCTCAGGTAAGGAATTGTGTCCATCTTTCTTAAACTTTGATGTATACCATCGTCGTGATGAGCAACTGCCAGTCTTTGTTGGAGAGACTGAATGGGGTTGTTCAGCCTGGATTACAGGAGATACACTAAGGGCTTTCAGTGTATAAAAGGGGCTTATAAAACAGATAGAGAAAGATTTTTTTACCAGGGTCTCTAGTGATAGAATGAAGGGAAACAGTTATGAACTGAAGAGGGTAGATTGAGGTTGGAAGATTTTTTTTCATGAGAAGAGTAGTGAGACCAGAGCAGCTGTGGGTGCTCCATCCCTGAAAGTGTTCAAAGTTAGGCTGGATGAGGCTTTGAATAACTTGGTCTAGTAAAAGATGTCCCTGCCCATGTCAGGAGGGTTCAGATAATCTTCATAGACTTCTTCTAATACAAACAATTCAATGATTCTATCACAAGTCTTCTGTCTTGCCTTCAATCTAGCCTTCAATCATGGACCATTCAACCAGCTTACAGTTCTCTTCAGTCATCTAATACTTACCTTTATAGTGGAATTTCTTATATTTGTAAAAGTCCAGATAGCAATTTTTCTCTTTCTAATTACCTTGTTATGCCAACACATATTTAATCTACTAAGCACTGGCTCTGACTCAATGAGACCTGTGCATAATTCTTATTTAAATGGACTCTCCAGCATACATTTAAATATGATACATACATGTATCTTGCATACATTTAAATTATGGTGATTAAGTCCTCAGTCTCACTAATTTTTTTGATTTTCAGTCTTTTCTATTCATTTCAGTCAGGTTCTCACAGATTTACCTCTCCCATGTGTTTGCCCAGCTGAAAGGGCCTTGTGGTTTTCCTTGGAGTTGACTTCATTTTCTGTGTCTTACTCTACTCTTTTTAAAAGTCCCTACATTAAAATATCTGTGATCATCTTGAGATGAATAATTAATGCTTGAACAGCTTCCTTCAAGAGTGAAGTAACCTTTAAACCTGAATGTAATTTACTGGAAGTACATGTATTTACACTAAGGAAACAATTTTATTTCCCCAAAATAATTACCTATTACTGTCTATGTGTTTCAGGAAAATCAGAGTCTGAGAAATAAATCTAGCTTTGGATCAAATCAGGCACTCTTGAAAATGACATCAGTATAATCTCAGTGAGTTATCCAAGGACCAGTTTAAACTGTAAGGGCTTTTACGTTTCTGAATTGCAGGTTTTACTTTATGTCAAGTTATTATACTGTAAGTGCACAAGAGACAACATGATGTGATTTCAAAGACTAATCCTGGCAGATGCTCAGAATTGAGATTACTTGTGAATTCAACAGAACATGTAGTTTTGCTATGCAATGCTATTGTTCATGAACTGTCTTTCATTTTATTGAAAATATGCATATACATAACTCAAATACAGTTTTCAAAAGGAAAACATGCCAAAAAATGGAACTATTGTGCCATTGTAAGCTAACAGATAATGACAAAGAAAAAAAGTTGTTTCAGCTGAATGGCAATAGCAGACAAAGCACTTTTACCTCATTTTATTCTATGTATAAATTAAATGTTTTAAAAATTCAATTAGTTCTAAGCACATGTTGTTATGTCATAATACAGCAGACATACAGGTAGATGAACCACTGTGCATATTACCACAGTGTAGATAAATCAGTAGGGGATGTGTTATTAGCTATTATATTTAATTCATTCTACAGAGCATACAGAACAAATATATAATAATTACTCCAGATTGTCAGATGATTTAATTAGCAGTATTCAAAATATTTGTGGCTTTTAAATACCAGGTCAATACAGTACAGTTCGCACAAAGAAAATTACAAATGCCATTATAATTTAAAAAGAGAATTTCCTTATACTACTTGTAGTGGTCTAAATGAAAACAATAAATTTAGCTTAACTAAATGAAATAACAATGTCTGATACTGTTTTCTAAAATTCTTCTCTAAAGGGTGAGACCTCAACTACTGAACTGTGTCTTCTGCGCCAATCACTAAAAATGGGATGATGACCTGATTAGATAGCTTTCTTTCAATTATTTTCCACATTTTATAACAAACTTGAAGACAATTAGAAATGTCTAACAGGGTTCAATAAATCTCCTACCTCCTTTTCTCAAAATAGCTTAAGATTGCAATTACAGTGCCTTATGTACTGGTCACACATTTACTACCCAACAATTTTCTGAGTAATTTAGTGGGATATTAGTGAAATAATAAACATTGCCTGTAACCACTTCTGGTTTTGGCCAATGGGGAGCCCCTCAAATTTTTGTTGGCCAATGACAACAGCCTGCTGCCTTATATTTTATGGTTTAGACCTTTTAGAATCTGGATTTCAATTTCTTTATTTAAATATTGTTATTTAAATAAGTTGATATATAATATTTTAATATAATTTTTTTTTCTCCTGCTGCCAAAGAATCCAGATTGGTAAAGAGATAGGATACAGGCAAGTAAATTGAATAAATGATCTGAGATATGTGGACATATTTAAAGGACTTGGTACTTTCTTTGCTTACTTTACTTTCTAGAACATGATCAAAATAGTTGTGTGAAAAAACAAGAAAAATCACTTTTCAAAGATGTTAATGAATTTCAAAGGCAGAGTGAGCCAGAAAAAATAGTATCTCTCATTACAGTTTTATTAACTGAAAGGCAGAGAAGATTTGGGTTATAAATTTCTTCATCAGCCAACCCAATGAAGTCCATGTAGAAAAAACCCAAACATCAAAAAACCAACACTTTTTTTAACGTGAAAGTTAAGCTAGCTCTGCTACATTACTTAATCATAAGTTAACCAAGGCTGTGAAACTATTCTTGTGAATGTTATGGGATCCCTGCCTTTGTATTGCCACTGCTAGATCAGAGAAATTTCTTTTGTCACAATCAGAAAAATATAAAATAGGGGAGTAAGGTTTGTGAGCAACTTGGGGAGCACTCAACAACTAAGCTTTAACCATCAGAAGTGGCTAAAATATGGATGAACTTCTTTCAGACTGGGAGGAAGCAAAGCAGATGGCAAAGAAAGCAGTGTGCAGAACATTTGAGAAGGAGGGCTTAGAAACAAGGGCTGAAATGAAGATGAATTTTTTTAAATTTTATTTTTAAAGTAATGCTGAGGTGTTATAGCATGATCAAAAAAAGGATGTAAAAGTGAAGAACATTTGTGGTTTACTGATTAGATGGAATAAATTACACAGTCAAAGTAATGATAGAAAGCTTATAGCACCATAAGATTTAATGTTTCTGAAAGCTCAATAAAAGAAGTCAAACATTTCTCAAGGACAAATAGGCAGTATTCCAGGTACATGTAAACCGTCAAGACAAACTTCTCTTTTCCAGAGGCAGATACTGAAGTGACTCAATATCTTTCTTTTGACTCAGAGGTTCTGGAGAAAATCCTATAGTGAATTAAATAGCTTTTTTTTTTCTCCCATTTTTCCTTAAAACTTATAAAATGAAAACTTATAACTCTCTTACTGTTGTAGACATTTCTCTGAAATATAAACATATATTGTTGCCAGAATATTAAAAATTGTAATGGATAAAATGGATAAAATGGAAAGTAAAATTCAGTGATATATATGACAGTTCTTTCAAGGTCACATTAGTAGTAAAGATATTCAGAGGAATTCTAGAATCACTCTGCAATAACCTGAATCAGAAACATAAGAATTCAAATATAACTTATGAGAAGGCCACTGTGACATGGAAATAGGAATAGGATTGCATTCCTGGGTTTTTCACAAAGAGGACATTTGGCTTTCAGCAGAAAGCCTCATGTTTTAGGAGAACCAAGCCTTTTACATCTCCTACTGATGGTCCCTTTGAAATGATGAGAGAGCACAAATCCCATTGGCATCTTAATTTTTAAAAATATCTGGGAGTATTTATTCCATCTATTTAGGCTCTCCATATTTTGCCAAATTTTTGACTTCAAAAGAAAATATCTGGATATGGACAAAATAAGACCTGAAGGATTTGGCATATAATGAAAGCTTAAAGCAATTAAAGTGAAGAATATATTGAGTGCAGTTTTACTGCCTAAAATTTCTGCCTAAAAAATAAAATTGTGACATTTTCAGATATATTTTATTTGGGTCACAGTGTCTGCAAATCCATTTGACAGATTATAGCCCAAGGAGAACTGTAACCAGGTATGAAATGATGAACAAGCCCTTTCCTTCTGACAGGGGCAATGTGTGCTGTTTTAGAAAACACCAAATCTCAACCATCTTTAATATTAAGATAGGATTTTTTTTCCTTACCCCTCAACTTGTTCTATCATTTTTCTGCCCTAGGTAGAGATATAGAAAGCTTACAGGTCTCTACCTTTCCTTTTTGAGACAATAGATTGAAACAAGCTAAGGATGACTCATTGTCCTCTTTTAAATGCCTAAGGGGAGATGACAGGTCTCTGCAGATACTGATCGTTCTCCACAGACAGTGAAAAACCCTGGAGTGATTAGCTCAAGCATGCATGCCCAGTGGGCGACTAGAAACCAAGGCAGATTATTCCTACCCATATTTGTTGGCAGTCCCTAGAAGTCTTGACATCCCTATAGCTCAGTGAATAATTTAAGATAGGGAATGCATTCAGTTAACTTCATCTGTCTCTCATTTCTAATCTTAAGCAGTCTTTTATGTTCTACTCTTAAGAAAAAAAAAAAACAAAAAAAATAACAAAGGATAATTTAGAAATATCACTTAGTCTATACATGCAATATTACTTTCAGGTACATAAAATTGTATCAATTAATTTTTATTAGATATTAAAGTCAGTTTGTGTTGCTACCTTACTAATTTCCTCAAAAAATTCAGGTGTTTATTTTCCCTCTTCAATTTCTGAATATAAAGTAGTTCTGCAGAATATCCTTTTGAAGACAAAAAAAAGTAAAGGCAAGTCAAGCTGAAACATAGAGTCTTTCACTGTTTATGGGAGTATGAAAGGTATTTTAAGATATTTTATTTCTCACTGTTCTACTCTGATTTGATTGGTCATATATTCACTTATTTTTCCCAGGTCAAGACTGTTTTGCCTGCAATGGTTATTGGTAATTCTCCCTGCTCTTAGCTTGACCCACGAGCTTTCATTCATCATTTTCTCCCCTGTTCAGTTGAGGAGGAGAGTAGCTTTGGTGGGATCCTGTTATCCAGACCAGGTCAACTCACCACAATATATTACAGGCATACATACATTCATATCTGTTTTTCTCCCCTCCATGGTTCTTTTTTAATCCCTTGTGCTGCCTGTTGAAATATTAGGGAAAATCCACTAAATAATTCCACAGGTTGGTTGAGCTCATTTCCATGAAACTGAACTCTTTCACACTGGGTCACTTGCCATGTTAGTTATTAGAACAATTTTGATTGATGTCTAGTTTTGATGTTGCCCCGGATATTTTCTTGCTCAGATTTTTTTTTTAAATACATAAATCATTTTCACCAGAGTAATAAAATATATTTAGAAAAACTATCAAATTAATGAACCTCCACAATTTAAAATAAGAGGTCAAGTCAGTGGTACTGCTTAGTTTGGCAAAATATTTATCAACCTTAAAATTAAATTAGAAAGGGGGAATATTTTGTACACATGTAACCAATTCATGTTATATTACATTGTTTTCATTCATTTTTGAAGGGATACTCATATTTTGAGGGCCTATTTGACTCTGTTTATTTTCAAATGAAATATTAGTATTGAACTCTATTGTACTTTAAATAGCTTATATGGGTACTGTTGTCGGCATCAGCCTTCTTCCTGAGGACTGATGCTGCTATATTTTGTTCCATATTTCCTCTGGTGTTTTGATAAATGTTAAGAGAGTATTGCAGAGAGAAAGTGCAATTATTGCTCAGGAAGAAAAGAAAATGTGACTATGTAGACAGTCAATGTGTTTATATTGTACTGTAAGTCAGCAGTGTTTCTGGGTCAAAGATCAACTCAGTGACATGCCTGTATGGAATTGCTTGAAAGCCTCTGCAATTCCACTTTGTTTCATTTTGGGCTTTTAATCTTTCAAACCTTTGATGGCCAGCCACTTTGATATTTTATTTTATTTTATTTTATTTGTACTTTTATTGACACTTTTCATGGATGAAGGCAACTTTGATTAAGGTACTTAATGAGTTACAATAAAGTCTGATGAGTAAAAGTAAGACAAAGGTAGGGCTTGAAGGGACATCAGAAACCATTTACTATTCAATCCAGCTCTGTATTGAAATAGGATCAGGTGCACTGCTGTTGTCTCTGATACGAGTCTCTCCAGGTTGTTCTGTAAAGCCTGCAATGAAAGGGATACTGCAGTGTCCTTAAGAACACTGTTCCAGTGTTTTACAATTCTCATATGGCAGTAAAAATTATATTAGAAAAATGTAACCAATGAAAAGGATATAGAACATGAAACCACTTTCAAGGGGCAAAGTAACTTTGCCCAGTGGGTACTCTATAGTTTCAGCCATAAAGTGAAAAAGCAAAAAAAAATCTCCAAACCCCCTCATCACCACCTTTATTGAAATGAGATATATAAGGAAATATACAATAAAATGTAACTCTGCAAGAGATGACTTTGCAAGGAAGACAAGACAAATATATACAACTGTACTTTGTTTGGCCAGAAATAGTGAAGTCAAATTCTTAGAACTAATTTTTCATCTGAAATATTATCCTTATAACTGCAGAGTGCCCCTTAAAAGCAGAGCCACTGATTCAGTGTTGAATCAGAGGAGAAAATATTACCTACTAAATCACTAGTACTATTTCTTGTACCATCTAGCTTTTTCTTGGAAGTTTTCCCCTTGAGCTGACCTCAACATTTCTAAGAAACAAACACCAGTCAAGGTAGCAGTAAGGCCAGTGTAAGCAGAGGTCTCGTGAACATAAATTCACATAAATTATGATAATGCAATTATCATTAAATTATCATTAAATGCAATTAATTATTTGTTAATGATTATCAATATTGTAATTTATTATCCACAGAAATGTTTGGAAATAATTGTGTTAATTAGTTATTTCTGTGAATTTGAGGTAAAATTCAAAATCAATGTAGAGCAACTTTCTTTCTCTCATCTCTTTTTGACAGGTATGAGACACGATATTGAAGATGACTGATGACTGACTAGTTGGTCTGGAGATTTGGAACAGATCCAGAAACACAATGGTGGTCTCTAAAATAAGAAGGGTTGAAATTTTGTTGCTTAAATTTAGGATGTCATGAAAACTATCTAAACTATCTAAATGTTGTCTTTGCAAAAGGTTTGGAAAAATGCTGTGAATTCAAAATATTAAGTATTTAAAAGTGGGAGTTTGGTGTTGGGGCCAAATCCTATCAAATTCAAGAGATGTATCTGAACTAGAATTTAGGCTATCTATTTCCTTGTAAAAGAAACAGGAAGAGGTCAACTGTTCTCATTTCTTTCATTGTCTTGATGTTTTCTCGCTGGTGAAGTTCTACTTAGGCTTCCAGTTTTTTAGGCTTTTTCCAGGAAAAAGCTTTGCCTGTTGAAGTCAATGTTAACTGCCTAACATTTAAAGAACTCTGTGATTTTAACTATAGTGTAATTTCTTCTTGACTAGTAGAGCTCTCTAGCAATCAAATGTACTCAGCAGATTTAACTTAGTGAATGTCTGACCTATGTAACTTTGACATGCATTAGAGACAAATTTTAAAAGCGCATTTGCAACCTTTTGAATGATGTTCAGGCACATAATTTTTAGGAGAGACGAAGCCAAAAGTTGAAACTACCTTCAAATGTCACTCTAGCTGGATTAAAAGGAATGATAATGTTCCACAGTTACTCTACAATTGAAACTGGATGACCTAGAATCCCTGTCTATAATTTCATACTGATGGACAGTCTTTTTTTCCAGATTCTTACTATTGCCTGATTTATATGACAATAACCACACTTAGCATTTTTTTCTACTTTTTCTAACATTTATAAAGTTACTTAAATACAAAAATCTATTAAAACTGAATACTAGTTACCAGTTGCTTATGGAACTTGCACTTCTACTCATTTTGTTGAGGTATTAATGATAGTTTAATATTCAAAATATTGATTTGAACTTTTAAAATATTTTATAGGAGACAATTCTTTTTTGTATGTTAATATGTTAAACCTTTTCTAAACTTTGGGATGTTGAAAGTAAGTGCTGATACTGAGGAAGAGTATTTTTTTCTCTAAAAAATGTGTTTCAGTGCCTGCTTTGAAAGAACATAAATATATAGAGCATTCTTTACTTTCCTTGACATTGCACAGTTCGTATGTCTTTTCAACAGAGAGTATAAGTAAACATATCATAAATTTGAATACACTTTAACTTGAAATGTTGTGATATTTAAACACAGATATCTGATGTATCATGTCTTCAGTTTACATATTAGACATCCCCTGTCCCTATGAAACTGATCTACTGATGTAATAATAAAGTATTGACAAAATTTATGGTATGGAGTTAAGGAGATTAAAATTCCCTTTTTGAATCAATAGAAAGACAGTTTTCCATTTCACAACACTTAGACAAGAATACAAATATCTCTTTGACTACTGCTATGCATTGCAGAGGCCACAGGGGCTGAAACATATACAAGAAATACAGAGTCAAACTTTCTAGCCTAAAGATTAGTGCCCACACTGAAGCTTTTCAGTGCAGCACTAGCAGGATTGCTGGACACCCACAAAGCTGTTTGTTTTAAATCTCAAACAGCAAAGCAAGCCCCAGTTCTGCCTTTCCTTTCAATTCTTCCACTGTTATTTCTTCATGTGTGGAAGTCAGCCGGCTGAGGTGCTTCAGGTGCCAAACCTCAATTGCCACAGATAGTACCATGATTTAACCACATATATTCTCACCAACAGTTTCCAATTTTGAGTGCTCTGTTTTAGAATGTGACTATTCAAGATCTCGTGGAATAAGACAGAATCTGCTCTTCCAGTCTACTGACCTAGATACACTTAATTTTAGAGGAATAAAATAATCTAGAGTTATGAAAGAGTGGTCTGTTGCCTATGGTTGTTCTGCCATAGATTTTCTAATGTCTGTATTGTCCTCTCAGGAATCCTGGCACACGTTATTTTATTTTTTGTTATTATTTATGCTAGAAAGATGGAACTGATTTTCCTGGGCAACATATAATGTTCATAACATCAAAGCAAAGTTTACAATATGGACATGTATTTTTTCCTCAGATTTACATTCTTCTCTTACTGATACAATTATTCTGTTTACTGATATAGAGCACTTTAGGAATGAACTGTACTTAACAAAGTATGACAATATGTATATGAAGTTTCTCCACTTTTTCACATATGGCAATTGTGTATGAAAAATTTTTCATAAGATAAATCTTTTGATGCATGACATTTCTCCTCCACTTTTCATCTTAGATGACAATGAGTATAGTTTTGTCAGTTTTAAAGCTAATGAATGCTGCTTCATATTTATTATGCATTGATACTAGAGTTTATATTGTAAAAGACTCAGCAGAATAAATTTTCCCTCTGAATATCATACTAGAAATGAAGATCATTTCAAAGAAATGAGAAAATATGCTATTTTCTTCAGTGTCCCAGCATTTATATCAATTCCAATTTTTTTTGTTTGGACTCTCACAGTCAGCCCTTGAAAAAAAAAAGATAAATGATTAGGTTCATAATACCTTCTCTTTGTTGATGAGATACTGTAATTTCGGTTTCCTGAATCCTGTTAATTTATATCTATTTTGTTAAAACCTAAATCTTAATTTGGTTTATATTGATCAGTTTATTTTACTTATTCTAGCTATATTCTACAGAATTTTGTTTTCTAATTTCATTTGATAATTTTATCTGTACTTCAAATTATGGATCACTTGGATTATTCTCTCTGAGGATGAGCAATTATTACTTGCTACATAAATCTGAGTGCATAGAATTTGTGCCTTCTGTGTTCCTTTGGGGGGTTGTTCCTTCTAAATTCCTTTTAAGACGGAATATGTTACAAAGCCTGGAGGAAAGAAGGCCAGATCAATGAGGTTTCAGGCTTCTTTTCACTTTGTTTCATTCACTAAGACAGGATAAGGCTGAAGAGGCTGTACTTTTGTTTCAGAGTATTGTAAGAGCATTTGGATTTATACATATAAATTACATGTCTTGACCTTTTTTTTTGAGACTATGTAAAAATTAGGTGCTTTTACCTTGAGCTGAAACCATGATTTATGCTGCCAAGGTAATGCACCAGAAGTGTTTTCATGATCAAAGCAGAACGAACACCTCATAAAGAGTCTGGAAAGACCAATGTAGAAGCAAAACTCTTCCTATCTTACCAGAGAAAATAGATGCTCCTGTGAGAATTTTTAGAGAAGATTAATACTGAGCAGGAAGCTGAAGACCATGCCAGAATTTAGGGCTTTACACCTGACGGCTCAGGATGGATGGAGGCATGGAAGGGATTCTTGCATCTCTTTTAACAGCAGGGGCCATACAGGCCATATGTCTTCATATGTGTCTGATGTAATCTGGAAATTTTGGATCTCTTTGTGGAAGAAGGAAATGAATAAATTTCTGACATCTGGAGGCCACTTGTCACAAAAAAAAAAAAAAGAGGTACAGAATCACCTTAGGAGAGGACTCTCTGGGAAGACCAAATGACATGTAGTCCCTATGTAACTTTTGCTAGTGTGTCCACCTTTTTTTCACCCACATTTCTACTGAAAGTATCAGAGCACACTTACCTATTTCCCTGTAGAAAAAATGTAGTACATTCAGGTACATCATGTACATGTACTCACACAATTTTTCCCTTGTTTCTATCTTTACTCTCCTATAAACACTTGTACTTTCCATTGTCTTAAATCGGCTTCCCACTTATTTTCTTCTTATCATCATGTTAATTTTGCCAGAAAAGAAAAAAGGCAGGGATCTCCATCAGCAGGAAGTGGAATATATCTTGTTCAGAGTTATCAGATTGAATAAAATGTCAACTCATTGTGACTTGAGTCTGTACTGGCAGCTGTGATCCATCTAGGTCAAACCAACTTCATTCAGAATGAAAATATCTTTGGTAGTTGGTTTTTCCATCTGAAAGACAGGATTATTTAATCACTCTTCTTCCTGTTTATTAGGTGTTTCACAGGGTAGTTAGTCACCACATGATGAATCTGAGGAGTTTTTTACTCCAGTCTCACCTTTTTGATTCTTCTTTGTGCATGCATTAGGAAAAATATTGTGTCAGTCCATATGATGCTGACTGTGCTTTTCTCTTTGCGTCACAAAATTTATCAGTGTTACCAGTGTAGATTTTCTACCTGATACCTTTCATTGTCAGGTACAGTAGGGTTGGTTTTAAGAAAGTTTAGTACTTTTGTTTGTGCTCTTTCTCTGCAACCCTAAAATTTTGGAAAACTAACATTTTAAGAATGTGAGTCATCTGATGAAATATGGATGTCTAATCTAGAATGTAACCAACTGTTCTCTAAAAGTTAATCCTTCTCTTTCAATTGAACATAAAAAGAACTGAAGATGTCAAGCTCAAATGTACATACTTATCATGTAAGCATTCACATTCAGTCAAATGAATTCACAGTTGTGGAGACAGTCTACATTTCAGAAAGTGATTTAGATTTTGTACTGTCAAATATCATTTGACTCCCACAGGTATGTGAAATTGGTAGGTACTTCCCCTTTGTAATGCTACAGCATTATTAGTTATTTCTTTACTTAAAAAATAAATTAAAAAAATATAGCAAAAATTCCAGAAGTAAAGTTGTAAAATTGTCAAAATCAATTGTTAATCAAGAGGAAAGGAACCAGTCACCTTTCTGCTCTGACTCATCCCTTCCTGATTACAATATTGTCCAGTTTCAATGTGATGGTAAGAGAATGTTAAAACAGCATCAAGCTGAAAATGAAGAAAAAAAAAAAGTTCTTCATCTAACATGTATTTACACTGTCAGATTCATTACCACAAAATGCTGAGAAGGTCAACATTATAAATGCATAAAATGCATAAAATTAAAAATGCTCAAACACATAAAATTAAAAAAAAATTAAAAATCAAGGGATTCAAGAAAATCTTAGCCACATTAACAAATCTGAAGTTTGTTAAAGGTTATTAGACATAGTGCTAATGATGTGGGCAGTTGAAGCTCTGAAATCCTGGAGCTGTTGTTTGTTAAAAGTTGGGAGAACTATCAATATACTTGTTTTTTATATAAAAAAAAAATTGTTCTACTCAGTTTATAGGGAGAATGTTTCATTTAAGAATATTGTCAGACTGAGTTCCCCAAATGAAGCTGACATGGATATTAGAACCATGGGAATTCAGGTGTAATAAATGGGAAGAAAAAGAAAAAGAGATCGTGGCGAGGACAGAAATTCAAAAATTACCAGGGACTAGATGCAAAGCACTCTGATAGTTCAAGTGCTATTGAAAGGCATTTAAAGAACAATGCAATCAACATGCACACTCAACACATGTTCACAAAGGGAAAGTCATAGAATACCCTGAACATCCTCTGCTGAAAAGGACCCACCAGAACCATCAAATTCCAGCTCCTGATGTTCTATTTAACTAATTTCATGTACTTGTATAAAAGGTCACCCGTCTAGTGGATGAAGGAGAGGTAGTGGATGTAGTTTTTCTGGATTCTAATAAGACTTTTTTTACTGTTTCTCACAGAAACCTTCTGAACAAGGTGTCCTACTCTGAGGTAGAGATGTACATGGTCTGTTGGGTGAAGAACTGTGTGAATGACCGGGCTCAGAGTCCTAGCAAATAGGACTGCATCTAGTTGGAGATCAGCAGTGTTTCCCAGGGCTCAGTTCTAGTGCCAGTCCTGTTCAATACATTTATCAATTATCTGCATGCAGGTAGAATGCACTGTTAGCAAGTTTGCTGCTGATACCAAACTGGGAGATGCTGTTGACACTTGCGATGGACAGGAGGCCTTGTAGAAGGATAGAGCTGGACTGGAACACTGGGCAATCATTAGCAGGATGAAATCTAAGACAAAATGCTGGATTCTGCACCTAGGATGGAATAATGCTATGTTATAATAATATGCTATACAAATATGCCTAGGGAGAAGTGCAGATGGGAAGCATCCCAAGAAAGGGATCTGAGGGCGCTGGTTGACATCAGGTTAAATATGAGCCAGCAATGTGCTCTGGCAGGTAAGAGAGCAAATCATCCTGGGGCACAGCATCACTTGGCAATCAGGAGACAGGATTATGCCACTATATTCAGCATGGTGTGGCTTGACTTGGAGTGCTGTGTGCATTTCTGGACCCAACAATTTAGGAGGAATGTGAAAGAAGAGTGTGTCCATGAGAAGTCACCAAACCTGGTGGAAGAGCTGGCAGGAATGTCCTATGAGAAGTGGCTAATGACTTAGGGGTTTTCAGGTTTGGAGAAAAGGAGGCTGAAGGGTGACCACATACTCTCTACAGCTCCCTGAGAAAGTGAAATGAAGAGGGAGGTGCTGATCTCTTCTCTCAAGTATCCAGAGACTGGACATGTGGAAAGACTGAAAGCTACATCAGAGGAATACAATGTAATTTTATGTTGTCATAGTTCTATCATTCCAAACTGAACTTTGTGACCTAATCTTAAAGCTAAAATGATTATGTGGGTCTAAGTGGTCTACTCATCCAATATTCTTTTTCTGTTTTAGTTTTCTTCTCTCCAATTTTTGCTGACCATTGCCATGACAAAGATAAAAATTGGCAAAGCAGGAAGCCATCTATTTATTTATGTAATACTGTGAAGATTTCTTATGGAAGCCTAGTTTGCCACCTTCATAGAAATATGTAGGAGTGTTATTGACAAGAACATTTTAATTTATTTTTTTTACATTATGTGAAAAATATTCCCTTTTCTAAGTGTTGGAGGTCTTAATGGTGTGTTGTCAAATGCTACTGGAGAAGGAAGTTGAGCAAATATAATTTTCCACAAGGGTAATGAGATGTGATTAAAAAGGTTGCAAAGCTGCCACCAGGAAGCTTCAGAAAAATTTATTTCATGCCTGTGTTCCTACCTGCTGTTGACTGGGTTAGACTATGGTCTTGTAATTTACTTTGGTGACATGATTTAATTATAGAAGTTCATTCTTTCTGGAGAGCACCATCCTTGGAGCAACATCCTAATACATCATCAGCTGTTGATGATCACTAATGATGAATCACACTAATATACCATTAGCTCTGTCACACAGGTGGCTTTGCAGATTAATTTCATCAGAGAGGTGACCTGTGCTGCTGATTTATTACTCAATAGATAATTTTGGTAAAAATGGGTCTTACATAATTTTAAATACAAATGTTATTTCATTTACCTAAAGCTTAATTAGTATACCTCCAAATAATATAGCCGACTGACCAAAGCAAGTGTTCTGGAAAACGTGGACAAATGTAATGAACCAAGATTACCTTATGTAGTTAAGATGAAAAATTATCTTAGACTACATAAGCTATAACTGTGAAAGCCATGAAATGCAAAGTTTCTTAAAAGTATTGTGCCACTTTCAAAAAAGTGTTAGAACCATCCTTACGGATAGTGGTAGAATCACAAAAGAAGGCAAAACTCTGTAATACAAATACAAAAATTTTGTAATGAAATAAAATGCTTACACTACAATTTCCTTTACATTTTTAAACTGTGATTGCTTGAGGAAATTTTACAAAAACAAAGAAAACTACTTGCTTTCTTAAACTTTTTTCCTCATGCTTCCTACAAGTATTATGGAAGAAAGAAATTTTAAAGTTTGGAGAAAGATTACTTAATTAATAGGATCATTTTCTACTAGCCTGTTTTTCCATGCACCTTTCTTTGATCTTCATCAAGAGGGACTCATTAACTTTCATCTCACCAGTAAAAATACATCTTTTCCAGACAGGTGTCAGTTTTTCTGAACTTCATTATCATGGTACGAAGCATCCATGACACCTCCACATCTTAAGTGTTGTGTGCAGTTCTGGTCATTTCCTCTTCAAAGAGTAAACCAGAAAAAGAATGAGAGAAGAAGGTCAGCTCTATGATAACTATAGGGAGAGTCTCAAGAGGCTTAACTGCACTTATAAGGACATCTAGAAAGGAAGGAGTGTTTGAAAAGCTGATAATAAAATTATCTAATACTTTTCCCCAAAGAAGAAGAGACTAAATGAAATTCTCAAGTGCTACATTTATACTTTTCCTTACAACACAGTTCAGTCATATCCTTTTATGTTACCCACTAAGAACGGGAACTGAACACCACAGAATGCTGTGGAGACCCAAAACTGCAAACCATGGAGGAATTCACAAAAGACTTAAACAAAATGGAACTGAATTTAGATTTTGGCTCCAGAAGTCTCTAGTTTACTAGGTTTTGGACAAGAAGAAGAATTTATTCTACCCATATGTAGAAATTTTTTTCTTTCTTTAAGTATCTGCTGCATTAAGGTTACTTGACTGAGACTATTGGGCTTTTAATCAGACCTAGTAGCAACATTCTCAAACACAAGATTTTTAACTGTGCTGCCTTTGCCTTATACAGACACTTCTCAAATCAAACAACAAGGGCCTGAGATCAAGTCTGACAAAAATTCTGTTTTGCCTAGTTCCATTCATAAATACCAGCACACAAACAGTCTGAAGTTGAGCTCAGCTTTTGTCTCTTCTTTTTCATTAATTCTATATTATTTCATTGTCGTGATTTCTGTCTCATTACTGTATGTCTGATGTAGTAACTATTTACATTTCTTTCATAAACATCCAAGAACTGAATTCAGTGTTATATGAGCTATTGAAAAATTGAGAAATTTACTTTAGACTGTGAGAGCAAGAATAACATATGTGGGTTAGTAATTACTCTATTAAAAATGGTCTCTGTAAGGAATTTTTCTTACAGGTAAAAAACTATTGGTTCGGGTTTTAGAAAATTCAATAATTTTAAAAAATTAATGCTTAAATTCAACAGAAATCATAGACTATCTATAAAATTTTATTTTCTCTATAAGCTTCATATGGAAGAAAAAGTTCTACCATTATAACAGAAAAGCTCAAAACAAATGACATAATGGAATTCCTTTTTCATCTTTTAGGAGATAAAGATTCAACTTAATCACTTCTCAAACAAGAAACTCTCTCTCTACTACTACCAGCTTTCATGATCTGACACAGAATGCACTTCCACAGAGAAAGTCAGAGAGTCACTATTACAATCCCATGTGCAGATTATTACCTGAGTGACACAAATTCAGCTGTTTTCATTGTTCTAGTGTCTTTCCAGAAGCGTCTGTTTTCTAATAAAAAAAAATAAAGGTCCCTTCCCTCCACTCTGACCTCTTCCTTACTAACCTGAGTATCTAGGCTGCAAGAGTTTATATGAGTATACAAATGAGTAGATAGTGTAATTTACAGTCACTCTTTCAGGAACAATCAAACCTAACAAAGAAATACTGCAGAAGGATTTGGGGAGGCTAAAATTTAATGGTGTTGGTTTTGTTCTTTTTTGTCTCTTTCCCCAGCAATTTAATATACTTATCCTGCTTTCTTATAATGCTATATAAAAGTATATGTCAGTGGATTAAATTTTCTTTGTACAAGTCATACTATCTTTCAGTAGTGGGATGTGTTATGTTTCTCTGCAATAGTGCTATTCCAATAACACACTATAATATGCTTTAGATCCATTGATTGCAATATAAAGAAGAGAATCATGTCTCGACCTCAAAGACATTTATTTCCAAGTGAAGTATTTCTGAGAGAAAGGACTGGTGGCCAAAATACATATGTTATCTAACGATCCAAATTAGTTTTCCTGTAAAGTTTCAGTTCTTTCGTAGAGTAAGAGCTTGAAGCAGGTCATATCTAATCCATTAGTCATTTAAAAGTCTGAATATATGGTAATTAAAGCTGATTATAATAATATATAACAGGAAAAAACTGATCACTGATAGTAAAGATTAAAGGAATCTGAGTTTTTTAGCTTCAGCTGACACATAATTTAAGGAAAATAAATAGAATCCACATCTGATGCATAAAAGTGCACTGATAAAGAAGCTGTAGAAGCAGAGAAAGAAACACACATCACTGGCCTTATCTCACCTGTATCTCCTGAAGTTTAACGTAATTAGGCTTAATTAGTATAACCTAATTATGTGTGTTTCTTTTGCACTGAACAACAAGTTTTCATTCCAGGAAGCCATTATTCCTGCCTGAAGACAAGTGGTATAATTGATTATTTGAAAACTAGAATATCTGTTAATACAGAAATAACTAGGCTACGAGTCTAGACAAGCAAACTCTTTTTTTCATGGCTAAAATTAGGTAAAATAGATCACACTGTTTGGCTGGTGAACTGTTGCACATTCTTGATAACTAACTGAAGGGGCCTAAAAGACAGATGTCTGCATAGGAGCTAAATGACAAAACCCAGGAAATCCTGTCATTATAGAAAATATAACTGAATGAGAAGATATCTTGCTAAACACAAATGTGTTTTTTAGAGTGAACTTGATAGCTCTTCAGGATTACAGAAGATTCATTGATCAGAGGTCTCTTTTCAAGCCCCAAAATGGTAACTTAGAGCTCTAGGTTACATGCAAACACCTGTACACAGACATCTACTTTAAGCTGTCTGCAATCATAATTAACTCATACATGGGGCCAATTCAGCTGCTGAAATAGAGACACCTACTGCCATTGGAGACATCCCAAGGTGTCCTCCACACCAGTCTGTCATACACAGGGCAGGACCTAAAGGAGGTCCCTGGCCTTCTAGAACAACAGCTGGATATTAAATGAGAATGATAAATTATGATTATGATTATGATTATGATTATGATTATGATGATTATGATTATGATTATGATTATGATTATGATTATGATTATGATTATGATTATGATTATTATTATTATTATTATTATTATCATCCATAAATGCAGTACCTTGTAAAATCATGAGAAGGATGACTCAGGTCTCACTGTTTTTGACTTTTTGGTGTGCTATATATGTGAGAGATACAGGTCCTGTTTTAATGAGCTCTAACTAGTACATGCTAACTGACTGTAAAGCAAACTGCCGACTGACACCTTTTCTAAAACCAAAAAAATTTAATCATCTATTTACCTCCCACTTTTTCAACTGCATCTTTCTTTTATCCTGACTGTGCATTCTGAGTGAAATAAATAAATACAAAATGAACTGCATGAAAATGAAATTAAATTCTTGCTGGATATTTGATAGACTAAAAAAGTGGAAAATTCTGATATTAAATTAAGCCTTGCTGAGTCTTGAGAACAGCTTTCCAAACATTTTAAACTGGAATGCTTTGGTAGGATTATAGGTCAGGGAAAGTCTTCCTGGCTGGAGATCAGTAACCAGCTCTAGTATATGACTTCAACTAAACTAAATAAAATAAGAAGAGATGTTGCAGAGCAATTTTGAATAATCTCAAAGAATATTACCCATGAGATAAACCTACATGTTTTAAAAACCTTTACCTTTTACTGAACATTTATCAAAGTTCCTCTTTTGTCACGAAGCTGAATTTTTTTGAGCTTTTTTTGAAAATTAAGTTCTTTGTACCTTTCTTCCCTTCATCTTGTAGAAGATTTTATGATTTTATCTCATAAAGATAAAAAGATTAGAAGAAGCCTTCTTGCTTGAAAGCAAATTTTATTTAAACTCATCAGACAGTTTTTAGGTGTCTCCTTGCCATCCTGAAGCGTAATCTCAAAGATTTTCTGATGAAGTCTAATATCCTGTTTGACATAGGAAACAAATAATGATTGAAAATTTATTTTTAAAACCTTTACTAGTACAATATATCTCAAAGTCAATAAAAGGTACAAAATAGGGTTAGGCATCTAAGTGCTCGCTTTATCAGGAAGATCAAAATCTACTTAAAACTCTTTCTAAAGTAGATGGTTCTCCTTGCAGAAAGACTTAAGAGGTTACAGAGAAGAAAAAAGTGATTCTCAATGAATTTGATGAAGAAGAGATCTGTCTATCATTCACAACTGATAAATAACATATCCTCCATGTAATTCTTAGAGAATGCATTTTTCTTCAGAGTGACCACAGACGGTCCCATCCTCCCTTCTGGTTTCCTCATGAGAAGGCTCCAACCTATTCAGTGTTGGGGTTTCTTTTAAGAAGGGTTTCTGTATAGTGATACAGTGGGCAGTCAGAATGAAAGTAGATGCTTTTGCAAAAGTAATAAAGGTACCAAATATACTCCTCTGCCTTGCTATGTCTTGGTCTGTCTCCCCAAACAACTATTTTAAACAATATGTAGGAAAGGGAAGTTAAACATCTTATGCTGGGTATTTCAAGGAAGCACCTCTTCGAAAGTATCTGGAAACAAAATCATAGAATCATTTCAGTTGGGGAATAAGACCTCTAAGATCATTCAGTCCAACCATTAACCTAGCACTGCCAAGTCCAAATCTAATAGGAAGCAGCTTGATCTGAGCACATTACCTCTTCATCGTGGTGTCCCAGCCTCATAACCTAGCAATGAACACACTTCTGTGTTTTAGAATCCTTAAAGAGATATCTTCTATGGTAGGAGGTTATCAGCAGAATCCTGACAAATTTTAGTCTTCTACAGTGAAGAAACCTATTTCTGGACAAGGAAGTCCAGAAAGAAAAAAGTCCCTTTAAAGACAAAAGCATTTGCAGTGCTGAGTAAATTTCATCCCAACATTCTCTTAATGACTGATTAAATAAACAAAAAAAAAAGTCCCGTTTGCTCAGGTGAGTGTGTAGCTGCATAGTAACATACCTAAGTCTTTGTGTGCTAGTATAGCTTGTGCACACTATTTTCCCATCCCATGGAAGGCACATGGTTTCATGGTTGTTTTCTTGGTTTGTTTTGCTTTGTTTTGGGGGGTTGGGGCATTTTTGTTTGTTTTGTTTCTTTGTTTTGTTTTGATGGAAGTTCTTCAAGCTATAACCAATTCTGAAGACAGTATTCACATCTTGGTGTTCTTCCGATTATGGAATATAGCTCTGATTAGACTTCTGTCCTAATTATATTATAGGAATAGAAGTTCTTGAGGACCATCCAACAACAGAAGATGTTACAGAGTTAAAGTGACTAAATTAATTAACATTTTCATTAAATCCTAATGAGAAGTATTGTGTCATTTTTGGATGTAAACCTTCGAGTAACTTTTTAAGTCGCTTGAAACAAATAACCCTTTAACATATTAGATGCTTTTTCTCTGAAGGGGGCTAATTGTTTAGTGTAGCCCAACATTAAATGTTTGTCATTTGGAAAATTTTGCTTATGCGGGAGCTAGGCTCTGTGGGAACCTCCTGTAGCTGTGACAATGTTGACTTTTTCCCTAATATTGTTTAAAAAGATGATTAAAAATATTTTCAGCAAAGGGAAATTAAAAGAGCCTAGACATTACATTTTTCATAAATCAAAACTAATCATGCAATGCATTTCAATTAAAAATACAACAAATTTTCCAAACTTAAAGCTTCACTAGGCAGGATGAGGGTACATGGGTTCTTAAGGGAATTTTTGTTTGTTTCTTTGTTTTATTCTATTTGATTTAATTGAGTATGGGATACCATGCTTCTGAATGTATTTCTAGTGTGATTGCATTTTTTTCCTAAATGCTTACTAAATTGATCAATGGAAATACCAAATATTTATATGTTAATTTCCCTGATTATTTGTTTCAATGGCAAAAAATTATTCAGATAGAGCTGGAAGTACAAGGTATTACTGAAATTACTATAGTTTATTTTTTTTTAAGATTCCTGACACTTAACTTTTACAGCTACAATGACTGCATCAGTAATGCACACAGGAATAATTGTTAACTGTCAAGAACACAATGTATTTCTAATCATATTCTATCAATGACATGTGTTTTACATTGTTAAATCATTTTGCCTGAAAAACAGAGGCTCAGAATGGAATATAAAAAGCCCATTCTTTCAGTTTCTTTGCATTATTCATAAATGCAGTACCTTGTCAGCACTTAGAGTGTAATCAAAACATAAATGTTGTACGAATACTTTGTGTTCAAACTGCATGTAGGATGTTCCTAAGTTACACAATACGTTGCATTGTCTTTTTTATAGTCAGTATAAAATTCTAACTAGCTGCGTTGTAAGTTCTGTAAAAGCAAAGCTGTCTACTGTTTCCTTTTTGTTCACTGTTTCAAAAGAATGAGTTGAAATTGAAGAAAAACATAAAAGAACCCTTAAGAAAACCAACAATCTGGTTTTATCCTTTACCATTGAATCTCATTCACACTCATTATGCTGTTGTATGGTATAACTTGATATAATTTTCAAACTAAATCTTCTGAGCACTGGGTTTGAGTGTTTCAGAGATAAATAACATTATGAATAAATAAAAAACACTACCATGACAGTTGTTTTCTTATGCAGTGAAGAAAAGGATAATGAAAAGCGACTTCTGTGTTGTAGCAGCTTGGAGTCTCTCACTATGTACTGAAAGCTGAAAAAGAAGTCTAGAATCCTGAGAAATTGTGAAGTAGCAAAGATAAACTGAAATTTAATATGCTCTAATTCAAAAAGAAAAAAAAAAGAAAATGGAAAAGGGGATGCAATGATTTGAAATTGAAGGTGTGGGAATTGAAGTGAAAAGTATTTTCATTGTCCCCTCTGATGAGCAGACTACAGAAAACTTTTCCTCCTATTATACTAAGTGTCTTCCTTGTTACCTTCATAAAATTTCAGCAGTAATATGTAAATAGCACCTTTCAGGATTTTCTTGAATTTTGCTTAGGGACAGTTTAATAGGGAAAAAAAACAACTAGAAAACTTAGAAAAAATCCTCAATTTTAGCTGAAGGTATAACAGAGTACTGTTTCTTGGAATAAACTTGGCCATATGCATAAATTCAACTGAATGCAAAAATTTTCCTGAATATTTTGCACCGGCACCTTCTCATTTCCAGGCTGAAAAAGGACAATTTTCTCAGCCTTTTTAAAAAGAGGTGATTCAGATTTTTTTTTTTTTTGGTCCTCTTCTGGACCTTCTCTAACAGGTCCATGTCTTTCCTTTGTCACCCCAAAGCTGAATGCAGTACTCCAGTTGGGGTCTTAAGAGAATGGAGTAGAGGGACTGGATCACCTCCCTCAACCTGCTGACCATTCTTCTATCTCTGCAACTCAGAATATAATTGTCTTTCTGGGCTTCAAGGTGAGCTTATATGTAATTTTTCATCTGGCAGTATCCGCAAATTCTTTTTAGCTTTCAATAAATTCACTCCCCAGCTGGCATTGATACTGTGGACTTCCCCAAACCAGATGCTGGACCTTGCACTTACCCTTCTTAAACTTAATGGTGTTCATATGGTTTCACGCCTCAAGCCTGTCACAGAACCCTCTGGATGATATTCCATCCCTCCAGTGAGACAACTGCATCACTAAGCTTGGCATTATCTGCAAATTTGTGTGTGCTCTCAGTGCCACTGCCCATGTCATTGATGAAGATATGCCCTAATGTTTATCCTAGCATGGACCTTGAAGGACACCACTTATTACTGGTGTCCACTTGGATGCTGAACACTTGTCCAGATCTCACTGGGCTCAGCCACCCAGCTGATTCCTTACCTATTTAAAAGTCCATTTGTCAAACCTATGTCTCTCCGATGCAGCAGCAAGAATATTGTAGAGGGACTGTATCAAAGGTTTTGCAGAAGTCTGGGCAGATGACATCCATAGCTCTTCCCTTGTCCACTGTTACATTAGAAGGACATTAGATTAGCCAGGCACAATTTTACTAGGTGAAACCATGTTGGCTGTCTCTAATCACTTCTGTGTCTTCCATATGTTGTGACATGTATTCCAGAGGGATCAGCTCCATTATCTTATGGGTCATTAAGATATGGAGGTGAGATTACTGCTGAAAGGCTGAGAGGCTCACCTCATATTGCTGAGATGAGTGCCAGAGTAGTTTGTGAAAGTGCTCCAACCATTATGATAACAAAGTCTGTTTGATAAATGATAACAAAGTCTGTTTGATATTATGATCAACAATACATTTTAAAGAAAAGAAGCCAGCTGTACTTCATCAGGTGCTTGTCTTCAGAGAAAGGCTAGACAGACTGTCTCCCAAGGAGTCACAGGTGCCTAACTTCCACCATTTCTATGCTTAGCCAGTGATAGTCATCCAAGAGAGTAGCTCCAGCTGATAAAAAGTTGTCATTGATTTTCCAAGATCTGGTATTAGGAGACTTCAATCATTGCACTAAGGCAAAACACTTGATGTCTGTGCTTAACTGAGGTGTCTAAATTGTGGATTTCAGTCAAACACAGTCAATATATGTACCTACCTGAGTTTTCAATATTAAACAATGAGCTTCACAGTGTCCTCTACTGGAGTATCGTAGTCATTCATTAAAGTTTGGGAAATATGGAAGAGCCACATCTCTCTAAGGTAGCACACAGAAGTCAGGAAAGACATGTCAAGACATCACAATTATTATTAGAAACATCTGTCTGTATAATTGAATGAAGGGCTATTTACTATAAAATCTTTAGCCATCTTGTAGCATGTGATGATATGTTTTTGTTTCTTTTAAAATTATTTTCTTTTAGTTTCTTATTTTCAGTTGGTTTATTTTCTCTCTCTGCCATTGCTTGACTCTGTATAATACCAGATTTGTTCATGGGCTGAATCTTCACAGAGCTGGCTCCAGTATTCTGGGAGTTATTGTATCTTTGTAATCTTCCTACATGTCTTCTGCTCCATATAAATGTAGCAGTACAACTTTCCTGGCACCAGTCCTTGAAATAGGAGTCAGACTGTGCTTTTGCCATGTCTGTATGTATGGTGTGGTATATATCCATGTATATATTTTAAAATGTACATACGCATGTACTGAAGCTGACCAAAATCTGTAATTTTCAGAAAAATATCAACAATATTGGGGGGTTTTGGTTTCTTCTTCTTTTGTTGTTTTGTTTTGTTTTGTTTTGTTGGGTCTTTTTTAGGACTTCTGAAAACTATTTGAAAAATCCCACCTGGGCTATGAGTATTCAGTGACAAAAATTGTGTTAAACCTTCTGTACTACTAATGACTAATTGCTAAAGCCAGCATAAAAAATTTAAGCTAACACTGAAGGGTCAATGTTTCTCTTAAGTGAAACAGATGAGGCCTAGAATTTCCATCTAACAGACTTAACTAGAAAATCTGTAGTAAAATAAGCCTGAAATGAAAAAGTGGACCTAGAATGGCTAAGCTATTTAAAATGAGAAAAGCTGTATCTCAAACACATTGTAAAGACTTTAAAGGATAAATAAAATTCCAATATATTTAATTATATGCAATTAAAATAGATTTCAACCCTCAAGGAACATTTGCTTTAAAACACTACTTACAGAGAAATAAAAAATGGTAATGGCTTCTAAATACTCCAGTGGTATAATTTAAAAACAATGCAGTCAATTTATTAAATTTGACATGGAATATAAATATAATTAAATAGGAAAATGCTCATTTTGATTTGAGATCTTCTTTCAGAAGTCATGCATCAGTGGTGTAAGGCAGTTTTCTTTTCAGCATATCTGCAGGAAAAGTATAAATATATGTGACAGCAATAGCTTCAGTTTCACTTACATAGTTTCACAACCCATTGACACATTTAGTGTTAACTAGTCAAAGTAGGCTAATTCTATTTGTTGGAAATTCATTAAGGAACAAGAAACAAAGATGAACATTATGTAAGATGGGTAGAAACAGATTCAGAATAATCCTGACTCTAGTGGTACCCATTTTAAGAAACATAATGTCAGTCACACAAAATTTGTCTCCTGTGTAGAATACAGGAATAATTTTGAAATCACAATGAATTATAGGATCATAGAACAGCCTAGGTTTGAAAACGGATCTCAAAAAATCATCTGGTTCAACCTTCAGTGTGAAAGAGATCCTTGATGAGATTACCTAGAACATCATTCACTTGCACCTTGAAAAATTCCAGTGAAAGGCAGTCTCCCATGTCTCCAAGAAGGCTCTTCCTCTGATTGATTCTTCTTACTATTAAAAAACAAAGTAAAGCAAAACAAAACAAAATGAAACAAAACAAAAAAAAAAACAAACAAACAAAAAAACCCAACAAAAAACCCATCAGGAGCAACTTTTACTCATTGCCCTTGTCTTTGTGTGGTTTATTCAGAAAAGAGTGCTTCCATCCTCTTTGTAGCTGCCCTCTAAGTAATGGAATATGGTGATGAGGTCCTGCTGAGCATTTTCTTTTCCAGGGAGTAGAGACTTCATCCATCTTTCATCATAAGGCAGGCTTTACAGTCATTTGATTCTTTTGTGGCCTTCCTCTGAAGTCTCTCCAGTCTATCTGTGTCTTATTGAATTTTGGGGCCAGAACTGGCCATATCTGATATGATAAGAGTGGAAGGAAAGAATATAAAAATCAAAATATCCTGGAAGTGTAGAGATTTTGTTTTAATAAAATTTCAAGACTTACTTCTTGATTTACTAATATAAACAGTCAATGCTATTCCAGTCTACTGAACTATTCAACCTTACTTGCTATGCAAGAAGTTGTCAGTGTTATAGTGCACCCTGAAGCAGTGTCTTTACATCTAGAGAGTGACACAAAATAAAATGAAATGTTACACAGTTCAGCAGGATGTGCTGTAATTCTCTTGTGGTGTTTTAAAAAGAGTGCAAATAAACGTTCATGCGAGGAAATTGCTAACTAGTCATTGTTTGAACTGTGTACCTGTTCCTTAGAACTATTTGCATTTAATACAATCAAATAAAATTTATTCAGTTAAGTAGTTTGCCACCTTGTATTTAATATTTAATGATAAGGGTAAACAAGTGCTTATGTTTATCCTTCCATCTATACATAGATATGTAGATCTGTAAATTTACAGACACCCACATAGATATCTGAGACAATTTGGTATCAAATATTGGTTTTCTTAAACTTCTAATGTTTGCACACTTGGGTCTTTCAGGAAAAAATAGCTCTAATTAACTTTCAGAATAAATAAACTAAACTACCCTAAATAATTTCCTTAATATTCTTTGTATTGTATTACTGAGGCCACTTCGTAAAGTCAGATAAATTACATTTATTTCTGTATGAGTTTAATCTTGTTTAAGTAATCCAATTTAAATTCACAGTTCTAGTTTGAATATATTTTCCCAAGTGTCTCCATGTAGATACATCTGAAAGCAAATCTAGAGTAAACTGAGGAACCCATTACATATGGATTGGGATAACTGTGCTGGTTTTAATCCAAGGAACATAGGAAGTACTCAGCTATATTTTCTCTTTCAAAATATGAATAAAATTGGTCTAAATGTGAAGTCTATTGCAATTTTGGTTGAATAGAATAATTTACTGAGAAATTTCAGAGATAATACTATGATGTCAATTAAAAATGAGTATTAAATTCAGTTTCATTAAAATTTTACACAAGAAAAGTACTATATATTGTAAATTTGTTTCATGTTTGAAGTACAACAGTCAAAAAATTTTTGAATTCACTTTTTTGAAATGATACTCAACATTTCTACAGATCTGATACATTTAGCCATAGCAATGGTAATGAGAAAATTTCAAGTTTTGTGTATCACTAAATCCTACTACAACTTCATCAAAGATTAAAAAGAAGAACCACAAAAAATGCTTCTTTATCAAGAAAAAAAATCTAGGTTTCTCCAGTTACTTTAGTAAATCCAGTTAGCCAGTGATTCATTTATGTATGTTAACTGAAACTAACTATTATTTTAAAATGTTGCCTAGACAAGATACTGTTCTAAAAGTAGTTAAAAGAATTTAAGATGGTTCTGGTATGGAGTCTGTGACTGTCTGGGCAGATAATTTTTGTAGATTTCCAGTTTCTGTCACCTGATTCAATTGTATTTGCTCAATAGTTATTTGTCTGTCAAAATCCCCATGATACTAAATGTCCCAATCTTTCTTTACTTTGCTTCCTGTGTGTGATATCTTTTTTCTGTAAGAAGATTTTCTATTCTGGCCATTTTGCCCGTATACTGAGTGCTTTAACTTTTCTTATTTTCAGCAGTATTTGGCTGCCATTGATTATTATATCTGACCTCTAGCTGCTGGTCAAGAAGGTGAAGCTCTCCTACAGCCTGTGCATCTGATTTACCAAATGTCATTAATGCCTTGGAAGCTCAAAAAGTTTTATATGACAATAGATGAACATATTTGAGCAGCTAAATATATCTCCTGGAAAATCAGATTATCCCAGCAATTTAGGCAGACATTTTAGAATGACACAGAAAACATATATGTTCATTTATGCTTATATTAGCTCAGAAATTGCACATGCCCATTTCTGGTTATTGACTGCAATGTGAGATTTGGAGGGCTACCTGAGATTTAGACCTCTAACTTCAGGTCCTTAAGATTTCATGTGTTAATTCTATTTCCACTTTCAAAATGAATGCTGAGCTAATTTAGCTATTTTGAAATAGTATTCAACATAGACATTGAAATATACTAGAATATTCAGAAAGCCAAAATACCCTTCTCAAGGTGACATAGTTATTAACCCAAATTTGTCACACTGCTCACATTGTTTATAAGGTTTTAATCTGTTAGCTTTTGTGTTCTTCAATATTGTGAGGAAAACCTGCAGAGAAAAAAAACCCCAAACCACTACAAAAAAAACCCCCAAAACAAACAACAAAACCAACAAACAAACAAACAAAAACAAACAAACAAACAAAAAAACCAAACCGAAACCAACTAAAACAGAAAATTAAGAAGGAAAGTCTCCAGGGAATTATGGTATGCTATAGAATAATAATCACAAGATCTTTCTAACCCTTCACAGACTCTTCTTTGTTGAGTTAAGATACAAGTTATTTATGGTGGTATCATATGGTACCTTTTGGGTAGGAGTTATGTTAAGGTGTGTGGCACAAAGCAATCAAATTCTTGAAGCTAAGTCTGCTACCTCTACGGGACTGTTAGTGCAAAAGTAGAACTCCTATGATGAAACAGAGAATATCTGACCCAAAGGTTTCACCCTTGGTGGGTCACCCAAGGGTCTGACCCAAGGGTATCCACCCAAGGGTGTTAAGAGAGCTGGCTGATATCAACGTGATGCTACTCTCCATAATCTTTAAGAAATCATGGAGAAATCTCAGAATATTAATAGAAGACCAATGTTATCCCCATCTACTAGAAGGGCTTAAAGATTTTTCCAGGAAATTATAAGGCCCATCACTCTTATTTCATTCCTTGGGAAGGCTATGGTGGAAAACCTCCTAGGAGCTATCACAAGGTATATGAAGCAGATGATTGGCTAGAGCCTGCATGGAATCACCAAGGGAAAATTGTGCTTGACAAACCAGATCATGACAAAGTGACAAAGTAATCTGATTGGTTGATATTATGTGAGCAGTGGACATTATCTCCATGCATTTCTTCAAGGTTTTTAATAGGTTTTCCCATAACCTTTTCCTGGAGAAATGGATGTGTTATGGTCTAGACAAGTGTCTGTGTGCTGGGTGGGGAATTGTCTGACAGGCTGTACCCAGAGGGTGGTGGTAAATTGTTCCTTTTCAAACTGTCAGCCTGTCACAGGTGGGGCCCCCAAAGATCAATATTTGACCCAATGCTTTTTAGTATCTTTGTAAATTATCTGGATGATGGGATCAAGTGTCTATAGGGAGGTTCTATAAAATCATTCTCTTCATCATGCAGAAGACAAATCTTTAAATCTTTAAGTTTCACTGTGTCATACCGTGGAAGAAGAGAGAGAGAGAGAAAAAGGTGGATGAAAGTAAGATTTTTTTTATATTAGGCCTAGACTGATAATAGAAAGTTGGAATTTAGGTATATGGAACTTTCTTGTGGACACAATTACAATACTGTGTTATTGACACCAAAAGCTCACTTTAAATGTTTAGCTTTTTTATTTTCCTAATTGTTTTTCCAGTACAAAAGCTATGAATGTCTACTTCAGCAAATGTGTTTCAACCTTTACATATCTTCTGCTTCTTGCAGTCATTTATGACCATGGCCAGCCTACACCCCATTTGTTTAACTGATTTTAGCTTTTCTGGCAGCAGCGGCATGTCTGGATTCAAGATCATGCAGTATTACAACCATTTTCGCTCTCTTGAGATAAGCTTTGGTTTCATTAAGATTCTACTAGATAAACTAATGTAGCTCTGGCTTCCTTTTATTGATTAAATCTTGTGGCCTTTCTTGAAAGAGAGAGAGAAACTTCTTGGAAGAACTTGTAGTGATCAGATGAGGGGCAATGGTTTTACTCAGAAATATTTAAACTAGATATAAGGAAGAAAACCACTATGAGGAGGGCAGTGAAACATTGGAACAGGTTGCTCAGAGAAGTTGTGAATTCGCCATTCTTGGAAGTGCTCAAGGCCAGGTTGGATGGAGCTTTGAGCATCCTGGTCTACTGGAGGATGTCCCCGCCCATGGCAGGAGGGTTGGAACTAGATGATCATTAAAGGTTAATTCTAACACAAACCATTCTATGATTCTGTAATTCTATACTCTAAATATCTCCTGTCTTAAACATTTCAGAAAGCAATGCTGCTCAGATTGTCTCATATAGGTTTTAATTTGTGTGGGTGTTTGTATCTGGAAGTACATATGTTGCAACATAGTTTTATGGATTCAGTGATGAAATTCTAGCAATATCCTAGCAATGTCCTACTCATTTGGATCAAAATTTTAGTTTACATTTAATATTTTTGTAGGAACTTACAAGAACTTCAATAAATCTGCATAGATGAGCAGAACAAGTTGTTCTGCTCATCTATGCATAGTTTTTTTCTTATTTTAAACCACAAGACCAAATTCTTCTTCTCATTGTTAAAGGCAAAGAGTAAGGAATTGTGCTGTTTGTAAGGGAGCACCTGGACTGCATGGAACTCTGCCCAGGGACAAGAGCTGAGCCAGCTGAGAGCTGATGAGGATTAGAGGGCACTCTTACACATCATTGAGGATGTGTGCTGCAGATGATCTGACAAGGAAGAACGGGTAGATGAGGCCTTTTTCACATGAGAGGGATATCTGCCAGAGGGAAAAAACAACAGGATGCTTATGGCAATTGCTTGACACAGGTCAGGAGCTAATGAGGGGAGATATTCTGGACCTCATATTTACAAACAAGAGATGAGAAGGATGGAAGCAGCCTTGCCTGAAGCTACAATGAGGTCACGTTTATAATCTTGAGATGAGGGAACAGGATCTTAGTCCTCAATGTCGTAAGACCAGACCGTTCATATATCTGCTTGGAAGAATCCCAAGGAATATGGTACTGGAAAATGAGAGATAGAAAACAACTGGTTGCTTTTCATGATCAAGAACAATCCATTCTGATGAGAAGCAGCTCAAAGAAAGGCAGCAGGATGTCTGGATGGATGAACAAATACTAAGCTTAAATGTGAAAAGGAAGCATAAAAAAAAAAAACTTGGGTACAGGTGACAGGCAGAAAAATAGCCTCTCAGCAGCAGGAATGCTGTTGAAACAGAGAGTCCTCTTCTCTTCTCTTCTCTTCTCTTCTCTTCTCTTCTCTTCTCTTCTCTTCTCTTCTCTTCTCTTCTCTTCTCTTCTCTTCTCTTCGTCACATTTTTAACCATGTACTGTTATATTTTCCAGTCTTTCCAGAAATATGTAGTAGTATCTTCTTCAAAATTAAATTAATAGAGAAAAAATGAGAGAGAAATGGAAATAAGAAAATGTGAATATGAGTTTTCAGATTTCACGCTGGAAAACACAGAATAAGGTCAACAGAACTGTCAAGGTCTGGTAAGTTGCTGAGTTGTTAAGAATGACAAATTGTTGACCATATTGCATTTTATTGGATATGTGACACCCAGTAGGAAACTCCTGCTCCACCACATGCAAAATGGAACTGATGTATTTGTATTGTTCCTTCTTGTGCTGAAAATCCCATCTATTAATCTTCAGCCAAATTCCACCCACCATGTAACAGTTTTAACAAACTCCTCCTTTTTTTTTGTTTTTGTTTTTTTTTTCCTGATTCTGAGGTACTCACAGTTTTAATGTATTTTGCCACTTTTAGAAGTCTGTTACTGAGGTCTTTGGGCAAAATTCTGCATTTCCAGTTCAACTATGATTCTAAAGTCAGGCTTTCCAAGCAAATTCATTGTAACTGTGGGCAGAAATATGAATACCTGCACAAAACCAAAAAGGCGAAACACAATGACAAAGGGTTGCCATTTGGTCCTGCTTTTCAAAATTGGCCAGAGTCACATCTTCTGGCATGGCACACTTTGTGGGCTTCAAATAGAGGGGTTACAACTCTGAGTACCAAGGTGTGCTCTCAGTGGTCTAAGTGTAAATGGTTCTTCTGGAGAGGTAGACAGCTGGTCTAGATATCATTTTGTGCAGAAGAAATTCCCTCCCATGCAAATGTCAAGAAAGCTATGGAATTGGATGGTATGCCTCAAGTCTTGGGTACCCTTTTGAGCTCAGACAGTGCTTCATTCTTGTCTGGCTGTTACTTAAAGCTTTTATCTTCAGGATACCTGTTCATCCCTTTATTTAGTACTGCAGTACTTTAATAAGGAATCTGTGGTGAATGTGTAAATATATTTACTTTATTTTTTCCAAAACAACAGCATTACACATGGATATAAATTGTAAATCTATTGGTTTGTTGTTTTATTTTTCTGTTCTGATGAACATTATTTTAAATTTGGCACTTTTTTCTTCCTATTAAATACATCTGTTTTTCTTCTAGGTCTATAGGAATAAACATTTCATACCTTGCAACAAAAAAGATACTGTCTCTGATTTTACAACAAATGCCCATGACATTAAGCAAATGTATTGATTTCTTCAGAGCTTTCTGTAATTTTACTTTATCCTCTTCCAGACTGAACTCTGTTTCTAGCCAATTTATGCATAAAAATAAGCTTATTCAAAAAAACAAAAAAACTTGAATAATACAGATCATATTATTCATGGTTATATTACAGATAACTGACTGATTAAATTGGTCTGGCAGTTATTAGTAAATACTTTGTAAAACTACTCATAATAAATATCTGACAAAACTATTTATCTCAGTTGATGCTACTGACACTAGAAGTCATTTATATGAAAATTGCTAAAATATATAACTGAGATAAGAGTCTAGGATTTCCGTTTTAACTTCTTTCTCTACCTCTACCTTGTGATTTTTGTGGATTTAGTAATCTGTTACAGATACACATATAAATACAGGGATAATAAAATACCAGCTTTGAAGCTATATTTTCGTATAATTTTTAATTTAATTGCTGGTTTAGATTTTTAATAGAACCATGCCACGATTATTAAAGGTATGTAACACCTTCTTTCAAGTTCAAAATCGGAATATGGATTGTATTTTAGAAATGGAATTGCAGACTGATGAGACATTTCATTTATAAAAGAGCTGACAGAAATATACCTGTGGCAGTGTGGCTGTAAACCTTTGTTATTTTATGATATTCAGTACTTTGAACAAGAAAATGGTCAGAATTTTTTTTCTCATGCAGGGATGTAGCTCTCTGGCTTCTTCCTGAAATTTGTTTTTATTGAATCATATTTATTAAGTTAGACTATATTTCTTGAGAAAAATTCAGTAATATTAGCCTTCATGTTATAATTGGTGTTAGATTAGCAATGCTAAAAAAACCAAAAAAGCAGTTCAGTGATAAATAATTGACACATTCCTTTAAGCTGCAGATGTAAATTTTATGCATTTCATAAAAGCTAGCCTAGATAAACACTATGAAAACATTGGGGGTGGAGACAGAAAACAGAGACACAAAGAGAGAAAGAAGTGGAGGAGATGGGAGACATTAGAGAATGGGTACTGATGTTCCCTAGCCTTCATAAACTGGAGGCATGCTCAAGGCTCTGCCTCTGCCACTGGTCATTACTGGTGTCTTGGGAACCTGGACATACTTTTAGGACTGGCTGAGGTTACATAGCTCAGAAGCTTTCTTGACTTCTGTTTCTCAAAGGAACCTGAAACTTAAATGAAAATTCAACTTGTGTGGCTAAACTCCTAAACTGTAGATACTGCAGTATCAGACTTGACTGATTTTTGAATCTGCCGATACCTGTCTCAAGTCCAAATTTTTAGGAGGTCATCTCCAAAGATAGTGTTTATCTGAAGGTGAAAGCAGGTAACCAGACTTCTTTTAGCTCCTTACAGCTGAATATCTAGACCCATTAGAGTACCCACCCTGCACAACCTTGAGCATTACTCAGAGCTGCCAGCTGCCACTCTAACATGACCTGGTGTCCTAAAGCTGTCAGTACTCTGAGAATGTCATGGATGACTTGGATCCTCCTCTTATTAAGGATGAGATGTTTATGAATGAGCAATTGAAGTGAGTCTCCACTCACATGAAGATGTGCTATTTCCTCTTGAGGCAACCTAAATATAGGTGAGTGCTGAACAAACATCATGGAGTAATTACTCATTAATCCATAGGTGTCCAATGTCGTGGGAGATGTGCCGTACTGGTTGTGCTGCCTGAAGGCCTGCCACCACTTCCGTACCACACAGGTAGCCCAAAGGCAGTGCTCCACATCCCACAGCCCTGAGCAGATGCCTCTTATAACATAGGATGTCCAAAAGAGCAGCAATGCTGGTTTTTGGCCAACTGCACTGTTTAATTTTAGGTGGGGATAGCTTTACAGGCTCCACTGACTAGAATTTCTTGGGTAAGAATCCTAGATTCTGAGCTAGTATTTCCTATGAAAATATGAGTGTAGCTATTTAGTGTTGAGTATATACAATCTACAGTTGAAGTCTATCTCTTTGGTCTTCAATGTATCTACATGCTGAAAGCTTCCAGGCCAGCTGCCTGGATACCTCTGAAAACTCCACTGCCCGTGTAAATACACACAAATAAAATTGGAATAAAACCTCATTGAAAAATAACACTGAATGAAAAAAAAGTAAACTGCTCTTACTTTTTTCTTTTAAATTCTATTTATTTTTCATTGTGATTTTAGCAAAATGCTAGAGAAAAAATCCTTAATCTAAAAAAATATCACAAAGAACTCAACTAACCAACCAACCAAAACTAAACTCCAAACTGGAAAGTTCATTATCTGCAACCGTAGTTTAGTGTTTGTTGTTAAGAAGCATTTTTCGTTCTGAACTGTATCATGTTTCACTTGTTTGCTTTGCTTATCACAAGTAAAACATTAGGAATTGCATATTGCATAAAAATATGTTTAAGCACAACAAAGGCGATAATGAATACTCAGTCTGGGGGAACTGTTGAAGAGAGAGTTTTCTTCACATAAAAATCTTGTTTGAGTCAAATTCTGGTGCCGTCAGCTTTATTAATTTTTAGCTTATAGTATTTGTATTGACTATTAGATGACTCTGTAGACCATAGTACAGTGGCTTAAAATAATTGGTTAACTTTTTAAAAAACGGAATTTCAAAAATATAAATTCCAATTAGTTCAAGCTAAATTATTAATATATCTTTATTAGATACTTAGGTCTCATTTCCATTTTGGTTTTTAGCAATACTGCTGTTTGGCAGTACTCCTGTATTTTTTGTGTTCTTTTTGCTTTTCCTCTTTTCTTTCTTCCTCCCCTTATTAATTTTCCATTTTAATTTTAATTTACACTTTAATTTTTTATTTTGCCTTCCCTACCCACATTCTTCTTCCTTCTCTAATTTCATCCCTCACACTGTCCTTCCCTCTTTGTCTTCTGTGTCTTTGCTAGATACACACCCTTTTTTGTTTGTTTGTTGATAGTTACTCCATGCAAACATTAACAGTTATTTATTAGCTATGTCTTAGGTGCTAAATATCTGAAACATTTTCCCTGAAACATTATTTCAGAAATCCCTAAATTTCCCTCGTTATTTATAGTGGGCTGTTTACTAATCCAGTCTTGTAGACTGGATGCAGTATTTGCACATATAAATTTTTAGGAATGCCACTTGACTGAGTGATCGGTGTCACTATGGCATAGTATTGTTTTAACACAGTAGAAATGTAAGCCATTTGAGAGCTTCTGAATTTAATATATTGGATTTTTTTTTTTGCAATCTAAAATCAGATTTTCTTTGTAACAGGATTTCCATTGTTTCCAAAAGGCATGTAAGCTTGGTAAGCTCAGCTCTTTGTGTGTGAACTGGATATAACACTTAATGTCTTTCCAAATATGAGCTAATATGAAGATCCAATATTCTGTAGTACATACTCATTGATACCTAGGGCAAGTCAGAATCTAGTTTGGTTTAAAATGCCTCCTGATTTCCACAGAGCCATCCCACCATGGCCTCAGCAAGGATCAGAATAGTAGCTATCTTCTAGCATTCTGTGTGTTTGTCAGTGATGATGCTGAAACATCTTTTTGGTTGTCAGCAGTGACAACCAGGACAAACTTACTTGGGCTTACCACATACATCTACTTCAATTCCCTGGCAAAGGAGTGTTTGAGACAAGCCTTCCTGACTTCTTTAGTAGCGAGGCCTGAAACGGAGATTAGGTGCTTTGTTTTAGTGAGGAGAAATGTTGACAAACTAAGATTTGCTTGGGAGATTTATTAGGAGCACATGAAATCTTACAGTTTATATATATGCACATATATTTATAACTTTATACACAATTTTTTTTTGCATAACAAATCTTTATATGTTGCTTTACACTTATATATAACTCCTGTAGTTCCATATGTATATGTACATACCTCTTGGTATAACTTTACTGCCTCTTGCCACTGTTTGCCCCAGATACAGAAAGCAAATAGGACTTGACATGCATGTAAGGCATAGCAAATTTCAAGATACTCTAAGGATGCAGATTTTTAGAGTACTTAAGTCATTTTTTTTAAATTGCAAGCCCTCCTTGATCATAACTATAATGACATTGGTGCTCTGCTGTAATATCTCATTGGTTGTGTGAGGCTTAGAGGGTTGGTATAATCCCTGATTTCAGAATTTGTCTACTCTGTGTCTGCTGGCTCTAAGGAAACTGAATGATGCTGAGTTATATTTCTGATTTTGGTTTTACTGTGGAATTGAATTTACTCTTCATCCTGAGATTTATTAGTGTACTGCAAAGGACATTAATTTCCAGTAAAGATGTGCAAGGCAAAGTATGCATATGTGGTGGATAGCTGGGGTTGGGTAAAGAAATGGAGGAAATTATTTTTGTAATGGTTTTTGAATGTCAGGATGCATCTGCTAATATAGCTGTATTTCAGTTTCTACTGAAGTTCACTAAAAAAGAAGTTACTTGAAACAGTTTTGTCCAATGCTTTCCACATTATTATAATATTAACTTGAGTGTCTTTTATAAATTGTAGGCTCATCTAAGTTTCTAGCAATTGAAAAGAGAGTACTTGATGCAAAACTGCTCATCTATGAGTACTTGTCAAGCCTAAATCCTTGATAATATTTTCCAGCTCAAGACATTTTGCCATGTGTTTAGACACGTCATGTTTTGGTGCGGATGTATGAGAGTAGGCATGGCAAAATACTGCTTGTTTGCTGCTTTATCTGTTAAGTGATGTGCTAGACTGAGTCTGTCTCTCTGACTAACATTATCCCACTGTTCAATTAGAAATAAAGTGCAATTCTTGTGATCTTTGAAAGTAACAACTGGTCTGTTTTTCGTCTCATGGGCAGGTTTCCCCAAATAACTCTGCCTTCTAAATACCAAAGCTCATAATTTTGGGGTTTTTTCCTCATCAATATCTAATTCTTTATCACCTTTATCTTGTAAAAGGAGAGTATAAATTTTCTTATATTTGTGAGGTTTACAATTTGAAATCACATATAGAAATTGGAGTCAGTGAGGCTTTTTGCCAACTGGTTTTCTCCCTCAAAATTTACTTCTGGCCAAAGACAGAAATCATCATGTTGGCAATTCAGGCTCCTAACAGAATAGCTGTTAAGAAAGGAGATAAGAAAAAGGAATTATTAAATTAATTATTTAACCCTTAAATAATCCATTAAACAATTAATTATTAAATCCTTACATTCTGGGAGGATTTTTGAACAAAAAGAGTGCTCAGCACTGAAGTTTTGTGTTATTCTACTGTCCTTTCTTAAGTTCTTTGCTTTATTGTTCAGGAGACATCTCTTTCAAACTAGGTCTAAAAAAACAGTGAAACAGTTTTTTTCAGTGAAAATGCAGGACACCTCACTGCAATTATACTTAAGCTCAGTTTTATTCTGTTTTCACACTTGGTCTCAAAGTGTTTCTGTTCAAGAAAGATCTTTTTCTTACTGGAACAGATTTCAGTTCTCACTGAAAAGTTATTTTTAGGAAAGTTATTTTGAATCAATGAAAACCAGTAAATGTTGGAAAAGGGGAAATTCATCTGAACAGCCAAGTTCAGTCAAGCCAAAGAAGCTGTTTTATCAAACAGGTATGGGAACTAGATTAGCTCCTAATCTATGGCTTTGCTTTTTTTGTGAAGTTCTAATCAAGAAAACTTTTAAAACACATTCTTATAAGACATGTGTGAAAAGTCCAAACAGGTAAATACTTTGGCCAGTTATTTTTACCTTGTTGTTTTTAATAGATGGCCCAACATGTCTACTTCACATCCTTTGACGTTATAAAATATATAAAAGGTCATTTCCTACAGCCCTGGACAGCATTTTGTCTTCCCAAATCAACCACTGAACAAGTATATATTTCAAGGCAATTCCCTGCCTTTCAGAGGTCAGTGTGGTTCAGCAGCATTAGACTTCTGTTTCTGAAGTCCTTTGAAATACCTCAGGAAATAAGTAGGAAAAAAAAATCACTGTTAGGTGTTGCGGTTTGTGTTGTTTTTTTTTTTTTTTTGTTTTTGTTTTGTTTTGGTTTGGCTTGTTTTTTCCTTCTGAACTGAAATTATTAGAAAAGAAAAAGAGTCTTTGATGTCTTTGTGAAAGGTCCATCTGTTGTTTTACTAGAACAGTATGAACCACAGTCCAGTCACATATATAGTAAGAGAACACACAGACCTATGTACGCACCAATATATATACATAAATTGGATTGGGAAAACTGATTAAAACCATAACATTCTGCTAAAGAAGAACTGGTGTTGGATTTACATTTTCTGGTGAAACTGCTATTACAGATGTTTGGAGAAAACTTTATATGAAATATTTCTGAGTGTCACATTGGATTTGACACAGGTTCATCCAATTTAATTGATTCATAATGAAAACTGTAGTCTCTTGAAAAGAATACGGCTGCACATTTTCAGCAATCAAACTTTTGTTATTGTCTATGAACTTCAGTAATTAAGAGTGCATAATAGCAGAGATTTCCATTTTAAGATCTTTTGTGCTTTGGGAAATAGAAACAGAAAATAGGATAATAAATCCTGGGTCCCAATAAGTCTTATTCTTATATTAACTGAATTTATATGAACTTAAAACAGTTGGAACTTAACTAGAGTATATTCAATGTTCTAATAAGGTTTAAACAAATAATTCTAGCTTTTATCATATTAAACACTTAAAAATTTTACTTTAAACGTTCATTTGTTTGTCCAAAGAGATGAAAATAAATAAACCTATGAAATATAATGTGGAAAAAATATCTAGTGATATATCTGTGTGAGACAACTTTTTCTGTTACCCATTGCCAAGTAAAATAATTTCTAATTTAGACAATAAACAACATATTACTTTTTTCCTGGGTTTTCTCTTGCTAAATTATAAGCAGTGCTATCTTAGAATGTATAAAATATGACACTAGGATTTTTCTTTCATCAGTTCGAAAGAACAATTAAGAGAAGATATAATATTCTCTAAAATAATTTAAATTCTATATCTGCTCCTGTTTCAGTCATTGCTCCTCTCAGGAAGTTGAGGAAATTGGGCTGGAATGTCCAATTTTTAAATAATTACTTAAACAGGTCTGACTTGCACTATCTATCTCCTTTCTTTGCTTCCTTTTATAATAAAATATTCTTGTCCTCTGGTTATTAATTTTATATGTGGGCATAATTGAGATAGGTGTATGAAACTTGTCACGTGCATGAACTCTCCTGTATTTTTGAGTCATGATGCAGCCAAAGACATCATCAAGAAATATAGCTTCTTTTTCTCAGCCTCTGGCAGATTTAATAAATATCCTCTTTACCTGAACCAAGATGACCTTTTTTCCATTGTGTAGGGAATTAACTACCAGTGATCATCCCAGGAGTCTAGTTCATTAAAAAGCACAAGTATCATGAGATGCCTGATTAAGTTATTGCTCTAAAACCAGAGTGCACGCAGCATTAAACATCATACTACTGTTTTAGGTAAAAAATGCTTCTTACCAGATGTCTATTGACCAGAATGTGGGTTAATAAATGCAGAGATAAATTCACTGTATAATTCAAAAATTTAAATTCCAAGTCATGATTTGAGGGCTTTTTGGTTTCAGAGAAATACGTTAAGAAAGCATATAGAACTCATCAACCAACGTATTAGTTTTTGCTTACACTTTCTGAGAAATTATTCATTGTGTTGAATTTAAATCTAATATCTTAATATCTAAGAAAATTAATTGCATCATGGCTTTTTCAGTATGACTGCTTGCCACAAACAAAGGCTGCATCAGGTTCCTGTAAAATTAGAACTTTCTGAGATTTATTATAGTTTTCAGCATTTATAAAAACCTTTCTGTGAAGTCCTCCAGCAACATGCTGTATCTTGGCAAGAAACCAGCAAGTTATTATAGCTACCTGATATTAATTAATAATTTAGCCTTTACAATTGTCCTGGCTTCTATCCTAGAAGTGCTTTTTTTTTTGTGAGCCTTGGCAGTTTGTTAGCAGATGCACTACAGGCAATTAGAAGATGTCATCTTCATGTGGCTTTTCTGCCTGTTCACCTATTTAATAAAGTATTTTTATTGCTTGCATTTGGCTTGTGTTGGAACAGGTACAAAAATATTTGCATCTTAAGTAAGATATAAATGCTTTACAGTGGCTTTCTTGCCACAGGAAATATATGTGTTGGAGTAACTGCTTATTTAATAGGAATACTAAACATGAAGGAGGAGACTGAATCTTTATTTGATTTCTGTAACACATGTTAAGATTTAGAGTCAAAAGAGCTTGTATGTAACAGCCTGGTCATTTATCTATCCTTCTGAATTAAAAAAAAAAAAAAAGAAAATTATTTTGTTAAAGTAGCTTCAATTGTTTCAGGTTTTAGTTAGTAGTGCTGTTCTGGATATTTTTCTGCTCTCTCTTATTTCTTTTGTATCTGTTATCTGAAAGATGAGAGAACAAGCCACAACACAGTGAAGGGAGATATATTTTTCATATATGAAGAGCTCAGAAAAAATATTTGCAGATTCCTAAATATTCCAAACATTCCAAGTGTTCAGACTAATTTTAAGCATGTTTTCAAAATTGTTATTTTAAATTAATTTAGTTTACTTACTGTTTAAATTTGATTGTATGTTATTTTCCCCACAAGGATATTTCCTTGCCATTTTTGGGAAGGCATTTGGGGCACAAGTTTATTGATATGAGTTAGGGTATATTGTACAGAGAAAAACTAGTTTGCTATTCTTGATACAAAACTTAATGATTTCCAGGTGTATATATAATATGCATTACAATGCACAGTATTTTGAACTGTTACTCTAAAAAAACCATCTTTTTAAGTGTGGTCCATCCTTATTATAGATGTATACTATTTATATATAAATGTAAAATTACCAATTGTTTAACACTTGATAAGCTACCTGTAAAGTCAGTTTTAACATAATATATAACCCCAAATACTTGTCAAAATACAGTCTAAAAAAAAAAAACCCAGCAAAAACACCCTCTTTAAACTCCTATGATCTTATCTAACGTATGCAAATATGAATGCAATCAAGATGTACTGAAGGATGACTATGGAAACTGACAGTAAATGTTTGCTTTAAAATACTTGGCCAAATAACAGATAGAGAAATTCTAAACCTTATATTTTTGTGATCGGCAGAGGTCATTTTATGGAGAAAAACGGAAACATTTGTTGAAAAACTAGCTCAGGTAGTAAAAAAATCCACACAGATTTTCTTTTATATTCATTCTATGAGAGTGCTTTACAATTTCCTAATTGTAGAGTCTTATGAAAATTACTCTAGCTTTAATTTTTACAGAGCATATTAAAATTACAGTTTAATGTATACCAGTGACCTCACAGTGAAAATTGAGTAAGCAGAGAACAGTAACTTGGAAATGCTAAAGAAATTGTTAGAGGCAATTAAGCTTCAGGATGAGCAGGAAGCTCACAAAGACAAAAAATGCATTTTTTATTTATATATTCAAGTCAGGAGAAGTGATGACAAATGCTATTTATTAGTATTTCTTCTCCTTGGATCAACAGTGGCTGGTAGATGAAACTATTTATGATATGTGAAAACTTAAGCATAAGAGATTTCATCTGGAGAAACCATTGGTTGGCATATACTCCATTCTGACTAAATCAAGAGAAGGAACCATCCACACCTACTTGTAGAGGAGTTCTTGGTCCATTGATTCTCACCTCTGTTACTATGGGACCAAATGAGGCAACCTGACACGAAAACTTGCTCCATGTTCAGGAATTTCTACAGTTTTGCCTGGACAGCATACAGTAAGTACTAGATTTGACCTAGTTTTAAACCAATAATATTTATTGTTTTCAGGTGTAATGATTAACAGGAATCAGTACACATTAGATTAATATGTTTGTCCTCTTAGTTTTTGAAGTATCACAAATCTCTGATTTTTTTGCAATATTCTATGTCAGAAAAAAAAAAAATAAAGCCCTTTCATGTTTCATTTATTAAGGAAATAGACTGAATGGAAATATATTGAATTACCTACCAATATTTTGAATATTATCATTACAATATACTTTCTTGACTGATAAGTCTGTCAGTGTCACATCATGGTTCTGCTTAGTCCTGCTCTTTCTTCCATGATGAATGACAACTTCTCTTGACAGACAGAGCATGCAAAATTAAAAAGCCAGATGTTTAGATTATTTTTTTTTGCAGAATATAAAAAAATCATGAAAACAAAAAATACCAAACCCATCTGCATTATTCTTTGTTTTGAAGACTAACAGTCCATTCAAGCACACACAAAGGTGAAACCATCTTCCAGCTGTTGTGATTTAAAAACTAGATATCTACCATAATGCGATTATAAAATTGTCAGCACAAAACTAAGAGAAAAGAAAGTAAAATGCGTTGCAATTAAGAAATAAAAAAACCAGTGAGAATTATTCTGAATTAGATGCAGTCATTGGATTTTCCCCATGTTGGCTAAAAAAGCACTTTTTAGCCAAGTGGAAACAGAAGCAAAAGGGTAATAAACCCAAGCAAACCAGCTGTAGGCCAGTAGGTATGATGTAAAAACCATACATGACAGTGATGGCAGGTTTTCTTGAGGCCTCTCTCCTACCTATAAGCAGTAGTTGTTCCACACAGTTGGCAGATAAAACATAAAAGCTGAGTTCAAAAACTAATTTTTAAGAATGATCCTTGAATGATGAGTCCAGCAGAGAAATGAAGCAATAATTGTGAAGAAATAATTCTGTAACGCTTCAGTTCCCTTATTCAAAATCAAGGAATGGAAAAACTAAAAAAAAGATGAAGAGAGGGAAATCTTCTGATTGTTACTGCAGAATAATCTTTGCATGGATTAATTGAATTTCTGTGTTGAAGATGCAGCTAATAAAATGTTGCTTGGTGGCTCAATAGAGAATTTTTTTCTCTGTGTTTATTTGGTCTATGCACATATGCAAAAACTACAGTGGCAGAACAAAAGCAGTTCTTACACCTTTCTTTGTCTCATAAAGGCTCTTTGTAGAATCAGTGGAAAAGATACTAGTAGCCCTTGGAAGTTACTAGTAGTAGTATATGGAATAGCTTATTCTATGAATTTAATCTTGTGGTTCTGCTTTTTCCCTCATCATAGCCAGATAACTAGAATAATTGGAAACAAGTGAAGCATGTAACCCCCTTTTTTTCCAACATATTGGTCATTGTGCTGTTCAAACATAATTTAGTATCTTCTTCTAAGAACACAGGAATATATAAGTGAAAATGCACTTTATCATGGATATCCTATGGCATTTTTTTATTTGCTACCACTTAAACACCACATAGCTAAATTTCCATTTTGGTAGTTTTTGGTCATCCATTCAAAATCTTCAAAATCAGAAGTACTAATTGGATTTCTTATATGTTTCAGCAATATGGAAAGAATTATTAGCCTCCTGTTTGCAGTAATTTGCAATGAGAGTTATATGCCTGTAACTTTATCTACAATTATCAGGGTGCATGGTAGGGTTTTGGATAATAGAATCACTTTGATGCTGTCTCAAGCAGCAGGTTGGAAGATGTTGGCTAATATATGCTTAAAGGCCTCAATTAAAAAAAAAAAATTGGACCATCATATCTTCATAACTCCACTTTATGACGAAGATAATCAAATATAGAGATATATTACATGAAGAAATTCTGTTGCACCATTTAAATTGTCTTATTAGCAGGTAGTGTTTCTGTTGTGTGGAGAAAGAAGGTCTTATAAAATTGAAATTAACTGGTCCAAACCAATGAAGAAAGCCTGACATAAATCTGTACAAGGAAGCCTCTCAAATGAACTGATATGTTGTATCTGTGGGAGAATAATACTTGTAAAACTATGTATTTATAAACATATGAAAGCTAATAAAAAAAAAGAAATTTGGAGAGCAACTTTAGCAAGGAGGGGAACTGTTATCATCTCCTTTGGAAAGGATGAGAGCTTTTCAATCTTTCAATCTCTAAATGTAAAAAAAAACCCAGAAAAATTACAGTAAGATTAGCAGAAGAAGAAACTACAATGACAAAAAAGGTTATTCACTTCTATCACATTTACTAGAGTTGAGCTGGATCACTAACACTGGCATAGCACTCCAAAAAGAAAAAAAAAAGACATTCAATTTGCTGTTGTGAAGGAAATCAGGGAATTGTTTAATAAGTCTTCAATTGTGTAGAGACTATTATATAATAGTAAGGCCACAGGGGAAAGCTTACTAATTAGCTACCAGTTTTCCTGCAATACTTTAAGTGAAAGTTTCTTTTTTCTTTTTTTTTTTTCTTTGTCAGGAAAAGGCAAGAGCTGGTAATGTTTTATTTTGATGAAGGCAAGATGCTCAATATCCTCTGTCAGGAAGCTTGTTTTATTCTTTATTGTGGCAATGAGCTATATTAATGAGGAAATGCTCTGTCCTGATACATTTGTAGGTAGATGACTTTAGATAATAGCAGGCTATTTGAGTGAAAGGTTAACAGAACTGTACTTTCTGTGTAACAGGTAGTGAAATTCTCATTCACTCAGTAAACAGCTCAGAAAGTTGTCTGTCTACTGAGAAAAAGACTCATCTGGCCTCTTAGGAGTAAGAGAAATTTCAAGGAGTTACATGGATTAATTATCAGGAAAACACTCTTCTGGCTGATGAAAAGTTAAGAAGAAAAAGGAAGAAACCTGAAAAATATAAGGAATGTAATTTATATTCATTATGCTTAAGATTTTAAAATTTAGATGAGATATTTGAATGTTTCTGCTCAGCTCCATTGGCTGGTTTTCATAAAATACTAAATAAGCACAAGCACTAAATAAGTACAAAGTATATACTTTCTGCATTGTTTTATTTTTATTATTTATTTAAGGAAAGATAAAAGACATATTTTTTTCCACTGTTGCACTGCTGATGTCTGAAATGGGAAAATGAGGAGATTTTTTATATTAAAAGTATGTACATTTTGCTTGACACACTTATAGTAGAAGCAGTTGTTATTTCTCACTTAATGAAATTGTCCAAGAAGGACAGAACAAAGAACACGTCCCCTGTGCAATGGGGAAGGCAATATAAGAGAGGAAAAAATAATCCATTTAAACTGTGATACCCACAAAGTCCCCTCTCTTGTTGTGAAACCCACATCTCTTTCCTTCAGATATTAATGGCTTTCTCTGAGATTTAAAGGAGTATATTATGTTAATTTTTGTAGTGTAGACAGCTCAATGAGTCAGTATGGGTGAGATTCAGGACAAAGATTAAACAAGTTACATATACATTTAGGGGCTTGTCAGCATTTCAGATGCTTCAGAGTAGTAGAGACATCCCAGTGGAAAAACAAGTGTGATACACAACTGGAAAGCATGTGCAATTTATGAGGACAAACATCTCAGAATGTATTAGACACTGGTGTGTGGGCAAATGAGCTACAGCCCCAGGTACCTGAATTCCTTTTGCAACGAGTGGTTGCTGAAGGCTGGGTACAGTTGCCTGAGGTATTCCAGAGTTGTGTCTGACCTTCAGGGGCTGCTTTAGAATACCATAGACCTCTTAATGGGTAGGTTTTTGAACAAGAAGTTGCTCATTATGGGTTCTGGTAAAATGTATTTAACTAGCTTCATAACCATGCAATTAAGAGTTATACATTGTGCCTAGGGTCATCTAGAGCAGTGACTGAAGGTCACTCACTGTAAAAGAAGTTCATAATCAATATGGTTATGTGATGTGAACATTCTTTAGACATCATGCCTGCTTTTTAAGATATATATACAAATGTGTATGTATAAGCATGAGAGTTATCAACAATTACATGAAAGAGCCAGAAATTACCTCTTCAAGTAATTAATATATCCCTAGAAGAATAAAACCAAATACACAGTAGGTTTCCAAGACTCATAAAATTTAGTCTTTTCTAGAGGAAACTGTTCCTTAGACATTGACTTTAGAAATAAAAAATTACATCAATACTATAATCAGAAAATTAAAGCCTGAAGCATGATGAGAAAATTTAATTGATGTTTCTTATTTCTTTTTATTCTCTGTTAATAATGCCTTCTATTTTCTACTGACTGTGGTAAGTTATTAGTACTTTATTAATAGAGTTCATTGAAAAATTCTAACAAGTCTTTAAAACATTTTATGATTAAGTTAGTAAAGAATTACAGTTAGCTAAAATGCTATTGGTTAAGTCTCTGGTAATTTATTAATGTTTGAGGGAGATATAGATAGGATATTTTATAAACAGTTTACAACTAAGTCCCTATTTTCTGGAAGTGTTGACAAATGCAAGAGAGTAAAAAGGAACATGGAAAATTATTTTATTTATGTGACTGTTTAGATGATCTTAGACAATATATTAACTTTTATAGAAGGCTGAGTAGACTTCAACTTTTTTCCTTTTTGGGATCAGGCTGGGTGAATATTGGATGACAAAGATTTTCCCCATCCATTGTGTGTCCAAGTTTAAAAAGTAATCTAAAGTGCACTGAGCTGCATTTATTCTCTGGGAATATACCTGCCTGCATCTGATTAAAATATACTGAGTGTATTCATAAAAAAATATCAAGACTGCATCAGCTTAAACTGATATGGTGATGGTATTAATGGCCACTTGAGGACATTGATTAATCTTTCATTTTTACAGCACTTTCCCTTATCCCCAGTCCCAACACAGGCATCCCTGTCCCTTCTTAAGGACAATGAAAAAGAAGCTGGGTTACTTGTTTCAGCTCCATAGTTATCTCTATATTTTTCATAAACAGAAATATATACAATTAAATGAAAACCTACACACTGTCTAGATCCAGTAGTTTGTTTGGTACAAGAAACCCTACTATAGATAATTAACACAAAATTTTAAGGACAGAAAGAAACATACAAAAAATCATATGGAAAATGCTGTTATAAGTAAATGAACAAAGAATTAACTATACATAAATTGTAATAAATTAATTTACAACCGTTTGCTTCAAATGTTCTTTTAATATATTCAAAATAGTTTGGAAATATAGTCTTCTGAGGGAATGATAAGAATTAATGAATGGAATAACTCTCAAAGGGAGCTGGTGTTCAGGTCTGACATTCTCCTAGAAAGCTGAGATTAACTTCTGACAAAAAAGAAATGGACAGATGCATGGATAATGGTATAGGGCAACATTGACAGAATACTGCAGATAGACATATGTGAGACCATCTAAAACTTCAAATGAGACCCATGTTTATTTATGGTTTAGTTTATATGTACTGAAAACATTAGGAAGGTTCACATAGGTCTAGAAAAAGAAGGAAATTAAAATTGATCGCTGCCTGCAAAGTGAGTTAGAGGAGAATGTTATCATATCTGTGTTATTCAACATTGCTAACCCTGAGGAGGAGAAGGTGTATAGCAAGGAGGTGTCTGCTTCTCTGTGTGCATTTAGAGACAGTGATAAATGAACAGTGTATTCTGTGTTTCTATTCAGATGGAAGAATCATCTTAGATCATTGTTTATTCTGTGGACACACCTGGAGAATAGGTCAAAGCAGTCATCCACTAGTTCTCCTACTAGAAGAACTGAGTGTCATTTCAACTTCCATAAATAGCTTTGATCTGTGGCTCAAACCTCTTGTGAAATGAATAAAGGCTTTGTATTTTAAATGTCACTAAAAAATGTCAGCCCCCCAACCCAATCTTCTTTCTTTCCAGTCCAGCACACAGTATAAATTCAAACAAGATCTATTCAAAGATACTCAGCCTCAAAACGGGCTCTCATCTTTCCAGTTGTCCAGCTAATACACCGAGTCTGGACATCATCCTTAAATTTGCTGCTCAAGATAGCAGCACAGTCCCAGATGTGCATGGGGCATGGTAAAATCCCCTTTTAAGGAATTTCTGTGTAAATAAAGGTTTTTCATTTGGGGCTTTGATATTCCATTTTCATGCGATCAGTCTCTGAAACGAAAATGAAAAACACATTCAGGGCTTCTGTAAATTTTATTCATCTGCTTATTATCTCTACAGCCTGTCCAATCAATTAGGATTTACCAGATACAGACACTTCTGGGAAAAATTATATTCCTGCTCTAATGAGGAAAATCTTCTGAGAGGATTTATTTCTTTATCACTTGTGGGAGAAGAGGAATGGCGAGGGAAATGAGCTGCTGCAGATAGTATATAAGAAATAAGACACTATGCAGAGGTAGTACCTAGCTCTGGTTGGTGGTCCTGATTGGTAAGGTACATACTTCTGGATTGATACACTCCAGCTTATTTCTTTATAGCTCGGTAGGATTCACAGCCTCAAGCTGAGAGCTGTAGCAGAATGGTCTTAGCAGTCAGTGCAAGATGCTGACAAAAAATGTTGAATTTAGGCCTCCGTGAACTGGTAGTCCTCTCCAAGTGGGACCTGTGATAGTTCAGGCTCTGATTTTCCATCATTTTATTTTTTCCTCCTGTTAATTTGTCATAGATGGGTGTTTTCTCCCTTTGTTAGTTTTTCCTTCATAATCCACCCAAAATATTTACAGCAGCTTTTCATGAAAATATAAAAAAAAAAACCAGCAATGAAAATTAGGTTGGATATTCCCTACTGAATGAACTGTGAGCATTGACACTCCTCCAAACATTAATAGTGACTGCTTAAAAATATTTTGAAAAACCAAGTAAAATAATACTGTAGTCAGAAAGAGAAGTCCACCTTTCTGCTCCTTGGAGAGAAAATCTGTACAATGTTAGGTGAGTGCAACCAAATACTAATTAAACCAAAAAGGAAAAAAAAATACTGTAGTAAGCCTGAGTCAGCAGAGACTACATAAATGAGTCTAACAGGGAGTTCTCTAACATGATTTATCAGAAGAAACTTATGGAACTCCTAAAGTTTTTCATCCTGAAAGTCCAATATAAAATAAAAATCCTTCTCTGAAAACTTCTGCAAAAAAGCACAAGTACTTTTCAAACACTTCCCATGAGCCACTAAAGGAGGAAAGAAGCAACTCAGCAGGAGTTGTTACAAATAGTCATGATATTCTAACCCTTCTAAACCTGCGGGATTTATAAAAATACATCTTTCTCTCAGGTAGATATATTTCCCAACATCTAACTAGAAACCCACAGCTTGGTCCCAGGAAGAGTCATCCTGCAACCAATGACCCATCCCAGAGTGTCATTATGACTTGTCTTAAATGCCATTAAGAGTAAGGTCAGTTCTCACAATCCAAGACCAAACATACTGCCCTGCTTATGTGAAGTACTTCTTATTCTGTACAATATTCCTTCATAGAAAAGGAAATACATGGCTGAAAAAATTACCCTTGCTTTATAATGAAATCACAAATCATAAAATATTGTAAACCTAGTTGTCACAGTAAACTTTTTTTCAAAACAACCAAATCGTGTAGATCAATAGGTCTTAAGATAAACCTAAAAGAATTATTACAATTAGGAAACTGTGGACTAAAAGCAGTAATTCTTCCAGAATATGAGAATCTTGGACTCTGGAAAGATGCTGTTTGAATATCATACTGTGTTTTTCCAGTGACTTCCTGCACACTTCTTATGATTCACACATTATTTCACCCGTTTCACTGTTTCTTACCATTAATTTCTTGCTAATTTTATGCACTATAGATATTTAAAGCCTTTTTACATATAAATGATTTTTTAAAATTTTGATGCAAGCTGAAATCACTTACCTCTCATTTTTTACTTTTATCTACATATTTGTTTCATATTTGCGGTTCAAAGCTTATGGAATACCTCATCAAGTTTGTATAAGCATTTCAAGTTTTGTTTCTGCCTTAAATATACTAATTTACATTACTTTCATTCTTACTGACTGATCAGAGTTTTCTGTCATGTCTTACCAGTGTTTTAGAGAATTTGGTTCTGCTGCCTTATTTATATTAGCTCCTTTATAAATGTTTTTATGTATAGCTTAGTTTTCTCTTTTCCTGTCCTTTTTTATTTGTATGATTGAAGAACTTTCACTGCTTGTTTTAATTTTATTTCCAAGTTTCAACTTAACTAGGCTTTTTTCCATTCTTGTTTTATTTTGCTCTTTTTGACCCCTGAGACAGAGCTCTCCTTGCTGATCAATACATCTTTTTATTCCTTTTAAGTTCTTTATTCACTCTTCATATCCTATGTGAGGTGTTTCTTCCTCCAGAGAAGTCTGTACCTCTTTCCTGCTAAGACATTTTTTTACTCTTGCTTGCAATACAAACTTCAGATAGTGTTTGCACCTTTGACTTAAGTCCATACTGCCACTAGGTCCAAATCCTTGAATTATCCAGTTCAGTAAACCCTAATAACTAATTTCTTAGTTTCTTGAAGTTTGCTTTTCTAAAACCCCAGAATTCAGCCATATATTCATTTTTGTTTGTGTTGCAATTTAAAGTGAACTGAATCAGCACATTATTACTCATTATAAGCTAATTTTTTACAACCAGCCCCTGTACTTCTTCCTTCTGCTTGCTTAAAGTAACTCTAAAGTAGCACCAGCACCTTTGTTACTTCATAAATGATATTTTACGTGAATTTGTCAAATGAATGTATTCAAAAATGTTTAAGACCTCCTGATACCTAGGAGGGTATTTTTTTCATATGGATTTCAGAAAATTTAAGTCCTATGCATCTATGTGCTTCCTTTCCTTTCCTTTCCTTTCCTTTCCTTTCCTTTCCTTTCCTTTCCTTTCCTTTCCTTTCCTTTCCTTTCCTTTCCTTTCCTTTCCTTTCCTTTCCCCCTTCCCCTTTCCTCTATTTCCCTTTCCCTTCCCTCTATTTCCCTTTCCCCTTTCCCTAACTTTCCAGAACTTCCCTTCCCTCTTTCCCTCTTTTTCTTTCTTTTTCTCTTTCTTTCTCTCTTTTTCTCTCTTTCCTTCTTCCTTGTCTTCTTACGGAGATCACTACTGCAATCCAATCCTGGATGTTGAGGACTAGAGGAAGGTCCCGTTAGTATGATTCCTAAACATACCTCTCCAGAGTGACTTCTGCATTGAGGAATTCTGTTTCATAACTGTTGAGGGAAAAAAAAAAAAGATTAGTCAATAAATGTGTTAGGGTTTTTTTTGGTTTCTAACATTTTTCTCGTTTTCTTTCTGTCCTGAAATTGAAATCTTTATTATTTTAATTTATTGTCCAACCTACTTGAATTATTAGTTAGGCATTTTAGTTGTTTGGGTTTGGTTTTAACATAGTCCTCAATCAGAATTTTAGTTTTGTTTTTGCTCTTAAATCCTTATGTTTTTATTTTCCTCCATTCATATGTATCTCTTTGTCGTGTTTCCATGTATATCAGAATTTGTAGGACTTTACTGACTACTTCCTAGGTTAAAATTCCATGTCTGTTCAAGTTAGCATGAATCCTAAAATATTGCTAGGCTATGTAAGCAAAATCTATTATTTGAGAAGAGTAACCTCTCCATGTCTGAGTTTTAAAATCCCTGAAATGCTCCTGTTAGTACCAGTCCCTGTGGTACATGTCAGTCCTCACAGATTTTACTGCGTTTCCCCCATTTCTTGAAGAAATAGTGTAATTTCCTGAAATTCCATTTCCCATCAAGTCTTCTTTTTATATCCCATGCATAATCAGTCTCAGTTCACATCAGTGAGAACTTGATGGTACCATTTATTCTTACAGTATGAAGGATAATATATATCTTCTTCCTTGCTACAAAAAGCAGCAATCTGGGTCTTGCATTCTTTTTCAAAGGCAGGTCCAGATTGTGTGATTCTTTGCAAATTAGGGAGTCCAAAAGAATACAAAGGGAAGAATGAATGTTACTGTTAACATTTTAGTGATTTAATATTTCAGAGAAGTAATTTCAGAAACACCATTTTGATATTATATTTAAATTGACTGATGAGGCCATGTCTGTCATTTTTGGTTTCAGGTTACAAATATATTTCATAAAAGCATAATACCATCTAAAATTACTAAACCAAAAATAGTCTCAGATTTTGAAGTACTGCAGCCCATGTAGACATGTCTATATTATCCTGAAGAAATTAACAAAATGATAAAATGTTATGTTGTATAAATTTTTTACAAAGCCATATCTGTGCTTCTCGCTCAGAACTGAGAGAGCTCTATAAATCTAATGGAACACAGAGTTCGGAATTAAACATTGTCATTAGTTCGCCGTTTTACATAAAGTTGAGTAATGCACAAAACCTTCACAGTACTCCTAAAATCAATAATTTAGAGCTAAGTTGGAATTTAAAATGTTCATGTTCCCTTGATATAAACACTCCTGTGGAATCAAATTTAGTTAAAATGTATAAGTCATCAAGATATGCAAATGTAATCTGTGTATGTAAATGCAAAAGCAATGATCAGGATGATACAGATCTGCAGCATGGCTGCTTTTGCTTGAAACCTGTTTTAAAGTCCTATTAACTGTAACTACAGGAAACTTAACTTTATCAAGTTTATTAAAAAGTCCACGATATTATCCAAACATGCTCTCCACATTTGAATGTTTAGCTAGTTCCTGCTAGCTAATATTCTAATCATTAATGGGAATGCACACAGCAAGTGGAAAGAAAAACAAACTTTCTGCCTGCAAAAGTTGTTTGTTTATTTAAAACAATTTTCTCAGAGGAGAGTCATGTCTCAGGAAAGTAATTCCACAGTTTTCATACCTTTTTGATCAGATGTGATAGATACTTATTTGCTGATATTATGCCCAGATTTTGATTCTCTGAAAGAGTTACTGAGAATTCTGAGAATCTTATAAAACATTTTAATCAATTAGACAAAAAAATTCAGTGCACAGGATATTTTATGAGGTAAATTCTAAAAAGGTCCTGGATTATGTTAGATCCAACATAAATCAAACATTTAGCAATCTATACAGGTATTAAATAAGCCTTTAAAATCAGTACCTTTTTTTCCATTGATTAAAAAAAAGACAAAACCAAAACAAAAATGCCAAACCAAACAAGGTTTTGCCTCATTTTATGGTTGGATTCACAACTGCCTATGCTCTACTGCCATACCCATTTAGAGTTCTTTTTTCTCATGGAAGCTTTAGTAGTCTTTTTAAAATATAGATTGCCTCCAATACTTTGTCCAGAAAAATCACATAAGTTAGCATATCCACATTTACCATGTGTAGACCTAGAGAAAGGAGACTTTGAATCTGCCTTCCCTCTCAAACTGATATTTAAATGTTTATACAGAAGAAAAAAATCCAATAAGAGAAAGTGAGGCATAACTGAGTTAGAAGTAGAACCCCACCTGAATGCATCTAATGAGCAACCTCGAAAAACTTACAGCATGGTCTATATTCAAACACAGAAATACATAACACATTATTCTGCTTTGCAGCAGTAACAATGAGATCTTAAAGGCTGAATCCACCAAAGATTTTAGATGCTGTACTGTCTACTGATTTTTAGAACAGTCTGCTTAACCCATATCCACTTCATGAATCTTGATCAGGTAGATAAAATCAAATGAAGCTGCTGAGACCTGCTATAGGGAAAAAATTTCTGAATGTATTCAGAAGCAGAACTAAGATATTTGGGAAATATTTATGTTTAGAGTTTCTAAGGATTTATACTTTGAATTTTGGGGTTTTTTTTTGTTTTTTTTTTTTTTTTTTTTTTTTTTTATTTCCGTAACAGAATGACTATATTTCTTTGTGGATTTGAACCTGATAAACTTTTCCAAGGTCAGACAGAACATTTGTGGTACAGCTGTCAAAAAGCTAGGAATCTCTTGGGTCCAAGATCAATGCATTACCCACAATATTGCCTTCTCTCACAAGAAATCAGACTCAGATATTGTGCCTTGCAAGGTGATTTAATTGCTACTATTGCTTACATAAACATTAGAGTGTGGGGAGCATTCTTATAAATTGTGTGCAACATCTGCAATTAATTTTGATTTGTTCATTTACAGGTCACCACATTGTGCAAATTTTGCTGATACTAAATTACTTCCCTATCTTTCTGCTAAAAGAAAAAAGACCAGTCAAAACCCAGACTTCACTATATATGCTTGAAGGATCATAGAAACTTTACAAAGTCATTAGTGTCTACCTGACTCTACCTTCTAAATATTCGTGTATATCAACAAACACCTTTCTTTCTGATTATGTCTTGGAATATTACCTATTTCACTGGGTTGAGTGAAATAAATCTATATACTTCTGATTTTATATCATTAAGACTGGGGTTAATCATATAAGTGAAAATTAAATAATGAACTGTAGAAAAACCTAACAATAAAGTTTTCAATTTTAAATTTGCTGCAGCTTTATTAAAAATATAGGCTCTTTTACTGATAAAGATCTGGAAAACTGAAGCATTTCAGTTGGATTCAGTATTTCCTTTTCATTCCACTTCTTTTCTTTAAATCCCTCCTACTCCCAATATGTTCAGAAATTGTTTTACCAGGGCCTGCTTGATGTCAACTTTATTCATTTTACAACAGCCTTGCAATATGAATGTCCATGTTGTTCTGACTATTTTTATTGAAAAAATCCCCATACTTCTTAAAAAACTCATGGCTAGTAAACAGCAAATCAGGACTTTATCACGCATAGAAAATAATTGATAGTGAAGCATTCTGATTAGGGAGGTTTTTTTTAAGATAGAGCTTTCAGGAAATACATTGTTTTTTCTTTATGTGATCTGCCAATGATGTAAGCTATGTAAATGCACATGAATGGAATAATGAATCTGTCACTTTAACATGATAAAATAGGGGGTTTTGATCTTCAAATTATCAAACTTGATATGCCTATCATACCTTTACTGATTTAATAAATTAGAAATTCAGGAACTGGGTGTTTCTATTAGTTTGAAACCAGTCTTTTACGTTTTTATATGTTTGGCCTCACGTCCAGATCTTAAAGAGTGTGAAGCTTATTCAGAGGCTTCCTTTCCCTACCAGAATTCTTTTGCCCAGAACTAAGATTTTCACTTGGAAATGGAAGAAAGTTTTTCATTTGTTAGTTAGTTCTATGCATAGATCTTTATGGACTGGGGAAATCTCTTCATTGTCTCCAAAAAAACTCTAAATGAATCCTACTACAGAGATTTTTGAAGTCACAGTCCTAACTGTGTTTATTAATAGAAATAGTGTGTCTTAATGAATTTTGTGCATGCTATGACACCCCATTATCTGGAAATTTGTCACTGAGAGTCTAACCCAAAGAGGTTTTAGATAACTGCTAAACCATATCAAAATGCAGGACAGAAGTTTTGACACGCACAATCTGCTATTTTTTCGTATATACTCAGTTTTGTGTCCTGACAGGTCATTTCTTTGTGGATTAGTTAGCAACCTTTTGAGAAGAACATTTTGACACAAATTAAGTATATGCTTTTACTTGAAACAAATAGAACTATTTTCTCATTCAATGGGAGATTCTGCACTAAGCCCAAATAGATAGGCAGTTTCTAGACATTTCTTGTTTTATGACATTAGATGCAGCTGACATCTTTTTACTGATCACTTAATGCAAATGGCATTCTACCACAACTACTAAACCTAGATAAAGGCTTCTAACTCTAGGATGCTTCGGAGATAAAATGAGGCTTTTAAAGCTGTAAGTAATTAGCTGAAATGTTTATAAAAGAAAGAAAAGTAAGTGTGTTGAACTTTTTTTAACTGGAGTATTTACATTTTCTAACTGACAAAGCCCTTTAATACTTTTTTTTTGGTGTGTGGGTGTACCAGCTGTTCTATATGTAAAGTAATACTAAGAGTTTTCTGTGGCTGTTAACCATTACAAAAATTCTTTCTCAAAAGGAACTATGCCTTATGGTATAAAGTCTGTCTGTCAGAAAGTTTGGCTTTTTAATACATAGTGCAGTTTTTCTCACTATCTAACTTCAAGTACCTCATTTGCATGCCTAAATTAGAAAACAATCTCCTCCGGCAAGTTCAGGTTTCTTAAGCTTACCCCTGACCACTTAAGCCAGACACTAGATAGGAATGATGCATTAACTGCAAATGGCTGTGAGAGGAACTAAGTGGGTAGATGGGAGTATCTCAGATTTATGTAAATCTTAATATACTACACACACGTATATATGTATATATGTATATATGTATATATGTATATATGTATATATGTATATATGTATATATGTATATATGTATATATGTATATATGCATATATGTATATATGCATATATGCATATATGCATATATGCATATATGTATATATGTATGCCATAATTGAAAGGTTTTTTGTTAATGCTTGTAAGTAATCAAAGCATCATAATAAAAAAAACCTGCAATTGTGCAATGCGACGTGACAAAAAAAAGAGTGGGCTTGAAAAAAATCTTATGTAGGCTTTACCGACTTAAAGAACACAGAGAAAAAAAATCTAGTAAGATCAGGAATTTGTGTAAGAGACCTTAAAGACTGAGTATGTATTGCCTGTATGTACTACCAGGGTTTTCAATCCTCTTTAAAGTGTGTGATCTCTATTTTCATTGTCCATTTTCAATATTAAAAATAAAATATTACTGACAAGAAACAAACAAATACTAATTGAACAAATTAGTTACAGTATTTTCCTATTCCTTTGTGGAGGAAAACTTTTCAATTAACTGTTTCCAGGTGTGTGTTTTAGCATTATTGTTTTGAGAATTTAACTGATAATAGCAACAAAAGTGTGTAGAACGAGTGGCTGTATAATTTGTTATAGCAGTCAAGCACTCCTAGGTGCTCAGTAGCACATCTCAATTGCAGTATTATGCCAAATGCTGCGTTCTTTTGACCTCCAGAATAATGTGTCTAGGTGTGCTATAAATATTTAATAGCCCCTTTAGTTTCCTATGTAATTATTTGACTCTTGAATGGATACACAGTAAATGGCTGATGAAAATATTGGGGAACAATAAAGACATAGTACAAATGATTTTAATTATAAAACAAATTTAGTTTATTCCAAGTGGATAAATTATAATGTCAGAGCTATTAGCAAGGAGTCTCAGACATTCACAATCCTGTATTATCTGCAAGAGTCCTGGATTCATCCAGAATACTTAGAAGGCTGATGTAAAGGGATGATTAAAAGTAATGTGCTTTTATTTAAGCTAAAAACCTCACTGACACAGCTACCAGTGAGATCTTTCTTTCCCCAGATTGCCCAAAGATGAGGCATAGCTAGATACACGGGTTTGGCTTCTTCTATATAAGGGTTTGGTTTATTCTCTGCTAAAGAGAAAAAGGAAAGAATGGTGTCTTGCAATTCCCTGAGCTCCTACCTGAAGGCTGGTTTCCACACTGATGAGCATTGTGGTTATATGGCTTATTCTTCCACTTGGCTCTTGACCTCCTCTCTCCAGTGAAGTTAAAATCAGGGATCTTGTTCCTCTGAAAAAAAAAAAAAAAAAGAGGACTGTGGCAACCAGAGATTGACCTGGAAACTGCTATCCTAGGAGGATGAAGGTTTTATTTAAGTATAATTTTCTGCATGTAGTCAGTGATAAAGTATGAACAACCTATGCGGGGTTTTTATGCTGAAACCACACTTTTCATGTAATCACTCCTAATTCATCTGCATGCTACTAACACAAGGATCTTTTCCTTGCTGTCTGCTAAATACAAAATTCTAATATTTGTCCAATTATTTGGGCTTTCCTTTTGGGTTAGATTTTATCTACTATAATGGTTAATACATATATTATGTGGAGAATAAAGCTGTTTGGTAAGAGTTATATAGATATATTTTCAAATCTGTTTCCCTTTCAACTCCACACATTCATCATCAATTTAACCATAAAAAAGATAAAGATAAAAAGTGGATTTTTTCCCATTTAATCAAACATAAATAACACTTGCAGTCAGCTGAATATATAATGAATTATTTTGAAAATACTTTATTTGAATATCAGTTAAGAATGCCAGGCTAAAAGAGAAAAGGCTAAAATATACCAGAGAACCTTATTAATGGAAAAACAGAATGTTAGAATAACAGAATATCCCTTTGGAAAGGACTTTAAAGTTAGTTCCAATCCCCCTGCCTTGGGCAGGGACATCTTCCTCTAGACCAGGTTTCTCTAAGGTCCATCTAAACGGGACTTAAACACCTCCAGGGACAGGGCATCCAATGTTTCTCTGAGAAACCTGTTCTGGTGCCTCACCACCCTCCGAGTAAAGAATTTCTCCCTCATATTTAATCTAAACCTACCCTCTTTCAGCTTACAGCCATTCTCACTTGCACTATCACTGCATGGCTTAGTAAAAAATCCGTCTCCAGTTCTCTTGTTGGCCCCTTTAGGTATGGGAAGGTGGGTATAAGGTCTCACTGGAGTCTTCTGCAGGGTGAATAACTTCAATTCTGTCACCCTATCTTCATGAGAGAGGTGCTCTAGCCCTCTGAACATCTTTATGGCCTCCTCTGGGTTCACTCTGACAAGTCCATGTTCTTCTTATATTGGGGGCCCTAGAGTTGGATGCAGTATTCCAGATGGAGTTTCACAAGAGAGGAATAGATTAATGGAATGCCCTCCTTCACCCTGCTGGTCACGCTGCTCTTGGTGCCGGCCTGGACACATTTGTCTTTCTGTCTGTAAATGCACATTGCCAGCTCATGCTGAGCTTTTCATCAACCAACACCCCCAAGCCCTGTAGAGATTCCCTCAGTGCATTTTCCCTCCAGCCTCTACTTGTGGTTGGGATTGTACTGACCCAGGTTCAGGATCATTGTATCCTAGAACCCTGGAACACTGTGAGTTAAAAGGAACCCACAAGGATCATCAAAGTCAAACTCCTGACCCTGCATGGAACAGCCCCAAGAATCACACCTTGTGCCTGAGAGCATTATCCAAGCCCTTCCTGAACTCTGTCAGGCTTAGTAACATGACCCCTTTCCTGGGGAACCTGTTCCAGTGCCCAACCACTAATATCTAATCTAAATCTCCCTAACATGTTCTAAACAACTTCATACTGCTCCTTCAGGTCCTGACATTTTAGTCACCAGAAAAAAGAGATGATCTTAAACTTGGCCTTATTGAACTTCATGAGGTTCACATAAGCTCCCCTCTCAACCTTGTGAAGATCCCTCTGCTGTACTATGTAGCTTCTTGCATTAGTTATTTGCAAAAAAATACCCAAAACCAAAAATCCAAAAAATCCCACCAATGCACAACAAAGACAAAAACCCCCCACCCCAAAACCTAAAACCATATAGAGCACAGGAAAATATTGTAGGAGAATAGAATATAAGTAAATAAAGGTAGTATAGAAAGTAATCTTACCCCCCTAAAGAGCTGCAACTGAGCCAATTATTAATGATTAGGAGCAGGCCTGATTTTAACAGGCTGCACCTGTAGCCAATCAGAAGAGTGTTATAGAAGAGTGGATTGGTTGCCTACTGTGAGGATGTGGAGGGGTCAGTGTCTAGAGGGGGTGGCTATGAGAAACATCAAGGAGGAATGAAAACTCTAGCAATATGGAATTCTTGTAATGTAATGATGGTAGAATCCTTGCACTATAATATGCAGCAAAATATGCTATTAAACTTTGCAAGAATTAGTTTATTTCTCTGGACTACTAGCTGTATTATTGGGATCCATACATTAAAATACTGACAATGAATTTAGATTGCTGAAGGTTGAAAGTGATTTAACCTCTTCTAGTATTTAGATTTTCTGAAACAATTTCTAGGCTTATATTGATGATATTATATGGCTCATGTTTATACTCTACTGATTTAAATTTATTAATTTATGCCTGATCATAAGGAAAAAAACTGAGTTGATCTAATATCTTTTCCCTAGTATTTTTTAGTTGTTTTTTTATCCCTACACTCTAGTTCTAGATATAAAGTATGAAAGCTGGTGTACTCTGTTACAATTACTTAAGTGAATACTAGAATATAAGTAATTATTAAGATATTATGAGTATTGGATATTAGGAAAAAGCTTTTCATGCAAAGAGTGATAAAGTTCTGGAATGGCCTGCCTGGGGAGGTGATGGAGTCACCATCTCTGGATGTGTTTAAAAAAAAGACTGGATGTGGCACTCTGTGCCATGGTTTAGTTGAGGTGTTAGGGCATGGGTAGGACTCGATGATCTTTAAGGTCTCTTCCAACCTAGTCATTCTGTGAGCCTGTGAATCACAGGAATCTGGGTAGTCTCTCTGAGTTGGTTTTTGTCTAGCTTTTCCTTTTACAATAAAAGCAAAAAGATAGCCAGAAATCCTTTCAGAGTTGAAACACTATGACTCAGCTGTCGTTACTCCTTCTGCAGTGCATCATTTCCGAAAAATCTCAGGGAAGAGGAGGCCATGCCCCCTGCCAGGGATTGGTATGAACAGAAGAGGTGGAATAGGTAATGTTAAAGTCAGTACAAACAGAATCTGATAACCTGAAAAGCCAGTTGCTATGCTGACAGCTACATTGCTCCTGATAAATAAAGGGGTCTTTAAAACCAACAACACCTCAAAGTCAAGTGGCACGAACTGGTTCATATTTACAGTGCCAAAGGGCTACCCCCTGCCTCTCATGAGAGCAGATTAATAATTGAGCAGAGTGCTCAAAGTGGGAAAGCATCCAGTGTCTGAGCTCACCTCCTGCCTTTCTACCAACGCAGAGTAGATAGTGTGTCTGAAGCCAGAGCCAAAACTGTAAGGAAAGACCAAAGTTCCATATCCTGCCTGGATATCTGTGCCAAGGATTTGGGAAAAAAAAAAAAAACAAACCCCAGAACTAATTGAAACAAGATGCAATCCAGACCACTCAGGAATTATTTGTTCTCCAGAAAGGGATACATTTTATCTGTGTTGGTCACACAGAAGCTTTATAAAGGTAATCAGTGTATAAATCTTGCTGCAGCACAACTCACTGACTGGAATATAGGATCTTCCTTGCTCAATGCACATATTCTGATGCCATACATTCAGGCATCAGAATAGGTGAAAATATATCTAAAATGCACAGAAACTCATTTACATTGGAAGATTTCTACTTAGAAAGGATGAGGGAAATTTACAGGAATGGAAGCTGGATACCACAGTTGCAATAGAAAAGTTAAATATTTCTGAAGACCTAGTATTGGCTTTTTAAAATGGGTGAATAAGTACCTGCACCATTTATCTCCAAAAGCTTCCCAATTTTCTGGATCTGATATATAATATGTCTAATTTCATTATTGGGAAGTCCATCAAAATTTTTGGTATTGCAATTTCCTATTGGAAGTTTGAGCTGTAAATTTCTAATTGAGGAGACTTATACTCTGAACAACCCTCTCCATCAGATTTAATCTGTTGAATAATGAAGTTATTTACCTCTCTAATGCACTTGGTGGTGAGGCTGTGCCAGCTATCTCCTTGTTTGTAGTGTCAGTTTGACTTAGTAGTTAATCTTCATCTCTCTGAACAAGAGGGTTTTGTTTCATATTGTATTAGCTGATAGCCATGATGATATTGCAGACGACTGGTAATGAGGTTCAGTGGTTGGACGTCATGAAGGTGCTATCTTTAGAGTGAGATCTTACACCACACTTTCATTTGCAAGTCTCTGATTATTTTTTTCAGACATATGTTAAAAATCCTGTAGCACTTTGGGATTTGGTCAGCTTTCCTTATCTAAATTAATACCATCACAGACTTAATTAACACCAATATAAATATTCACAGCTGTTTGTATGATAGATCTGAATGTAAAATGTTGTGTTTCCATAAGCTGTTACATTTCCACAAAAATTTATTGCTTTCTTAGGGGAATGCAACTAACATAAAAACAATCAAATGTAAAATGAAATTAAACAACAGATTTTTTTTCTTTAATTGCATTATTGTTGATATAACAGTGCTATCATCTGTGTTGGTGAGAAGCTTTTGCCAAATAGAGGAAAAAATTGATGCAATATTTTTTCTTACTGAACACCCATGAAGAGATATTGTTGCTGCCATTATTTAAAATATGGCTTGCAGGTTACAACTAGGGAAAAAAATGCAACTTTCTTCAAGTAACAAAATGCTTACTAGTTGTTTGGAAGATAACCTTTTTACAGAAAAGTCTTCTACTTATTTCCTGTACTTACTTGAAGTTTTCTTCCTTAAAAAAATAAAAAAAAAATCGAAATTTACCTATTTGAGGGAGAATAACTAAAAATAAACAAAACAACAAGGGCCAAGCAGGTATGATCACTTTCTGGATTATCTCTAGGACTTAAAAAAAAATACAATGTTAGATTAGATTTTGCCAATATCTCAAGCTTAAAACTTGTAAAATTTATGGTAATAGCAATATCAACTTCAAGTCTTTTTTCAATAAGAAAATGGGGAAAAGTAATATTTTGGGACAACTTGAGTACATGGACTTTAGTCTTTAAGGAAGGAATATGTACAGCTCTTGTAATATGGAAAGAAACTCTTCTAATTTAAAAGTTAAAGGTGCTTTTCATGTGCATTTGCTGGGAATCTTACCAAAGGGAAAGCAGAGTTAGAAGAATTTAACTAAACAAATCATAATAAAAAAGCAATATTGAGATGGAAAACCCAAACCATCAGAAGGTAAACCTACATGCCAAATCAAAATTTTATCTTTTTTGAGCAAGCTAATAAAACTGTTATAATCATTCTTTTAAACTATTTTTGTCTCAGACACTTCATACAGTGAATGGATAGTAGTTTTCAAATGGACAAACATCCAATATTTTTTTCTCTTCACTATTAAATGTTGTAGTCATGTATTTACAACAAAATATTCAAATTTTCTTTCAAAGATAGATTTGTTATATTTAGGTATCATTATCATGGGCTTTCCTATAATACTTATGCCTCTGGAATTTGAATGGTTCAAGAATTAATTTATCTCCATACCCTCCATAGTGAGGGAGTGGTTGTCTTAATTGAGTAACTTAGATGGCGACTGAAAAGATGCACTGATATTTGATGTCAAACTCGATTCATGTGAGTCTTGATTTAAAGGAAATCAGCTTCCTAAAGGATTTTGTGTTCATAGCACAGATCCAATGCCTTTAATTGCATTTGGGAATCCTTACTATTATGTAAATGAGACACTAGGGTGTCAAAGTATACACTGATTAAAAAAAAACAAACCAAAAAACCCCAAAAAGATAAAACAAAAATCCAGCTCCAAAAGTCACAGCAAGCTGAAACAAAATATGAAAAGTATGCAGGTTTTACCACACAAATCAAATACCTTAACCACAGAACCCTTTTTTCTCCTCTTGAAAAATTTTTGCTTATAGAGCTTAACATACCTTCAGATAATTTGGTAGAAGATTTAGAGATTCTTTCCTCACTTCATTACACTGGCTGTAATGCAAGCATATTCTTTCTCCACAGCAAATGGAGTAAGATTCCTGCCGGAAGCATGATTAGACTCTGCATGGGGATGTGGACCTAAAATCATGCTTTATATGAACAACCTTCTAATATTTTCTTAATTTGTATTTGCTATTTTTCTACCTGATTTTTGACCATTAATAATCTCTGAACATGAATTTTTGATGTGTAACACCCTTTTTTATTAAGAGGTTAATTAAAATCATTACTATAAATTGTGTACTTTGCTACCACCACCAAAAATGTCTCACACTCTGCTACTTGAGCTGATTGACTACCAAGAATGTGCTCTCTAAACCAACATTTGCAAGGGAGGTTACAGCAGCAGGTTTCACAGGTATTTGCTGTCATTTGCATTCCCTTCAAGCATTGGAGGGAATCATATTTTAGCAAGACAAGTTCTGTTTTCCTATTTTCTTCAGATACGCGTATCTAAACTGTTATGCCTGTTATACCTGTTTCTCAGAACTCTAGTTTTATTTTCTAAATTTTCATTCCAACTGCATCCTTCTAATATGGAGAGCTCTATCATCCTATCCCTATATAAATTTGCTTTGATGTCTCTTGCCTTAACTACTACAACAATTTTTAGTAGTTCCCATTTATTCTAATACTGCCCTAGAAGCTCCTATTTTGTTTTCTTCATTCAAATGGTTCTTTTTCTTGATGCTTTTTTCTTCATACAATCTGTCTCTCCTACCTTCCTTCGCATTTTTTTAGTGACTTCCACTCCTATCTTTATTCCTTGGATTTCTATCCAGTCATCAAAATGACTGCCTAATTATGACTTCCTTCCTTCCTTCCTTCCTTCTGCAGGTTCTTGTTTAAGCCTTTTAGTAACAGCCCCTAATAATAATTGCTGTGTGGTCCCTTGCCTTTCCACTTACCTTTTTCCTCTACCCCTTTCTCTTTTGCTTTGCATTTATTTGTCAGACTGTTTCTTATCCTTTCTTTTCAGTTACTTCAACTTTCTTACCCAGGAACTTGGTAAGGGAGACCAGGAACTGGTCTCTTTCTCTCCCTGCTTCAGACAATGTCCTTCCCATCTTTTACTCTTTGTCTTGAGGTGTGCATGTGTTATTCTAATGATCTCCCCCCGAATCAGTCAGAAAGCTTCCTTTTCTGTGCTGATTGGTCTTTCCCCAAGAGAAGATGCTGTCCTGAGTGACACAGGAATGACAGAGTTCAAGTACTTATGTTCCTTTCCAAGAACACACAGATAGCTTTGTTCCTAATTTATAAAGGGTACAGCTTTTGAAGCAATTAATAAAAGGTTGGGAATGCCATTAATTTCACTTGTTATTAGTTGTAATGCAGATTTTGGAATAAAAGGATAAGCCCCAAGAAAAGCTTGAAAGTTCTCTTGCAGTTTTAACCACTGTTTTAATTAATAATGAGCTAAGGCTATCTCACTGATCACAAAAGAGAAATGCACATATCAAAACCAACCTGGCAATGAGGTTTCATAGTGATTCTCTGATGACACAGGAGATATGTATTAGATTCATGTAACAGCTAAAATATATTTGGTCAAGAGAGGGACCCATCTACACTACATTGTAATATTTTACTCAGTATGAACAATCATGCTATCACAATTACTGCATTATGAAATGGGCTACCAAAAATTGTGCTATCTGCAATGTTGAGAGAAAAGGAAAAGGAGTATTATTAGGTTTTGTTCTACAGATTCTCTTTTCTTTCCCAAATCTTGCCCTGCATATATTTGATTATAAAAATTAGTTGATATGCTTAACATCAGCTTGAAGGAATTCTGAGGAAATAGATACACAGGCAGTGCCTTCATTCATTTATTTTTCCTCAGTTTTGCATCTTCTTGATTTATTTCTCATAGAGAAACCCATATTAAGAATTCAATAATCAGACTTTTTTTCCCCGTAGGCAACATACACAGCATCATAATCATACTTATGAGCATCATCTCACTTCATTTTAGCCACCTAAATGTTAGGGGCCAGTTTTTCCAGGTGTCTAATGTATATGGTAATAACTTTGTTGCTGAGGAGGAAAAATATTTCCCTCCAGAAAAATTTTCATTCCAACTATGTCAGATGTCAACTGTCTCCTACCTTAGGAGAGAATTATGTCTCTTTCTACTGGCATAATTGGCATGAAAATTCATCTCTGGGATACAATTTATAGTGGTAATGAGATTCCTCCACTGGAAAGAACTGAGACAATCATATTACCTATACAAATGACCACACCTACTTTCTAACCTTGTAAATGACTGGTAACAAGAAGGTAGCAATTTACCTTATGCCCTTTCTCCTCTAGTCAGAGACACAAGCATCATTTATAACATTTAGTTTAGTGTAGATGCCTATCTGCTGCAGTTAAAAAAAGGGATATAATATAGTTATTATAAATCAAATACTTCAGTTCATACTAATGTGTCTAAACTTTATAAACCTGGGTATGAAGTCCTGGCTCTTATTATATCAGGTATTTTGAGTTTCACTGATGTTTTCAGGGAACTTAGACTTCACAGATAAGGTCTTTCTTTATATCCTACACAAACTATGTTCTCTCTAACCAAAGTTCTGCAGAAAGAATGTGTGAATTATTTAACATTCCTGTCTTTTCTAAATAAGTTAATAAATTATTTTTCCCCTCTTATATTTGAAACAGTTATTTCCAGTAACCAATACCTGAGGTGCAGTTTTAAAAGTGGTTCAGCAACACATTTAGTATCAGTTGTGATGTTGACATGTCTAGAATCCCTTAGAGCTAACAGAAGCTGTTAATTATATCACTTTCAGTAGCTAAACTGTGGTAGCTGTTACTTGTTGAGTAAACAAACTTCAATCAACTGTAAGACTTTCCAAGTTTATTATTGATTCTAAAAAAAAAAAAAGAAAGAGATTTGACTGTTTTGAAAGGCGCATTGACTTTATAAATCTTTTAAGATAAGGCACATAAATCCTTAAACTGTAAGACATCAATGTAATTATCTTCTGTTTTTAAGATCTATACATTTAAATACATGTAAAGTAAAAAAAAAAAAGTACATGTTCAGGGCAAAAGCATATCTATTGAAATCTGCCACAAACTGCTACCTGAATGAAGGTTCTCATTTTTGCTAATGTTGCAGGTTATATTGCAGTTAGTGTTGTACCAATGTTGATAAACCAATACTTTCAATCTGTAATTGTAATCCATAATTTTAAAAGACATGTATGGGTTTTGAAGTGGGCTTAAATGAAATCTTGAGGTCATTTGAGAAAGGTATGATTTATCTTTCATTTTAAAGACTGAATCTTTTTGAAAATTCAGAAACTAAGTCTGGAAATTACTTTAAATCTAACAGTAAAAATGAAAAAAAACAAAAGCAAGGAGTATATAAGTAGTTAAGTGCATAATTTTTTTGAACTGAAATAATTTTGAATATGACATATGCTTAGACAGTCTACTTTATTTCAAAAATATTTCTCTACTAACAATCTGTCACTGATTCCACCCAATGTGCTTATGTTTCATAGTAAAGCCTTTTATTGCCTGGGGCCTATTAGTAAGGCAAACACTCTAGGTTTTTGAACAGGTGGTCTACTGAAGTAGGTAAGAGTACCCGCCCTGTGGGAAGATACCCAAGACACCCATTCTACTCATATTAAAATAATGTAACTAACTCAGTATAAGACTTAACAATATCTTAGTCTAGTGATCATAAGGAAATGGAAATAATTTCACTACTTAAAATATGTGAATGGAGGTAACATGCAATATCAATATTTTCTGTTTCTTGATCTTCAAGGTATTTCATTCTGGTGATAAAAAATATTTCATTTTAGAAGTGAATAGTCCTCCCAAAAGCAGGGCTTATGTGTCTTAGTCATATCTTAATTACATCTTATGTTTGAATATAAAATATATTTGTCTGATTATCTGGTACTCATATTGCAAAGGTCATTAAACACACACATAATAATAGTTGTATACTCTTGTGGTAATTTTCAAGCAATAATGTTCATGTATAGAAATAGGGACATGTAAAATAGTTTATTTGAAATCCATATTATCGTTTATGATAAGCATACAATGAAAAAACCAAAATGGCATTTCAAAATCTGAAGAAGGATATTCAAGATTAATTCAATCTACTTATATGTCCAAAGTGTGCCTTTAACTGATTATTTTAATTTATTATCTCAGTGTAGCCCCCTCTCTCTGTCAGTAAACTGTGAGCTGGAAAAAAGAAAATTGGAACTGGAGTAAATTTCAGATAGTCGTAGCTGTGAACATGTGTGAATAGAAAATGTTTCTTCATATGACTCTAGAGAAATTGCTACATACTCCCAAGGTGAAAAACAAATTCATAATTGAACCTAAGGGCAATATCTATGGTAATAGACAAAATGCAGCAGGGGATGGGCACAGCCCATAGTATGCAATTATAGCTTTTTTTTTCCCCCTACCTTTGGTAGGCTCCCTAGATCAGCTACAGCTAGTTGCAAAACAGATTTCCCCTGTCTATTCCTATTCATGATCTGAGAGATAGCACAACTGAGGGAATATTTAAGGGGACTTTAGGGATAAAATACTCTATCTGAAGAGAATAGAAAGTTTTAGTCATGTGAACACAGGCTGTGTTGCATCATTTACTTCAAGGACCAACAAACAAGGCCTTGTTCTTGTATTCAATAGCATAAGAAGGAAGTAAACTTGTTGGGGAGTGTTCAGAGGAGGGCTGTAAAGATGACCAGAAGGCTGGAACATCTCTCCTGTGAAGACAGATTGAAAAAAGTTCAGAAGAAAGCATAAAGTACTACTTGGTATAGTAGATGATAAACAAAAATAAAATAGATGTTACTACTATAACAATACTAAAATCTCACCGTTTCTTTCCCCCTCAAAACTTTAGCACTACACTAGAACACTGAGAAAAACTAGTATCAAATACTAGTATTACAATCCCTTTTTCTCGCTGTGAAGATCACTGAACAGATTAAAAGCATATCCAGATTACCAACACTGCACATTCTGTGAGGACCAACTGAAAGAATCACACTTGTTCTGCTGAAACAAGAAGGTTGAGGGGGCCTGGTAGCAGCACTGCAATACTTGGAAGTAGGTTGCTTGGAAGAGGAAGCCAGAGTCTTAACTGAGGTAGACAACATCACAAAGAGGGAAAAAGATATGTAAATTCAGACAAGCGTGGTTCTGAATAGAGATAAAGAAAAAAAAATGCTATGAGGATAATTAATCATACAAGCAGGTTGCCCAGAGAGACTGTGAAGTCTTTGTTCTTCAAAGTCTTCAAGGTCTTGATAGTAGAAGAGCTTTGCAAAACCTGGTCTGAATTCAGCACTGACCTTTTTCTGAGCAGGAGGTAAAACTGGCTGACCAGCTGAGATTCCTTTTAGACTGAGTAATTCCTTGATTATTTATATGGATAAAATCAAACAAAAAGAAACAAACAAACTAAAAAAAAAGGTAAAAAAATCCAAACCAAACCAAAAAACCACATGTAAAACCCCCCACAAACGCCTCATCCCCCGCAAAATCCCAAAGACTGAAATAATACCCTGTTTCAAGGATTTTTGTCACTACCAAAATAACAACCTTTCCATAATAAAGAAGCACTAAAATAATACTGCAGTAGATGTCTTTATTTGCTGTTTAGTCCTTTTCTAACAGGTAACCTTGAAATGTTATCATAAACTGATAACAATCCATATGGATGAAACTTTACTATATTTGTCTGCCATATTTGTCTTAAAAGTCTCTCCCAAATATGGATTCAGCTGAAGATTTGAAATTGACAGTACTGAAGAGTGTATGAATTTGCCTCTAAAGATGGTGTAGGGATTTACTTTAACTGAACCTGCAAAAGATAACTGGAGTTTTTTCAAAGTAGAAGAGACAAAAAACCAAAAAAGTAAGTATCTTTGAACTCAAGTGGGTGAACAACTCTCTCCTAACAATACTTACTAACTAAAACATCAAAGGGGTAATGTGTCTAGGGGAAACCTGGCATCTGAGACAGGATAGAAGGGTTAAAATAAGTGCTATCCATAAAAAACATTAGCTCATACTTAAAGTCATCCTAAAGAATGTTGATTTTTTTTTTCTTTGAGTTTCAGGAAGTAACATGAAATTCAAGGCTCTTTGCAACCTCTCTTTTTGTACACGTTGTATGAATTGTGACAGAGTCATAGTCTGGATGAGGCTAGCAGGGACCTCTGGAAAGTGCCTAATCAATCTGTCCTACTCAGTGCAAGGGCCTTTCCCAGTTGAATTTTGAGTATCTCCAGGGATAAATATTCCACAGTCTTCCTGGGAAACTTATTCCAGAGTTAGACCAAATCACAGAAAAAAATAATTCTCTTATGGTGAAATTAATTTTCTTGTATTTCAATTTGTGTCTCTTGACTCTTGCTCTGTCTCTGGGTACCACTGAGAAGATTCTGTCTCTGTCTTCTTTACCTTTGCCTGTGAGAAATTTATGCACATGGATAAAATTCCCTTGTGCTCTCTTTTCTCAAAGCTGGAAAGTCCCAACTCTCTATGCCTCTCCCTTTTCCTGTCCCTAAGTCCATGCAGTATATAAATTTCCTGAAAAACTAAATTTCTCTGCCTTGCTAACAGCAACAAAATGTATCAGGCTTAACAAATTGACATTCCTCTAAAATTAGTTCTTTTCAGGTCCAAAATGTCACAGTTAAATTGGAGAGACATTTTTTATGTTCCAGGAACCCTCCTTCAATTTCTCCCACCTTGAAAATATTGTTCTGCACCTGCAAAATCTACAGTAACTTACCCAAAATGATTTTTTCTACTGCTGAGACTAATACCTAAGTACTGCAGACTTCTGACTGATGAAAACATAAAATGTTTAAATATGTTTTCTTCCCACATGTATTAGCTTTCATAGAGTAATTTACCATTAGACATGTAATTAGAAAGTACGGATGAGCTTTTAGTCCATATTGAACTCCAAGAAAGCAAAACTATACAAAATCATCAGGGCTTTCACTGTCATGTTGCTTGTTGGACATCCTATCTTTTCACATATGATTGTTTGCTTATTTGTATGTCTACCTCTGGATAATGACTCAATTTTTTTCTAAAGGGAGCCAAACTAGGAGCTTTCCTTAAAAGGGAAAATGTGGCCTGACCAAAATGTTTCTTCCAAATTATTTTTTCCTTAGATCTAGTACAAGGCAGTTGCCAATTGAAAAGTTGTACTTAGTTCACACTGTCTTCATTACTCCTTAATAAAACTAATGACCTATCCTCTAAAACAAATGAAAAATACAGTCAAGAAATGACTATATAACATAATTTAGGAGCATTTTATTCTAGCTACTAAAAGTACACGTATTGAACTTGTCTTTAAAAATTTGTATCACCAATCTAAAAAAATCTGTAGCACTAAAAAAGAAATTCTGCTTACTTTTACATTCTTTTCCATTAGAACTCTGCTTCAGGTCTTACTGTCCATTTTATAGAGTAATGGTTAGTGTCTGCCCCAAAGAGCCAACACATAATATAATGATAGGTGCAAGAGTAATCAGGTCTGGTAATAATAGGCATGTTTCCATATCAGAATAGAAACATGACTTTCTAGCAATATTGTTACTTAAAACTACCAAGAAAATATTCTATTTATTCCAATTAAAGAAAATTACTACCACTAAGTGGATATTGCAGTTACTCACAAGATATTAAATAGGAGTCACCAGATGGTGCTGTAACACCTAATTTTATGAAGTCCTTTGTCTGAACAAACAACAGGCTCTCTCTTTGGCCAAAGGAAAAGCTATATTCTTTCTAGTTGAATGATGCACTTCATTTTAGGGAGAGCTCTAGCAAGCAAGTAAAATATGTGCTTTCTAGCTTGTTTTCATTCATCAGTCACATTTGTTGAGATAAGTAAATTTTTTGTGTTTGGGCTGAGAATACTAAAACAGATGAATTTTCTGAATGCAATGTGTCTGAGAAAAAAAGTAGGTGGTGTAAAATTAACACCTTAGTAACATAAGGTAAACTGTTAATTTCATTCTCAAGATTGACTACCCCTTCACAGAAGACTAACAGTTTACCCAAAAAAACTTTCATCCTTTAGTTATTCAGCGAAGAAAATCCTTATTGGAATACCTTAACACCAGTCTTGGTCAGTTGGCAAAGGAGCACTGAAACCCAAGATGAATTCCATGGGCTTGGGAATTCATGGCATCTGACACGTCACACACTTTAATCTGTGTACTTATATTCAAAATTAACACAAAGCTCTCTATAACTATCCATTTTACATCCAAGATATTCTCAGTTCAGACACCTGTTTCCCGTTACCATTGCTGCACTCTGTCATGCTTCTGATTGCTTTGACCAAAAAGAAAATTTGCTTCTTTCAATCCATGGAGAAAACATTAAGAAAAGGAGCTATGAGGCAATTTTTTTTTTTTAATCTGAATAATTAAAAAAAGGATAATTGTATTTTCATTCTTCTCTTTTGATTATATTTCCTAAATCTGTATTTCAGTCAATCTTTCCCCTCCATACTTACTTACTCACTGCTTCATCTTGTACAGAGGAGGCAATGAAACGCCTCTTTCTATCAGCTGGAAGGAAGCACGAAATATTTTGTTCACATATGCCAGAAAGTGAAAATGATGTATTCATCCTAAAACTTGAAAGAAGGTCTTCCAAGTGCAGATTCATGCTAAGAATAGACTGCAATAAATATCAAAGCCAGCATGAAAAACATAGAAGAACACATGAAGGAGCTCATATTCCAGTATAGCTTAAAAGTGATAGTACAATAAAACAGATTCTGATTATTTTTAAAAGTTTTTCATGATTAGATAGTTGATTAAATTCTACTTCAGAATTTCCAGCTTGGTAGTTTCTTTTCATGTCAGAACACTATACTATTGAGCTGAAGCACTTGAACAAGAAATTGCAAAAGAAAGAAAAACACTACATAAATTATGTTAACAAAAAAATAAAAGATAAAAAAAATCAGGAAATATTAGAATAAAATATCATTAAATATTTGAACAAGTTCTAATCTTTATTTGTGTATATTTTACCCTAGATAATTTCAGCCTTGATCTCTTAAAAAAAGGGGGGGCTTTCAAAATATAGTTAATTCTAACTTAAAACCTTCAAGACATCTCTTGGTTATTTATTTGTTTAAATACCTAATTAAACTAGCACTTAAAAAACGTATATTTTATGTTTTGAATTAATCCTGTTTAAGCTTGATATATTGTCCAAGGAAAATAACTGGATGACTGTGACCACTGCCTGTTATAACAGTTTTTATTATATGAGTACTTGTAGACTATCTCAGGAAAAAAAAAAAAAAAAGTTGATCAAGGTCTCTTCAATTCTTTTAAAGATAAAATAACACCGTTTACTATATTTGCCTCAGTGAAACTTGCAAACATTCACTAATATAGAGTAATGTTACTGAACTTAACGCTAAGCTATCTGGTGTATGCCTTAAACCATCTTATTGGCTAATTCTTAAATTAATGACATATGCATGTAGAGGAGAAAAGTAGAAGCCCTATATTCAATTTTATAGATGGAAGGCATGATGCCAGCTAAAATTACCTGCAGAGTCCCAGAAATTCCAAGAAGCTCTCTTCAAAGTTAATTATGTTGAAAAAAATAATCATTGGTTTATCTCTGTCATTTTCCTGAGCAGTAATTCTCAAATCCTATTAAATTGCTATTCTCCACTAAAGAGCTTTAAGATCAAAATCATTTCTCCATGGTTATTGTTTTAGTGCTTGATTGTTGTATTTATGTCAGGAGCACAGATGCTTTTTGTTAATCAGTAATAAGGTTTAGTTCCATTAGAATTTTCACACCCACTTATCACAAGATATAGATGGAATAGCTATCTATGTAAAGCTAAAAACTTTTTTAAGAGACTCCAAATTAGTAATTTATACATTGAAAGGAGCCTATTTTTTAGCCCCTGGCAAATCTGTTTAGACCTGCATTTCATATATCAGTGCATTTACATTTTTACCATTCAGGTAATCAAATAATTTGGTTAGATACCATTTATTCTGAATAAAATTGTGTATGCCAGATTTCAGTCATCTATTTTCTAGCATTAGATGATGTTTCTAAAATAAAATCGCATAAGGTCAAAAAATCCCTTTTTTTAATTACATTTTCAGTCTATAATTATCAGCATGACATTAAGACATATTCTCTTTTGAGATATGATGTTGATAATAGTTTATAGTGTGATCATACAATAGTTTCACCTGTGTATTAGTCCAACAATTAAACCAGGAAAATTTAGAAAATCCTTGAAGAGATAAATCTTTATTGTACAAAATTTAATGTTTAATATTTAAGAAATCTTGTGATACAAGAACTTAGAAAAGACTTTGGAAGGATTTTCCTGCATATGAAAATGTTCCATTGTACCAATCTCCTAAATAGATTGCTGTATAAATATCCTATAACCCATTATAATTGGAAGGATTATTTCTAAGCTACATTCAGGAACAATATCTGTCAGGCACCCTATAATTAGTCCAAATATACAGCCATGATCTTTCAAAATACAAAAATACAGAAGAAACAATCACCAAAACTTATCTATCACCTAATTGTCTCCATCAGTGTTTGGAAGTTGGTTCCTCATGTTTTAATTCATCACTGGAAGCCCTGAGTTTTTGGTTGTCAAATGATTTTCAACACTTAAAAACTTATTTTTCAAGGATGGGATTCACCTCAGAACATATCCTAGCGAGTCTAAGCTTAGACTCGTTACTTGAAACACACAGTCAGATAAAATACCCTGTCTTTTTCAAGGTAGGCACATCCCTTATTACTAAAGCAAGATGGATATTTCTCACAGTTTGCATGGGTAAGACTTCCCCCATCAATGCTGTATTTAGAGACAAGTTGTGTTTAGTGCCAGACATATTTTTTTTATTCCTTGAGTCCATCACCTTCTTTGGCTAGAGATAGCTAAATTTGATTTTTACTGTCACTGTGAGCTAAGAATAACAGTGATGAACTTGGCACTAAGGAGCTGCAAAGATGCAGCAATACCACATGTGTAAACATTCAGAATGAATCTGGTCACTTAAATGTGGAAGCATGACTTGTCATGCTGAATTACTACAAACAGAACATGATTGATTGATTATACCCTGTCATAAGAGGTTCCCTCAGAGTAAAGGAATTAATTTAGATAAATGCAAGGTAGTAATACACTTAGGAAAATGTCACATCACTAGGATGTACAAAACTAGTAAGATCAGACTAGGAAATTGATAATACTGCAGATCTCACAGATGCATGATATTGCACAAATTTTTTCTTTGTACAAATAGGTGGCTCATGCAGCAGAAAAATAAATACTGTCTTAGTAACGTTTAACCCTGAAGTAAATTTTGTAATCATATTAAAATTGAGTAAGGAAAAATACTCCCCTGAAACTTATTATCTGGGATATATTAATGCTCTTGAATATCTGTGTAAAATAAGGGGACAAAATGAAGGTTTATTGTTTATCAACTGAGATACAAGAGATGCCTATGAATGAGTTAAGGAATAACTTTAAAATCTATGAGAAGATCAGCATGAAACAGTCTACAAAGTGCAAGAATGTTTGAGTCTCCAACAGCTTTTCTGAATGATTCCTAATTCAGTGTGTACAATTTGACAGACAATGTAGTATTGGAGGCCCAACTACAGAGAATTTGACTGTAGATATAAAAAAACCCCAAACTGTTTACATTTTCAGTATTTTTTCCCATATTTCTCAAAACCTTTACAGATTGTCATTACTTTTTTGATAATGTGATAATTGTTCAAAATAGGAGTCATTTGCCTCTCCAAGACATTTAACTGGCACCTGAAGTCTTTTGTCTATTAATGGATTTATACCATTAAGACACTAAAAGAGGACTTCAGCTGGTAAAACCTCAGCCCCTTTTCCAGACTCAATTTTTGTATGTGCTAATTATGTATATTTAGATGCATAATCATCCTTCTTGTTGTTTTATATATCCATCTCACAGACTGGCAAAATTCAGCTCCTTGACTCTGTCTAGTATCCTTCCAGGCATTACATAATAAATTTCTTTCATGGCAGCTCCCTGTAATTTCCTCCCCTGTAAATTTATATTGACTTTAGATAGTACCTGCTTTTCTCAAGTAGTTGAGGTCTGAAAGGTGATCAATAAGCAGAGAGCCATGAGGTGCTTTAGTTTCTATTCCATGTCAAAGGATCTATGTCTGCCTTAAGAATGTCTATTTCAGGACCAGTTTTGGGATGTGGTGCACATGGTTTTGTGGTTTTGTTTTCATAACCATCACAGTAGCCCACGTGGCATTGTATCAAACAAGGAGTGCTCTCGCACCTTTAGCAGAGGATGTGGACCACTAGTAGTGGTTGCAGGCTTGCTGGCTATCATGCTTTTGTTGTGAAAAAGAAAAGCTTTTCATTTTCAGCAAAGCTTTTATGGAGGTGCTCTTCTTTATGGGCTGCCATATGTTCTGGGAGTTTATAATTCATGTTTGCAATGTATTTTTCATAAATTCATCTGTGCATATGTGGAGAGGGAGAAGATGTAACAGGCAAGATAAAAGAATAACATTTAGGCTGGAGTCTGCTCAGCCTTTCATTCTTGAGTTAGCAGTCTAAAATGATTTGTTGGGAAACATAAAGTTTTTGAACAAAAGCTGTATCACAAATAGAAGATTACTATATATTTTGGAGTAATTATAATTTATCTAATTAGCTTAGAAAGCCTGAGTGAATCAGTCTTAATTAATGTTGCAGCAAATCTGAAATTAGCATTCGAGTCTAAGCTAAGCACCTCAGACAATTGATGGAAAGAGATAGGCACTTTAAGGACATCTCCAATGAAAATTCTAAAAATGGACAGATGCTAATATTTTCGTACTTCCCCTCAACAACTCACTAGCTGGTAAAGCTGCTTCTGAATTTAGCTGTAGTGAAGCTGCCAGCAGAAAATATTCATGGCACCTCCCTCTCTTCCATAGCTATGTTGGGACAGGACTCAGTTCAGAATTACTGGTTTACTAAGCTTCAGTGTTGAAGCAATCCCATCAGAGCCAAAGTATAGTTAAATCCCAATGGGTAAAGTTAGTACTGGGAATTGTGAGAACTGAAATAATTTTCAGCATCTTCTGTATGTTATGTATTTGACCCAAAACCAATTATTTAGGGTGATCTTTCTTTTTTCTGACATCCCATTGACGAAGAACAAATTCTGTGTAAGCTTACTGGTCGCTACTACATTATGGACTGCTTTGCCATCTCCAGGACATTTTATGGTACTTTTTTCTGTTTATTTGCTTGCAGTTTTATACACTGTATCCTATTGTACTATTTTCATTTTTTTTGACACTAATTGTCATCAGGAAAATATGGAATAACTAATGAAAAACAGAAGTATTTGAAATATATACAGTAAATTTAAGGAAGAGGAGTCCATTATACCATATTAAATACTTTAAGTTAATTTTTCTGGTTATTCTTACAGTGAAGGCAATAACCTTTGTTTTACCATAGTTTATGCTCAGTAAGAACATCACAGTAGGATAACAGTACTTTAGTAGGACTGACTACAGGGGTGCTGCATGGGCTAGAGACAGGGAGCTGGGGGATTCCTCAGGGTCTGGCTGCCAGGGTCAGTCCTACACAGCAGCCAGGAGCAGGACAGCTGGGGGGCACTGACAAGCCCCAGACATCAGGCTGGGGCACAGCCTGAGACAAGGCCAGCAAGCAAATCCAGGGGTGTATCAACTTGGTGGGATCCATAGCTGGGCAGGGCAGGGCTGTGGGGAGCTGGAGACTGGCACTCCTGTGGTGCCACCACGGCAGGGGCTGACAGATGCCAGGGAATTGAGAAGGTCACTGGCAAGGTGGGCAGAGCCCAGGGGGCTGGTCAGGGACAGTCAGGCCTCTTAGTGCCTTCATGGCCCTGCATGACATATTCATGCTATAGACACCTACATTATTTTCTACATCTACACACCTGACATAGACCAGCCGAGATAACTTCCTGTAGAGTAACTGACCATATGGCTAAAACAGCCAACAGCAGTGATTTAGTCTACTCTAAAGCATAACAATGGAATAAAAGTTTAAGCTAAAGAATTACACAGATGTTCATTCATTTGGAATGCTTTGGGACAATCTCTGAGCGAGTACTGTGGTTTCAGGATGGCAAAGATCTTCTCTAATTTCTTGTATTAAATCTGCTCTACCCATATAGATTTCTCAAGCCTTTGGTGCACCACATGTGGTAACTCAAACCTATCCTTACATAAAAAAACTAAATCCCTACAGTCTCCCTGTCCATATTGGCTGCATCTCCGTTGATAACATGTAAACATTTAGTTTATATGTCAATACCTGGGCATTGGTTCAGTTTCCTAAATACAGATGTTAAGTGCCATTTAAAAGGATCTATATAATCTTCCATATGGTTTTGATGACTATTAAACAGGGAGACCATCACCCTTTTTCAGTGGAAAAAAAAGCCAAATTATTTGTACCAGAGTGTTTCAAATAGTTACTTTTTTCAACCAATATTAAGGCCTTAAAGTTAGAGATAAAATTTAATTATTTCCATTAGGATATTTTCCCTATTTCACTAAGTGCATTATTCAGCCATTAAAATTCCCAGAACTTTTGCTGTAGCTGCAATATAATCTGTTGCTCCTAACCTGTATATGGGAAGATTATTTATACTTAATTGCAGGACTTCAGAAACAGTCCTAAAAGATGTCATGTTATTTTATCATGCTGCTTTTTCAGTTAGTTAATGTAATTTTCACTTCTAATCCTGTCTTCTTATTGCATTGTCGAAATCATTATTACTAAGTTGCATTGACTGCTTAGTAGAATCCTGAAAAACCTGATACTTCCTAGATATTTAGCAAGGCTCATTAGTAATAGCAATGCATAAAAAGCCTTTACAAAATCAAGATATAGAAAATCAGCAGTATCTTCTTTATCTACAAGGTTTGCTACCCTGTCATAATTAGGAAAAAAATTAAAAAGAGGATTGTTTGACAGGAGTTGCTCTTAGAATGTTGCTGGTTTTTTTCTCCTTGTTATCTCCTGTGTAGTTACAAACATTCATTTTTCTGCAAAATCAAGTTGACCACAGAATCATAGAATCATGAGGTTGGAAGAGACCTTCAAGATCATCGAGTCCAACCTGTGCCCTAACACCTCAATTAAACCATGGCACAGAGTGGCACATCCAGTCTTTTTTTAAAAACATCCAGGGATTGTGACTCTATCACTTCCTTGGGCAGACCATTCCAGTACTTTATCACTCTTTCAGTGAAAAACTTTTTCCTAATATCCAACCTCTATTTCCCTTGGCACAGCTTAAGAGTGTGTCCTCTGGCTCTGTCAGTTGTTGCCTGGAGAAAGAGACCAATTCCCACCTGGCTACAGCCACCTTTCAGGAAGTTGTAGAGAGTGATGAAGTTCCCCCCTGAGTCTCCTTTTCTGCAAGCTAAACACCTCCAGCTCCCTCAATTGTTCCTCACAGGGTTTGTGTTCCAAGCCCCTCACCAGCCTCATTGCCCTCCTCTGGACGTGCTCAAGCATCTCAATGTCCTTCCCAAACTGAGGGGCCAGAACTGGACACAGCACTCAAGGTGTGGCCTCACCAGTGCTGAATACAGGGGGAGAATGACCTCCCTGCTCCTGCTGGCCACACTATTCCTGATACAGGTCAGGATGCCCTTGGCCTTGGCCACCAGAGCACACTGCTGGCTCATGTCCAGCTCGCTGTGGACCCCCAGGTCCCTTTCTGCCTGGATGCTGTCCAGCCACACTGTCCCCAGCATATAATGCTGCAGGGGGTTGTTGTGGCCAAAGTACAGGATTCAGAACTTGGACTTGTTTAACTTCATCTTATAGGACTCTTCCCATCAATCCAACCATTCCAGGTCTCTCTGCAGGGCCCTCCTACCTCCCAATAGATCGACACATGCTCCCAGCTTAGTGTCATCTGCAAATTTACTAATGAAAGACTCAATCCCCTTGTCCATGTTGCCAATAAAGATATTGAACAGAACTGGTCCCAACACAGACCCCTGGGGGACACTACTGGTGACTGGCTGCCAGCTGGATGCAGCACCGTTCGCCACCACCCTCTGGGCCCTCATGCAACTAATGAAAGGACAAGTGGACATAGTCTTAAACTGCATCAGGGGAGGTTTAGGTTGGACATTAGGAAGAAATTTTTCACAGAAAGGATGATTAGACATTGAAATGAGCTGCCCAGGGAGGGGAGTGGAGTCACCTTCCCTGGAACTGTTTAAGGAAGGACTGTATAAGGCATTTAGTGCCGTGGTCTAGTTGATGTGGTGATGTTGGGTCCTGGATTCAATGATCTCAGAGGTCTTTTCCAGCCGAATTGAATCTGATTCGGGTTCTCAAAACTTTCATATCAATTTCCTCTAATAAGACAAACTGAATTTATTTTAAACTGTTTATACCTGTTGGACTGAATGTTTAGCAGCCATTAGAATGTTTAAGAGTTGTAGGCTAGAACAGCTATTTGTGTCTGTTCTTCTGCTTCATTCCTGATGTCACTTGAGACACTTGAATGATTCTAGGTCCTAGTTCTTTTTTATCTCTTCCCTTTAACTCTTGATCAATTTTTAATTCTCTATTCGTGATACTGACTCTTGACCTTGGACTTACCTTTTCATACATCTCCAGAGTGTTTTTTACCCAAGATCTTTCTCTTGATTCTCAATATGGTGCTGGACTTTTTACAGATCCAGAGCTACAAAATATCTACAACTTCATGTGGGTTATGAGGGCTACTAAATCCTATATTTTTTTACAGCCACATCAAAAAAGTCCATTTACATGATTTTAATTATTGGGATTTTGTGTCCATGTTCTGTTGTCACTTAAAAGCAATAACCAGTCTTCCAGACTCTATTTTTGTGTGCTGCTTTTCACAATATATCATCAAACTTCTTTAGATTGTGACTTTGATAAAATTTCTTCCATATATTTCTGTTATTTCTTAGTACTTTATTTTCTGTTCAACACAAAAGAAAACATCTTTAAGTTCATTAAATCTTTAACTGTGAAAATAAAAATGCGTAAAAGGAATAACCTTTCTCTGTACATACATTTTGAACTTATTTAAATTCTAGTAAATGTCTAACAGTGAGAATAATTTCTGTGGTGCAGGTTAATTTCTGTACTGCAAGCAATACAATTTCACTACAGCTTCCATGTGGCAGTGATCATGGCTTATAAGGTTCCTGTTACACTTCTTGGATATTTATTTTGATTCATCCTAATAAAAGGTATCCAATGCCATTTAGGATAGCTGAGTGTATCTGTGACTTTATTTTTGATTGATAGAAGCTGCATAGGACCTGTGGGAGATTTGTGTAACACTGCATAGGAAGGTGAAAACCCAATGGGATATGTCTTACGTGGTAATGGACTCACTGAATCAAGCCCCTAGTTCACATGCCAATGTCAATATTTAGACAGAAGATTTACTTGCAAGCATTGAATGAGTACCTATCTTATTTTTATATATTAAGTCATTAACTGGAAAAAAGAAATTACTTGAAGGTGTATTTTATTTTCTTATCATTTCCTTCATTGTTATGAAGACTGGTATTTCATTATCAAATTTTATACAACTTAATTAGTATGTGTTCAAAGCAGTGCACATACAGCTCTCCTTACATTCTTAAACTTGTTCCAGTCTTAATGTTCTGCATACATTGGCTTTTGTTGCTAACTTTTCTGCTTAAAATTTCCTACACTATGCTGTGCCTCACAATGCACTTAATATTCATTTGTTGTATGCAAAATAAACTATTCATGTGACTTTCAGATTTTGGTCAGTTTTCATCTCAGTGGTTGACAGTAAGAAGGACATCCATCTGAAAAAAAGAGCATGTAGATAATTTAGTGCTGGGTAAATAGTAGATGATTCTTAGAATGGAAGGGTATTGCCTAGTGGAAAATATTCCTGGAAGGACTTCCAAGACTAAAAGTCAACTATTTAACTAAATCTTCTAAAGATTTTGAATGAAAAGCATTTACAGCTTGTTAATAAGCATAAAATCAAGTTTTGAGTTAGGTGTGGGAGAAAAAGAAGTGGTTTATTGAAACACAAATGAAGAATATAAATTTTTAAATCTGATCTCTTCAAAGTTTGGACAGAAAAAAAACCCAAACCAATTCAAACCAAAAACACCACAAACCCTACAACAATTTAGCAGATCTTAAAGGGCTTCAACATTATTTGTATAGTTTGTTGCAAACATCAAAACTTTTATATAAGCTTACAGGTCTGATGTTATTAGTGAAAATTATTATTATTAGCACTGTACTACCAGGTATGAAATGACCTTTAAGTACTTAAGCCAGCTTCTAATATAGGTATATAATACCAAAATTGTGACAACAAATAAAAAGGTTGAGCTAAAACTAAGCTTTTAATGAGTGGGACAAAACACTTAGGACAGCTTAAGGTCTTCATCAAGAAGTTACATGCACAGTTACATTTTGTAGTACATACACTCTGTGAATAAACATCAGCACCCTGGAGCTGTCTTTTAATACAACTATAAAGAAGATCTAATTGGAAATCTGGCCAAATGTTTCTGTTAGAGAAATATTTTATTACTTACAATGATACAAATTTTTTTCACTCCTATACCAGTGTTTTAGAAATGGAAATAAAAAGCTATGGCTCCAGAATATTTTGAAATGTAACTCAAAAATAGATTATAATTAAATTTTGAAATTATTTCTTTAATAGTTAATTATAACTTGTAGTGATTTTAGTGCAGTAGCTTCACCTTTTGGTGGGTCATGGGAACTGAAATAGTCTATACATATGTAATTTTGTGTTTAAGTGATCAAAGGCAGCTTCCAGTCAGATCATATTGAAACATGGTGTCTTATTTTCTAGATCAAACTATGTCTGTTCTGTAATGAGAATATTTATTTCAGCTTCAAATAAGAATTAAATCAAGTAGGAGTTTGAACCTACCTTCAAATTGACATTCTTGTGTTTTGATCATCTATTCAACAATAAATTGAGAGTATAAATACATGCATAGGAAAACAGCAGGCATCCTTCATGAACAACTTTTCAGTAGATTAGATTAAAGTAAAAGTATCCTTTTTCTAACAAAGTGACTTAGAATTCTGGTAGAATAGAAATGTGTGGAGCAAAAAATTATTTAGAAGATGTTCTAGAGTATTTATCTATGATTAAAATAATAAACAAAATAGAGTCTGTTCCCTGAACTTGAGACAACCAGCACACCATGTTCCTATTTGTTCAGCTAAAGTCTGTCACTTACCTACTCTGCCCCACATCTGGGAGCAGATATGGACTTTTGGAAATAGTCCATAGCTTGTGCTAACATTTGAATTGTCCTCAGCTGTTGCTTGGCCTGCTTAAAACTGTGCCAGGGATTGCTCTAAATATATTAGTACAGATAACCATGTTTCCATCTTTATCAAAATTTATGTTCTCTGGCACAGTTTGATTCATAACTAGAAATGTAAACATTGATAATTGCTTGATAATAATGTATCTTTGGCTTTTCTTAAGCATTAACTGATTTCCCAAATTCTGACTTCCTAAATATTTCCTCCTCCACAATTCCACTCTCTAAGGCAAAGACATCTTCACAAATGCAAAGATGAAGTTCAGTCTCTAAGTAATTGATGACCTCCAGAAATTGCATTTGTATTTAGTTGGTCAGGACAGTATGCAGGATTGTGTTTGGGTACAGGACTGTGCCAAAGGCAGAGAGGTAAACAGGGAGGAAGGAAAGATGATGCTTAATTTTAACTTCAAGGAAATTGTATGCTGGATTGTTCAGATTCACTGCAGGCAGGAGTAACTTTTGAGTTGAAGAAATTGGACATTATTCAATTGTCTCATAATTAGTCTCTGCAAAGATCCTTTTATTGGGAAAGTGGTGAACAACACGCTGCAAAGATTGGTCATCCATGAGGACATAAGGATGTCATTCATTTGTCATCAGGACAAAGCCTTTGATGAAGCCCATGATATTATCACAAATGTGTTTCAGATGATATTCAAAATTGTATCCAACCTCAACAGCTGACCACATTCTCTATAATAAGATGAACTAAATCCCTATATTTTGGTTATTTCAAAATTTGAATACAAATGTTATTATTCTGGCTTTCACCTGATATCTCTATAAACATCTTTCATACAATTGTAGACCAGGAGATTCTGATAAGTGCTGGTCAGTTGCTGTTTCTTTTCTAAGATTAGTGTTTCTTCCCTATTGCTCCTTATAAAAACTGTGGAAGCTTGGATGATCCCCAGGATCTCACAAAACACCCTCCTTTGATTTAGGCTGACACATTACCTGTATGGTATTGCATATATCTGCAAGACTAACAACAAATCAATGGTTGAAAAGAAATATTGTACCAGTGTCTACTTCTGAAAGGATAAATAGACACATATTTTAAAATCTAAGGTATTATAATACACTGTGAATTGCAGGAAATGGGCATCTGGTTGGTTTTTTGTTGGTGTTTTTAAAAAAAATTTCTAAAGATCAACTTTATTTTAATAAATGCAACCACTGTCCTTGGTAATTCTTTATATGCTATATTAAACAAACTAAATTTGAATGATGGGCTGTAGCATCAGGGAATTCCCACACCTGCTCAGAATTATTCAGTACTCAGTATTATTTAGTACTCAGAATTATTCACTTAACTTAATGAATTCTCCTCTGAATTTCTTTTTCCAGAATTGTTTACACTAAAAAAAAGTGGGCAAAAAAAGTTATCAGAGAAGAATTTTTTTTATCACTTTAAATTCATTCATGCTGAGCAAGATGACTGGTAAGAGAAAATCTAATTCAGAGTTAACCTGAAAACCCTATCCAGTCAGTATTTCAACATTTGCCCATTTAACATCCAAATACTGATTTGTCCAAGAATGTGACTGCCATCTTAACTACCTGTTGCTTCCTCTGGCAGTATTGTTAATGTGTTTTGGGTCATTATCTGATGAAAGACTCTGGCTTGTGTGGCATTTACAAAGATATACCCTAAATCTTTAATTGTCTGAGAGTGTGCGTTTACTACCTTGCATTTGCTATATGCTACATACTCTGCCCATGATGATTTCGTAATGAACTGTATCATACGTTAATTTTTTCACTAAAGAAAAACATGAGAAATCAGTGGGGTAAGGATACAGGCCCTATAATAAATAAATTAAAATATAAGTAAATTAAATAAGAGTGAGAGAAATTTTCTTGTGAGGCAAACCTGGACTCTTTTAGATAATTTGGTGGAATATCTATATCTGTTCACAACCGCAATGGGAAGGTGGAAAATGTTAAGTGTGCATTGCTGGAGCCAATATTACATTCCCATTGTTTCAGCTTCGTTCTCTTAAAAAAAAGGAAAATATTGAGGATATCTGTGGAAAGGTAAAAAATTCTCTTATGATTCACCAAGTTGCTTTCTGGCCTGCTGAATGAGGGGTCCTGGTTTTGTCTGAAGAGTAGTGAATTTCAGCTATCTCTGCACTATCAGTATTAGGTCTCTTACCAGCACAATCATGGGATAACTTGCAGCATCACTCTCTGTTTCCAGGAAACTACTGCATTGAGCCAGTGATAATGAGGGACAGAGGCTTCATGGATAAGCACAAGTCCAACAGGACAGTTCTCTCTACCACGGACTTAGGGCCAAGGATGTGAAAACTTAAAAAAATAACTAACAATTCTGAACAAGGGCTGGTGCCTCTCCTTAGCTATGAATTTCTTAGCTCTAAAGGTGAAGAGTTGTGTTTTTTCTCTTGCAGGGCTCATGAATCTTGCTTTTTTGACTAATCAGTGACAGAGCTTCAACATGAGGGGAAAGGGTACTCCCATTTTCTTTTTCTCCTCTTATTTTCCGCTTTCCTCCCTTATGCTTGTGTGGTGATCAGGGCATACTCCTCAAGAGGAAAAAAGAAAAAAGTGTTTGAAATCCTTTAGATTAAGGACACTGAACTCTAATCCCCCAAGTGATTTCTTTAACCAGGAGTCTGTCATACAAAACATGAGCAATGTCTCCCCTCATCCCCTTTCTCTCCCTGCTCTGTTTTTAAGACAAAGCAATTGAAACAGAGTTTTATAGGTGGCTCAATAACTGTCAGGCACTGTCACATTACAAGTTTCAGAACTTCAGTCCTACCACATTGGTCTTTGGAAATTTATGAATTCCATCCAAAGATATTTGAGGGCTGTGCATCATCAAGAGGAGGCAAGAACAATTTTAAGCATAAGAAAAAATGGAATTTCAGGCAGTTAGGAAAATTATAGGTCAAATGCAGGCTAGAAAATTTAGCTGTTTGCTCAGCATGGGTATTTTCAATGGCAATTAATCCGCGAGAGGTGCAAACTTGATCTACATTTTTTAAAGGTGTCTATATTCTTTTAAACATATGTGCTTTTCCCTAGTTTATTCTATAGTACTAGAATTACTTCTATCATCTGCCATTGTTTATAATTTTTTTTGCAAAATATTTAATTTCTTTTTATATATTGGAAATATATGCTGCCTTTCCCTTTACAGCTGATATCAATTTTATCCCTTTTTCTAGGGATAGCTGTAGATATAAATTTGACATAATTAATGTAGCAGTCTTTGACTCTATCTTTCCAAACTATATAGGCTGAATTTTTACTTGCTTGTACCTGAAGACATTAATATCTGGGCAAGTGTTATCATTAGTACATTACCTCTTGGTACATTATCTTGGTAAATGGAAAGATTAGGGATTTTTACTAGAGATGGCTTGCCTTGTTAATTAGGCTTAACTTGCCACTATTCTGATTTATCAAAAAATGAAAAGAAAATGGCTGATAGTATGGCTATAGACCATAAAATGTGAGAACATAACTCTAGCAGCTGTTTGAGGACAATTTTACTCATGATAAAATACATAAGATCTGTTTTTTCGGCTGTTTCTCTCCCCAGTTGTTAATGTAATTTGGGAAATTTGACTAAAGGAGATGGATAAAATAGAGATACTAAGATCATAAAGTAGTTAAACATGCTGTATAGAATCGAGTGTTAGAGAAAGTCAAACGGGAAAAAGTTCATAAAACGTAAGTCAATCAAAATAAGCAAGAGGCTAGTCTAAATAACTCATTCAGATTCCTTCTCACTGTAATAAAGAATTGCCTTTTCATGTTGATATTTTCTGACTGCAAGTGTCTTTCCGTTTCTTGGATTTTTTTTCCTATTTTCTACTGAGACATTTTAGACATCAGTGTTAGACTGAATGTCCAACTTCAGATAAGTCAATTTAGGTGAGACAAATCTCAGCTTGGTTGTCTGAGTCGGTAAAAAAGGCTGAATAGTATGTGACTAGAGGTCATTTACACAATGTCCTGTTACAATTTTATGGTTGAGAGTCCGAAAATATTATTGCATTGATTGATCTACCTGACACAGCTGTTGTGAAAATAATTACTTATTTGTATAAATAGAAATAAATCCAAAAGATACATTCTACCACCTCTAGTCCAACTAAACTGTATGTAACATTTCTGGTCAGTTTATGTTATAAATAAGAAGATTCTTCAAAGCTTTTCATAAAGGAAATTTGTTCTCCTATCTGGTTTCAGCAGTAACAAAATGAAGCAGAAGACAGAAGTAAACCTCCAACTTCCCTCATATTTTCTTACCCAAATAAGACCCATGTTTATAGCCTGCAAATAAAATCTTCCAGTAATTGAAAGATAATTATCTATTTTTCTGCATTTATATTTGCATTACTTGTTGAATTCAGAATTTCACAATTATTCACAAAAATTCACAATTTCACAAGTTTGAAGATTAAAAAATGTAGTATCTCATCTTTTTAATCATTGAAATGGGCAAAACTCTAATTGTGAATTCAAATTGATCACAAACGTGATGTTTTACTGATTCCATGTTGTGCCTCAGAAGAGAAAAGTGCACACATCAAATTATCTGATTGATTTTCATACTACCATAGAATCATTTATGTTGAAAAATATCTCCAAGATCATCGAGTCCAAACTTTGACTGACATTGTCCATTAAACCATAGCCCTAAGTGCCAGATTCAGTCTTTCTTTGAACACCTCCATGGATGGTGTATCCACCACCTCCCTGTGTAGTCCATTCCAGTATTTGACAACCCTTTCTTGAAAAATATTGTTCCTGATGTCCAAACTGAACTTCCTGTGATGCAACTTTAGGCTATGTCCTCTTGTCCTGCCTCTAGTTCCCTAGCAGAAGAGTCTAACCACAACCTGTCTACAGCCTCCTTTCAGGCAGATGTAGAGAGTGATAAGATCTCCTCCCAGCGTGCTTTTCTCCAGGCTAAAGAGCCCCAGCTCCCTCATCCACTTCCCATAGGACTGACTCTCTAGACTTTCACCAGCTCTGTTGCCCTTCTCTGGACTCAGCACCTCAATGCCTTCCTTGCAGTGAGGGACCCAAAATTGGACACAGCACTCGAGGTGCCAGTACAGAGGAACAATCACTGCCCTGGTCCTAGTGGCCACATTAGTTTTATCATGCAGGTCAGAATGCCATTGGCCTTCTTGACTACCTGGGCACACTGATGACGTGTGCTTGCAGCCTCTCTCACATCTGTCCCATGAAGTTGCATTTTATACCTCAGGATAACTCAAATTATGTTAAGTAGTGATGATCAGGCAATAGAATTGAGTCTCTTGTCAAAGTAGTCTGAAGTGCTTTTAAACCTTTTAAACCTAGAGCATCAAGTTTCTGTGATCCAAAGCCTAATTTTAATGCAACACAATGGCATAATCTTGGCTCATGCATCCAGGAAAATTGCCAAAACTCTGGGAAAGAGCACTGACAAAACTGCATAGGATAGCACCATGAAAGGTAACAAAGGTGAAACTGCAGAAAAAGTAAGAGAGAGTTATTCAAGGATTCTGTAGGAATAACAAGTAAGAAAAAATCTTTAGGAGAAAATAAAAAAAAAAAAAAAGAAAAGCTTTTAGTCCTAGCAATCAATTGCATAATATTAAGCAATAATTTACATTTACATTTTTAGTTTTACATAATTTGTGTTTGTGATCTCTATCCATGTGTAGTATATCTACAGTTATTTGATATTCACGTTCAGTTTCTCCTGCTATCTGGTCTCTTCATTTTCTTCTCCAAATACTTAAGTTCCACAGTGAAAGGGCAATATTTTTTTTGATCAAGGTTTTATACTGAATAAAATAGTTTTTAAAAAATGCAGAAAGACAATCTCATCTGTTTTATAATTCTGCAAAATAAATCTGAAATCCTGCTCCCTATCAGTAGAAAAGAGGATATGAATGGTAGTTATTGCTAAATACATTACAACAAATTTCTGGTGTAAAACTGAAGCAAGTCTGAGTTCTGAAGTCTTTCAAAATAACGTTGCTTTAGTGTATTCTGGACACCTTATTTCCAAGGTGCAGGAAAGAGTTTTCTCAGGGTATATACTTGGGAACAAAGAGACAGTGGAATGATGGTAAAATAAAATATATTAAACCATTTTCAGGAGATGAGGAAGAAAAAGGTCTTGATCTCACTCCTACTTAATTATTAATAATAAATAAATGACTCCAGTTAATTTTATCACACTTGAACACAGAAAAGGAATTAAAAGAAACCTTTATATCTGGAGGGGTATGAAGAAAAATAGACATCAGGAATTCAACCCAAAGAGTGTGTTAAATTACCTAAAAAATATTCTATCCTCTCTCAAGGCCTATCCTAAATAATTTGAGAACAGAGATGACATTTAAAAGCAGAAGGGAAGGTGGGCAGGAAGATCACAGCAGAAAAGATGAATTTCTTGTGCTGCTATATAACACCATCATTTTTCTTAATTATTCTTGACGTTTCACCTATTATTCTGTGAGCTCCCTCAGAGCATAGAGGGGGAAAAATGCCAGTTGCTTTTCAGAATAAAATGTGAAGAGGTGCTTCCTGTCAGCTTTTATGGCTGAAGTCTGCCCTTTGATACACAGAATCATAGCACCACCTATCTGGTAACACAAGCTGTTATGTTTGCAGATGTGCAACCCATGGCAGAGTATGCAAAATGTGGGGTGTGGAGAGTATTTGTGTGGAATGAGGCCACTAGGCTAAGCTTGGTTTTATGCTGGAAGAGGAATACTGAAGATGTGCTGAAGCAAAGTAATGTTTAAGTGCTGAATTTACCCTCTAAGAATCTTTTTCAAAATTTGTCTATGAAAATAAATAGTATGCATCTGCATAGGACATTTAAATTTAACATATTGGAGCAAAGGAGCAAAATTACTATTTATCATAATGAACAAAACATTAATTTTCTCTGCTCCTTTAGGGTGTTGCTGTAAAACAAGGATTAAGAGTTGTTCATCAATGTGAAAAGGATGTAGGGGTTTTACTTAGAAAACTAAAGCTTGCATGGAAATATAAAAAACAAAGCAGAAAACTCAAAGCACTGGTGGTATAAAATTTTATATTCTTAAAAGGACATTTTCATTTCAATGGGTCTTTAAATTTATTTTGTATACTTCAGTGAATCATTAGGTATATGTAAGAAATAAATTGGTAGCTCACAACATTGCATCAATCAAGATGATCACTAATATTGAAAAGAAAAAGAAAATTAATTAGGTTAATACAATTAAAAGTATATGCTTGGGAATCAACAAACAGAAGTCACAACAAATAATTTCACAAAGCAAAATACAGATGTGACAGAAGGCTGACATCCATGGCAGGATGTATTTATCCACCTATTTTTTAGTATATTTATTTATTTATTTATTTAAGACCTATTTCTGGACATATAGTCTCAAGATGAAAATCCATTTTACTCCCTTGAAACTTCTTGGAAATTTGATACATTTTGAAGATAAACATCTCTTCCTTAAACCTTTCCCATCTCTAATAAGATTCATGAATGCAAGATAATGAAGCTATATGAGCAGAGATATATAGAATCTCAGTATCTTCCCCTCTATTTCATTTCATTCCAGGAAAGAAAATCTTGCATGTCAATCCACTATGAATTGTCAATTCTTTAGTAATTTTTGATCTTTCTTCTCATAAAATCTGCTCTCCTTTCCAATAGTAGGATTTCTCTTGTGCTTCAGCATCTTAACAAATAGTACTGAAAGAGAAAAAATAGCAATTTTCACTGCCTGATGGATAGTAATATATTTAATAAGTCACACTTACTAAGCACTAAGCAATAAAGCACTTTGATTCCATAACCCATTGTTATGATTTATGTTTGATGCCATGTAAATATATTAGATTCTGAGTGACTTTAATGTAGAGGTGTGGTGGGTTGACCTTGGCTGGGTCCCAGGTGACCCTGAGCTACTCTACCATTTCCCTTTCCAGCCGGACAGGGGGGACAAAATAAGATGGAAAATAACTCAGGTTGAGGTAAGGTGGTTTACTAAAACAAAAGAGAAGATTTGTGTGTTCATAAGCAAAAAGGAAAAAAAAAAAGTTTATTCTCTTCTTGCCATCAGCAAGGCATTCCCAAGAAGCAGGCCTTCAGCAGGCATAGTGGTTGCTTTGGAAGGCAAACACTGTAAAAAATGAATGTACCCCATTCCTCCTTCTTCCCTTAGCTTTATATCTGAGCTGACATCATGTGGTATGCAATACCCCTTTGTTCAGTTTGGGTCAGCTGGCCTACATGGGTCCCCTCCCAGGATCTTGCCCACACCCACCTCTTGATGTGGGGTGAATGTTGAGAGACAGCTCTGATGCTGTGCCGGCGCTGCTCAGCCAGAGCCAAAACTGGTGTGTTATCAAAACGTTTCCTGCTACCAATGCAAAGCACAGCACTGTGAGGGCTGCTGTGGGAAAACAAACTGTCTCCAGAGTACAATCTCCAACCCTTATTCCATGCTATTTGCATCATACTCAGATGCCACATAATTTATATATCTTCTAACTGTTCCATTGTATTTATTTACCATTAGTAAAATCTCTTCTTACTAAGACATACAACTTAAACTACATCCTTAAACCATCTCTATATCCAACATACAGATTTGTACAGATTTTGTACATTTTCCTTAACTACTATCCCGTCCTTCCACAAATAGTAATTATTTTCTCATTTTATGGGCTTCCTCCACCCTTCCAGATCCTTGACTTGGGCCTAAATTTCATTTTTCATCAGTTCACATAATTTCTGCTACTTTACTTCTTGTAACATACTTTACAGATTATTTGCCTAACATTCCGTACTTAGTCTTCAACAATCTATTATACCTCTCAGAGGCTTGTGGGTGATGAGGAATCTAATATATCCACTCAATGCCATATTTCTTTGCCCAAGAGTTTAGAAGTTAATTTGAAAAATGAGTCCCATTGTCAGATTCAATTCTCCTTGGGGTACCCTTTTGCCAAAAAATGCATATCTTAAGGCTTAATTAAGATAATTTTGAGCAGCGGCACAGCTTACAGGGTAAGTTTCCAGCCATCCAGTTGTTGCCTCTACCATGGTGAGTATGTGGCTCTCTCATCTTGGCATATATCTTGCCATATTCATGGCAGTGGTCTAAGGTAGTCAATTTGCCAGGCCACACCATATAGGAAACCCAGCCACCCTCTATTCCAATGAGATTTCACTCCTGTGGCTAGCTTGATGGCAGCATATGTTTCACAATGGTGGATAACCTGAGTGATAGACTCTGTCCCTCAATCACAAGCCCGTGTGTATGTTGCATCCCTTCCTAGATGTTCTGATTTTCATGGCCCCATTGGGCTATAAATAGCTCAACCTTTCACTCCCATTCTAGGTCTACCTGAGCTAGTCCAATCTTGGTATCCTTATCTTATCTGAGTCACCTTCTCTGGCAATGCTCCAAAATCTCAGCCTTTTGGCCAGTCCATAATCTGTTCCAGAATTCTTGGTAAATTGGATTTTCCTATTTGGTCTTATTGTTTAAGCAGTGCTACCCCCTGAGTCCATGTAGCACTGGTCACTTGATGTGTTGAGGGGATGTTTCCTCTGAACAATCAGTGTGACATGGGCAATCATAGTGCCAAGAGGAGACATGCTTCTGTCCAATCAACTTCTGAGGCAGATCAAACCCCCTCTTGGTCTGATAAAATCTCTTTTTTTAGTTGGAATGTAGTAGGCTTGTGATCCTTGATTGCCCTGGCTCCAAACCCCTAATGGTTGACCCTGGTTTTCTTCTGATGTTCTTTGCCAAATTTTCCATGTGAGAACATGCCCCCCAGCTTCAGAGTAGAGCATATTTTGTGTGGCTGATCCTGTTCAAATGGGTTGTTAACCACCTCAATAGGCACATGATGGTGTCTATCCTACCATTTTATTCCCAAAAACTGGATCTCCTGTGCAGGCTCCTTTACCTTATTTTGTTTTAAGGCAAAACCAGCTTTCAGAAGAATTTGGGCTATTTTCTTCCCTTTCTCAAAAGCTTCTGTTGCATTTCCCTAGACAATGATATAATCAGTATATTGCAGGAGTTTAGAAATAAACACTGCACTTCCGTCCATGCAGTCTGGATCAGTCCATGGCAGATAGTGGAGTTCATCCCTGGCAGGTTTTCACTCGTGGGGCAGCTGATTCCAGGTATCCTGGACACCCCTTCCAAATGAAAGCAAACTGTGTGCTGTGCTTTTCTTCCAGCCGGATTGAGAAAAATGCATTAGTGATATTAATTGTGGCATATCATTTGGCTGCCTTTGACTCCAGATCACATTGAGGTTCCACAATATCCGGTATGGAATGAAGATTTAATTCCTACTTTGCATCCATGGTCATACATTGCAATTTATCTTGTAAAAATCACCTGTTGTTGTAAAAGCTCTAAAACCTGAGAAAGAAGGAACTTTATACTGCGATAGATAGAGAGCGAGAGAGAGAGAGAGAGAGAGATAGATAGATAGATAGATAGATAGATAGATAGATAGATAGATGGATTATTCTGTGTAATGAGAAAAGTAAGGTAATTATGACAGCTTATCCTTGATGTCCTTCAACAGAAAATAATCTGACATAAATATTTAATAGAAGCATGACACAGAGAATTCACACTCTCCATTTATGATGTTTTTTATATGTTATTAATTTTTAAATCATTGGATGTCTACATTTTTTCATAGCAAAGTCTTATAACTTGAGGGAGGTGTTGCCTCAGGCAAAGCACTGCTGTTTGATTTATCTTCTGCACTCGTCTTGCTTTAACAATATGAACTTTTTTTCAGAGAAGTGCAAAGCTGTGTTTGACCCTACAGGGAAAAAGTTTTCTTTTTTAAGAAATGTGTACAAAGTACTTAATAAGTTATGTCACTCAGTTTTACTGTATATTATTTTTTCAGTGACTACACTTAAATTTCTAAATCCCCAGTTCCCAACATTTTAATAAAAACAAGACATTTTTAACAAAGTGTCAGCAGCAAAGTGATCAAAGTGCTATGGGAGCAGTTAGGCAACAGTTTGAGCTTTGAATTTCCTATCGCTTTCCAAAACATTCACTTAAAAAGCATTTATTGAAGCTGAACTGCCTTTATCAGCCTGATCAGAGCTCCATAAAGAGCATGCATGATTCAACTGCCTTTCCAAGCTTTAAAAATATAACTTTGATATATGCCTCACAAGTACAGCACAATAGTTTTCATGCTCACGTTTGTTAAGATTTAGTGCAGCGATTAAAGAACAGAAGGGCTCTTTGGTGGCAATTCTCAGACATACCAAATATCCCAAAGCACAACCTTCTACAAATCAGAGATTAAGGTAGTGACAAAAATTTCCACTTGATTGCAGTTTTTTCCCCTTAAACTTGTGTCAGGAGTGACTATCTTTTCGATCAAATCTCTGAGGGTGGTGATTTTTTTTTTATATTTTTACTCTGTGAGAAAAATATCAACTGAGAGATAAAAAGTGACATTTTTTGTGCCTTGTCCAGAAGTCAGTCGATTTACTTGAAAAACTGTGTGTGCCTGACCTATACATGAAGTTTCTGACATGCCTCTTGTCAAGTATTGATCATTTAAGACTTTACTGTTTGCTTACTGCAATGTAGCTAATAATCTCTTTTTATTTAGTTTTGTGGCTTTGAATTCTTATCATGACCCAGCTGATTTCTCTGGGACATTCTTGCCTCAGCTGGGTAAGTGGCCTGTGGAAATTAAGCCTACTAAAGCACCTTCCTTGGCAAAGAGACTTTGTTTTCCATCCATTCACACTGCAAGAGGTTTGCATGCAGATAGATACATTTGGAAGCAGCAGATGCCATCAATCTTTATGACTTTCTGATACACACCATTTCACCTCTACCTCTTGTAAGGGATGGCTGAGCAATCATGTTATATTCTCCTTGAATGACGTAGGACCTTCTCATTCAGCTCACCTCAGCATTTTGTGGTAATTGCTAGGACTACACAAAAGATAGGACTTTGATCAAGTCTCTTCTTGGTGTCTTTGAGATGGCATTCCAATCTGCCAGACCTTCTCTCTCAACATTGTAGTTATACTGTCATTCTTTCCATTGCTTCTCAATTCAGGATGAAATTACATCTTATTTTCTTAATGTACCCTGACTATTTTCCTACAGACTCAAAATGCTAGCAAAGACAATATTCCTAGGTTCACTGGTAAATCTTGTATGAAACTATGAAAAGCCAGTAATATGAGAAAAAAGCTCATATCTTTAGGACATTTGTTTATATCTCACCAGAGAAACAGAATGATCTTCAGCAGAGTATTTTAATTCTGTCTTGTTAAGAACTGTAGATCTTGCCACCACAAAGATTTATGTAATGGAGTTTCTGAAGCTGACACCCAAGTAGTTTGACATGCAATAGTTCATTTTCTGTAAATTTCAAATGTAATGAATGGAACAATATTTCAGACTTATATTCAGCATTAATTAGGCACAGGTGTCTGCAACAGCTCATTCAACTAAATCTTACAATCTACAGGTAGCTTTAAATATCTGTTTGAACTGGGGTGGGGGAAAAATGTAACAGACTTTGACTTGAAATTCATCAGTCATAATGGCAAGACTCAGCTGCATCAGCCAGAAATACAACCTCATTTGTCAGATTAATTAAAAAAAAAACCCAAACCCCCTCCCCACAAATTCTGTAACTTACAATGAGAACAGAGTGAAAATTACAAACTCAGTGTAAAAACTGTGGTTCTAAAAATTACTATTTAACTTTCCTCTAACTCTTTGCTGGCCTATATTATAGACACTCAGGGTCCCTTTACTTTAAATTTGTTAAACTCTTATTCTTTTGTGCATGCCTAGAACTGTGTCAGTTTTATTAAAGCTCAGAGTTCAGAGATTACTTTGTAACTCAGTTCAATCAAAACACAGAGCAAGAAATTTCTCTTCCAAAATATTGCTATGTTAGATATAAAAATATTTTTCACTGTTAGTTTAGCATAGTGACAGAAGTGGACTGCAAACAAAGATTTGTTCTGGTGGTATTTTCATTAAACTAAGCTGGAAGAAAGTGTTCTCATTTCTGTAAGAATGAGACAGTTAAAAGAGCTGCCCAGCTGGTAGAAGGGGCAAATTAATTTCTTTTCCTCACATAAAATTATTTAAAATCACATTCCATATGGGAATAGGTTAACCATCTGGCTATATCTGTTTTATCTGACTAGGGAGTGGTTGGAAAATCTTGCTGGGAAAAGAAAAGTCTTGAACTGTTATGCATGTTCTAAATAGCTATTCTAAAATTTACCTATATAGACACTAACAGAAAGTTTGACAATTTCCAAAACAGCTATTTTATTTTTTTTCATCTCGTCTTCAGGTGACATCCTAGTCCCTTGCATGCAAAATTATATTTTTTCTCTACTTCAGTGAATCTTGCATTCTTTTATGCACAACTTTAGCAGAAGAGTAAGAAGACACTGATGTAGTGAGGACTGTAATCTGCTGGTGAGGAAGATCTTCTGGGGGAAAACAATCAAATCTAATTCTCTCCATATATGCCATTACCTGAACAGATAGGCAACTGTGTGAGAAGAAGGTCAACCCCCTCACATTTAGACATTATTTCAAAGAAAGCACAAGTGCAAAGCAACAAATTAAGAAGATCTCTGCCCTCAAAAAGTGTTTTGGAATTTCTCACACTGCTTAGCAGCTGAACACTGACTTCTCAAAGTCTGTCAAGAAATGAAAGTCTGCAATTTTGGGGTTGTATATATATGCTAGAAAGTTAAGCAGTACTAGCAACTTTTCTCAAGTTCTGCCTGGGTGGTTGATTTGGCATAGCTTCACTCACTTGCAAAATTCTTCCACCCTCAGATGCCACTGTACATATTTGGAATGGTTGCTAGACTGCACTACCCAAGAAACTCTACCTGAAGAAAAGTCTAACAAGCTGTCTGAAGTCAAAACTACGCAATAAAGCATGTTAACAATTAAATATCATAGATACCAAGGCATGAGTGTTAGAGCTCATGTTGTGATCCTGATAAATTTACTAGTGCAGTTCTGGCAACTAGTTAAATGTGAGAGTAATTTTAAAAGTCTTCTAGTAGTTTTGTCTTTTGTGATATCTCTCTATAGAATATTTTCTATGATTTTCTTCAAGCCCTGTTGAACTCACATTTCAGCTCTTTAAAAACAGGAACACTTACAGGCTTTTCTCTTCTACTTGGTTACCCTTTACCATGAAGCTTGAGGAACTCAGTGTATATGAGATTACTGACCTTTTGTCAAATACAGTTGAAATTAATTTTCTTGAGGATAACAAACAATCTGACACAACGCACTCACACACAAACTTAATGCAATCCTAATTTGACCAGGAAATAAGGCTAAAATTAATTTTTAAAATATACAAAAATTGAGATGCCTTTCTTAAGGAGTAACTCCATCTTTTTAGATTTTTGTATCAAACTGCATGCTGACTGATTCTGTCTGACACCTGGTGATTGCTTTCTTGAAGCCTGACACTTAACTTCTAGCTCTTGCTGCCTTTCACTTGAATTGATCTCCTGGCACCTGAAAACCTTGACTCCTAGAATGTTGATAAAGAACATTATTTTTAGAGGTAGGAAAGAGTGAAAGTGAAGAGACTTGGAATTCTTTTGACTAGAAATAACACCAGGAAATGAAAAGTTAATAGTTTCCTCAGCAAATGAATTAAAATTTCTCCTGGTGATTTGAAAAATAGATTCTAAACTATTACTTTTCCGTTATTTCAACATCACAGACTAAAAGTTCAAACTAATCACACTACATCTCTAATAGAAGAAAAGCACAAGTAATATAAAATATAATGGGGAGGACTTGAACTGAAAAGCGGAACTTAAGAATTTATTCACATAATCAACACATTAGTGATAAAAATGGTACAATAGGAAAAAAAAAATCCCTAATCATATGAGGTAGATTCTAGTTATTTTTGCAGTGATTTGACATAATAAAAAAAAATTCTGAATGACAAATAATACCTGGAGAAAAGAAAGACCTCATTTACTGCTGATTTTCCCTGGTGAAGCTTATTTTTTTAACTGTAAAATTACATAAACACAGAATTATACTCCTAACCTTGCCAAGGCGTTCTTCTGCCTTATGGAGTGTTGCGATACATAAACCTAAATCCAGTTGAGACTGAGAAATTATTCTTTGTTTGGCTCTGTTCCCTGAGGCAGATGTTAGAGTTGGCACTCTCAAACATGCCTGACAGACACACTCTGAAAATGTATAGCAATCTCCAAATTTATGCAGATGTCCAGATGCTAGAATGCTGATTGAGACATGGATGATGAAGGTTTAATTTCATGATCCTTCCTGAAAGAAGGAAGTTAAAATCCTAATTTCCCACTTCCATTCAAAAGACATTAACCTTGAGGATATACATTTTTGCTGCAAAAGATCACTGACTAGCTCTGTTACTGAAATCATACTTCAATTCAGAAGATTCTTTTGGTGAGAAAATGTGCACAAAACAGTGTACTTCATTAATCTGGTAGATTATCAGCATCTGAGTGTTACTAGCAATGTGTCTTTTGTGTAATATAACAGTATTTAATATAATAGTATTTAAAGTGGGTGATAGAGTTCAGATCACCTTCATATGCTTTATTCATAATAATACTCTTCCTTTCTGCTTTAATGGTTTGTTTGCAAAAAAGAGAACATCTTCATCAGGTAGCTGGATAATATGGTGCAGTTTAAAATAGAGATTTGCATCCCTCCCAGCAAAAGATCTTTGAAGGCATAAATTAAAAAAAAAAAAGTAGAAATGATACCAAGGCATATTTGAAGATAAAACCATTAAACAGGTTTCAAAATTCACCCTGTGTTTAACATTTCAAATTGGCCATTGTAGAGAATGTGTTGGATACATCATATGCTGAGATGTCTTTTTCTATGTTTATATTAATAAATTAAACTGTTCTAGGGATGGATATATGCTCTGGAACTTCAGCATCAATTTAATTTGATTTTATGATTTTATAATTCTATAGTGAGCCTTGAAAATTTGTCTTGAGTCAATTAGCACTCTCCTAGATAATTTATAAGTATGGCTGAGGAGTTATGGCATACTTAAGAGACATTCTTAATCATTATTTCGGGTCTGTTTTGTTGTTTTGGAAGATGAAAGAATTCAGTGGTAGGGGCAGAAACACACACAAAGACATTTAATGCCTGACAGCCTCAATGTCAGCTATAGGTTCTGGAAAAATTCAATATGGTAGTGTAGATGTAGCTTAAAACTGCTGATACACTCTTTAGGGTACTCAGATTTTTGTTTCCACTGTACAACCTGTCAAGTCCTAAGTGAATATTTGCTTGTGATCATCTTTGGAACTGATCCTAAGAAACTTGCCAAAATTGACCCAAGATATCCATTTGTAGATAAAAGAAGACAAGGGAGACTGTCATCTTTCAAATGAAGATATGATCTGTCTTTCTGAATTTTTAGCAAAAGGTGTGCAAGAAAGAAAGGCTTTGCCTAGTGGATGGGAAGTGGAAAATTATTTCATGTGAAAGTAAAAAATCAACAGCATAAAATTGTCTGAAAGGAATAAAGGATTCAGAAACATTCAAAAGGTGGAGAACAGGTGAAAATTCAGAGCATATTTAAGAAAATAATTAGAAATCAGACATGAAGTAATATTATGGAGAATCTATCTGACTATATATAAATGTGATTAAGATGGTGATGAAAAGTTTAGAGGACACCAAGTTAATGTTAATTTTCCAGAAAAGAGTGATGTATTTCACTTTGATATTTTGGAAAAAATGGACAAAGGATGGTGAAGAAGCTGTATGGGAGGAGACTGGAGCTGTCAAGGCAAGAGATAACAAATAAATAGACCAGAGTATTGGCTGGGAGAGCAAGAAGAGGAGAGGTACATTACACTGAAGAATGAGTGACAAGACCTTGACAGAGCTAGCTGAATACTGTAAGTCTTGAATTGGAGCTCAAATAAACAAGAGCTAATATCAGTGTGCTTTCTTTGAGACAGGTCTTCCATTCATGGTGGTAATGTCAGTCAGTTCAGACAGTCCCTCTGTGTCTATATGTGTATGTCAATCATCTATTCAACAAATGCAGATTTTTAATTCTGGAAGTATTGGATTTTAAATCTTTTTTCCATGCATATAAGGACTTGTAAATATAGACATCCCACAGAGTATTTATATCACAGTTGAAATTTTTTTTTATTAGATTTTTTTTCAATATAAAAAAGAAAGAAATATAAATGAAATTTTGACAATCTGGTCTATCAAAGAAAACAATTACTCTGTTACTAAGCTACTAAGGTATTTCATGTCATAATAATAATATCATGCTTATTGTAGAGCTTGAAAAACTTGAATTCTAATGTTTTCTGTTTCATCTTCTTTTTTTTTATTTGTTTGTTTGAGTTTTTGTTGGCTTATTGTTAGCTGTAGAATGTTTTCTGTCACAGAATTCAATGTGAAAAAACAAAATCAAAACCTGCGCAATACCAATGTATAATGGAACCATTTACATGCAGTTATATGTTTCACTTCAGAACGGTGGTTTTCCTTTCCATGCTTCTCTTGTCTGAACCATATCTTACAGGTGGAAGATTTTTTCATTACTTCTTTAATTCAGTTCTGCAGGTTTACCAAGAAACTCCATTCATAACTCAGGATCCCATTCTGTCACCAGCTAAACAAACATGGAACAGTCAATTCCCACTTTAAAAGTGTGTGGCTGATGCATGAAGATCCAAAAAAAGAGATCACTGAGAGGAAAGGGACCAAGAAAACATGAGATAAATCTGGTTAAGGCTCAAAGATGTAGTCAGAGTCTCTCACTACACAGTTTTTATCCCATTTCATTTAGGCCACAGACTAAGGTACAGTGAAAGGTGTAAAGAACGAGAGTGAGGTGGCTTTGTTGCTGCTCACAGGGAAGCCCATGTACAGCCAGAGGTCTATGGAATCAGTCATCTAAGCACTTGTTGGAAAAATTAGGCCATGGATGGAAAGGTAGTCATTTTAGTTTCAGTGGAGGTGGAAAGCAACATTTTAATACTTTAAGGGAGCCAATAAATTAGAAGGAAAAATTTATACAAAGACGTTGGAGAGAAAGATGTAAAGTAAACAATAACCTAGGGTAACTTCTTTCAAGTAGAATGGTCATTACAGATTTGAGTTCCCTATAACTCTTCAATCAGACCTTATTTGGAATCAAATAGGCAGGCTAATATCATTTTTTCTTTTACAGGCTAAAACCTTCTACATAAACCCTGGAAAACATACTTTCTTTCTGGTGAATAGTCATCTCTTATTTTTTTCCTCATTCACATACATAAAGTGTTTGACTTAACAAAGAATAGGTTATTTGAGGGATAAAAGGAAAATGTAAGAAAGAGCATAAGCAGGATAGCGTACAGCTCCTAACTGCTATATTTATCATGGACCTCTCTTATATTAAGGTAATTCCTAAGTCAACTATTCCTTTCTCTGCTTTCACAGCAACATCTACCTCACAGCTGGGATTGCTCAGTCTTGCTGGGTAGTAAAACCCTACTGCTGACCTTATGGTGATGTGACCTGCACTGTTCATCGTGACAATCCCTCACTGCTCCTTGTTACCTGCTCATCATTTTTTTCCCCACCTTGCTTTGCTAGCAGCTTTACAAGCTATTCCCATTGTTTATAAATTCTGACTAAGAAATTAAAAAAGCACTACAAAACAATGGTCTTGTAAAATATGAGTTATTCTTTGGTATGCTATTTTTTCTTAATTCAAAAATACCTCTTAAACTTGCCCTATTGTAGGTTTTTTGGGGTTTTTTTTTTGGGTTTTTTGGTTTTTTTTGGGGTTTGTGTTTCTTTTTTTTAATAAAGGCAGCAGGTTTTGGACTCTGTTACAGAAACGTATTTTCATAGCTAAAATGTCCACTCTGTTTGCACACATTTAAATGGCAATTATTCCTGTACAGTGTTACCCTCAGAAATTACTCTTTACATGAGGGTATAAGAAGAAACAGTTTCCAAACAAAAAGAAATTGTATATGCAAACAAATAAGCTGAAAGTTGGCTTGCAGGAACATTTAATTTCTCTTTTTTTTTCCACCAGATGTCAATAGAGTTCTCTTCCTTTTTGGGTTTCCCTACCACTTGAAAATTTGGATTAAAAAATAGCAGAACTTTCATTTTTTCTTTATCCCTGAACCACAAAGCTTACATCCCTATATAACCCTGAAATGATATACAAAGAGAATGAGAAGCAAGAGGTCTGTTGCTAAGGTACAGAATGTTTTTTGTTTACCAGATCAAGATTAGACTCTGTGGGTGCTGAATTGAAATAAAATTTATTTTAAATAGAGCCCTGAGAAATCAATTGTAACCAGCAGTTAATGGCCAGTTTGCAACAGCTTGAGGGAAAGCCAAGGGCAGTTAAAGCTCCAGCAAATTAGTTATTAACTGTGCTAATTAATGGTATTGCAGAGATTATTGCTATCATAAACTGTAATCAATCAGGTTTATCATTGTGTCTAAGGAAAAGTTTGCGAGTAACAATATCTTCTGAATGCAGCTCTGCACTTCCAGTTATAATTAATATGATAATCTGAGTATTCCAAAATGCTAAATTATACTTTCCCTTCCCAGGAAAATATGATCATGCATATGACCCACAATGATAAGTACCTCATGATAAAATGTGGTCAGATGAAATGATAAATTCAATGGCCAAGGCTTCAGGGGCTTGTCATGATTTATAGGAAGACTGTACAAATAAAGACGACTAACTGTGGCTGGATTCACTGTCGTATTTTTCCTAGTGATGCAAAGTTGTAAATTTGAGTAATTCATGGCTGCTTTGTTGATTCAGTTTTGAAAATTTCAGTGCATATGTAACTCCTACTTACACAGCACTTGGCTGAGTACTGCATCTCTCCTCTCAAGTGTAGTAATTCTCTCTTAATCTCACGTGATGAACTGGCTAGTTTTTACCATGAGGGAGGTTTGTGAGCCCTTGCTCTAGAACCTGGGTCTGTTACATGGTTTCTGGAAGAATAAAACTCAGTCTGTTTTTTTTTTTTAGTTTTTTTGGTTTTGCTCCAAATGAGAACCTTATTCAAAGCTTATCGTGTTATAAGTGGCTTGCAGTGTAAATGGCCCTGTGAGAGAAATATGGACAGTAATAGCAATAAAGTATGGGCAGACATATCAATAAAGTTAGTACAGGTTTACATTATGAAATATATCCATATTTTCAAGTAGATTTGACATGTCTTTTGTTTTGGGTCCTATATTACAGTTGCCTTCTGTTGCATCTGCAGTACTAATGTGAGACTCCAGTGTTGCAATGTGGAAGTGAGACTCCAGTGTTGCAAATGAAAACTGGGACAGTATATACCAACCCCTTCGTAGAAATAACAACATTAAATAAACTGACTGCCTTCCAAGCCCAAGTCACATGTAGGTGTTTCACAGTATTGTGAAGCCAAACAATAGTGATTCAGGGACCCCTCCTTGTCCCCCAAAGCCTAGGAGTACAGGCTGTCTTACTGTCACTATTGAGACCCATCTGTTTTTACAAAATTTTCACAGACTTGCTATTGATCATGTGTTCCTGGACCTCTGCTGGACCTAGAGGCTCTGAGCCTGTGGTCCAGAGAGGTAATTGTGACTTTTTTCTTTTGTTTTTTTTTTTTAGTCATAGGTCATAACTTCTAAAATAATGAGGAATGGTGTTCTTCAGTGGCTTTTAGGGTAGCTGTTACCTGTACAAGAATGTTGCAGGAGAGAACATGAGAGTGCAAAACCCTTAAGATGTTGCTGGAATGCTGTTTTAGACAGAGGAAGTGATCCTTATACAGTCATATTCATAGTGCCATTCTACAGCAGTTCATGAGCAATGACTACCTTGAGTTCTGCCCGAAGATACCACTTGAGACATCCAGGTGGAGTGTGCACAGATGAGAGATCTAAAAGTTATGCAAATTAAGTAATATAGAGGTACAATCTTTGATATTGCTCCCTGGCTCTCTCTTTTTTTAGCAATACAGATATGGGTACATTCAGTCTGGCCTTGAACATGTTCCCACTTCTGCTGATTATGTAGCTTACTTCTAATTTAAATTCAAATTATAGATATGGATTAAAACTGAAATATTAATAAAGAATGGAAAACAATGGCATAATTATTGCAGAGATGCTCTTGCTGCTTTTTTCTAATTGGATTTTAGATCAAATCCATATTAAACAAAACTATCAGCACTGGAACTTAAAATCTCCAACCAGTTAAAGTATTTTATGAATTATAAAGTAGATGGGATAATTCAAATTAGTATTAATCTTGGTAAACACATGCTTACAAAATGTTGTGCAAACCCTAAGCGAGCAATGATAACTAAGCCCCAAATGTGTGCGTGTGTGTGAGCAGGGTTAGACAATTTGTTGGCAGACAGGTTTTTACTTCCTTAGCAGGAAGAATATGGATTATGGCCATGGCTCATAAACTGCGAAGAGTTAGCATTACTGGATGAAATGAACACTAAAGAGGTGCTAAATGGTTTAGAACAGAACAAAGAAAATAGAAGTAACAAGATTTGTGTTAGTCACCAACCTCACAATTTGTGTGTCTTTTAAAACAGCTATTCATTACTGCTTTTCTCAATGTTTTTAATTATACTGATATCTGGTAGATATCTCTTCAATTTCTTCTGTCACAGAAACTTGCCAAAACTGATCTTTTCTCACTTGCAGTCCCTAAATCACCTTAATGTCTAATTTTGTTCATAGTTAGTTCATAGATCTACGACATTTCTCAAAGATTTCTTAATTCTGATATTGTTAGACACGTTTTCGTGTTTGGTTTTATTGTTGTTCTTGTTATTTTTTTCCTTCAGACATTTCAAATTCTTGAAGAATAATCAGGAGATTGAAACAAGCAAGACCTGCTAAAGAAGTTTGAACTATAAAATTATTATTTACAATGTACATTACAGTTTGGTCTTGATTATTTCTTCTTCTGGCAGTGTAAAGATTTTAATATGAAGGAAATTGTCCATAACCTAATCTCATCATCAATTCACTTTTCCAATAAATTGAAAAGTAAAAGAAATAGAATCAGCTGTTGAAGTAAGCCAATGAGCTAGCACATTGAACATTTTTTATAATTAAAAATAATTTACCATAATTTATAATGTACTTACATTAACTTGTAGGACACGTATTTTGTAAATATCTTAGGAAAAATTTGGTTTTTAATGGATGAATTGAGTGCAATATTAATATAACAGCTAAGTTTTCCTTGCACTTAAACTGAAATAAATCCATGGAAAGGTATTCTACCAATGTTACACTAGTAATTCTTTAGGTAGAATGGAGGCATTTCTCTACTAGCCTAATATCTCTTACTAATAAAAGGTAGAATATTTAATGAGATTAACAACCAAAAATAAATTTTTATGTATATGTATGGTAAAAAATTTTTGCAAGAAACTACCCTGGCAGATAAGCTGTATGTATTGAGACTTAAATTATGATGATTAATATATATTGTGTTACTACAGTGGTATGCTCAGAATCCATTTGATTCTGTGTTCAAAAGTTTTGAACCTTTAGTCATGAAACAGTTTGCTTTTATCTTGCTTTTTTCTAAATAAAGCTTTTTTCTTCAAAGACTTAGAGAATCACTGAATATACTGAGTTGGAAGGAATCCTAAAGGATCATCAAGTCCAGGTCCTGGCCTGGACTTGAAGAACCCTCCCCAAGAGTCACACCATGTGCCTGAGACCATTGGCCAAACACTGCTTGAACTCTGTCCGGCTGGTGCTGTGACCTGAGGAGCTTGTTGCAGTGCCCAGCCTCTTCTGGGTGAAAAACCTCTTCCTGATATCCAGCCTAAACTTCCCCTTACACAGCTTCAGGCCATTCCCTCAAAGCCTGCCAGTGATCAGCACAGAGAAGAGATCAGTGTCTGCCCCTCCTCTTCCCCCAGTGAGGAAGCTGTAATTGCAATGCCTCCCCTCAGTCTCCTCCAGCTGAACAGACCAAGTGACCACAGCCACAGCTCGTACAGCTTCCCCTCATGGCCCTTTGCCATCCTAACTAACTTTCATCTCCTTATTTTAAGTTTTAAATAGTTAGCTGCACAATTAACTTAAAATATAACGTGGATTGTGTTCTGAAAATATCCAGACTTTTTTTCTTTGTATTTCAGTAGTATGTGGAGATCTTTATCATCCGGACTGTTTGCTTTAGAATGAATGGGTTATTTTTACTCTGAATGACTCATCTTTTCCCTCTCAAGGATTTGATATTTGGTAATTATAAGGCATATATTTTCAGTTTTCTAGTAAATTCCTTTGTTACCCAATGGTTGGATAGCTTCCAAATTAGTTTATGTGATACAAATTAGAGAATTCAATATGTTGAAATAATCTCAGCCTTCGAGTTTTTCAAGAAATTATCTGCAGTGTTCTTCTTTGAATCACAGAAACAGGCCTAAACTTTTTAAGACTGGAGGTTTACTTTAATGTATGAAGTATTTGTATACCTTTTTTCAAATTATAATTTTATACCTACATTTTATTTATAATTTTAAATGCTTGTTCAGTATTTTTTTCCCAACCAAAACTAAATAACTATTCAAAACAGAACCTTTCCATTTAGCACATTATCATGATTAGGCTAAATCTCAAGAACTTAGAGCCTCATGTAAATATGATACTTCTTGCCAGCAGAAGAAGGTGCAGGACAGAAGAAAAGCTGTTGAAGGTGAAAAGTGAGGGAGGGGAAGAAGGAATAGAATTAAAATCGATAGAGTGAGAGGATGTTGGACAAGTGCCAGGTCTGCTGAAGCCACGAGAAAGTCACTCATTGATTTTCTGGGCAATTGGATCAGACCCATTGTCTGATACTACTGCATTTTTTATATTTAGTAATTGGGAGTTATAGCCAAATTCTCAAACTGATAAATTTGATACCTTCTCATTTTCTGAAACTCCTTGATTTGTCCCAGTGCATAATTCGGATCTACTGACTAGCTGCCCTCCTAGCATACAGCAAATTTTGGGTTTATATATAGCCTCACTGAAGGCTGTTGGGAAGGAAAACAACTATGCATTTCCAAGTAGTCCTCTCCTGCATGGATCATTCTTGTAGCTATTGATGATTATTGCCTTGCAAGTGTTTGCTTGCTGCTCCAGCTGGTACTGAAGAAAGGGCTACATTTCCTACCCTGTTTTCCCAAGTCAGAATAGCTGGGACTGAGGGTACGGGGGCCACATAGAATTTAGAAACACTTTGCTGGAGTACTTCAAGTCTGCAGTATATGGTGTGAAAATAGGATATCTGGTTCAGTTAAGATACAGCATAATATTTCTTATTCAAAATTTCTAATTCTACACAAAATTGTCTTTTTTTTTTTTTTTTTTTTTTTTTTTGCTGGCTGGCATTTGACATTATTTACAATTTTTTTACTTTCAGGCCTCAATTTTCACAACTTGCCCTGCCTGAAATGCCTCATTTTAAGCTTCATTCTCCCATACTGTCCCCACATCTGCAGGACTGCATCTCACCTTTGAACTAATGAAGAAAGCTGCATTTCTTGCATTTCAGATTGGACAGAGAGCAGCCATTATAATCTTCTGTTCACTTGTAAAGATTTTTTTCTGCTTTTTTTTGTTTTTTATTTTTTTAAACTCAAATTTGTAATGATTTTTTTTCCTTTGCATGTTTTTAAAAAATATTAATCAACATTTTCTGATTAAGTGGAATGTTAATAAGCCTATTATCATTTAGTTACTTCTTACTTCCATTGCTTTCAGCAGGAATTCTTATCTTATTGAATTTTGAGCCTCTTTCAGGAAGGTTATCTTGAAAACAGAAGGCCAAGACATACTATAACTTTATGGAGAAAATGCAATGGCTCTAAGAAGCCTTTAAAGCCTTTAATGGGACCTCAGATGCTGCAAACAACAATGTAAGAGTATTAACTATGCAATGGAAAGATGTTTCCGTGCTGCAGGCTCAGTGAATCCTAGATGAAATCTGTTGTGGATACACTAATTATTAAAATTATTTACCAAGCTTCCTCTGTACTGGAAGCTACTCTGTGGAATGTGACAAGGGACACAAATCCACAACTATCATAGCTGTATAAAAGTCTAGTCTTTGGTAAATTTCAAAATAAGAAAGACAATAATTCAGCACATGTATAGGTTCAGAGGATGAATTGAATATGAAAGGAAAGATGTGAACTCAGTGAGCTATGAAGATGTGTGACTGTCTATAAATTTATTATGTGCATCCTTTAGCCTACAGTAGTTTGATCAAATGAATAATATACTTGTGAATCAGATAACTGGATTACCTGTGTTCTCAATGGAAATTTTAAATCTCATCTGAAGAAATAAACTCTTTCACCCAATCTAGGTCCTATGTCATTCAAGCAGTTTTACTCAGAGAATACAGACACAGGAGTGCATATATAAAAGTGATTTCATATTTGGTTCCTATTTGTATCTATTTTTCATAGAAAGAAAATTGCTTGTTTGGTATGACTAGTAATTTGGTTTTACTCACACAGCCATTTCTGTAAATAGGAGATGAAATTCTGTCCCAGTTGGGAAGTTTCTGAGTATCTGTTGTCAGCTGCTGGATATTTTGAACTCTGACTGATGTTGTGGCATCTTAGCAGCATACAAGAGCAGCTCATTGCCTCATAAAAAAGGGCTTTAACCAGAAAAAAAATATATCAACATGTTAGCTTGATAGTTAAAACTGTCTCTAGGGCAGTGAAAGATAGAGACTTAAATTGTCTCAGGAAACAGAGTAACTTTGCTGTGAACACACTCTGACATTTTGCCTCCTTTATAAGAGAAGCCTGATTTTAGATGCAACCACCATATTCTCGGTAGAATTTGGATGTGCTTGGGTGCATGAGGGCAATGCCTGTTCATCAAGCAGGCATACATAAATATTTTAATTTCCAAGGACACTGATTACCACAGCCTGAAACAAAGCCAAAACACAACTGTAGGCTTGCAGGAGATTTTTCAGGTAAAAAAAATGCAACCTGCTATATGATTTAAAGCAGCTCAAGGTATATGTCTAGCATTTATCTGCAGGGAAATTTTTTTATGATAATATTAGATCATTTTTCAAGCTTTAATAAATATGTTTTTTTAAAAAATCTGAGCATGTGCAGAAACATATTAATGGATAATAAAGAGTCTGAAGTGAAACAGCAAGTTCTTGTAAATAAGTAGCTCTAATGGGGTGCAGATGAGAAGGGATTTTCAGCATTTCAATGAATATAGTGTCTTCTTGTTTACCTTTATATCTCAGTTTAGATTATTCTTTATTTATCAGCTTAGATTGCTTACAGGATTTTAAGAGCTTGTGTTCTTCATAGTCAATTCACTAATAACCTAGCTAACTAAACACATCTACCAGAGCTATGTTTCATTGCTTAGCTCTATGCATGAATATCTGTAGTATGGTTTGCCATACTTAGGAAAAAAAAACCAAAAACAAAAAATCAAACCACTCATCTAGCAAGCTAGGACTACAACCCATTCATTCTAGAAGTTATAGGAAAAGCACAGATATTATAGAGTTTAATTTCTTTGATTAAAATTTTTTAGGTGTCAAGTCATCAGAATTGTAACTTTCAATAAAAAAAGATAAATTTTCTCTTTATTAGCCAGAAGCAAGATTGTGACACAAAGCCTGTTTTTAGCATCTTCCTATTTTGCAATCATCTGCATTTTATAGTATGTTTATACAAACAATCTACAAATCATTTGACTTAGAATTATTGTTCAAAATGTACAACTCACATAGTTTATCAATAGTTTCTATTTTACTTACTCTCAGAAGAGCCTTCAACTAATTGCAAGAAATTCTTCCTTAGAAGTGCAATTCATACTACAATGTCTATGTGTGCCATGCTTTCTAGAATATCTTGTTGTGTAGGATCTCCCACAAAATCCTGGTATTAATTTTTATGATAGATACAAACAAGCTCAACTGCATGTGATCTTTGTATTTCAGTGAAGATGAAGAAATGTTTTCCCCCAAGGCTAATTTTTGGAGTCAATATTCATCCTCTTGTAAATTGTCTTATTCACCTCAGCAAAGATCAATATTTCCTTAGTGGATTGATAAGATTAAATTCATCTAGTCTGACATTAGCCTAAGCTGTATCAAATGTATATATTCTTATTTCTAATATTGTTTTTCAGAAATTGATTGCAATATTCTTGGATAGCTAAGTTATGATGCAAGGAAATTCTGATAAAATGTGAACTTGTCATGCAATATTTTTTATATATTATGGAGCAGATCAATTTTAGTATAAAACACATAAATTTTAATAACTTTATTTTAGTGAATCTAAATTAATGTAAAGCACTTTAAGTTAAAATTTCTGTCCACACTATTAATGAGACATTGCATCTCACCTTGTACATCCACATGCAAAGAAACAATTCTACATTAAATAACTCAAATTTTTATTAATCCTAAAGAGTAAGAGTACCTTCAGTGTACTGAAGTTGCTTAAAAATGAAATTAACAGAGATGCAGAAGTTTGTTAGAACTGATCATGAGTTGTATCTGTATATTGACACTCCATGCACAGTGAATGATGAATGCTGCATGTACTCAAAAAATGAAGAATTTTAAAATCACATTTAAATAAAGGATATTTAGGATTTTACTAATTCTTGAAGAATTAAAAAACAAACAAAAAACCCACTCAAAAATACCATGTGTGGAAATGCTGCTGTTATCCAAAGGATGCTTATATAGAAGTCAGAAATTATGTAAACTTTCTGTACTCTAGAAATTTATTTTCTATATGATCCTCTGTGCTTTGGAAAATCCAATTTTCAGTATGTCTATTGTAATCAGAAAGTACCAGAAATCATTCTTGTCATTCAGCTGAATGAAAGGAAGAAGAAACAATATTTTCCATGTAACCACAACTTTCCCAAACCTCTTGCTTCTAATCTACTTTAACTAAACCTTAGGGCTTTTTTTACATTTGCTTTTGCTCTTGTCTTATTAAACAGAAAAATAACAGGGCAGAGTAATCCCACTTAAAATATTGAACTGTTCTTTAGCAAAAAAATAAGAGGAATGCTATTTGATGGAATCAGGTGATTTATCTGTAACTTCTCACCCCATTATATCTCTCTCCTTTAATTAAATAAGCTCCCTGCATGACTCTAAAATTACTAAATGAACATTTCAGTAGCTTTTTGCACCTACAGCCTTTGCAATCAAAGCTTTTTTAAAAAGACAATCTCTCACTTCCTGAAAAGAACCACAGCTTAATAGTAGAATATGGTTGCTGTTGTATCACATATTGTGCAGCAGCTTCAGTAGGGATAGAATAGGATTGGGAATGCAGGTAGCAAATTAGATTGATGTGTTGTCCTCGACATACTGGCATTTTCATTTCTGAGGCCTACCAAGTCCAAAACAAAACCATTTTTTATACTTGTTCAAAATCTCTAGAGAAATGACTTCAGGTGGTCTCAGCCCAGTTTTTCATGTACAAGAGGACACATCAAAAAAGCTGTCTTGATAGTAATTCATCACTTTTGTCTGTGGAAAGCCATGGGATTACAGCACGGAGAATAAAAAAGGTACTGCTAACCATATTTTTTTCCCTCCAACTATATGTCTCTGGACCATTTTGTATGAATATATGAACAGACATGTCAAGAGAGGCAACGTAGATCATGTCTTCATGGTTATCAGGAATTGTTTTTTAATTCACCTTTCCTACACCTTGTCTCTGACTGAATCTAAATATAATTAAGCAAAGTCTCAAGGTATGGAAGGCAAACAACAGGAGCTATAACTTTAAGAGAAACAGATAATGAAAAATTTAAGTCACTAAAGAACACTGATGAGATGTTAAAAATGTAATCAAGCAGCATGTCATTGTATATGTTTTAATTCCTTTTAGCTCCTAAAATGACCTTGGGAAAATTAGAACACTTGAAAATGTTGCATCTTCAATAAGTTTCTCCCTCAATTTAATGAATAAGACAAATTATTATATTCAAGTATAAAGAAGTCTCTGAGGAATACCTATTTCAAGAACATTGTTCAGTTTTCAATGGTCACACAGCAAAGTACAAAATAGTGTTGAATGGCTATTTTTATAATTTCTACTCTTTCAGTCCTCCAGAACTTATTCCATATAATTCCAGTGAGGAGTCATCATACAGACAAGAATATGCAAGTTGTGGGATTGTGAACCCCTTTTGTCATTTTTGTATTCTTCCTTTGGGACAAACAAATGACTAACATAGACAAAAGTGAGACAATGTAACAATTCATTATATATCTGTTGGAGAAAATGAGCTCAACTGGTAATAATACAACAAATGTTTAGAAAAAAGATAAATATTCTATAGAAATTCCATGAAAATATTTATTCTAACTGAGCCTATTAAGTTTAGAAACAGTGCAATCCTCTTCTGAAGTATGTGACTATGTGCAAAATGAAGTAATTATCCTATTTATTAAACATTGTTTCCAATAATCATGATACAGGCAGACATCCTAAACTGATACTGATGCTGTTGTTTTGGAAAACCAATAATAATCAGGTTTAAAACAATCTGTGACTTCATAGGGATACTGGGTGCCCAAATGTTAGTTTTTTATGCTAATTATTATTAAAATTATTATAGCTAACTATTATTAGTAATAGCCAATATGATCTGTATTGAAAGTAACCTCCTACCTTGTCTGTCCCCTCGGACAATACTTATATTAATGTTTTTTGCACTTTGATTTCCTTTGCAGCCTACAGACAGCATATTATAGCACTCTATATGAGTCTGTAGAGAGCTGCACTACTTTGAGTAGTAAATAAAGGCCAGGAGAAAGAGGGCAAAGAATGGTCTAAATTAAGTTTTTCTTATTGCTGAAACCTATGTGTTTGTATAACTCACCCAAAAATCTCTAAGGAAACAGGTAGAAAATCTGTTACTTAGCTTCATAAAAGAAGGCACCTGTACTCTACCTGGGTTCCTTTGTCCTAGCTTCTAAATACCATTTTAAAAAACATCTGTTGTTTCTAAAAAAAAACCCCAAACTAAAATACCAAAAAACCCCAGTAAGCTATTCACATGACTACAAAAGCAAAAAAGTCTTCACAAAAAATATTTTCTGCATGAAGTCAGTACAACAATACAACCACACAACCACAGCTATATAAAAAAGGTACTACTCTCAGATAGACAATGTTTCCATAAAGTGGTGTCCTAAATTTATTTTCTGTGATAGTAAATAATGAGTAATTTTATTTATATTATTCAATCTAACTTGTTTAGTTTGATGTCTATGTTTCAGTACAGTTGGACTATAAGCAAGGATTTTCAAGAAGGAAAAAAGCCTAATAGCAAGCCTAATAGCCTAAAAGAAGCCTAATTCCTTCTTTTTCTCTATGTCTATCAAAATACATTTGATCTTATGAGGCATGGTCTTCCACAATAGTAATCATAAGCTGTTGTTGTATGAATAGGCATACTATTGGGTATTTTAAATTAAAAATCCCCTTATAAGATATGAAGACTAAGAGGCTAGAAAAGCAGGAGGGGACATATAATATTTTTAAGTGAATAAAACCATTCTATAATCTGATTTCTAATGAAAATTAGAAAACTTGTTTAAAACAGGAATTCTTCACAAATAGGACATCTATACTGCTATATACACTTTTCAAATATTTTAGCTTAGTTTTCCAGTAGAAAAAGTAAAATGGAAAGCTTGATTTCTGATCAAGACCTTGTTTAACAGGTTCAACATATTGTAGTTTCTTACAGGACTTTTCAGGATTCATTTAGACTCATGCAACATTCTCCAAGGATAGAAGTTAGAAAGGAAGAGCCTTTTTTGTTCAACCAGAGAACTTGAAATTAAGCTTCATGAGTATCAAAGAGAATTGATACGAGTTGTCCAGTTGCAAAATTTGGCCCATAGAGGAGAAAAGGCTTATGAGTCATTTAAATAATTACTCTCTTGAGGACTGTAGCCGCACAGAGGATGCAATATCCAAGTGACCTGAATCAATATATTTCACTGTGTCTTTTCATTTTGTTCTTATAAAAGATGAACATGTCGATAGAAAATCAGACCTCTTGTCATATAAAATACAATCTTTATAAAGAAAAAATAAAAGGAGAATGATTGAATGATAATTCTACACCATGCCACAGTGTTTAAAGCCCTACAAGGTCACAAAAATATCTGACCTCAAAAGCAGTTTATCTTAACAGGCAAGAAATAAGGTAAAAATGCCAGGAGCCCGAGGTGAATGAACCAAATGCCCCTAACAAAAGCCGAACATTAAAAGGAAGTATACCTTCAAGTTCTGCCCTTCAGCCAAATTTCTGGAAGAAAACCCAGTGCACCTGAAAGCCCCTTCCCACAGCTGGGCAACTTGTCCAGAAGAATACTGTGAAGGACAGTACCAAAATTTTTACTAAAATCCAGATAAAAATACATCTATTACCCTCTGGGAGCCTGGTCCAGTTCTGTTTAAGATCTTCAAAAATGATCTGGGTGATGGGACAGAATCTACCTTCAGAACATTTGCTGATGCCACCAAACTTGGAGAAGTGGCTGATATATTAGAAGGTTATGTTGACACCCAGAAAGATGTCAATAGGTTGGAGAAAGAGGCTGACAGGAATCTCATGAAGTTCAACAAGAAATGCAAAATCCTTTTGGAGGGGAGGGGAACAACCTCACGCATCATATTTTGTGGGGCAGAGGTCTAGAAAGGAGATTTGCAGAAAAGATCTTTTGGGAGGCAGATTACAAGTTTAACAGGAGCCAGCACTCTTCCCTTGCCATAAAGAAGGCTCATTATATCTGAGGCTGCAGTAAGCAAAGTATTTCCAGCAGGCAGAGGGAAATGGGTCTTCCACTCTACTCACCACTGATGGAGCCATAGCTGAAGTACTGCACCAGGACAAGAGTGCCATGAGCGTACTGGAGAGAGTTCAAAGAAGGGCCACAGAAATGATAAAGGTGCTGAAGCAACTTTTTAATGAGAAAACACTGAAAGAGCTGGAGCTATTTAACCTAGAAGAGAGAAGGCTCAGGGGGATTTGGTATATAAATACTTTAAGGGAAGGTGAAGATAGGACAGAGTCAGACACTTCTCAGCAGTGCTCAGTGACAAAACCAGACACAATGAACAGAAAGTGAATCACAGGATGTTCCTTCTGAACATCAGAAGAAAACATGCTTTTCACTGTGAGCTTGACTGAGCTCTGAAACAGGTTATGGAGTAGAAAGGTTATGGAGTAGCCAGCTTTGGAGCTATTCCAAAGCTGTTTAGTTATTGTCCTGGGAAATTGGCTTCAGGTGGCCTTGCTTGAGCATGGTGGCTAAAGCAGATGGCTTCCAGAGGTCCCTTCTTTCTCAGCCCTTTCTGTGATTAAATGAAAATACTTTGTGATAAATATTTTTTGTGCTTGTGCATCAGCCAAATGAATGACTGTGAAATTTTCCTCTGCACCCACTTAATTCTCTAGAACAAAAGTTCTTTTGGCATTTAACCTTGGTTATAAAATGTCTTTAAGCCCTTGGTTTACCAACATATATCCCTCTTAGAATTATTTCAAAGAAGTCTTGAATCTTGCAATTTATATTGGTAAATGAGTTTAGGAACCAAAAAGACCTCTTTAAAGCTAAGCCAGCACTTTAATGTGAGTGGAATTAAAGAACACAGGGTCTGGTCACATCTATTTAATTCTGAGCAAGTATGCTATTGCAGTCTCTAGAAGCTGAAAACAGTAGAGGACTCATACTGAGAGGCCTGGTAAATTACAATTGTGCTAACATTCTTGGGTAACAGATATTGCATGACCCCTGGAAGATATATAAACAATCAAGATGATTTAACTCTGAAGTTGGAAATATTGTCAAAATATGTCTAAACATGGTTTACTGTGAAAAGAGAGGTGTTGCTGAAAATACCTCAGAATTTAACCTAATCTGCTGTTTGCAGCCTATGCCTTTTGAAGAATAGAGGATGCAGAAGAGCAGGGAGCCCCTATATAATGCTGACATTTTTTGTCTACCTATAAAGATGTGGACACATTCAGCATAAGGTATGAATGAAGATGACTTCTAAGCAACTGGTGCATATCTTACAGTCTCAAAAATATTTTCTAGGAAGTGATGCTGATCTAGGAGGCAAATAAACTAAATTACCTAAAAAGGTCATTTTCCATATCAAATCTAATCAATAGATTAGCCAAATCAGATTTTTTTTTTTTAACTTAAAAAGGGACATCACTTTCAAAAATTGAACTGCAGTCAAAATACCGGATTGGCATTTATATTTTTGGGACAGCCACAGTCAAACTAACTGACTGTACTCATTCATTTGAATCTCTTTTTTTTCATTTGGATGATATTTTCACACCAGTGAAAACCAAAGAAAAATACAGTGAAAGAAAACCAAAGGAAATACAGTGAAAACAAAAACCTGCTTTTAATTCATAAGACTGTCCATAGTTTCAGTGGTATTTTAAGTGAACACAAATATTGGTGTATATCTTCTAATGTTTGACCCCTTTCTAATTTTTGATGTATTATTTGACTTTCAAGTGTATTTCATCACCATCTGAAAGAAAACCTTGATTGAAGGCCTTAAACACATTTCTTTTGATTTACTATCAAATGCATTTTTATTAACAGATACTTCTTGAATCTTATAGACAAATACTAGCTATGAAAGATCTTCTTTGTATAGACAGTGTTTACTGCAAAGCATTTAGTTTTGACTGCCTTTCCTCTTAAATAGGCTATAGATCAAAAGAATGTACCTTAACATTTATTAGACTGCACATTTCCAAAAGTTCGCTGTTTGTTTACTGCTGTGTCATCACCTGGTTTTCCTTGCTGTTCAGTGACTTAGCAATAGTTTCATAATTTTTATACAATGATGAAAGATTAATGAAATTAAATAAAAAAATTCACACTCTACATGTTTTTAATCTTTTGCTTCCCACTGAGTCCTTATGAAAATATTGCAAGGACACAGGCAATTGCAAAGAAATAGTCAGGCACCTAATGGCATTTAGCACACAGATTTTAGCGGTCTACTGCTCCTGAGATTTTCACTTCACAAATCTTTACTCCTAAAGATAAGTAATTAACTGCTGAAAGAACTCGTGATCTCTGTTTTTCTTTTTTTTCTCCTGTGGTAGCACATAATAAATAGCTTATTTTTATTTACATAGTTCCCATGCTGGTTCAATTAATCTATCAGATTTATATCTGGGATGTCATTTCTGATTACTCATTCTGCACTAATTGGATTTCAGGGCCCTCTATTGGTAAATCATTTTTTCTTTGTGTCATCTTCCAAAAAGTCTTAAGTATGTGATTCCCCAGTTGGTCAGGAAATCTAAATGCTTTCTCTAAACTATCATTGTAGGGAAAAAGAAATCTAAAAGTTGAGACAAGAGATAACTTCGATCTACTTTATGAAACATTGTTGCAGAAAATATTTTACTTTTATTTTTTCTTCTTTATCCTTTCTGAAGATACAAGAGGAAAAAAATAGATTCTCTAGCTTGTGATACTAGACTCATCTTACATATTGTCAACAATGTGATTCAGTTTACGTGTGCTGAAGTGAGCATAGATGGTGTTATAGATGGTATTATAGAGTCAGAGGGTTTGTGGGTATTTTTGGTGGCTGTTGGGTTTGTTGGCTTTTTTTTTTTTTTGATTGACACTAGAAAAATTACTAGGCTCACATTATCGGAGGAACTTGAGTCCCTTGGTGATTAAAAAGCCATTTAACATATATTTATCATTCTGCAGTTCAACAAATTTACAGAATTAAGATTTTGCGTGACTTCATCCTTTGAAACTTGTACCAGAAAGTCGAAGTCTATTAGCATTTGCTTCTGTAAAGAATAAGCCATTATGAATTTGCTCACTGCTAATGCAATATGCTTGGCTTCTAGGACATTACTGTTCTGGCTTCTATGACTATGAGCTGTCTGTTTTATGCTCACAGCAAGCCAAATTTTAAGTCCTTACTCTCTCACAGAGTGTATCACAGCCATTGGGAGATTTTACAGAATGCCAGCTTCATGATTTATACAGCAGTATTGCTGGCTTCAAAAGATTTAAATTTCAACTCAGATCCAGGTATATAGATACTATTGATCGAGTATGTGGATATTGCTTATTTGACATTAGAATTGGATCTTGACTGTCTGCTTCTGAAACCCAGGCCATTCTCTGATATAAAGTTTGCAGTTTCTTACATTCCAGTCTCCTATTGGATGGGTCTGAGTGAAGCTCCCTGAATTCATCTAAGTAAGCAGATGGTTATCTATACATTATTGCCATGCTAATCAGATCAGCAAATTTGAATTTTCTCTGGAGAGACACTATGGTCTAGTCATTTTTTTGTGTTCTGGTAAAACACAGAGATGGCTGTCTTCTGGTATTTTAAATGGAAAACTAGGCTGCTTTTTAAATCCAATCCTATTTGGGTCAGATTCATCAACAAATGTATTACAGATTGGGTAAGAAATGTGTGTTTATGCAGATAAATTAGTCTAATGTGCTTGAAAACAAAAATTGACAATGTTTCCAGGAGGTTTTTAGATATAAATTCTTTTTAGGAGAAAAAATGTTAGGAAATGTTAGTCGTACAGTGAAAAGATTGGAAGTTAAGGCTAAGGATCAATGACCAGCTTTCATATTAGAAATTTTACCTGAGTATTTTCTGCTGGGAGTTTTTACTGTATTCATAAATTACCTGGGGAAAACAAGCAAAAAAGATCCAACAAAAATCCCAACAAACTTTAACCCTGTCAATAGTGAGATAATTATGTGGGTCAATCCCTCTCATCTATTTTTTCCCTCTTTCTTTCTCTCTCTCTCTCTCTTTTTCTTCATGGACCCATGATCTGGAAAATTCTATGCAGGACCAACAGAGGACCTACTGACTGGTGATCCTTTCTTGTCTTTCTACCTTTTCCACCTTCATTTCTCTCATCTTTGTCTTGGCAAAGTGCAGCTGTCATATTCTACACCTTACTCTGTACTGAGGTTTGTTGTGAGGACCAGGGAATTGTTGAAGTGTGTTGTAGAAATTAAGGGCTTGTTAGCTGGAGACTAAACAATGAGCTGTTTGCTGGAGTTCAAGCTATTATATAGTAAGAACACAGGAATTCCCTGACTCCTGGACTGATGTCTTTGTTCAGCCTGATGAGAATTTATAATCCACTCTACTGAGTGAATGGTAAGAAAAGTCTCACAAACTATTCTATGTTTTTATGATTTAGGAAGGAAATTCTGTATCAGTAAAGGCAAACTGCTACAGGAATAATTAACTGTTGCTTTATGGAATCAAGACAACCGCAGAGGACAGAATAATAATATATTATTTTTCCCCCATTTAATATGTGTTACCATACAAACAGACCAAAACATAACAACCTGTAGGAAGTTTGAAACCTCACATTGCTGTTTATAACACTTGCTCTCTTGAAAAAATGGAATAAATCACAAGGTTGGTGCTGATTTTACAATGGGGCAGATAGCTCTTGTCAGATAGCTCTTCTTGCTTTCTCTCTCACTCCTCGAGGTTGCACACTTTCCGAGAGTTAATGCCCATGTATTAATGTATTAATCCTCACTGACTTCTAAACATACGTGGCCAACACAGGATGGGTCATCTCAGGATTTTTATATTTGACAAGGCTGCAAAATCACCCTAGTTTCTAATTTTCAGAGCTTCTGCCTCAACAACAGCTTCTCTTCAATATGCTATTTACATTCTGTATCTGCGGAAATGATTTTCCATGGCTACCACTATGAGCTAAGCAAGTATTTTAAAAATATTCCATTAAGTCAAATGCTTTTAAATACCTTCCTTAGTATCTCTTTTCAATACTTCCATATAATAGGGTAAGTGGGCCTTTTCATATCAAGTTTACTGTAAATGAGCCAGACAACCAAAAAAATATAAATCCATACTTTCTATCTATGCCAGTACTTTATACTTTAGAGTAACTTGACCCTTTCAGCATATAATATATACAGTGTAGTAATAATGTATTTTGGCTCGACTTATGTTCTCATTTAACAGATATTCCTTTCAGTTTGGATCATTAGTTTTATATCTCCTACAGACTGTTTCCAGAATAGTGTGAAAGTTTTGAGCATGCCAGACCTCATCATATTAAAGTAAAATTAAAGAAGAATGAAAATATGAATATTTAAATTAGACAAAGCCTTCATGAACTGCCAGCTTTTTCCTAACTGCTGTAGTTATAATGAACAATATCATAATTGACTTGACAAATTCCCTAGATTATTGCCTTACTTGCCAGTGAAACCAACTCATGTTAATTAGAAGTTTCAGTTCTTTTTTTTTTCTTTTTTGGCAGATTATTTTCAATTTCTTCCTTTTTCTTGGGATTTTAAGTACTGTTAAAAACATTAAATATTAAAATTTCAGTATTTAGTTAGTGCATTATCATTTTTAGTGAATAAAAATAATGCAAACTTAGTAACTTTGAAAAAATGTAATATATTCTAAGAAAAAAAAGGTATGACTGGAACTTTTTGAAGTTTTTTTAGGTTTTCAATGAGGTGAAAATAGAAAACATGTGAAAACACTTTTCATGAAAATAAACTTTAAAAATTTCATGACTGGAGGTGGAGATATGTTTAGATCATCTATGGATGTAGTTTCATTCTTGATGAGTAGATTTTAATAATTTTATTCATTTTATTAAAACTTAGAATTTGTAGTCCTATGAAATGGGTTTTGTGGTGAGTTTACTTTAAATAAAATATCTATTAAAGTTAAAGTTGAGAACGGGTCGCATTTCTATTGCAGTTAAAGTATCTTTTTTTCTATATATTCCATTAATGCAATGAATGATAGCACAAAAGGGCATCTTGTTCCTGAGAGCTTTCCAGAATTCATTTCCCAAGAATTTCAAGAGAATATTCTATTGCTAGCATTTTAATATACTTAAATATTTTAACAATATTTACTTTTTTTTTTCCTGGAATAGAATTAGATAGAACAATTGGTGGTAACCTGAGAGATGAAAAAGTTCTATGCTAAAGTGTCATGAAATCAATCATTGGTTTCAAGTTAAAGTTTTTCTAAACAAAAAAATAGTCTGAATTTCAGTCTAGTAAAGATAGCATAAAATAAGTAGGTTTTCCACATGTCTTAGGGAATTCTACTGCAGAAACTGGCATAATTGTTGAGTAGTGGTGTTTTTGAAAGATACCTCTGCTTTTTATCCCCACTAAACAGTGACTGAAATACTTTCCCTGGGAATGGCAGGTCTGGGAGGGGAAGCCTTCCCTGGGAACTTGGATGGCACTCACAGAGACCCCCTGGCACTGAGTGCCCTCATATCAACCCAATGTGAGTGTGTTTTTGCTTAATGTTCTTGAGTGATCCTTCAGCTTTTGGGTGGAGTGACACAATCTGCTGCTACCCCTGAATAAGAAGTTTCTATGCTTGAAATCTTCTGAGATTAGCTCAGCATGGTGCTGAAAATGCCAAGGTTGTGGTTTTGATCACAGTATGGGCCATTCACTACAGAGATGATCCTTGTTGGTCCTTTAACAGTCAGAATATTCTGTGATTCCATTGTGAGTGTTCACTTTGTCCATCATCCTTGTCCATGTAGGATCTCTCCAACAGGCACAGTGTAAATACTATAGGAAGTGATAGTTTTGTCCGGTGGTTTTGGTTGTGAATTAAAATTTGTCTGAGGTTGTTATCTGAATTAAGATTTTATAATGTACCTACATGACACCTCTGAATATAAATGCTGAAATAGAAAATATTATTTATATGTTTTGAGCCATTACACATTTCTAGGAGTTACTACATCTATAATTTTAATTACTAGTGTTTGAAACCATAGAAATTTGCCAAAAAGGCCACCTGAATGTGTTGATTCCTAAGAATTATTTTAATTACTATGGCTGTTTTTTTTCTAGTCTATACTAATATCAAAGCCTAACACATGCCTGAGAAGAATTTTTTTCTTTAATCAAAATTGTCACTATTCATTCTCACTCTTAATTCTCCATTTTTTAACATGTTAAATCATTTGGGTGATATCAGTGGATGTTAGGATCAAAATATACTTTAAAGTTTAAGTGATTTTCCAATAATGAAAGAAATCTGTGCTAGAGCTGAAGCTCAGATCCAGATATCAAATTTTACATCCATTTCCAAAATATCTGGTTGTTCCTGCTGTATTACAGTCAAGCATTTAACTCTGTGGTCTTGGAAAACCAGATATTATAAGAAGTTACATAGATTAGATGGAATATATTAGAATTTTAAGTAATAAGAAAATGGTTCATAAGTAGGAATAGATTTATGGTTTAGACCAGCTGAAAATTACATTCTGCCAGACTCTGTGAGCAAAGACATGAAACATACCCTTTGGGAATAAAACTGTTCACATGCTAATGTATATTATTCTAGTCAAGTTGTATGTCAGAGGTTATCTGCTTGTAATTAACATTTTTCTAGGTTCAAAGAGCTTTTTGTAGTGATGATATATTTTAAGTGAGAGGAAATGAAAAATAAACCATCTATCTAGGGAAAAATATTTTCATTTAGTGTTAAATAAATGGGACATGAAATGCCAGAAAAGATATAGGTCTCAGTGCTCTTTCTATACCCTCACCTTGATTAGAAGTTACCAGGTAACAGAAGATCTCAACACTTGAAAAAATCAAAGGGTTGTGACAGAACAATGGAAATAATTTCCAAAGAAAGAGAGATTTTTAGCCTTGAAAATTTGTGATGAGAGCACAAGGACAAATCCCAAACCCAGGAGAGATGGCAAATGTAAGTAATGAAAAGTCTCTAAATTCATAGATTTTTCTTTTCGCTTATTCATCCTCATACACCAATAAATGGTGAAACCTTTTCTACGCTATCCTTAATAAATAGGACATTACAAGGAAAAATGGAGCAAAAAGGGAGACTCTTTCAGGCACTTCAGTTTATAACACTACATAATAAAAAATATGCTTGTATGAAGTTGATGAAGAGCCTTTAGATAAAGTGTGAAAAAAACTAATTCCTATTTCTCATGCATGTTCATAATACCTTGATATGTAATCTCCCAATGCCTTAATTTTATATGTACACAGGAAATCTCACAGGAAATGGAGCCTTTAATGATTCTCTCTCCCAAAAGCTCAAAATACAGCCTCTGAGGAAGAATGTTTTACCGAAAGCCGGAAGATGTGTGTAAGGACTACTGTCTACAGGAATTCTTCAGAGGCTGTCCTTTTTTCCTTCCCTTTTATAAACCACAGAGTGTTTATTAACCAGCTATCTAAGCTGCACCAGCAATATTAAGCACCTAAATATTAAGGAGGAAAGTAAGCCCTCCAAGTCTTAAAAGTAACCAGTAGAAGCAGATGAATTGGAGAAAATTTGGGACAGAAATGAAGAAGCTAGTCAAAATTAATAAGGAATGTAAGAAAACAACTAGTAGAAAAACAAAACAGTTCAGAGCCAATCAACTGTTGAAGGACAAACTTGCAAATTTAGCCGAAAGAATCATCCCTTTAGAAGTGTATTTCACAAGCTAGCATTAGCACAATGTAATACTGAATTATAAAGATTTCCATTCAAATACATCCCTGCATCTACTTGAGTACAAAAGAAAGAAAGGAGTACTGTGAACATAGAATTTGTGCCACTGCCAATGTTTATATGTTGCAGAGAATAATGGAATTATTTTTTAAAGGGGAAGTCATTATTCCTTTAGAAAGGATTTTAAAAAGCATATTAGATTGTGACAACCATACAAATTGAAATGATTTTCTTATCACCACAAGCAGATACATCTGCAGTCAGTTATCCACTGATACTAACTCATGCATCTCAACTCTAGTCCGTGGGGGCTGCACCTAAAGATGAGAATGCAATTGCATCTTCATGTCAATCTTTATTCTGTTATCAGAGACTGCCAATGAACACCAGGTGTTTTGATGATTTCTGTGTTATAAATGCTTGTCCACTGGGCTTTGACTTCTGCTGGTGACTTGTACTGCACCTTTAGAGGAGCTGCCAGATGGTGACCTTTCAGTCCCTTATCAGCCTGTGCTGTGTTCTAGCCTATGACTTGGAGGTGAAAGACCTCATATAGTCTTATGAACCATTGCAGTCTTCACCGTATAATATTTTTTTAATATTTCATTGAACTTTATGCCTTGCTGTAGGCTGCAAGAAAGAAAAGGCAAAAGGAAAGCATAAAATACGACAAAAATGCAGGTATGGGTTAAAAAAATGTTCTTTTAAACTTTTATCACTTTTAAAAATTTCCCAGTGATAAAATTTCATTAAAATTTTGTTGCAAGAAAATATTTTTGTAGTTTTACTTATTCACTGAAGACTGGGGGTAGTACATTGTGTTTTGGATATGTATGAATTTACCTAATCAGATTGGAAACTACCCCTGATACCTTGGAAAGGAAAATGGGTGAGCAGGAGACATAAAATCCCCTTGAACAGCAAATGAATTTGCTGTCTTTATATGATGTGAGAAAGTGATACAGGTCTGGATAAATTAATACATAAAGAATAGAAAATGTAAAAGAAAAATAAAAATTAAGAAAATATTTTAAGATCTCTTAAGGACTTTATGTACAGCTGAATTCAACAATAGATTTATCCATCTTGTCTCTTAAAAGCATTTAATGGTTTAAGGAATTGATTTTACAAACAAGATGATCAAATATATGAGCTACTAATAGTTCAAATACAGCAGAGATTATGAGAAAATGGGTTGGGTTATTTTATATCAGTAGTTGTCAAAAGAGGAAAAAATTAATTGTCTTAAAAAGAAAAGTTATATCATAAAACTATATGAGTGATTTTTCCATTACATGATAGTTTGTCAGAGCTTAATCTTTCACAATTTTGATGTTTGAATTTGTGATAATTACTTTATACTTCTCTAGAATCTGTTGAAAGCAATAGCTTTTTTTTAGGTAATGATTCATCTCATCTCTTCATGAAGAAGTCAAAAATACTTTTGGCTTACATCATTACAAAAAAAACCTTGTTTTTGTTTTGGTTAGAAAGGAAGTCTGTAGTGAATAGCTCCAATATTGATATCAGTATTACTAAAGAAAAAAACAAATAAATTGGACACCATCATTTAGGCATTTCTCAATCACCAAGAATTCTCACATCATTCTCAATCACAGCAGACCATGCTTTGAAAAACGCAGTAACATCACTGAAATTGGAGGAGTAGCAAAATACCCCACCTTTCCCCCACACTTTCCTTAGCATTCTCTATTGTGTCGTACTCTAGGTGACATCAACATTGCAGCTTCAAGGGCTGTTTTCAATTATACTCACAATCCAGATTGCTTTCTCTGCAGATAAATCATAATAGTATATGAAGACTTTTAAAAAAGAAAGGAGATGATTCTGGTAAATACCTGACCTGTTGGGTGAAGATGCATGAGACCAGGTACATTTGCTCAACAGAGTAAGAAATACGGTATAAAGCTGAAAGTTATCTCTTTATCCCAGATATTGGCAGAGAGACAATACAATTTTCCATTGATCTTCTTCCAATTTTCCAAGCACAGATATACTTAATTTCATCGCTAAGCAGAAAATGCCCCAGTTGTTAATATCGAATCTAACCTTGAATTTAATATTTGTGCTTGTTAAAAATTGCATATATTTTAAACAAATATATTGCAGAATTCAAACACCAACAGATAGAAACGTAAGTAAATGTTCAAATATATGTATTTAGAACTATAAGATGATTGTGAATATTTTTTTTCCTGAAAGACCTTTTTGCCAAATTGAAATATATCATAAGGTTATGCTGATTTTTCCTAAATTATATTTATCTCAGTCCTGAGAACTGAATGCCTGTAAATATGAAGAGTTTACTCCTCTAATATTTTTGGTTTAATTTAATGTAAAAGGGAATGCTTGTGCAGTATGGCTAAACTGAAATAAAAATATGTTTTAGTTTCAATAAAACACACAATATATTTAAATTTATGTAGTACTTTTTAGGAAGAATGTATGTTTAGTTAATTGTACATATTTACAACTTACAAGTTTCACGATTACTGATACCTTGAATTTTATCAGTATATAAGAGAATTTATGTATACATATTAGAGACAAAAAAGGAGAGAGAGAAGCACCAGAAGAAAAGATGTGCAATAATCATTGTTGTAATCTGTAGGCATATTCCAAATTAGTCTTTAATTAGCATATTCCAAAAAGCTGATAGTGTTAATGCCTACAGTGATAGTCACTGAAGATGTAAGTTTTTGAGGTGAAGGTAGTCAAGGTTGAGAGTTGTTATATTGATGGGAATTGGACCCACTTCCACTTTTATGAGTGCAAAAGTCTTGGCTTTGGTCATGTAAGTCAGCCTCATTTTCCTCCTTGACCACGATAACTTGCCTGGGAGTAAGTGAAAAGATAGGGTATGATCTGTCTTAGCATCATGTAGTGGGCTGATCCTGGCTTTATTGCAGAAACCCATCAAAGCTGCTCTATCACTCCCCTCCATAAGTGGACAGAAGCGAGGAAATACAGTAAAAGATTAATGAGTTGAGATAAGAACAGGGAGAGATCACTCACTAAATACCATCATGGGTGAAAGACACAGCTGGGGATATTAATTGAATTTATAACTTAAAAAAAAATCAGAGAACAACAATTTACAAGTAAAATAAATGTCAAAACCACTTCACCCCCACCCCTACCTCCTTCCCAAACTCTACTTCCTCTCTCCCAGCAGCACGGGAGCACAAGGAATGAGAGTTACAGTCAGTTCATCACAGATTGTTCCCGCTGCTGCTCAGGGAAAAGCATCTTCCCTCTGTTCCAGAGTAGGGTCTGTCCCATAAGACACAGTCCTCCACAAATTAGTCCAGTATGAGTCTATCCCATGGGTAATGGTTCTCCACAAACTTTTCCAACATGGGTCACATTTACACAGGATGCAGTCCTTCAAGGATGGACATGTTCCAGCACAGGTTCCCCATGGGGTCACAAGTCCCACTAGGAAACCTTCTGCAGCATGGGCTCCTCTCTCCACAGGACTGCAGGTCCCTGCCGGGAGTCTGCTCCAGGATAGGTTTCCCATGGGTTCACAGCCCATGTCCAGATATCCACCTGCTCTGGGTTGGATCACCTCTGTGGGCTGCAGGTGGATCTCTGCACCTTCATTGACCTCCTTGGGCTGCAGGAGCTCAGCTTCTTCACCATAGTCTGCAGCATGGGCTGCAGGGGATCTCCACTCCAGTGCTGGGATCACTTCCTCCCCCTCTTTCTCCAGTGACCTTAGTGTCTACACAGATATTCCTCTCACATGTTCTCACTCAGCTCTTCTCTGGCTACATTTCCTTCTGTGCAATAACCCTTTTTTTTCTTCTTAAATCACAGAGGTGTTGCTGTCATTCCTGACTGACTCAGCCTTGGCCAGTGGCTGGTGTGTCTTGAATCCCTCTGGCACTAGCTCTGCTGAGCATGGAAAAATCTTCTAGCAGCTTTTCACAGAAGTCACCTCTGTAGCACCATAATTAGCAAATCCTGGAAGATAATACAGGAAGTCAATAATGGAATGTTATAAGGGCAGTATTATAGCTCAAAATAAGCATCTTGCAGAAATTATCTGAAATTATTCAAATAGTAAAAAAATGGGAAAGGTGTTATACTTGGAAAGGAAAAGCCAAATTAATAGGTCTTAAATGTTCATTAATATGTCAGTCAAGAGAAATACAACAGGAACAACAGGAAGGTGTTAGGATCTTCAGCAGAGCATGTCCAAAAAAAAAAAAAAGAAAAAAAAAAGAATCTTTCACCAGAAGGGGGAATGCTCTCAGGGAATGTGTTATCTAAAATGTTGATTGTAAAACGATACAGAAGTTCTCCCCTAAGGGTTTGTGCTTTCTTCTTGCTTGCTTGTTGCCTCTAATTTTGATGATTGTGTAGACAAACCAGAGAAACCTGAAATATTAACCATGAAAATTATATTAAAAGAATTTGTCGGTATGTTAATGGCATTCTTTTCTTGATCTAGAAGAGGAAAGCAGGTTGTTTTATCTAATAATGGTCTTCCAAGTATTGCATTTATTGGGGAAATAAACCCAAAACCAATAAAAACAGTGGTAGCTTTTGTGCAGGTTAGAAGACATGATGATAGATTTAATATATATGGAGGCAATTCTTTATTCTTAAATTTACATATTATAGGGTTCTGTCTTCTCCTTTCTTGAACGTGACAAGCCAAATCCAGCCCAGGTCTCTGCATCCTGGTTTTCCACTCCTCTTTTCAAGTCTGAGAATTTTATTCCAGGAATCAACCCATTTTTTGCTGTTACAATTATTGTGATGAGAAGACAAGTGTGAAAATATTCTTGTGAAAATAGCAGAGTAAACCAGAATTTTTTTTTTCCATGCACCTTTCCACCATATTAATATTTTAACTGCCAATCCTTTGAAAATTATTTCTGGTGTTTTAGTGAGACTTTTGTGTATTTTCCACAGTAAGTAGGCTCTTGTGGAATGGTACTCTTCTATAATATATGTAAATTTCATAAGATGGTTCTGATTAAAAAAAAATTCCTACATTACACTAATCTATATCTGTGTGTATGTTAGCTTTGCCTACTCATTAAAGATATTTTCTTGCAATGTCTAGACAGACAGAAGAGGTGCTAAAAAGCCCCAAGGTCACCTGGAGGTTATACTGCAGTTCAGTTGAATTAATTCTGTGCCTAACTTAAGGATTTTGGACTCTGTGTACATTACTTTATAATTGTCTGCAAAACTCCTCTCAGTTTCACTTATTGTTTGGTATGAGTTTACAGAAAACCTTCCCCTTTACTCAAGTTTGTACTATTATATCACAAATTTAAGTTCCCTGTTCATCATTGTTTCTCCAATTAATTTTATTTTGTTTAGATATTATATTGAAAAAATAGAATATAAATTATAATTAGCACACAGAAAATACTTTCTAAAGCAATTAATCTCTTTGGCCAGGCATAGTGAACTTGGAAAAAATTCCTTAATCTAATTGTATTGCACCATTTAAAACCTTTTTACAATTTCATTGATCATCTGTAAGCAGGTGACAAAAAATCCACAATTTTCAAAATCCTCTGGTTTCAGATTAGTGTGGAATTAATTGCATTTTTAGGAATCAGTTTGACATATGTGCATATCATTAATTTCTTTTATCCTCACAAAAAGTAAATAGAGTGATGAATTCAAATCCAACCAAAAATGCATATGGCCTAAAATCTCCGTAAAATTACATGGAAAAATATCTAGGATGCATAGTATATGTTGTATATGGGCCTTCCACTCTATGTTACATTTAGTATTCTTATAGCTGGCTTCAAGAATAAAGCTGAAAATACCAGAGATTTTTTATATCTATATTAATAATATGGTAGTTGTTTTCAACAAATTCTTAGAATTTTTGGAGGTATTTTTCTTGCCATGGCACCTACATATTACTCATGCAGTAATTGGTTTTTAGGAATCAATAATGACTTATTACCAGCTCCACAATATTTCATACTGAGGGAAAATTTTCATTGTTTGTTCAAATATATTTTTTACTCAGACAAAATGTGTAAATAATGAGAAAATAGGTTGGAAATATTTTGATATGTCAGGAAAATATGTGTGTATACTTAATTTATTTACTCCGAGGTTTTGAATGTGGCTATAGTTTCACGTAAGAAAAAGGAAGTAGCCTCTTTATCAAGTTGGGCTATATCTGATGGACACTGACATTTTACCACTGCCACTAGGAAAATGGTGTACATTAGAAAGCTTTTACATGAGCAATTAGGAATTTTGATGGAATCTAACCAGTGGAAATCTTTCTATTTTTCTGGTTTTGTCTGGAATAGTAATTTCCTTCATAGTAACTGGTATGAGGATGTGCCTTGGAGATTTGCTGAAAACTTTGATAATGCAAGGATGTTTTAGATATTGCTGAGCAGTGCTTACACAGGGCCAAGGGTTTTTCTGCCTCTCACCCAACACCACCAGCAAGGACTCTGGAGTGCACAAGAGTTTGGGAGGGGACACAGAAGGGACAGCTGACCCCATAGAACATGGCATCAAGGTCAGCACATAAAGCGGGGGAAGAAGAAGGAAGGCGGAGAATATTTGGAGTGAAGGTGTTTGTTTTCCCAAGTCACTGTTGCATGAGATGAAGCCCTGCATTCCTGGAGATGGCTGCCCATGGGAAGTTATGATTGAATTTCAGGCTTTGCTTTGCCTGTGCACACAATTTTTGCTGTAGCTATAAAACTGGATTTGTCTCAACCTATGAGTTTTCTCACTGTTATCTTCTGATTCTCTTTCCCATTCCACTTTAGGGAGTAAGGAAGTTACAGTGTAGGACTGAGCTGTCCCCTGTGGCCAAACCACAATACTAGTACTTACATACATCAAAAAAAACTTTTTAATATTTGAAATTCAAATCTTGTAAGTCTTAGCATACAACTCTAACTCCTATTATCAACTTGTTACATGCAAGAAATCTATTGATGTATGACCACAACTAATTGTATTTTACTGTGCTCTAATTCTGGTATCTTTTTATTTTTGGTGTTTAAATAAAAATCTCATTCTGTACTGTATGTAGGTGCCTTGGAGTATCCTGTATCCCAGTGAACAGGAAGGAGGCTTTGGGACAGGTCACAGAATTTGATCTGGGAAGTGACAGTACTGTAAACTTAGGAAATCTGGTGAACTTGGCATTCATCTGTACATCTCTCTATATAATTGCCCGTAGAACTGTAATTCTGCAGACAATGTCCTGCCTCTATTAACAGGAAGATTGCTGCTACTTAGTGTGAGAAAGGCCAAAGCAGTTTTTAAAGCACTGGTTCTTGGCCAGTATATGTTTTCATTGCTAATATTTTATGATATTGCCTGTAGTTTTTAATTTTATACATCATATGAAGACTTTGAAACTACCCTATTGGGGTGATACAATATTTTGTTTTACTTGTAGGTAGGAAGACTGAATAAACTAGAAAAAAGTCCGGAATAAACTAGATTTATGGTCATAATGTATGGATATTTTTAATTCAATAAAACTGCTGAAGTCCTTATGAGAAGAAACATTTAACTTAGGTTAACATCAAAACATTAAACATTTAATAATGTTTATAAATAATAATGAAATAATCTACAAAATTTTTCTACAGGGTTTTTGTTTCAGTGCAAATTTGAATACCAGAGGTTTTGCTGAAGTGCAATCTAGGAAATCTGTATTAAGAAGACTGAAAATTAGCAGGCAGACAAATGTTAGCATAGTTAAGATTGTATTTTAGCTCTTTCCTCTGAAGTTTAGTAATATTGAATTCTCTTCTGGGAACTGATACTTACTGAAAAAGGAGGAGAAGATAATTTTAGCATTACACCCAAGTGGCTGGGCATTTGATTTGAAAGTGTAAACCATTTTCCTTACATGATTGAAAAAGTACTAAAACCAAACTGATTTTATCTAAACCAGCTAGTTCTTCCTGAAACAAAGTCTCTGTAGAGAATATGTTTAATTAATGTTTAATTCCTTCCAGCTCTCAGTAAGTTTTAACCATTACACTACATGGCTTCCAATTTAATCTTAGCTTGGCTATATTTGCAAGCACTCAAAAATGTCTTTTTTGTATTACATTTAGTATCCACGTGTTTTGTGGGGTCAGTGGTTGGAGACAGGGACAACACACACACCCCAAAGTTCCATGTGACAAAACATCCTCAAGCTTATTCCGCCAGCTCCTTTTACAGGAGCTCCAATTACAGCTGTGATTCGTTGAGGTCTTAGCCCCATCCAGCTCTGTGGCCAATGGTACATCTGCATTTAGAGCCAAATGACATTGGCTGAGAGCACTTGTGTAGATTGAATCCAACCTATCCTTGCTTACTGACTCCAATGCCACATTTTTGGTATAAACCATGGCATGTGCTTTAAATCCTCATTTTTAGGCAGTGGAAATTCTGGTGAACGGAGACTCAATCCCTATGTCATATTAGATATGATTTCAGATTCCGATTTCTGTAACCCAAATATATACAGTTTGGGGCCATGTATGCAAAAGAAAATCTCTGGCCATCTAGTATGTATGGCACACAATCAGCCACCTGTGGAGGGGGCTTTCTGCATGGATGTGTGTCATGCTGTATTACTTGGCCTTGAAGGAATTACTCTTTGAAGCAGAGCATTTGACAATGTAAAGGTGACCCAGGACACCCAGACATTGTTCTATTAGATGATCCGGACTACCACTCCTAGATAACTGTAAACAGATTTTAAAGGATCTGAAGTTTTACCCTTGAAAAGCCTTACTGGAAACTTCACTCTAATTGACTTGCCTGTAGTTGAATTTTTTTTTTTTTACAGATAAGAGTAAAAACCATCTGTTACCCCATCAGTCCATTTCAATGGTACTTCTTTTAAGCAATATTTCTTAAAAGGATGGAACAACTTGTAAGGCAAGTTCAGTATGTACACAGAAAAGAAAAATGGCACAGATGGAAATGTAATTACCGTTCACCTGCTGTAAAACAACATCAAAAATATCACTACAAGCAACATTTGCATTTCATTTATCCCAAATTCAGCAGTGAAATGAGCTATTCATACATATAAAAATAACCTCAAAGAAAATAATCTCCAAAATAAACCCTACAAAAACTCCTCTTTAAACTCATTTCTGCTTCTTTGTATATCTGCATACATATAAAAAATCCCCCCTAATCAGAGATACTTTGCATTTTCTCCCACACTTATGCTTTCTCTGTCTCCCCAAAAGGTACCAATAAAATAAATTTGGAGTAAGTTTTACCAAATAGTTGAACTTTACATCTGGCTTACAGTTACAATAGTTTTTATGTAGACGATGATAATAACCATATATGTAGAAATTTGGCAAAGGTAACAAAACATATGGATATAAGAATTTAGCCACATTAAGCATTTTCTTAACTTTATATTCCAGCTTGATGGCTTTCACATAGTATTTTGTATTCAGGAAAAACTGAATCCAATTGATAATGTCAATTCTTTTATTTGAAGGCTCATCTTCGCAACTTTATCCACTTAAATTCAGAAACAGTAGGTGACTGTGGAAAGAAAGCTTGAATTTAGGGAAACTGGAAAGAGTGTGCACGTGAAATGTGAAGGTCTGCATAGTTTCATATGCTGATTTTGGCTGGGATGGAGTTAATTTCCTTCCCAGTGGCTGGTATGGGGCTGTGTTAGATCTGTGCTGAACACAGGTTTGGTAATATGGAGATGGTTTTGTTATTGCTGAGCAGGGCTTACACCGAGCCCACGTCTTTTCTGCTTTTCATACTGCCATGCTGACAAGGAAATTGGGGATGCACGGAAGGTTGGGAGGAGACACAGCCAGGACAGCTGACCCAAACTGACCAAAGGGATATTCCAGACCAGATGGTGTCATGCTCAGTATTTAAAGTGGAGGGCAAAAAGAGGAAGCATGAAACATTTGGAGTTGTGGTGTTTGTCTTCTCAAGTCACCATTACATGTGATGGAGCCCTGCTCTTCTGGAGATGGCTGAACCCCTGCCTGATTTTTGGAAGCAGTTTTGCTTTGCTTGTGTGCATGGATTTTGCTTTCCCTATTAAACTGTCTAACTCTTAACGCAGGAATTTCCTCCCTCCTGATACTCTCCCTTATCTGACTGGTGAGGGAGTGAGCAAGTGGCTGGGTGGGGCTTGATTTTTTCCTGTGCTTAAACCATGACACATCATGAACTAGAAAGAATATAGGTAATAGATAATGGAATGGGTATGGCTTCTCACTTAAAAAGCTTAAGCCTGAAAGATTTTCATGTGTTCAAACTATTTCTGGAAAGTCAAAAATGAGAAATGTCATCAATAAAAGTTAATGAAATGTGTCAGTTTACTTTTAATTTCTTTTTCTTGGGGTTTTTATGGTGGTTTTTGTAACTGAAGGTGAAGAAATTATTTTTTAATGTAAATATTAAAAGCTTCTTAATTTTCCAGGTCTTTAGGGAAAATATTGTTATTGCAGCTGCCAAACATCTAGTCAGATCTCAGTTTTAAATAAGGAATGTAGGGAGAAACTTCAGAATGTCTTTGGTTGACAGTAAGAATTTAAGTACAGTGCTTAAGAAGAACCTTCCTAAGCACTTTTTGAAGCATGACAAGGTCTTTCAAGCAAACTTTTTGGACTAAACACAAGGGAAAAATATGTTGTCTGCCCAGAACATACACATGATGTACTATTGCATAGGTCCTAGAATCTAGCAGTGTGACTTTAATGAAATGTCACATTCTTGTTTTTTCACTCTGTTTTATTTTGTTTTGTTTTTTTTTTCTTTTTTTTTTTTTAAATCAGTAGAGTTTTTGGAGGCATACAAACACACACCACCCTCTACCTTTGACCAATCTATAAAGCCATCTATCCATCCATATATCTGTCTAAACACCTGCATAGTCACATGTGAAATCTTTTTTGAATTATAAAATGTATCTTGATAGATCACAAATGTTAACGAGAAGTCTTCAGAGACCTATAGCACTACATTGACCATGTATTTTTTATCAGATACCAAAAATTGCTCATTTAATTACTAATAATTTATTTTGTTCATGGTGAAACCAGCAAAAGTTGCAGAAAGAAAATTTTCACTTTTTTGAGCTTTAAAACTCTTCTTTCTGCTATTATATCTGTTATACTTGTCATCTACATTTTGGACTCATTTTGAATGCAATATATTATTCCTTTCTGGACTTATAAATGTGAGATTGCTGATGCTGAAAGGCTAGTAAACAAAGAAAGTTGGTGAAAACCAGAGAGAACATCGGCATCATTAGGTTTCCTAGATGTTAGCAGTGTGAATAAATTAGATGTGCCTTGCAGTCTACATTTGCTTCAGTATTGTGTTATAATCTATAGAACAGTATTTCACTGCTGCATGAATAAAAATATAATTATTGTTATCTATAAATGAAATCTGAAAATAAACAGGTATTATTTCAAAACATATTTAGTGCTTAATTAAACTTTTTTCTTGTTTACCTAGAATGCAATCTGTATACATTAATGCATCAATATTTCTTAAAATGCAATTGTGCTGAGCACTGAACACCGTGCATCAGTACTAGCTAAAATGTATCTACAATGCGAAATTAATTCTTAGATAAAACTGCATGCAAATACATTTATGAAAATGTGAAGATGTTACTATCATTTTTTCTACTTGAACTTTTCATTTAAAGCAGCATAGGAAAAGGAACATCTGCATGGATTTCTTAATTCAACTAATGAAATTAATCATGTGTACAAAGCTTTTTTAAGTTTAAGTCTAACTGTAAGTCACATATTAAAATGAGAAATGAAAACAGTAAATAAAAAATGCAAAATTTAGTTTATGCCTTCAAGACTGCGACTATTGTTCATAGTAACGACTGCTGGAAAACCTAAGTGTTTCAGTATATTCAGTACAAAGGCGAGCATTCATCTTTAAATGTTAAACCAGTTCACACTCTGCATTCATGAATCCTCACAGTGTCACTTCTGAGCACATATTCCAATACTTATTCAACAGCTATTTATACATGAAACAAAATATGGTTTAAAACACCTTGCACAAATCATATTAAGTGGGATAGATTCCATTTAATTTTAGATACTACACAGTCAGTGTGGATATCTCCACTAGTCCCTTGTGGTCCCCTCAACTTTGTGTAGAGAAGTAGATGCTGGTAAAGGTGTTATTCATATGACTAAATAGCAATGTTAGATGGAATTATTTCCATTCACAAGTTCTGCGTTTTTCCCTTACCTGTAAAAGAAGTATTTTTTAAAATGCAGATATCTATACTTAAAATGTCTAAAGTAAGATAATATAAATCCTATGCTATGTTTCAGAATGAAAGAACTGAATCCAGGTTCAACTGACTCCTCCCCAATCGGATTTTTTTCCTGTTTTTTTTTCCCATTCATTCTTTGGGATACTTGTTGAAATTGTAAGACCTTTCTTTAAATGCACTCTAAATGGAACTCTTGTGAAATAATAGAGGATTCTATTTGGTTTTAGGGGTTGTTTGCATTATCTTCTCTTCTCTTCTCTTCTCTTCTCTTCTCTTCTCTTCTCTTCTCTTCTCTTCTCTTCTCTTCTCTTCTCTTCGGAATTGTTTGTTTTTTTAACTTAAAAACTATGTCCTCAGAACACCATATTTTCAGGCCAAATACGCCATTATGATAAGGTGATCTTTCTGGATATGTAGTAAATGCCATCAGAATAAATTGTGTCAGCTGATGACCTTGGATTACCTTTTAGAACCATGCCATATCTTGATTCAAATACTTCCAAGTCTTCAAAATTCATATTATATGTAATGGCTACCTACAGTATTAAAATAATGTGTTCTGCACTACATATATTTAGCACTGTTCATACTGAAGTGATAATCAGAATTGATTATGGTGAGGATTATGCTAATCAATAATAGTTGCTGTCTTTAGCATTTCAGAAGTTTGCATTATCTAATTATATCAGCCATAATCATCACAGGCTCTTTGAAAGCTTAGTCCACTGGTAAAAATTCGACCAGAATTTTTAAGCAAAATTATGTTGCTCAAACAACAACCTGAGTCAGTCTTGTTTTTTCCACTTGTTATTTCTAAAAAAGCAGTTATTAAATGAAAAAAAAGTATATTATAAAATGTCATTTTTTGCATATGAGCTTTCCTTTCTAAAGTCCAAATAAACAAACAAAACCAGAAATTAACAAGCTAAAGACACTTTTTAACTTTCAGTCTTCATCAATACATGTTACCATGCGCATCAGCAGAAAATATCAAATCCCATATGAGTGTAAAAAAAAATAGTTGCTTTTCAGTTTTGTTCAACAGTCAAATAGTTAACTTTATAACTTTGCTTGAAATGTAATATGTCATCAGTCCAGTAACCTGGCTCAGAACACACTAAATATATCCAAAAAGGTGAATTTAATATTTGCTGATAAATGCTAAACTACACTGCCATGGATCACATCTCTTAAATGCAGGAGTGCTGATGTTTCTGTGAGTGAAGTCTAGGAAGCATAAGTTGGTCCTCCAAAACGTGAGAACTTAAAGTTTACACTATGTGAGAAAAAAAATTTGCTTAAATTCTGAGTCTTTCTCAATGTATTTCTAAATTGGCAAAATTCTTCTCTGTTGTCTACACTCAGCTGAGAGGCTTAATATAAAAATTATGTCTTTAAAATATTAACAGCCCAAAGACATAAGAGACTGAAAAATTCTTTGAGAGGCACTTCAAAAACCAGGGTTTTTTTTTAAAAAAACACCAAACTCAAACAACAACAGTAACAAAAAGAGATGATTCCTAAATTTAAGCTAAAATTGTCTCTATTTTAATTTGCTTAATTTTTTTTTGAAGGCAAGTGATCGGCATTGTGAAGGAAAATATCACAGGGATGTTTTATACTTTTGCTTAAAAATCAATGCATCAAAATAAAAAGAGTGTGTGTCCAGTACCTGGTACAATGAAGGAAAACATTTAATAGTATATGCTTTTTAGCTTTCCATATGTTCAGATGTAGCCACTTCTACTTTACAACACTTTAGGCTCTATTATAAAAGACTATAAGTATGGTGGTATTTTATTTTTGCCTTAACAAACCTTGTTTTTCTGAAAATTCTTAATGAATAACAGATAAAAATGTAAAGAGATTTACTTCAGTCAATCTTCATGTATTATTCAGTAGCTTTCTGTGTGCATGCAGTATCTAGATACTTTAATTAGCTACCTTGGGCAGAGAAGACCTAGTTTAGAATCTTGAAACTAATAGGTGTCAGAGCACAATTAAAGGTAAATATGGGATTAGGTTTCCTAGTGCAAGGTGACAAGCACCTGGTATCATTTCAGTTATAGTTCTACACATTATTTAATTGTGGGTGCAAGATAGCAAATAATCCAGAGATGAACTAAATTCTTTAAACTGGGTTTTAATTCTCTAACTCTTTGGGAAAGAAATACCCCAGAGCAATGAAGCTTCTCTCCACAAATAAAAACACCTCTTCACCAAAAAAGCTCTTTTTTATCTGAGTTACTAATGGAAAAAAAGAAGAGAAAAATCCTCTATTGACGTGGAGTTATAGCTGAGTTGAAGATTTATCCTCTGCGACTGACCAAATAGTATTTTATTGCACACAACACAATAAAAATATCCAAGTTCCAAACTGGCAATGAAAATTCCGGTCTCTAAGCCATATTCTGATTTCTTTATTTCTTTTCTTTTCTTTTCTTTCTTTCTTTCTTTCTTTCTTTCTTTCTTTCTTTCTTTCTTTCCTTCTTTCTTCTATTTACTATAAAAAAGTAATTTTTTTAATATTATGTTTTTTCTAGGTGATGGAAATTTTATTAATAAAAAGTGACTACTTTTCTGATTGCCCTGTGTAGACAGGCAGAGATTGACAGAGAGTGTAGAGATGGAGAGATATGGATAAATGTGACACTCAGGGAGTACAGCTGGCCAGAATGCAAACTGGTGATGATGGCTGATTGTCTTCAAATGCTTGCAGCTGCTCTCCACACCAGCTGAGATTGATCACAGTTATTTGTGTATTATTATTAATCTGTACCTGTATCTTTTTGACAAAACATACACCTATATATACGTACTGATGGTTTAGATGTACTTCAACTTGAACCTTATATTCTTAGCAGTTAAATCAGGTTTAAGTAAAATCTATATGGTTCATTGTATTTCAAAGTGATACACCTGAAAAGACTGTATGAACTCCCATTCAAAAGGCATACACAAAGTACGGATTTAAGTAGTTCTACCAATTTTCCATACTATATTTTACTTCCACTTGTGTTTTGGAAGTTTTGGGGCTTTTTTTTTTTGCTTAATTTCCTGTCAAAGTATGATATTTAAAGACAAATATTTTTTTGCTGCTACAAATAATCTTATTGTTTTTGATAAAAAAAATCATTCTCCATATGACTAATAGTTCTGATATCAGTCTAGGAGATACTTCATTACATTTGCGAGGTGTCTGACTATAATTTAACAGCTTCCTAGTGAGTGTTCCCATGTCATTGTGAACAGTGATGATAATAGGTTGAAATGAATACTTTAAGACTGAGGATAACATATGTTTTAGGGGATAAAACTGTTACGTGGATATGCATTTCTATAGAATTTTCCTAAATGATTTCTCAGATGTCTAAAGTTAATGTTATAATTATCATAAAATGAGAGGGTAGAAACAAAGGAATAACATCAAGCATTTAAGTGCTACATGGCAAAGTTGTGGGTTTTGTGTAATGCACAAATAAAAATGAGTGTTGCACCAACAAAATGTATCTATAATTTCGGTGTCTTTGCCGGCCTCTGTGAAACTGAACAATTCAAGGACAAATGTAAGGAAAATAAATTGTTTTCTGACCACTTTAATGCTCATAATATTGCAAGAGGAAAGAATTTATTTTTATTCCCTTAGAAGAACTGGTGTTCATTTAGCTAGTTTTCCTGGGAAAAAAATTAACTAATATGAATCATGAAGGAAAATGAAGATTTAAATAGATAAAAACACAAAACCCAAATAAAACCCCCACAGTCTTCTTTCAAAAATGTACACCTGAGGGAAAAAAGCTAAGACCATAAAATCAGACAAACTTCATATGAATTATCTGTGACTAAAGATGAGATGGTGCTAAAGGCAAATAAATGCTGTCAGTACTTTCAATGCATTGAAAAAATGAGCAAAGTATAGGTACAGCTATATTTTTTGTTTATTTATATACATGTCAAGATCTGCACTTGTACTTCCTAAACTAGGCTGACAATTGTTATCTTTTTAAGAATTCTGTAAGCAGAATTCCCCAATTTCAGATAGCTGGAGTAACAGATGAGAGAGAGGTAAACAGAAGTCTGTGATATGGCCTTCTTGAATGTCTGAGTTTGTTCCTCTGAAAACAGTTAATAAGATGAAAAAAGAAAGAGGACTCCAGAAATTCTTATTCTAGTATTTCTAATTACTTCATTGTTTTACAGAGGTTTAAGTGAGTAAATAAATGTGAATCTTACAAAATGGATCCTTGCATTTGAATTAGTGGCCCTACAATTCTTTACAGTCTCTGTAGAGAATTAGCCATTTCTGAAGAAGATAAGATGAGCTGTCCTGAAACAGACCTTTTTTTCTCAATTGTGCAAGTACTAAGGATGTCTAGCTCAGATACAGATAGTTGGAATCCAATTTTAGATGGGATGAAGACCACTTTTAATTGTCTCTGGTATTTAAAAAAACAAAAAATATAAGGCTAAAAAGATCACTGTTATCATCTAGTCTGATTTTTTCCGCAAGTCCTGAAGTCTGTCTTATTCCTAATTCAACTCTATACACGGACCTGAATTTGGGAATCTATTTTGGGAATAATCAAAAGTAATTCAGAATATATGGAAAATTATTACTTTGAAAATGCAGTAAAAAGTCAGATCCAATGCCTTATTTACTGCTTCCTACTGCAGTACTCTAAATCCCTCCTTTACTGAAAAACACAAAAAATACATTAACTGAAAATGTATTTCAGTTTAAAAAAAAAGTATTAAGAGATCATTTCAGTTTAAATTTTGCATATAACCACCTAATTAAAGCCCTAAATAGCTACAGCCCTTTCAGAATAGATTTGTTACACTTCAACATTCAAAATCTGGACAAACTGAAACTACCTGTTCAGTATATCTAAATATTTTCCTCTTTGGTAATCTGTATTTCCAGCATGGAAAACATACAAAATCCATTTCTTTTTTGTAGTTTTAGTAGCATCTTTTTACTGTGGTTTCAATGTGAAATATTTGGCATAGTCATTTATGTGTAGTTGTTACCCTTAAATAGTCAGACTATCTGTTTAAATTCTATTGTATGATTTATAAATACATACCACTATTACAGAACACTAGGAAAAAAATTATGTATTTGCTGCACTCTCTGTTTTATGTGTGAAGCAAACAGACAGAATATTTTAAGTACAATCTTAATTTGCCATTTCTACCATTTCTAGTAAGCATAATATTTCCACACTATGTTTTGTTCTCAATTTATGTCTTCAATTATATATTTTTTTAGCTAATTAAGTAACACTTTTTATCCTCTAGTAGACATTCTGCTTTTCACTTTCATAAGTATTTTTCTTTTTGTTTAAATTATTGAGAAAAATGTACAGAAAGTAGTGAAATAGTGCATCATCTGTCCTCACCCTCCTCCTCAGAAATTTAGAAGAAAAAAAAAGAAGAAATAAATTTAATCTTTCCTGCCAGCAGGGAATAATATAAGAGATTGTCTATTGTCAGTAAGCAGAAAATAGTGAAAAGCCTGTTCATTTCTCTAATTCAAATTCACTACAATAATACTACTAAAGAACATGGTGTAATTTATTGTGGAATATTAAACAGAATGGGAGTTTCATCGTATGTAAATAAAACTCTGATTCTGGTAATTTGCCTAGAGAAAATAATGCTATTAGCAATATATGTCATTCTTTATGTATATTTTTTTATGTCTTGCCTTGTTGACAAGAATCAACAATCTACTTGTCCCCTTTTGAATATGTATTTAGTGTCTGAGATCCTGTAAATCAGCAATGCAAGATATTGTAATAGTGTGCAATGAACTGTGTAAAAGTGTCGTTTTAATTTATTGCTGAGGTTTTGTCTTTAAAAATCTGTTTTGAAACAAATGATTATAATCTTCTCCTTCAAAGAATTCCTCTGTAATCAAAACACAAAGAAAATTAAGTGCTCACAGGGAGCCCATTTTATTCTTTGTTTCTTTTTTACCCCAGACTAATTTCAACAAAACAGGGCAGCACAAAGAAAAGCACAGTTTTATGGAGCTGTGGAAATTAAAAGCAATGTCAAGTTCCTGCAAACAGAATAGGCAACTACTCCTATTTCAAGTACCAAAACTGAACAAACATAAATAAGTTAATAAATAACATAATGAGAGAGAGAGAGAGAGAGAGGGAGAGAGAGAAGGAGAACCCCACACCAAAACCAAACACTGCTCTGAATGATTTGGGTATTTCAGAAGTTAAACTAATTTAACAGCTGGGACCATGGGTGTAGGTTCACAATGGATATAATGTGATATATTGCATATTTAATTACTCTTTCTGAGAGTAAATTCAATACAAAGCATGCACAAATCCATAGCTCCTTCTCTCCTGTCTAGCTGAGATATCATGTTTTTTGCCACCTTAGTGCAGCTCCACACTCACTGCAAAGCATTTATTGTCTTTAGAGCACCCAGTCCCATACTGGCTGCTCTTCTGTGGGTCACACAGTCCTCACTATCATGCCAAGTGAAACTGAAGGGTCTGAAAGGATTAGAAAAATAACAATAACAAAGCCATAGGATCTGCATGCTGGACCCAGAGGAAAAGTGTGATGTACAAGGCTGTGAACAGATGCATGTGCTAGGATGCCACACGCTAAAGCCCTGCGAAAGTGAGGCATTATGATCATTTGGCTTAATGTTAAAGATCATTTCCTGGCCTCAGTGTTTCAGGAGCGTAGACGAGCTTCTCAGTTCCCTTTTGTAGGCCTGCCCTTAGCAGCTTTGAGGCTTTCTGGAAATGACACCAGTCACCTCTGCTAGGAAGTTTAATGCTTTTGAAAAATTGGCTCTAAAAAGACCTGCAGCATTCAAAGTACGTAATCTTACAAACTGCTGCTCCAGGTGGCAGCATCTGATGAAACTCAGGGCTTCAGGTGGACACTAGTTTCTCCCTTTCAATTACTATTTATCCACTCCTGTTCATAAAAAAAAAAAAGAAAAGAAACCAAAACAGAATTAAAAACAGTTCTTCAGAATGTGGGGCCATTGTACAAAAGACAGTTTAAGAACTGAATATTTATTAATTTTGGTAGATTGACTTATAATTAAATCACATTTCATGCACTTTAAAAATAGGATTCATGCTTATTGGAAGTAATTTGTTTCTTAATTACTACACGTCTCTGTCTTCATTTTTTTGGTATGTTTTAATGCAATTTCAGTAACATATTAAATTTTTCCAGCTGTCCCTCATATCTGAAATGAGGTTTGTTCAACTTGAAAAAGCTGAGGAATACATCAAGCTTCGTCAACTACTGTAAGCTACCAGAGAAAACGTCAACATTTTTTCCTTTTTTGAATTTATTTTTTATCTGTGAGAATTTCCTCCATGATGAACTCCAACAGAAACCCTTTGCTTGCAGAGTCTCAGTCCAAAGTGCAGGTTAGACCATAAACCTGAGTGAAAATGTCAAAACCCTCTAACCTTGTATTTAGTTCAATCAATCACAAAATGCAATTTAAAAAAAAAATTTGAAACCAAGGCCCAAATTCTCAGTTAGTGAAAACCCGTGACAATCCATCTACACAAATGAGTAGTTCTATGTAAAAATCGATATTGAAACATAGGATCATTTACGTTAAGTGAGAAAAATGGTGCTACTGATACTGCATAAGACCTCACTACAATTTGTAAGTTGATCTTCGTCAACCTAGATGCTTTCCTATTGAATGTTGTTTCATAGGCAAGGGCTTAAAATAAAATATTGATAAAGTGCATTAGACTAACATCATGTTTCTGCTGGAAAATGTGAAGGGCTACTTGATAATCAATGTGTTCTTTAACCAGCAATCTGAGCAAAATTTCAGAAAAAGTGAAATATGCTTGGATTGTCCCTTTTAGAACAGAAACCTGGCAACTGCATCCTGAACCAGCTGGAGTTTATGCAGCATCCTATTGGGCAAGCAGCCAATAGGGAATTGCAAAAATCTAATTTTGAAATAACAAAAGCATGAATGACCATTTCAAGGTCTGACTGTGAAAGACATTCCTGAAACAGAGTAACAGGATGATAGCATGTCCTGGAGTTTGTATGTTTTTTAAAAGATAGGAATATGAAAGTATCTGAAAGTCTCCTGACTCATTACTGCAGTAGGAAAATATGCAGTTTTGTTAAAGTAAATAAGACATTAAAAGTAACCTAAAGATGCCTATGCCTCATATTTCTAAAGATATTTATGCCTAATATTTACTTAATAATAATGAAGATAAAACCAAAATTGCTTCTGTTCCCAGTGTTTTATCCATATCAACACTTATTATGGTAAGGCAGATTCCTAACTGTCAGTTGTCAAAACTGCATTCATTTATTAATAGTGTTTGGCTAGCAAATAACTAGAAGACAATTACAATGTAAAATTGTGTTATATTGCATTCAATATTAAAATTTAGGTGAAAAAAACCCCAAATTTATCTACACATCTTTTAATTTAGAACTTACTTACAGACAGATACAAATGCAATTATTACTACTGAAATAAACTTCTGTTAGACAGTACAAATAAATATTTCAAAGTTAAAACTGCTGGTTAGGTACTGTGTGTCCATTTTGTTATTTAGTTCATAGTCATGATACTTTTGAAGAGCAGATTTGAGCTATTTGACAGTTGTTTCTAAGTTTTAATGTCTTTAAGTACAGTCTCAAGTGATTGCCTCAGATACTGAGGGCATCTCAAATAGTGCAATGTGTTACTTTATAAGCAACTCAATTGAAACTTTAATACATTCATGTTCAGAAATGTAAGAGTGATGTGTATAAATTGTCCACCCAAGCTACTCATCTTTAAAAGGACCTCAATAGATGGCTGAGACCAATTGCTCTGTGAGGTATGAGAAAGGAGGAAAGACAGGAGATTGTTTTTCAGTGCATCCTTCTCATATTCTGCTTTGGTTGAAGATCTCTTAATATTTAAAGGAGCACTACTTTTTGCCTAGGATATAACAGGTTTTTTGCCTTACCATACAATAAGCTCCCTTTTTCAAGAGAGTTTGGGTCATACGATTGATCTTTCCAGCCCCTTTCAACCTGGCCTGTTCATGATTCTAAGATTTTTATCCATTTTTAGTGCTTAAAATTGTCTGAAGATAAGGTAATTCAGCTTTTTCTATTAATATAGTTTTGTTTTATTCATATATTGTGCAGCTAAATAAACAACAGACTTTCAGAATATGGCTTTCCTGAAGAATATATTTAAATTTAAATTTTATGTAAACTTAAAATAGTAGTGGGTAAAATTATTGTTTGCATATTAAAGAACTTCATATAAAGTATACAGAGGTCTGTGTGATTTTTTTAAGGGGGGTGTGTTTCTTTGTTTGATTGTTTTTTCTGGTTAAGATACTGTTTCCTAAGCAGGTGCTTTTTCAGGTTACTCATAATTTTTTTTATCTGTTTCTGCAGAATCTTATGCATTTTCTTGTCTGTGCAATAAAGTGAGTTATAACACTCTGACTAATGCCTTTAGTCTATCAGTATTAGAATGGAAAAAAAAATAAGGAGAATATTTTGACATTCTCTCCAAAAATGGCTTCGATGCAGGGATATATTATACCTAACAAATGTTAATGTGAATGACAAAGCTTTTAGAGAGCTTTGAAGACCTAAAATATAAAGCTAAAGGGAAATCTTGAAGGTCACATGGAATTATAGCTTATATGGCAAATACGCTCTGTTCAGAATAAAGGCATGTCTGTGCTATGGAAGAATATGCATAATTTTTGTTAGAACATTTAGGTCTGTTTGAGTGTCTGCTTTGTCTGGTCACTAAGGCACAAGTATTTGCTAATAATGTGCCCATGTCCCTGCCCAGCTGTTGAAATCTTCTTTCTTAGATTCTGTAAAGCCCGTGTATAATCATCAAAGGAACAGATCTCCACAGCATTTCTTTCTGAAATGGTGTGATGTCATCTGCCACAAGGCAGCGAGGGAGTGTCAGCTATTTTTGCTATCCTATCTTGCTACTATGTGAGTATGCAGCACAAGAGGTATGTAGTGCTTTGTAAAATAAATCTGCAAAATTATTACGTAAAGTCATTGAACCCTTAGGAAAACTTGAAATGGCTCTAAATGTTTAAGATCCTCTCCTTAGTTTGTTAAAAAATGGCCTAGTAATTTCCTGTTCATATGTACTCTCTAGGCTAAGTGGATAGGTTCTTGCTTCAATGCAGTGAATTACAGAGATATGTTAAATTACTTCTTTTTTTAAGGGAGAATCTTCTTGGCTGAACTTCGAATTGAAAGCAACAAAAGGAGTAGGAGAGAAATTAAAACTGTTATTCTTCCTCCCAAAAAATGGTAAGAGAGAAGATTAAAATAGAACTTGTGATGAACAAAGCCTTCCAAATTGACTCGCATATGGGTCACTGCTACTTGAAAATAAATGCAGGGAGACACATCTTTCCTTAAGACTGCAAAACAATCCATGGATTCAGGAGTCCCAGTAAAGAAAAGAATTAATGTATCATGGGAAGTTGTAAAACTTACGTGGGAAATATCTTCCCATAAAAATTAAATATGTACTCCTTTTATCTTTTAGCATGAAATTGTGGCTTAGAGTTTTGTTCCTACCAAAGAGACCATCAGGGTACCTTAACTGCTGTAAAGTCTTTGAGGAAGCAGAGTGATGGACAGCTGGGTCAAATCATAATAACTCAAAATTCCAGAGTTTAGGGATTTTTTTTAAATTTAGACCATTCAAGTAGAATAAGACATCTTAGTTAAGACAAAGAAGCAAAAGACAAAAATACAAAGACAACTTGAGGTTGTCAATCTGTTCTAAAATGATGATGCAGCTAACTCAGACTTGTTCATAATCCCTATTCCAAGTTCCATACATACAGTAAAAAGGTATACTAAAAAATTAAAAAAAAAAAATAATTAAGAAGCTTTAAAGGAGTCTGTAAATCATCCTCTCTTTTATATTTACTGGAATTTCATTACCACTGAAACAACAGGTCCTAACTTTACTTATAGGTAACTTTAATCGGTCTGCCAATCAAATTACTTTTTTTTTTAAGAGAAAGCTTCAACAAACAGATGGGCTTTGCAGCAAGTCTTCAAGGTCACCAAATACTGGCTGCAGTGAAATTAGAAGTAAGATCCATCATGAAGGACACCTTTTTTCAAGTGGGAAACAGCTTTCATATATGTGATCCTGAATGTCATGGTAACACAAGAACAAAACTAATTCTGAGAAAGACAACTGTTCTTGTAAAGTGGGAGTTGATTTTATAGCTGTCATTCATACCTGCACAGATTGTGCCCTGTGAACTATGGGGTTTCAGTGATCTCTGAAAGAATGATATCAAAGAAAAACTAAATGGAAAGAAATTAAGCAATATGTTCTTTGACTAACAAAAGCCACAGTCCTTGAGATATGGCAGTAGGTTTTCAAGTAAAATCTATCTGAAAAGTCCATACAGTGGCAGGGTTCATACATCCAGCTGTTTCATCTGCTAAGAAGCTTGGGGCAGTTTGGGTTTCAGGGACAAAATCAGAGACAAGGCAGTCTAGGATCAATTCTGTGGGTGATTGCTGCCACTAAGATAAATGTAAAATTTCTTCATTGTGGTATTTAGCATGGTTATTCAAATAGCTTTAGAAAAGCCCATTTTTAAAAACTGTAACAACTTTTACCTCTGTATAGAGGGCAGGTATTTCCTTCTTAGAGCAATGGTGGCCCTCTGTTGCAATAACCAGATTATTTCAGGATGTGGGATGAAATTTGTGCTCTGCAGCTGTAGACCTGAGCAGAGACCATATCAACATAAAAGTAAATTACTCAATGTAATATATATGTGTTTCTTTTCAAACCACTTATTATTTTTTCCCTTCCTGCCCATCTAGAAAAGAAATCAAGTTAAATTTCAAGAGTAGCAAGGGTTGAATAAATATACATATGGATGAATCTACATCTACATTCTGCATCTCCATCTGCATTCTCCATCTGCATCTACATAAAATAATCCCAGTATCATTTCATTGTTGCAATGTTAAGAAGCACTTGGAGCACATAGAAACTGAAAAATTTTGGTAAAAATCTCCATGAATAGTAACTGTAAAATGTTTAACTAAAGACACTGAATGAAGGAATATTTTTTGTTGGCAATCTGGCCTGAAAATATCAGTTGTTTTGGTAAAAACGTTTCCTTGAATCATAATTTTACAAATTGTCCCAGACAAAAAAGTATGTTTTAGACAAAGAAAAGAAAGATTGTCTAAAGGAGATTTACATTGGACTCAGAATAATTTAAGAAGGATTAGTATTTTATAAAATTCTATGTGTTAAATATATGTTTTATACATAACAATGCTAAGTAAGGATGATGAAAAATTGCAATTGTGGTGAATGCATGTAAGGAAACTACAAAGTTATGGAAATCCCGTATTTCCTGAAAATGGACAGTTAGTCTCTTTTTGCATCAATTTTCTACCTCTGCGTAAAGTATACATAAAATGGACACAGTCTATGTTATCTTGGAAAATTAACTAACTAGTCAATATTGCAAAAGAGAAAACCAAGTTGCAGCCAAAATTTAGGCAAAAACTTTGTAATCATTATATATGATCCACTTTAGGAAAACAGGTATACAGTTTCCTCCAGCTTTAAAATCAGGATTATTCTATTGATTTCAATGAAATACACGTGCTTGAAACAAAGCACATACCAAAAAATGCTGATGAACAACGATAAGCCTACCTTAAGCTTTGTCATTACTTTTGGCTACCTATAAGTAGTTGTCCAAAGAATTTCTATACATCTGCTGCAATCTATCTGCTATTCCTCGGGAAAAGAAAGGAGAATATATTTCAGTCTTCACTGTTGTTTTGCTCTGTGTGCTGGTGTTGCATTCAAAAGCAGAGAAACATTCAATTAGGGCTGTTCGCAGTGTGATCAATGCTTGTTTTCCTGTTCAAGAAGCTACAGAATACTGTGGGAAGACCCTCAGCTGGTGAAAAACACCATACTCCAGTTACTTCAGCAAAGAAATGACAGTTTACACCACTTGAGGATCTGTTCTGTGGCATTTTTCTTTCTGTGTTCTCATTTGTAGATTTCACATTGGCTTAAGTGCATAAATCAGGCTGGGGAGACAAGCATGCTTACTGAGGTTTCTGGTGTTGTTGATGTTTCTACTGAACAGAAAAAGACATTTCATAGGAAAGCACAAATTTACCCTGTGTACATTTATATTACCAACTCCTTAGGAACTGTGAATTTATACACCAAAATGATAGGGACCTGATCTTTGTTAAGTTTTCATGTGGAAATTAAAGATGTAAAAATTAAGGGCAAGGTATATAAAAGAAGAATGTTACTTATTATGAATTAGAATTTACTTTTATACTCCTGTTAAGCTTCAGAAGAAGTTCATGCCTATATGAAGTTGAAGACCAACTCTTTCTTTCTAAAGTTTTTTCATATTGACAACAAAAAAGTTATAATCTTCTGTATTATTGTTTATAAGACTGAAATGATTTATAAGGTTGAAATGATTTCCTGCTCTTTCAGCAGACCACATTTTTAAATACAAATGATGTTTACTTCTTAAACAGGCAGAAAAATAACAACAAAAAGTCAAGGGGAACTCAGGATGCCAGATTTCATGTGAGATCATTTGTTTATTGCCTGTTATTCTTTAGATGTTTTAAAGGACAGTGTGCATTCCTTTAAGTTAAACTAAAAAACAAGGTAGAAATAAACAGACTCTTGGAAACTGAAAATGAAAATTCATGGAATTTGTTGGTTCAAATATGTCTAAAAATAAAGTACTTAAAAGTTGGCATTTTGGGATAGAGAGTTGAGAATAATTAATATTTGTGAAGATGGGGAGCATAAAGAAATGTGGTTTGGCTAATGATTTTTTTCAGGCTTATGTATTTGTAAAAGAACACTGAAAAAGATGGCCACTGTGGCATGTATGTTCTAGTCTGTACAATAACAATCCATAAGAAAGGCCCAATTCTCCCAATATAATGAAGCTATCAAATGTTATTGAATACTCTTCTATATGACTAATATTAAATTAACTATAAAAAAATGTAATGGAATTCATTATCAGGGTCTAGGTTAATCCCATCCAACTTTATATGTTAATCTACAGTATGTAAATTTAGGAATATTTTTATGGTAGGTTTTGCAGTAGTGAATGGACTTAGTTAAGGTTTAATACCTTCAGAAGGTGTTTCAGGTTTTATACTGGCAAAGCTTATGAAAGTTCCTGTGTCCCCACAGACTGCAAAACAATAAAATGGCTGGTGATCCTTTTCATGGTTTAGGTTTGAATTTAGGTTTATTTGTTTATCTTTTAAATATAGGTCCTATAATTAGGCACTTTAAACTTAGTCAGGAAATATAGATGTTAATGAACAAGAGGTAAGACAGGGAGAATATTCTCAGATGATCACAGCCAAAGTTATTTAGTTTTCTTTTATTATGGGGTTTTGTTTTTATTGTCTTTTCTTAGAATAAAATAATTTCTGTGGAAAGTATTTATCAGTGGAAAAAATGCACTGGAAATCTCATAAATATTCATTTCTTCCCCCCCCCCCCCTTTTTTTCTTGGTGTTAGATAACTGCAAAATGTTTTTGAATTTAATTGCAGTGTCTACTTTTTTATACTAATTTTGTTTTTTAAAACTACAGTAATGTAAATCAGTCTTTTATTGAAATTGATTTAAAGTAATATAATGATATTAAACACATTAATAGAGTCTTTTGTTTTCTAAAATAACAGTATTGAAATTCAGCCATACTGAAGTAGGTGGTATCTTATCTTTATATGTTAATTACTTTAATAGAGACTACTATAGCCTTCTTACAGTTGTACAAGCTAAATGCAAGTGGTATGCTATAATGTAAGTACAAGGAAGAATTTTATCTTTAAAGCAATAAAAGCCAAGCTTAAAGTGTAGCATCAGGTGCAAAGATTTTTCTTTTTCAAATAATATTCAAGATGTTCTATTCAAGCAGTTTGCAACTGCTTGCTTTTGTTTATATTTATGGTACATTAATATTTTTTGAGGTTCCTTTTTATGGAAAATTTATGTTTTAAGACAATTTCTGGATATCACAAAAGCTAAATATGTACTGTTCATTATTAAAAATACAGATTGTCAGAAAATATGGGAAATCTGTAAAACTGAATTTTGTTCTTTGTGAAGGAGATCCTCTCACTAAAAGAGGACAAATAACATATCCACTGTTCCCAAACCATATTTAAATATTTTTCCTTTCTATGTTGGGTACCTGAGTATGACTTCTGACTTCTCAATACTTGCACAGCATAAGATGGTAAAGTCTCTTAATATTCTGTAACAGCATAATACAGAACTCCAAAGTGTCGCAGACATCTTTCATGAAAAATCCTTTCTTAGGATTTTTCCTTGTGACAAGCTGCAGTTCAGCAACCAAAGTAAACAATGGTTATCTGCTGCTGTGGAATGCAACAGGTGATTGGTCTCCTGTGGGTGTTTGGATTTCTTGACCACTCATGGCAGAGCTGGCTCTTGCTCTGTCTGAGACACAGATCTTTGTTATTCATTCTTTTCTATTCTTAGCTTAGCTAGCATCTGAAGAAACTTTTCCTTTCTATTGCTTTTTAGTATAGTCTTAATGTAACATATATCATAAAATAATAAATCAAGCCTTCTGATCATGGAGTCAACATTCTCGTCTCTTCTTCATCCTGAAAACCCTTGTGACCGCAGTCACACCAAAGTAGAGAAAACACCACAAATTTGGAGAAAAGGAACGAGAAGCCAAAGCTTCCATAAACATGGACATTTTCAAGTAGACTCTCAAAGCATTTTAAATAAATACTTAGTCAAAGCAAAATGCAGGTCTCACATAGGTTCATGAGGACCATTTTCTTCTTTATATAAATATCGACACTCAGCAGTCTTGTGAGTTGCTTGAACTCACACAACAGTTTAGGCAGAACTAGGACCAGCCAATTTAAAAAGTCTGACTTTCAAATTGCACGCCTACACTAAATGAATGCAAATTTACTAATGGAACAGCATTATCCCTATTTTTTTTTCTTTTGATAACGTTTAATTGACTGGAATTAATAATTGTTTAGTTATTTTCTTACAGATTTGTTCCCATCTATCTCATTACTTCCTAGAGAATGTGATTCAACAGTACAAACAAAACAGACACCCATTGGCAGTTATGAGCATCTCTGTTATGAGGGATAAAACGAGACAAATACTGGAAAGAAAAGCGAAGCTATGGAAATGCTGTCGTAACTTGTAAGAAAAAAAGGGTCCAAAATCATACTACTCACAGGTGAATGAGATAATCTTTTAATGGCAGGTTAAAAGAACAGATACATGGAACTGTCAGTCAACAAATACATATCAAAAATTTTGGCAGTTAAAGATAGTACCAGAATACAGCTAAATGGGAATTACATCAACTCACTTTTAACTTCCAAAGTATGGATATCTCTAATACAGATGTCATTGCATACAGTACACTTTTGGCATTTAAGATAAGAATTCCCATGGGATCAGGCATGATCAGTGAAATAAATAAATCTGTCTTAGAAAAGAAAGCCAGTGAAGTTGACCTGTAAAGTTTGATAAGGTCTAGGGGCTTCTTATGAACAATAACAATTGGAGCGGGGAGAAAGAAAATCCCATAAACTGACAACTTAATGTTTGTTAATTGATGCTACCCTTCATTCCTTTTTTTTTTTTCTTTTGATTATCAGGTATGTCATTGTCAGGTACTGATCATTGATCAATATTGGTTTTATTTTGGTTTAGATGAAAGCATTTTTCCACAGAATGCATTATAATCACATTAGTTAGAAACTAGTCTGAATATGGAATGAAAAAAAGACTTGTGTGAGTTTATGTGCTGGCATTATGCACAAACAGTATTTAGCAAGTTGACATAGATGAAAAATCTTTTCAGCATAACCTATACTGGCAATGCCATTTATCTTTTAAATTTAATGTTAATTTATTCTCAAAGACTAAGGAAATAAAGGTCAAATTGCATTCCCTCTCCTATAAAATGTAACACAGATGACATGACAAGTGCATGCTTAATGCCAAGCAGCCAAGTCCTGACTCACCTGGAGTACAGTTACAGAGCCGGGCATCTCTGTTGAGATTAATGGCATGGATTATGTGCATAGTAAAGGTATTCTGAAAAAGGGATTTCCAATCTGGTTTACGCATTGCTCATTTCTGAAGTGAGCACCTTCATGTTTTTCTTCAAAGTATAAAGATTTTATTTATTAAAATTTGTGCATGGACACATTGCCTATGTATATGCGAATATGTATACACAGGCACATACATATATACTGTTTACATACAGATGCATTGTACTACAAATCTTACCAAAAATTAAAGCCAATTTTTCATTTTACAGAGGCACATGGTTCTGCACAAGGTTTTTTCTCCATCTTGAATAAGACATCACTCAAAATGTTCATGACACTCAGCAGTTATTACCATGGGTATAGAGAAGCATCTTAGAAGAAAACACAGGAACTGATAAACAGGCTCCATTAAAATGTTTTTTCATGCTAGTATTCAACCAAAATTAGAGCTAACTTTTGCTTTGATGTTACCATTTGTAGTGTAACCCTTATTTAGTTGTTTTGATGCATGCAATAATTGATACTTCAATAATAAACTTGTTTATATTCAAACGGTCTTTAATCCTTGAATGGTTCTTTTGGTGTCTTTTTTGAGACTGAAGCGCTTTGTGGCATATCACTACTCTGATGTCGTCTTTGCAAGTCTTTCCTTGCTAATGTTTTGACACAAATAGCAGTTTTCACATCTGCCACCTATCCAGCATGGAGAATCAAATACAGAATTTCTGTCTTCCTCTACTCCTAATCTTTTGGGCTTCAATCATACATGTATATTTTTTTATTATTAATTATATTATTCCTTATTAAGTAGGAGGAATGATGTGAAAAACCAGAAAAGTAGTTGTGGTGGGCTGACCCTGATAGATGCCAAGTGCCCAGCAAGTTGCTCTATTAGTCCCCTCCTCAGCTGGACTCTCAGGGGAGAGAAATAGAGCAAAAGGGTTGAGACAGTGCTGGATTTCTCACCAATTACCATCAAGGGCAAAACAGACTCTATTCGGGGAAAAAATTTATTTATTACCAATAAAATCAGAGTAGGATAATAAGAGAAAGAAAAAAAAATCTTAAAAACACCTTTCCCCCATCCTGCTCTTCTTCCCATGCTTAACTTCCCAATTTTCTCTTCCTTCTGACCTCCAAGGCAGGGGAACAGGCAATGGGGGCTGCAGTCAGTTCATCACATGTGATTTGTGCCAATCCTTCTTCCCCTGGGGGATGACCCCTCACTCTTCCTCTCCTCCAGAATGGATCCTCTGCAGGGTCACATGCCCTTCCAGTGACATGGACTCCTCTCTCCAGAAGTCCACAGCTCCAGCCAGATATCTGCTCCAGTAAGGGCTTCCCACAGTGTCACAGCCTCCTTCAGGCATCCACCTGCTCCAGCCTAAGGTCCTCTATGGGCAGCAGGTGAAACTCTGCTGCATCATGAACCTCCATGGACTACAGGGGCACAGATACCTCACCACAGGCTGCAGGGGAATCTCAGCTCCAGTGCCTGGAGCACGTCCTCCCTTGCTTTCCTGCCAGAACTGGGTGTCTGAAAGGGAGCTTTGTATGTTCTCACTCCTCCCTCTGGCTTCAATTGCAGGGTTTAGTTTCTTTCTTAAATCTGTTATCCCAGAGGTACTACTGCCACTGTTAGCAGGCTTGGCCTTGACCAGCAGCAGGTCAATCTTGGAGCTGGTTGACATCAACTTTACTGCATGCAGGAGAAGCTTCTGGCAGCTCCTCACAGAAGACACCCCTGCAGTGCCTCCACTGCCAAAACCTGGCCACACAAATCAAATACAACAAGTAGGAAAAACCAAAGGGAACAGAAAAGACTGTTGCAGTATCTTATAAATGACAAGGGAAGAAAATATTATAAACAAGCAAAATAATTAGAATCCATGTTAGATCACTATCACTTGCAGAGAAAATGGCACCTTCTATTCAAGTTTATTCTTAAAAAAAAAAGTGTAAATGAAGAACAATGACAGCTTTATGTTCCTGCATTTATTATACTTGCTACATTTCATGTCTCAATAAACTTTCTTAAAACAATAAACATGTTTTGTTCATTTTTCTTCATTTAGTGGAATGTGTTGTGGGTTGACCCTGTCTGGCTCCCAGATGTACACCCAGCCACTGTCTCACTTCCCTCCTCAGCTGGATACAGAAGGGGAGAGAATAAGATGAAAAAGTTCACGGGTTAAGATAAGGGAAGGGAGATCACCTGCAACCATCACTGTCATGGACAAAACTGATTCAACTTGGGAAAGATTAATTTAATTTGTTGACAATTTATAGGAGATAGGACAGTGAAAAACAATCACAAAATAAAAACCACCTTCCCCCTCAATATTGTTTCTTCACAGGCTCAGGTTCACCCCTGACTATTTTGCCCCCTCTTTCTCAAAGAGTTTCCTGCCTTTCTTAAGTATGTCTTCCCCAAGGAGCCACTGTCTTGGCTGCTGGGCTCAGCCATGCTCTGCAGTGGGTCACTTGGAGCTGCAGGAGCCATCTGTGTACGGCACAGGGCAGCCCTGGCAGCCCCTCACAGAGACCCAGGATGTGAATGGGTTGCCTAGCTCGGTACCTGTCCATAGATATGGAATATTCTAGCTGGACTTCAAAAATTGCCAATTTATTTGGAAACATGCTAAGCTGTGTTCACTGCAGTGTTAATGAAGGAGTCATGCAATCTTTTTGTTCATCAGTCACATAATCCTGGGAATACTCACCTATGTTTGGAATGTGTTGTGCAAGCTCTTCATGAGGTTTTATTTCTTTAATGAAAAAGTTTAGCAGTCAGCCACTGATGGATACATCTTTATGAAAATCTCCTACCCTTGCTCAATTAATTTACCTACTGAAAGAATCTGAAAGGGCTACCTGTCACAGTAGCCCTTATCCTTTTGTGTAGACAGTATTTCTTATTTCTTTCTTTTCAGTCAAGGGTGCAATTGGCTTTTAAAAGGTTTGCGATTTGTGTTCCCTCCATGTCATAAAACCACTGTGAAGAAGTGCAGAGAGTGCACACTCTTGTTACAAGATCAGTGTACTAGAGGCACTTTTCTTGCAACTCTGTTTAATAACATTTGTTCAGAGAAGAGAGGAGAATGTTTTGTGGGTTAATGGAGTACACAACTCTTAACAGGAATTCAAGGTGACTAATGGATGTGCATTCAGATGCTGAAGTGCTGTTGAAGAAGGAAATCTGAACTGGTAACAAGAAAACTCCATTAGTGACATATTAGTATTTTTCTGAGGCTTCAGTGGGATCAAGAAGAAAGACTGTTTTCTTATTCATGGATAAGTGAAGCTGAATGACATTTTGCTAAGCATGAGGGACATAGAAAAGAAAACAGAGTCTTCTAGAAGTAGTAGAAGACATGCAAGCTGTCCTGGTTTGGGTTTGATTAGAGTTAATTTTCCTAGCAGCTGGTATAGTCCTGTGTTTTGGATTTAGGATGATAATAATTGTTGATAGCACACACTGATGTTTTAGCTGCTGCTGAGCAGGGCTTTCACTAAAACAAGACTTTTCAGCTTCTTATGCTGCCCTGTCAACAAAAGGGCTGGGAGTGCAAAAGAATTTGTGAGGGAGCATGGCCAGGACAGCGACCCAAAGGAATATTCCATAGCATAGCAAGCCATGCTGAACAATAAAACTGCAGGGAGTTGGCCAGGGGGTGGTAACACACTGCTTAGTCAGTGGTTAGTGGCAAATTCAAATTGGATTGTGCATCACTTAGTGTGTGTATTGTTTTACCATTTTAATTATCTTGCCTTCTTTTTGCATCTATAAAGTGTCTTTATCTCAACCTATAAAAGCATAATCTCTTTTTTTTTTCTGTCCACTGTGTAAGTGGAGGAGAATAAGCAAATGGCTGTGTAGTGTTTAGCTGTCAGATGGATTAAACCACAACACAAGCCTACTTGACCCCTAGAATTATTGCCTGCATGCCCTTATCTAGGGGATAGTACTTTCATCAAGGATCAAGGGACATACAACTGTGCAGACTGAACATGTTTCTGAATTCAGCAGTAGAATGAGATGAACTGCAGAGACATTCTGACATTACACTCAGATATACCTCAGGTGATACCTGAGCCAAAAAATGCTTATTATTTTCCAGCCTAAGCTTAGTTTTAGGGTTAGATAATACAGCAGATGTGTTTAAAGTACAGTTCCAGTTATTCCTTTGTTTCAGAACTAGGAAAAAGAAACAAAAATAGAAAATGAGGAAAAAATAGCAGTTACCTTCAAAAGCCTAGTTATTGCTATACTTGATCGCCACAAAATTTAGATGCTTCTCTTCCACAATTTTTTCCAAAGAAATTACCAAGATCATTGCCATGTACATACACATCTATAAAGTTAACCCAATACCACCAAGCAAAGAGATTTTCTACATGGACTGTTTCAGCCTGCTGTCAGACTACCAATACAGCTCTTCCTTTTCCCTGAAGAAAATGCTTGCCATAATTGACATATAACACCTGATACACTTAACTCAGAAAGTGACATTCCTCCCACTCTAATATATGTTCACATTAATTCCTGACTTGTTTTCAATTCACTCTCATAAAAGTAAGAGTGATTCTGGATGTTAGCTTAGTAGGGAAAATCTCAAAATAAAGGGATTTTTACCTTCTCAGTCTGAGAAATGCCATAGATACTGTAATAGATGGAAGAAATTGCAGTCTAATGCACACTTTGCCAGTGTAAGCAACGCATGGTGAGAAAGCCAGCTTTTCTTCAGCACACTGAGCAGCAGTGATTTGCCAGTGCCACTTCTGGGAAAGAAAGTGGACAAGGAAAGGACAAGCAAAACAGGTCAGAAAAACAAGTGTGACCATAGAAGGTTAGAATGTGTGTTTGTTCTTCTCAAGACAGGATTAAGTAATAAAAATCAACTATTATTTATGAAAGATTTTTAATGATATTGTTTTCATGGGAAATGGAAGTTTGCATAATGTATTTGTTTGGAAAAAAATGCTTTCTAAAAAAAGCTTTCAAAATAACAGGAAAAGGAATCAAAGTTTTAATAATTCTATGTGACTTTGGAAAACACAGAAATGCTGATTTTATTTCAGTAGAAGATATTTAAATCCTTTTGTCCTGTATCTGTGCTCTTTTCCACATCATAATGAATAATCTTTCATAGGCTTGTTATTTACATGACTACTTACAATGCATTCTTAGTAACTGTTTGTTGCCTTTATTAATAATACACCTCATACTACTTCTGTATTACACACCAAGATAAAAGATCATTTTATTATTTATTTTCAACGAGTTTCAGAATCACATTTCCATTGTTCAGTTTGTCTCACAGCCAGTTACTCCCAAGTCTACTTTCATCTCTAAGGATGTTTCATACAGGACTGATTTTATTTTTTTATTTTTTACTTCATGTTCCTTATCTGTTTCACTCAAAAGTAAATTTTGATCAAAATTCTACTAAAATCAGTGCAAGAATTAAAATGTTTTCAGCTGACTTTGTCATAATCTGAATGAAGTGCGGCAATCATTTAATAGTATTTCCTAATAATTTCTTTTTTTAATAGAAAATTTTAAAATATTAAAGCAGAAAAATTTCCAGTCTTTTTTTTTCCATTTTATGAGACTATAAAGAGGCAACCATATTGAGACAATTCAATATGCCTGACACATCTGCTATATAACTATATATCTTACATTAGAACAACTTGGCCATCAATTAAGACACTTTTAAGTGTCTTAATGAGAAAATGGGGTGTAAGCTTATTGTCATAAAATTAAGGGATTTTTGAATCCAATAGTCTCAAGTGTTAAGAATGTTATGAAAAAGAAAAAACCAGCAACCCCATCTCAAATTTACTCTGAGTAGTTTTCAAATTTAAGTGATTAGCCAGTATGAGATAATGGTAGCAATATTTTGGAGTATTTTGCTGAGATATCCCAAACTTATTTGAGGAATATACAACATCTTTCTCTGAAGACAGGGTCACAAAAAGCTAGAATCAATGAGAAAACAAAATGCCACTGCTCTTTACATTTTCCTTTCTCAGAATTTCCAGCCCTTTTCAGCATAGTTCTAACACTTAGCTCAAAAAGCTCTATGTTGAAATGACACTGAAAACAATATTTTTGTGTCTGTGTATCTCTGTATATTGTTTCCCTCTGTGTTTTTTATTGCAGCTTGCTTTTTCTTTCTCATACACAGGGCATTAGTCCAGTCACTCCTGCACACCTAAGTTTATCACCAGATCACAGTAAGCCTCTCTTTAGAGCAAAGTATAGGAAAACACAGATAACTCTTACTCCAGCTCTGTCTCTATCTTTTTACAGCCAACAGATACTACTGTTTCAGCTATAAGGGATGTAGACAGGGTGATGGGGTTTTTTTACACTGAATGAGAGACCTGGCATCTATCAACATTGCTAAGGTTAACCTAACTAAAAACTAAGTGTTGAAATGGAACCTGTAAGTGTCAATAGAAGCTATAGAACAGAAACCTAAGGCAACTGAACTGTTAGCTCAGACAGGCCACTTAAATTTCTGAACTTGGGTGGTATGAATTTAGAGGTGGGTGCCCTGAACAATGTCAGATTCCCTTTAAAAGAAAATCAACCAAGCATAAAAAAACCCTAAGCAATTTTCCCTGAGATGAGAGACTTAGCACTTAAGTCTTTTTCACTACCTAGTCACTGCATTGTGCTATATTTAGTAAATTGTAAAGCAATCACTAACATGCTCTAGCTGTATTGACACTGCTAGGCCACAAGCTATTGATTGCTTGATTTTTTTGTCCATGTCCACAAACATTTGTAACACTGAGATCAAGAGGGAAAAAGATGTTAGGCATGGCCATAATTGCGTTCAGAACATTCTCTTTCCAGCCCCCTCGTCCAAATCTTGGAAAAAAATTACTACCTGCACCAAAAATTTTCTAGAGTCCTAGCCACAACATTATTTAACAGCATTTCCAATGCAGTGTTAGACTATCTTTCCAAAGTAATGCTTACATGTTCTGCATACTTCTAATTTATGTAGAAGGATGAAATTCTTCATAGAATGGAGTAATTGCTCTTTTGTTTTCCTATAAAGTATGATATTTTGGTGTCAAGGTCTCCTTTCATATCACAGATTCACAGAATTATTGAAGCTGAAAGAGTTCTCTTGTTAAACCCCCTCACTCAAGGAGGGCCACGTAGACTCCCTCGCCCAGATTTTTATGTTCAAGATTTTTTTTTAATATCTCCAAGGATACAAACACCATAATATCTCCAGGCAAGTTTTGCCAGTGCTCAGTCACCCTCACAATGAAAAAAATGTTTCCTGATGCTAAGATGGAACCTCCCGTGTTTCAGATTGTGCTGATTGTCTCCGGTTCCTGTTACTGGGCACTACTGAGAAGAGCCTGGCTCCATTCTCTTTGCACCCATCTATCTTGTATTCATATATATTGATGAGCTATCCCTGAGGTGATCTAGGCTGAAAAGCGCTATCTCTCTCTGTTTTTCCTCATAGGAGAGGAGTTTCAGTCCCTCAAACATCTTCGTGGCCTTTTGCTAAACTTTACAGTAGATCCAGATCTCTTAAGCCCCACAGACCTTAAAATATATACTAGGTTGTCACACTCACAGTCTCTGAAAAATCCCTTCACCCAGGATTTTTCTCCTGTGAAGCCTCAGAGAAAAGGGAAACTGTTGTCATCTTATCGCAAAGGTTCCATACCTTCTCAGTGATTTCTCATGGGCATCTCCTCACAGCTAACAAACTCCAACTCTCTCCTCACCCAGCTAACCTCCTCTTTTACAGCACTCATCCTCACTGGACACAGCTGTGGCCTATTAAAGGCAGGCCTGGTCCTAATCTTTGGCAATTAGTACAGTTACAACTCCTCAAGGGTGACATTACCTTCTGCACAATCTTTATTTTCTCACATTCTATCCCCTCACAGGAAACAATTATTATTTGATTCTCCTGTGTTTTGCTCAACTGGAATGTGTTTGGAGATTATTTACCAACAGGTGGTTGTTTCATTGGATTCTGGTGAGTTGTTTTCACTCATTGGCAAATCAAAGCCAAGCTGTGTCGGGACTCTGGAAAGAGTCACAAATTGTCATTATTATCTTTTTTGCATTCAGTAAGTATCCTTTCTGTATTCTTTAGTATAGTATAGCATTCTTTAATATAATATAGTATCAGAAAGTAATAAATTAGCCTTCTGAGAACATGGAGTCAGATGCATCATTCCTTTCTTTGCCTGGGAGGAAATGCAAATACAATAATAGATCACATCTTTTAAGATTAAGATTTTAAGATTCTCAAATGTAAGTGAGCACTCTAAAGTATTCAACGAGGTTCCTTGACAGGGCATCAGGTTTTCATACTTAATGTGAGGCAGAGTGTTTGAGAGCATGGATTATAATCCCAGACTTCCCTCTACATTTTGAATTACATACCAGAAAATGGAATATGCAATCTCTAACTTCAGTTGCCATTATCATTCCTAAACACTTTGAGTTTCTTTGTTTGTAAATGCATTGAAAGGAGCAGATTCAGCAGGAAAAATAATTAATCTGTGCAGCAGAGCTGTTGAAAATGAGACGTCCAGCTAGCCTACCAGCACTGCTAGCAGCACAGGGGGCACTTGTCCCAATAGCAGGCTTTGGGACAGCGCCTAAGGCCAACGCCCAGCTTGCGGCTGTAAGCATTGCCTTGTGCAGGACGAGATCAGGTAGAAGCTGCGGCCAGCAGAATGAGCGGGCTGACTCCAACTGTGGTTTTATCCAGGCTTTAATAACTCCAGGGGAACCAGCAGGACAAGACAGGAGGGAGGGATTACATCGCTTTTGAAAGGGTGGAGAATGTAAGGGAAGTGCCAGACCTAGGACCAATAGGAACAGAGTAGGGAGTGGGATCTGAAGGACTGACACAGGGAGAACACCAATGGGGACCATATGGAGGAGGGGCCCCAGTCCCTGGACCAATCATCTAACTCCCCAGCTAGAAACTTCTAGCAATAAAGGTGGGGACGGAGGGTGACTGGCAGGGTGCTGGGGAGGGGTTGAGAAAGGGATACATTACTAACTGGGGTGGAGACAGGGTGACAGACATTGCAGAAATGGGAGGGAGAACCGGGGCAGAACCATTGTCAAACAACGGGGGGAACAGAACAATCCAACTTTAACCGAACACAATACAACAAATCTGTTTAAATGCATTTTCTCAGATGAAATGGATTTGGTTTTATTGGGTTTTTTTCTTCCATTGATTTTAAGACAGGCAAAAGTGACCCGCTCAGGCTTCAAAAGCTGACATCTATATGTGTAACCAAGGCAAAATAAATGCAGATATTATAATTTAATATTGTACAGCTCTCCTGAGAGATAGAACTTTGGGTTCTATCTTCAGCCAGGTATGGTTTGCTGCATGATGCACTTCAGGAGTTCTTTCCCACAGAGCACACTCATTAGCTCCCAGACATAAACCAGCCTTCTTTGCCCTTCAATAAGGGCCTGTTTGACTCTATGTGCACTAGCCAACACATGACAAAGGAATAATCATGTTTCCCAGATATAGACCAAAGAAGAAAAATAACACGGCCAAATAGAAGGCAAACTTTGCAAAACTGTCAATGCAGTGATTCATTTTGTATTTCAAAGGGCTGTTACTTTCTTAATTCATATCCAAAATTAAGTCTTCCTAATAAAAAATATTAGAAAAAGGTGTACTATACTTTTAAGTTATTAACATTATATTACTTTTTCAAAGTATACTACAGAACACTTAAAAGTTATTATTAATATTTGTAAAGCAATAAAACAAAATATACTTACTAAATAAATGAGCAGTGTAAGGCAATGAATTTTCCTTGTTTGATAATTCCCAGAATTCCATCCCAGCTAACAGAATAACCTGCCTTTAATTCTAGTAAAGCCAGTACTCTTAACAAAGATCTAATGTAACAGATTTTCAAATGTTCTAAACAACACATCTGACACGATGCTTCAGAGGCTGCAGCCTCCTTGACCTCAGTGCAACAGGTCGAATTTGTAGAATCATAGAATAATTTAGATTGGAAAAGACCCCTAAGGTCATCAAGTCCAACCATTGACCCAGCACTGCTAAGTCAAGCACTAAACTGTGTCCCTAAGTGCCCCTAATTCTCCCTATACATCTTTTAAATACCTCCAAGGATGGGGACTCAACCATTTCTCTGGGCAGCGTGTTCTAATGCTTGACAATCTTTTCTATGAAAAAATGTTTTCTAATATCCAATCTAAATCTACCCTAGTGCAACTTCAGCCCATTCCTCTTGTCCTAACATTTGTTATTCAGGAGAAGAGTCTCTCTAGGTAGTTGTAGGGAGCAGTTACACCTTCCCTGAGGCTCCTTTTGACTTCTAGGAAACTGGGACCTCCCTTGTTAGGCAGGGCTGATGTAAATGATGAAAAGTGGCTCTCTCACTTCTGTCAGACCTCTGAATATCTGTGGATGGATTCTACCTGGCACCATAGATTTATGTGTGTCTAGGTGGTGTAGCAGATTGCTGACCATTTGACTTTGGATTATGGGGCCTTCATTCAGGTCTCCATCCCTGTGTTCTGGCTCAAGTGGCTGGGTACCTGGAGAACAGCTGGTATTACTATTAAAGGCTGAGGCAGAGAAGGCATTAAGTACCTCAGATATTGCATGATCCTTTGTCATTTTTTTCCCTCTGAATGCAATAAAGGCTAGAGATTTTCGGATTGCTTTTTGTTCCTAAAGTATACACAAAAGCATTTTTTATTGTCTTTTATGGCAGTAGCCAGTTTAATTTCTAGTTAGGCTTTTTCCATTCTAATTATCTCCCTGCAAAACTTCTACAACATCCTTGTTCAGTTGTTTGGTTTTTTTTCCTGGATCTCAAGCTAAAGCACTCTAATCAGCCAGGCTGGTCTTCTATCTTGCCACCTGGTCTTTTGGCACATGGGATGGCCTTTTAGATCCTCTTCTTGAAAAATACCCATCCATTCCTTTGTCCTTCAGGAATGTATCCCAAGGCCAAAAACCCAAACAGGCCAAAGCCTGTCCTCCAGAAGTCCAAGAACAGGGGTTTTGCTGGCCCCCTTCCTCACTCCTTTGAGAAATGAAAGCTCTATCATTTTGTTATCACTGTGGCCAAGATAGCCTCCAACAACCACATCACCCACCAGTCTTTCTCTGTTCTCAAATGCAGGTCCAGTGGGACATCTCACACCACTCTGCAGCTATGTCAGGAATCTACCTTCCACGCACTCTAGGAACTTCCTAGACTGTGCCCTATGTGACGTATTGCATTTCCTGCAGACATCTGCTAAACTGAATTTTCACATAAGAACAAAATCTAGCTATCATTAGACTTCTCCCAGCTGCTTATAGCATATTTAATCTGCCTCTTCATCATGGTAGGGTCTATAACAGACTCCCACCATGTTATCTGCCTTGTTGACCTTCCCCTTTATCCTTACCAACACTCAATCCTATTGTAAACATCATTTAGTTCCAGACAATCAAAGCACTCTTTAACATAGAGGGCTGCCTCACTGTCTCTCCTTCCTTGCCGATGCCTTCTGATGAGTTTACAGCCATCCATTTCAGCAACTCCAGTTGTGCAACTCATCCCACTATGTCCCACTAAATCATCTTTTTACCACTATGCAATGGCTTCCAACTTCTCCTCATTGTTGCCCATGTTGTGTGCAAAGGGTAGATGCACTTCAGTTGTGCTATTGATCTTTTGGGGGCAAGAAGCCCTAATTCCTACAGGATCACTCCAAGGTGCATCTGTGATTTCTAACACATCAATAATCCTTGCATCTTTAATGCCATATTGATCTCCGTCCCCTACCTCTACTGAGATATCAGACTGAAAGATCTCACACACCATTCTTCAAATATTATCATGTCATCACCAGACTTATGTGCAGTGAACCTGATTTTTAGTTTTTCCCCCTTCAAATCTAGTTTAAAGCTCTTTCTGTGAGCCCAGATAATTCCTGTCCAAAGACCCTTTTCCCCCTTTGAGGTAGGTGTACTGCAGAAGAATTTGACAGCAAATATTTTTAAAAAGACTTTTAAAAGTAGCAGAAATCATAAAAAAAATCCTGGGTCAAGGGCAGTTTTCATATGTATCCTGAAGCAGTGCATTGTCTAGGTTATTTTCTATTTAGGGCTATGACAGTTTGTTCACACCCACTTTTAGAAAGGTTAGGACCACACTTTTGTGTTATTATAAATGTGTTTTTTCCTGTATTAAATAAAAAATACTGTGCAGAGACTAGTAGAAAGATAGAAGAAAGGTAAAAAATGAGCATGGAAAAGATGAAGTTTTATGTTGGTATTCACATATAATTGCACTCTACATAACCATAGAGGTATATAAGTGGTTTCCCCCCTTCCAAAATTTTCACAAGAAAATTCTTCAGTTTCTTTTTATAGTGCATACAATCCAAAATAAACTTAAACCAAAATAACATGAAGTCAGTTTTCAGTTTGAATGAGCAAATTTCAATTGATGCCAGAGAAAATGTAGATCTCAGCATAAGATAACTAGCCCGTTATAGTCACAAACAATCCATATTTAAATATTTCTGATATAGTAAAGGAAAACAGAATTGACATTTAAATAGCAAATACATTTCTGACACATACACATACAATTCCATAAACTTGACTTCAGGTGTAAATATAACATACAGAAAAAAACCCAAACCTATCTGTAAAAGACTGGCAAAATAGTCACTGCAAGGAAATAAAAATGGAGCTTTTTAATCACTTTTGAATTTAGAACTACTGAGTGTCTGTATCATGAAAATGTTTCAAAATTAGTGGCTATTTTTGCAAAAAATAGAATTAGCATCTATTTTCCACTGATGCCTGCAAAGCACTGAAGACATGTCCTTCAAAGGTCACTCTTTTCTTTGTTTATGCTGTAAAAAATGCTAAGGGACTGCCTATGTACACAGCAACTATCAAACATAAAACTGAGTTCCTTTGTCCTTTAATCTGTTACCAATTCAGACACAAAATTATTTTGTCTTTTTGAGTTATACTTAATTCATGGAACAAATAATGGCATTTAAAGAGTGTGACATTTGAGGTTGAGGAAGGAAGGAAGGAAGGAAGGAAGGAAGGAAGGAAGGAAGGAAGGAAGGAAGGAAGGGACTGTTTTCCTAGAAATGTTTTATTGTCCTCTTTCTGCTTTGGAACTTTGCCTATGAATATACATAATATTTTGAATTAAATTCACAGAGTTACAGGTGTGGAATTTCTGTTAAGGAAGAGGTTTTTGATTTCTGACTTTTTCTGAGGACAGTGAGGTCTAGAAAGTATTTTTTCTAAAACTACAACAGAGAAAGAAGAGGAAGTACAATGCTAAGAATCCATGCTTGTGCTTTGATGTGCAGTGAAAAACTTTGAAAAGTGGTGATTTGACCTTAATCCAGACCAGAAATCTGGAGCAGGTTGGAAGATGATTTCCTCTCAACTTTCTTATTCACCAGACTTATACCTTGTGATGTAGTAGTTTGAAGCAAAAGAAAATTGTCTTTATTTTATGGTCTATTTCTCTTTCTGTTATTGATGTTTTTCCTTAATGCAGTGAAACAAAAGATCAAGATGATCCGTGTGCAGACCAAATAGCAAAAGACTATTTATGGAAGAATGATATAGGTTACTGGGCATGATTCAGTAGGCTAAACCTATTCAAGAGAATCACAGTCTTTTAGCCCACACACAGTATTTGATTTTGATGAATTTTAAATTCTTGGTTATTTTCAGCAGTGACCAGATATGTTTCTGTGTTTGGAGGAAGAAAAGCAATATCTGAAACAAAGGAGGCTATGGCCCTTCTAAGGTGTTTGGATCATTTGCTGATTACCGCAGGGCACAGTACAGATTTGGCCTCTGGGGATGAGGAACAGAATGGCATACTGCCACCAAGATTGCTGACTGTAATGTAGTAGTTATTCTCACTTACTGGAATCATGCTGCTCCTCTAGATCCCCAGGTAAGCAATTGCTAAATTGTCCATAAACTTTCTAACTTATTTTAAAACTCAATGTGAAAACACCTATGCAAATAACTAGTATGCACTTTTGATTAGTTCTTGACAGAAACACATTACAGACACAGAGCCCCTGTCACAACCCCTAAAATTGTATCCTTTTCCCACCACCCCACCCTTTTTTTGCCTAACTCCATTTATAGCTTCATAACTGTATAAAATGCTGCCTATATTTAGAGCAAGTTTTGTATTCCTCCCTCACAAGCTTATAGAAATATTTTACTCTCCTCATATGATGCCTGGCAGGAAAACATTGCTTAAAAGTTTCTGGCTTGGTTTGAAGCAGAAGTGTCAGTCTTATATATTCACAGCATTTCAATGAGGCTGTGCTGTAGGAGGTAACTTTTCTTCTACTACACACCACAGCAAGAACTACTTGCACAGGTTGAACAAGAAGAATATTAGTGGTTATTTTTTTTCAAGGCCAGGACCAGAATATTTTAAATTTTCCATATCTGGTCATTAAAAAACCCCTAAACCTTCTGCTTCAAGTATAATAAAAACTATGAACAAAGTAAAACCAATTTTTTATGACAAAAATCAGGTTTCTGAAGATAAAGAAAAGTAATTTTACCAAAATTTCTGTAGATGTTAATATTCAAACTTCAGCTGCTCACTTTGTAGCTTGCTAATAAACCTCATGTCCTTCGGCAAGACAGAAACGGTCAGAATATTCTGTCTTCTTTTCTATTTGTATTTAGTACTTAATGAAAAAAAAGTCTACTTCTGTATTATGTTTGGCATTGTATAGTATTAACATGGTAATCCCCAATGCAATTTTCCTTTATTCATTATTTCAAGATATTTTGTTTGTTGCACATTAATAAAGCATATTATCAGGTTACTTGAGGATTTGATTACTAAATTCTCAATGTAAAAAATTGCTTAACAAGCTTGCCTGCCCACCTATTATATAAATTAATCCCAGGTGACATAGCGCAACAGCAGTAACTATGCCTAATGTCATTTTTGTATTATTTCAAAAACAAATTTCTGCTACTTAAAAAGCTTTGAAACTCATTGAAGGCTTGCTTTAGTTCTTTGTGGGCTTTTTAAAATTTTATTTTTATTTTTTGCTTTTTCCTGGTTTTGGAAGAGAAGTTAATGACAAATATCTTAACTAAGTATTCTTCAACTTGTTTGAAAATTGTAAAAATTATCCTGCTGTTTATGCTCATGTTCATGATCCAGAAAATTACATTAAAATCTGTGAACCTTTTGAGCTCTATGTTGTGCACCAAAAAGGACTGTCTTTCTTTAACTTCAGCCAACAACTAAACACAGTTCAGCCAGTCAGTCACCTCCCACTCATGGGAAGGGGGAGAGAATCAGAAGACTGACAGTGAAAACTCCTTAGATAAAGATGGTTTACTAGGTAAAGCCAAAGCCATTCACACAAGGAAAGCCGAAAAAGGAATTAATTCACTGCTTCCTATCAATAGGGAAGTGTTCAGGCATCTCAGGAAAGCAGGGCTTCATCACATGACAGTTACTTCAAAAGACAAAGTGCTCTGAAGGTTCCCCCAGTTTTTTATTGCTGAGAATGATACCATATAGTATGGAATATCCCCCTGGTCAGTTGGGGTTGGCAGTCTCAGCTGTGTCCCCTCCTAGATTCTTGTGCACCCCCAGCCTCATTGCTAGTGAGGTGAGGAGCAGAAAAAAACCTTGAGGCTGTGTAAACACTCAGCAATAGTTAAAATGTCCCAGTGTTGTAAAAACAGTTTCCAGAACAAATCCAAAGTAACACTATAGTAACTAATGTGAAGATATTAACTCTATCTTAAAACTGGTACATAAAGACAAAGGTCAAAAAAAAAAAAATAGTCACAACAAAGGAACTTCACACTGCACATTAGGAATGTTTAGTTGCAATGACAGCTGTTAAGTAGCAGAACACATAAAGTGTAGAACTTACACCCTCAGAGATATTTAAAACTTGACTGAAAAAGTTCTGAACATTCTTAGTTAAGGTTTTAAACTATCCTTCCTTCAAGTGGGAGTTGATTGTAAACAATCACCAGATGATCCTTCCAACCTTTTTCTTTTTTTCCTATGATTCTGTGATCTCTCTCCACACATAATACTTGAAATTACAAGCCTTTAAAATGTGGGGGATTCGTGTCCAGAAGTCAGTCTTTTCCTTGTCTGAAAAATGTTTGTGTCATGCTGGACTAAGTTAGCAGTTTTCTTCCAAGAACGTAAATGAATTGGCACCAATCAAGTCAATTGGTGAGATTTATCAAAGTAGACCTCAAGTGTATATGGCAGACTGTGTGTTATGGATAATTGCACTGGATCTGGCTGAGATGGAGTTCATTTTCCCACAGCAGCCCTTACAGTGCTGTGCTTTGTATTGGTAGGAGAGGTGTGGGTAAAACCCCAGCGCCTCTTGGCTACTGCTGAGCAGCATTGGCACAGTATCAGTGCTGCCTCCCCAGCATTCTGCACCCTACCAGTAGGATGGAGGTGGGCAGAATTCTGGGAGGGGACACAACTAGTACAACTGACCCAAAGTGACAAAAGGGATATTCCATAGAGTATGACGTCAGCTCAGATATAACAGCTAAGAAAAGGAGGAAGAGGGCTGCATTTGTTACTTACAAATGTTTGCCTTCCTGAGCAACCATTTGATGGATGCTGAAGGTCTGCTTCCCAGGAAATGGGCAAGCATGGCTTGCTGATAACATAATAAAATTATTAACAAACAATTATTAATAATAATAATTAATAAAATAATGTAAATAAATAGAAATAATTATAAATTATAAATATAAATATAATAAATATAAATATAAATATAAATATAAATATAATAGATGTAAAATATAAATAAATAAAAACATAAATAAATTAATAATAATAATTAATAAAATTAGAATAAAATATCTTTTTTTTTTTAGCTTTGTATGCACACACACAATCTTTTCCTTTTTCTTTAGCAAACTTCCTTATCTCAACTAATGTGTTCATTTCCATCTTAACCTTCTCTCCCCCATCTAACTGAGAAGGGGGAGCGAGGGCTTGGTTAACATCTGGCATTCAGACAAGGTCAGTCCTCTACAATAATCTCTCTTCTACTGCTCAGCATAATCAATCTGTAAACATACGCACAGGGAGTTTTCTCCTGATAAAGGTATGAGTTAGGAGATCTTAATTCCTGTCTCTACAGTAAGTTAAACTGTGCTTATCAAATGAAATTTTGAATTTGGTTCAAACTACAGAAGTTTTATCACAAATTGCTTCACAGACATATGGTTCAAATCCTTCCTGTTTTCACAATAATGCTATAACTTCTAGCATTTTCTCACAAAATGTGACTTGATATTTAATCTATGTGCCTCATTCATTGTCCAGTGCAATTAATTCCTTCCTAGTGTCTGCCCGAAATAACCCATAAGATGCCACCTGAACATCTGTTTTGATGCAATTTATGCTTCAACCTTGGTCTTAACATCTACTGCTTTCTCTCTCTTTCTCTCCAAACTGTGTTCAAGCTGTGTCCATAAACCAAAAAACAATTAAGAGACTCTTTGCTCATTACCTAAATCTCACTTTTCTAGTCCTTTAATTAAGTGCTAGGCAGTTGTGGCTGTGAAATGCACATATTTCTTTGGAGGATTGCACATTTTATTAATGACTACAAAATGATTATTTAGCAATGTATCAATAACTAATTATGAACATAAATAATTGTATTAAATTCATATTTGAAAATTATTTTGAATGAAGAGAAATTTACTAGATTGTCCAGAGACTAGAAAAAGTAAATGCATAAAATTCTGGATGTCGAATAATTAAAAAAAACAACAAACCAAACAGCAAAATTTTTCTATAGTTAAAATTCTCTTTAAATTTAATGCAAAATTTCTGTTGAAGGTGCAGAATATTCTGAATACATATGTTGTTTAAAATGCATTTAAATTAGTAGAAACCAAGATTTTTCCCTGAAAAATTTATTATAATTTCAACTGTTTATAACCTGTTTCTATAGTGATATATTATTTCTTTTACTCCCTTTAAGCATTGGCAGAAGAGTTAACAAATGGGACTTTCCCTCCTGGCAATGTTATGGCAAAAAGTTATTTTCTCATGACAGTGCGTCAATGTTTAGAAAGAAAACACAGCAGAATTCTTTAACCATCTAATGAAACATTTGACTACACAATCAGAATATGAATTTGAGCCTTTTCTCTTTGATTAGGAACACATTAAGTTACCATGACCCAAATAACTTACCTAGCTGCTCATTTTGAAACGGGGAAATGCTGACTTTGGCTGGGATGGAGCTCACTTTTGACAGTCTGCAGGAGATTGGAGGAGAGGCTGACTGGCTCAAAACAATCAGTTTGGGGGTGGTGGGGAACACGACAAGCTCAGCCAAAGGTGGGACAGCTCTCTGCTCCCCCCAGCACCTCTGAGCCTTCTCATGCTGTGCCGTGAGGTGTGTGAGCATTGGAAAAGTCAGCACTGCCTACTGCTACAATGGGGGTGGTAGCTGCAAGGGCCAGCTGGGAACATTCTGCCTCTGTGTGAAATGCAGGCACGAGACTTTGGTGCTGAAATCAGCATAAGCATGTGCTATGAGGTGCTCTCCACTACCCTGGATTTAAAAGCTGTTGAGACCACACTAGGATGGTGGCTACCTTTCTCTCTCCTTCTTCTTTCTCTTTCTCTTCTTCTTACACTCTCTTTCTCTTTCCTCTTTCTCTTTCTTTTTCTCTTTCTCTTCCTCTTTTCTCTTCACTTTTTCTTCTCAAAATACACAATAAAGTGGACCAAGAAAAATTACAATCAATAGCTGGTTAAATCCCTTGTTGTATCTGGACAAGTTAAAGTTTGCTAAATTAAACTTTGCCAAGTGAATTATTCCATTGGAATGCTCCAAAGTTTGGAACTAGAAGGGGGTTTTTTGAACCTCCTGACAATTTTGTTTTTTCTCCTATGTACTGCCTAGGGTAGATACAACTATCTTCCCCTGAACCCACTAAGCAGACTGGGGCATTACACAGACCATTACACATCCCTATGTTTGATATTTACAACCAAAACTGTTTTGATAACAGTTATAACACAACATAACAATATATATGTTATAATATAAGATAACAATCGCATTGGTAACGTTTCAGCAGCGTTTATGCAGCATCAAGGTCTTCTCTGTTTCCTACTCTGGCCAGTCAATGAGTACCTAGGGATTGCACAAGAATTAGGAAGGGACACAGCTGGGAGAGTGACCCATTGTGACCAAAGCGATATTCCATGCAATGAAACCCCACGCTCAGCAGTAAATCTGTGGGAATTTTTTCCAAGGTAGCCATTGCTCATATACTGGCTGGACATTGATCTCCTAGTGATGAGAGATTCTTCTTGCATCACTTGATGAATTGTTTGCCTTTTTTTTTTTTTTTTTGTTTCCCCTTCAGTTGTTAAACTCTCTTGACCCCTGAATTTTCTCACTTTTGCCATTCTGATTCTCCCCCTGATCCTGAAAAGGCAACAGTGAGCGAGCAACTGGATGGAGGTTTATTTGCCAGTCACAGAGAATAGAAGATTGATCATTAAACAGCAATGCAATTTTTATTTAAAATAATCCATAGAAATTGACTTGGTTTAATTAAATTGCATAGCTGAGTAACCAATGTTGGGATAAAATAATAAATTAACAGAATAATAAGATTTGGCTATACTACACACAGAATATTGCAGTAAAGCTTTGGATAAACCATATCTCCTTGGTGAGGGAAAACTTTCCATGAGAAAAACTTTGTTAGTGTTCAGTTCAGATCAGATTTTACTATCTTTACTGATGTTGCACAAAATAAGTTTTCTTTCATTGAACCAATTATTAGGACACTGATAAGTAACTGGGCATCATAATGTTTGTTAAACTTGACTGACTTATTTTGTAAACTGTTGGAAACAAGTAAGTATTTGTAATGTCATACTCACCATAGCTAGCAAGAGGAGATGCACAAACCCCTACTAAGTGTACCCATTTTCAGTTCCTGGTCAGTTGTTTCTAATGACTGTCTGTAGTCTTAAGGTCTTTAGGCTAAAGTTAAAGAAAGTCATAAAGAACCCACTTACAATGTATTTTCTTTGGTATTATTTAAGATTTTAAATGTTATTTATTATAGGAATTTATTTAAAGATAGATAACTTTTTAGGATATTAAGCCAAATTCCACTGAGATTAAAAATAACTTTTAACATTGACAAAGGCATCTAGATGTTATGGTTTGATAAAAAAATTGCTTTTACAATTTGTTTTTATTGTTATTTGTTGATGGATCTTGAAGCCTGACAGCATTATACTTGTTTTATAACTTCTATGTTTTTGCTAGACAGATTTTCTTCATAATGCTCAAAGATAGTCAGTTTTGGATGATGCAGGGATATGAGATAGAACTACACTGAAATAAATGTAAATATAGAACCAAATCAATCTTTCATTTTAAGAAAAGCAGGTAATGAATAAAGGACTTTAAATAGCCTTTTTTTTTTCATTGTATGCATTTGTGTGAAATATTTTTCCGAAGATGGGATTTTTTTAGATTTTGGTCTGCGTATATATGTTGCAGTTTATACAGAGTGTGCAGTTTGAGATGCTGCCATGAGACTGATATATTTCTAAAAACATCAGCTCTGAGGCAGGAAATAGCCAACATACTTCATTGCAGGAAAACAGATGAATTAATCAAACTATTTATTTTAGATAAAACTAAATGTCATCTATCAAGTATGTTTATGTCATGAACAAATCTGACTTGAAAAAACCTGCTGCCTGTGGTGACGTTCATAATAGAAATGTTTGTCTTTGGAACAACTTGCCTTCCACTCCAGTGCGGTAGAGTGGAACGTGACAAAAGATTAATAGGCAACAGAAAAAGTATAGGTTTGATGGTCTACTTCTGATAAATAGGAGAGCTATGGAAACTGGAATCTGAAATTTGAAATCTGTCAAATGTATTGTATCAGTCTCAGAGTCATAGAATTATAAAATATCGTGAGTTGGAGGAGGATCTTTTAAGTCCAACTCCTGGCCTTTCTCAGGACAGCCCAAGAATCACACCACTTGCCTGGGAGCATTGTCCAAATGCTTTTGAACTTTTCCAGGCTTCATAGGTGTGACTACTTCTCTGGGGAGCCTGTTCCAGTGCCCAACCTCCTCTGGGCGAAGAACCTTTTCCTGATATTCAACCTAAACCTCCCCTGACACAACTTCAGGAAATTTCCTTAAATCCTGTCGCTGGTCGCAACAGCAAAGAGATTGGTACCTGCCCCTCCCCTTCCCCTCAGGAGGTAGCTGTAGACTGCAGTGAGGTCTCCGCTCAGTCCCTACTCCAGGCTTGCCATCCACCAGAACCCTCAGGTCCCTTTCTGCAGGGTTCTCCAGCCTCTCATTCCCCAGCCTGTTCCTACATCAAGGGTTGCTCCATCTTTGCTGCTACTTCTTCTGAGGATGATTGATTATCCAATAAAGAACAGAATTTTAGCGGAGAGTTCACCACTCCTGTTCCCAGATGTTAGAATATTTTTTTTTCTTTTTTTTTTGGAACGATGATGTTGATATAAATGTGAGGCTGGTGTTTCAGAAACTCCTCTGATTGTTAAAAATCACTCAGTAATAGCTTTAATTTCAGGAGTCTGGATGGCTCTCACATATCCGACCTGGCTGACTTCCAGGTATAATGCTCTCCTAACATTCCTCTCTGCTTTCCCCAAATCTTTAATAACTTAAGCTATTGATGATTCAATTTAGGATTGTAATGAAAGAAACAAGACTTTAAAATAGCTACAAGGAAAACTCAATTGCTTGAAAACTTGAAAACCAATATTGAATGTAGAAGAGATTAGTACCATTTTTAAACAATTTCAAGACTTGTTTAACAAAGTATTTCTGTAGGAAAAAAAAAAGCTATTTGGTTTCTTTTAAAATTAGCTTATAATTATATTATAAACAAGTCATGTCCGCATTTCTGAAAATATATTACATGGCATTGTGTAATGTTGCAAAGGGAAAAAGTTCACATCCTTCGTGGTATTCAAAACATAAGAGTACAATGACAGGTTGTCTTAACATTTACTTGTAACTGTGAGGGAGAAATTGAGTATTCAGCATTCTAATTTTTCCACTGAATGAGACTCATTCCATGTCACTTATAATGGTCACAAATCCTGTTTTAAAACCACAGTTTGTGTCTGTTGTATGTGCTTGTTTTGGACAAATTCCACTTTTGATTATTCACTTAAAAATGCAACTTTTAAACTTATGAAAATCTTCATAAGTGCTTTGCATGAATTTTTCTGGAGTATGTTTAAGCTTATAGATATGTTACTTGTAGTATACAGAAGAACGGAAACAGAATAAAACCTTGAAAGCTTATTTGCTCTCCCTGCTTTAAAGTTTAATGCTGCTTGTGGTAGCCCTGTGTGCTTCAGAAACAAATAAGACAATCAAATAAGACAACAAATAAGCCAACCATACGTGAGATAAATATTGGTATCTTCAAAGTTTCTTCTACTATTTTTCTATGTAGACAGACCTTTCCATTTAGTTGAAACAGCTGCTTATTATTATTGCTCCAATTACATTAGGATAAGAGATTCCATAAATTAACTGGATATAGAAATTGTAAGTATTCCAGAATTTTCTTTGTCAGAAGACTAGCTGAAATGAAAAAAACAGAAATGTTTGCGGTAGCAGCATGGTCAAATTGAAAGTTTTCACAGAGACATAAAAATAGAACAAAACTAACTCATAAATAGTTGATCCATCAAAACAATACAATATCATCAGGATTTTTCCATTGGTAAGCTTCATTTGTAAAGGTATTAAAAGAAAAATTAAAGGATTGAAATAATTTTTGATCTGGAAGTCTGTTCAGAACTGACCCAAAATCCTTTTCAATCATTCTGCTTTTTAAAGTGGGTTTTGAATCAGTCCTCTGGGTGGATACAGAAAACAATATTGAGATGCATGATGTATATTGCATAACAGGCTGGAAAAATTGAGAAATTGAAATTTTAGAAAGATCTGCTGCTCATATATAACCCATGAATTAATTTCTGTACTTTATAATTTTTATTGTATTTCAGATTAGCCAATACTCCTAAAATAGAATTTAAAAGATTTTATACTTGTCCAGAGACTAAAGTATGATCTCAGTGTGGAATATTATTTTGAAACAGGCAGAAAAACAGAAGTGAAGAGATTGAGAATGGCAATTCTGCTCCTGGTTTGTATACGAAAATTAGTCCAATTAGTCCAAAGGGCAACATTGGCACCAAGCAGAATAAATTTTATTCTCTCAGAATAAAATGAATTAATAACTTCTTTTTTCCCATAAACTGTAATTTGTACATATATGAATCTTCTTTAAAAGTTTCCATATCCATCCTGATGTACCTATTTCTACAAAGTAGGTCACCATTTATGGAGAAAGTCACTAAGCAGACTTTATTCTCAGAAAAAGTTTACTATTTGAGTGGAATGAAGTCTTTAAAAATGAATAAACCACAGAAACATATGCAATCTTTGGTCACCAGAGCTACATTTATGTCCCCAGAAGCCCTCTACAACAATTTCTATTGAATATAGTGACACTTCAGATTAATTGCCAGATTTTCCCCTGCTGAATTCAGCCAACAAGCCACTCATGACTCAAGCAGATGTTTCTGCATTTTAGGCAAACTGCAGCAGGTTTGTACTCCCATTGCTCCCTTACCTCCATCACCTGTGACAAAAGCTTTACCAGAGACATCACAGGAATTTTACTCACAAGAAATAAGATGCTGTCTGCAAGCAGTGCTGCACTGTAGCCTAAGTTTCACTCAAACAACACACAGGAATGGAATATTAAAAAAAATGATTAGCTTCATCTATATATCTATATTGATAATTATTGTATTTACAGGGCAAAGGGGGACAGCAGACTCCTTGAGAAGGCCCCTAGGAAAAATGTATTTGAGGTCATTTCACTAATAATTTTCATAAAGCTAGTGAGGGTAAAAAGTAGCTATCTGAAATAAATTGTTTTTCTGTGTCCTGAAAAAGCTAAGCAAAGACAGAGTGGACAGTCTCAGGTGTAAGAACAGCAGTAAGACAAAATATTTTTAGGACCAAAGCAGTACAGCAAATCTTCCCCTGGATTGTTTTATGGTCCTCAGGTATCCTGAGGAAGATTCCTGTGGGGAAAGGATCAGACAGCTTTCTTGTAGCTGCTGCAGGTCTCAGTACCATACCCCAGCTGGAGAGTCAGTGCTGCCAGGAGCAGGGCCCCGTGCCTGCAGCTGAGTCTGTGTGCACAACCTCCGCCGTCCTTTCATCTCCCTTCTGAGTGTTCCTACTCTCCCAACTCCCACACATACTTCTGTGGTGTCCTTTTATCTGTCAGTTCCTTAGGGAGACAGAGAAAATATGACTGACAGGCTGCTTTTACTACATCTCAGTTGCTATTTCAATATACTTAATCATCCGAATTAAATTGGATTAAAAAGAACTGCGGAGTTCTGTAGAGTATGAATAGGCTGAGAAGAACTGTATGGTAATAGCACATTTCTTCCTGAATCTGTCACTTTTTCAGTGTCATTTCATTTCCAATTCAACATAATTTTTCTTCCTTCTTTGTTCCCTCCCTGCACCAAAAAAATTCCACCATTTTTGCAGGAAGTCTTGGAACAATATCTTTTTTTGGGAAATATTTCTCTATCTGCAGGGTGAGTGAGGGTTTTGTGTAGTTGTAATTAATGTCCTTTCTTGTGGAACATGTGATACTAATCCATGCTTCTGAATTGCTTTTTTTTTGTTGTTAATACTGATACCATTTCTTAGTCCCAACTCTTTCATATGATTTCTTCTCCACTTTCAGACCCCGTTTTAGAAAGCATACAGTTTTCAAAATTCCTTGTCTCATTCCTTCTTTCTGTATGACAGAAGACTTAAGGCTTTATCTTTTCAGCTGGGTGTCTACAGCATCCCTGCTGCCTATGGATCAATGCCTTGTGACCTCATGGTCATTAGAGTAAACTCACACTTCCCATCCTTCTTGTCTGGAAAAACATAGATGTGATATGAGAATGCAGAGACTGGCACCACCAACCCTTTCCTGGTTGGAGGACACATGACCAAGTGTTTTGTGGAAAGGCATAAACAATCTGCATCTCTGAAGTTTGCAGTATTTTCCAAAGCTCAATGAATTAAATCTCTTTGTTTTTGCTACAGGCATGGCCATGAAAGCCCTAGCTGTTTTGAGAAATACTAGACTTCTAAAATTCAGCTTTCAAATTTTAAAAAGACTCTTTCATTATAAATTGTGATATCATTTAAAGTTGCAGTACAAAAATAATAGCAATTAAAAAAAAGTTAATGCAGAAATGTTTGTCAGCAAATTGTTTGTTTCAAAGTTTAGAGAAATGGGTTCCCAAAGAAAATGTCATGGTGACTTAAAAATTATTTATACTTGAACAATCTTTTTTTTTTTGCCCTGAGAGAAAAATCTGGGCTACTCAGGATGAAATCTTTCCAGAATCTGTAAACAAATAGAATCAGGCTAAGAAAAGCATCTGACATAGAAAATAAGAGGTTAAATGTTAAACTATGTTGTTTATCACCTACTGATAAAGGATCTTTTAATAGGAGCATCACAAAACTTTGATTCAAGATATTGAACCACTCCTTTTAAAAGAGTATTGTTTTCTTCTGTAAGCATTAAAAGCAGAAGTATTGCACACAATAAAGTATTTAAGAAGAAAAAATACCTATTGTTACTTCAGTCCAGATGATTCCATTTAAACATTCTTTCATGCAGTATTTGGGAGCTCTACTACTGCCATGGGCAATGACAAGGTCTTTGTAACCAGTATACTTGAATTATGATTTTTTTCTTTGTGCATTTTTTTATGAAGTCAAATTTTTCTTTTTTTTTCAAGATCCTAGGAGACATGTGTAGCATGGGAAAAATAATATATGCATATTAGTTTCTGCTTCCATGCTATTATTTCTAGCTACATTTATACACATATAGGTTTTCTTTTTATTTTAATTTGAAAAAAAAAGAATTTTAAAGCTTCATATTTCAAAGTAATTTCCTGCGTCTAGGAAAAATAGCTGTAGTACATCTCTTGGGAACGGATGCAATCTGCCTATTATTTCACTTTTGCAAGTCTGAATAGATATATACCTATATATATATATAAATATATATATATATATATATAAAAATGTTATATTGCCAGAATGCAGAATGTTATACACAAGGATCATTAATAATGAATTTTTGATATTACAAGAAAAAATATCGCTATTACTCTGCATTTTTAGTCACCTAAGTTTCTTTATAAAGGGGATTTTAAAAGTATAATTTTGTTCTTGCTGCTAAATTTAAAATTTTTCCAACACGTTAGCAGCAGCAAGGCTGTTTACACACCACTGCTCTCACTAGGGGCTTTCAGTCACAGGCAAAGCCTTCTTACTTTCTTATTAAATTCCATGCTACTGCCCTGTCTGAATCATGTCACCTGCTAGATATAGCCAAAATGTCAGCAATTGTGATGAAGAGAAGGAAAAAGCACTCACTTGCCATACAAAGCCTTATGCTGTGATGCCTTATAAAGCTGATGCTGTCAGTCAAAGCCCATCAATATTGCTTGTGCAAAGCACAGGGCTTGCTATTGATTTAATTAACTGGAGCTGAGATAAAGTTCAGTTTATGCAGCACAATAATTTGCAGAATCTCCACAGGGTTTCACAGAATGTGTTGCAAGAAAGGAAAAACACAGAACTGAATGGATGCAGCACAGCCCTAGAACCATTGGCTGACAAACAGAGAAGACTGCATATGTATCAAGTATCTGGGCAAATGTTCTGTGCTACTGATATTTGAGATACAAAAATTGTAAAACATATGCAAGGGAGTCAGTTCTACTTTCACTTTCCATTGTCAGGTGCCAACACAGATTGAGAAACTAATCAGGTCAGTATTTTTTGTGCAATTATCAGAGGAATAATGCTTTTAAATATAATTGCCTTTAAAAGAATATGATGTTCATTAAAAAAAAACCAAAAAACCACAACACAATAGATATACAATGCACACAATGATCCATTTGTTAGGCTGTATAGATAACTTTTAAAATCTGAGTTTTCATTTGTGTCTTTTCAGGTTTTCATTACTTTTGATCCACTCTAGGAAAATAAATGCACATGACATGATTTAAAATAAATTCCTTTTTAACTACAACCAATTAACAAGTTTTTTTTTCCACCTTCAGCTTGCACAAGTACCTTCATTTTTTTAATATGTGTATCTATAGAAGTGGTTTTATGTCTGCAGGATATACATATTACTAAAATAATAAGAGTATTGCACCAAATTCAGTTCTTTTAACTAATATTTTGTCTCAAGAATCTCTTCTTGGATTTCAGCTGTATTGAAACCAGCATCTATTAAATCTTGAAATATGTGGCTCCCATGGACTAATACAGTAATCAAAAATATTTTTGTGAGCTTAATTCTCCCATTTTACACAGGAGCTGCTTTAAAAAGACTTAGTGAATTAGTCTTACGTACCAGTGCTTCAGCTGACTTTTCCTGCTAGGAGGCTGGCTACAGGCTACTCCCTTCTTCAGAAGTTTCTTTGCCCACTCCATTGTTGGCAGCATGGTAGGTCTGCCCCCATGCAACAACAAAGGCAACCTGTTCTCATCTCTGTACCTGACACCATTCCCCCCTCTTCTGTGATGGTCATCAGGGAGTCCTTGTTTCCCATGAATAATTCCAGGGGATTCAGTGGATGAGACAAAGGTCAAAAGGAAGTTTTACATAAACGTAGACACAGACATGGACATAGACAATGTTATAGATAGAAATGCTATGCACACACACACACAGACTCACAAGTATTTCTGCATGTATTTCTATGCCTCTATATAGTCATATGTATATTTATCTGTATATATAAATGGAAGTCTAGATCTACTGGATGAAATCAAAACAGTATACTAAGCAATGCAACAATTAGTTAAAACAGGTTGTTTTGAATTTAGATCAATTGGAGAAAAAATTTGTAAGTATCAATATGCTGTTTCCTTCAATATCCCAATATTTCTGTTTTCCTCAAAAATTTTAGGAGTCGTTTATCTTAAAGCAGTTAGCTGAAAAAACTCTCTGTGTTTAATTCAGTAATATTGGTAAAGAATGGTGCATTTTGTTTCTCATGAGGCAACTGATTCCATAATTTTTCTGATGCTAACAGAATTTTATTTAAGTATAATAAAATTCATACTGCTGTTATGCAGAGTTTTGCTTTACACTGATTTAATGTGTTTCTAAAAATCATAAATGACATAAGAGACTCTTCAAAAATTGTGTTTATATGTCTGAGACTTTGCTAAAATATCCCAAATTCAGATGGTTTTGGTAACTGGAAAACATTCATGGAACAACATAGGACACAAATGGTTTTTATAAGAAGAGGAAGATACTGTGATGAGAAATAATAATAAGATGGTGACAGCTTGGGGGAGATGTTATGTGCAGCCACCTTCTGATGGTTATAGAGTTGATACAGAAAAGTGGCATGTTCCCTATACAGTCTGCCAATTTATTTTTCATTCCATTAAATAGTACAGAACAAACCAAAGACAATTTCCCAGATTAAGCAATCAGGTAAACTCCTTGGCATAGAGTGAAGGCTGAATACAGGTAAAAACTTTCAGAAGAATGTCTTTGAAACTCACAGTGGAGGAAATGAGATCTATACATGAGTGAAGTACCAAAGTTAAGATGACCTTTAAAAACAGTAGGAGTCAAATACTGCATGGCTTAACAGTGATGAACCACATTGACCTTGATTATGACTCCTGACCATAGAAAGATGGGCCAGGTGCACCCTTTAGATATGGATGTGATGCAAGAGCAGAAAGAGCACTGTCTCTTTTTCTTGCACTTTTTCTTGAAGCATCTGCAACTGGTCTCTGCTGGACACAGGATATGCTTTAAAAGAACATTTACTCTTCCCTGTGAGGGCATTATCTTATTTCACATATTTTTAATTTCTTTTTCAGACCTACATTTTAAAGTGCTAGCTCTCTGACTGAATAATTTTCCTGAATATATATGGCCTAGAGAAAGGCTATTCCCTTGCTATTCTCTATTTGGGAAGACTTGCAAATTAACACAAATATTTTGGAAAACAATGTTAAAAAATATTTTACTTTCATCATTTGCCTGTAGAGTATAACAACAGAGTATAACAAAAGCTTTTTCTTTCAAATAAATCAAATAATTTTTTCAGTGTGTTAATTTATACTTTACCACTAAACTACTTTTTGCTTTTGCTTTCTGTAGTTCACTATTAAGGATATGTTTGGCTTCAAAACAAGACATCTTTATAAATTTTTCATGACCCACTGTATGTTTGAGACCACTTATGCTGAGTGACCAGTGTAAAAGCAATTTTAATTGCATTAATTAGCAATATTCCTTAGCTTTTTACAGGCACTGGCTCTACTGCCTATTGCTGTTACCTTCAGTGGCAGCAAAGAGATATTAGTAAATGTCAAATTTATTGGAGCAACTTGCATTCATTATAAAGTTTCTGCACTTTTAGCAGAGCAATACTTAAAGCATATTAATTTATTTTAAATTGCTTAACAAATAGTTTCTTTCTTTTTGTATCAGTTTTCATCTTCTTTGGTCTACATCCATTATCAAGTGAAACCTGTCACAAGAGCATCTTATCTTTGTGGAATGTCAGGATTCTTCACAAATTCAGTAAAAATCCAGTAAAATAAAATAAATTCTAATCTCCCCTTCCTTCTATTATTTTTACAGATTTCTGGCAATACCTTTTTGATTATGTTTTTAACAGCATATTTTGATGGACAGAGACCCAAAACTGTTTACATTCTTCTGGTTTTTGCTTGCTTACACTTTTCATACATTTATAAATAAGATAATCTTGTGCAAGGAGAGACAAAAATATTAGTACAAAAAATAGTGAAATTATAAATGGCTCAAACCAAATTAATATCAGTTCTGAGGAAACTTTCTCATTAGAAAATTAGTTGAGCAACAAATGATGGGGGAGTATAAAGTGTATCACATATCCAGAGTAGAAAGGGAGAGAGAAAACTTGTTAAAGACAAAATGAGAATAGTAGAGCACATAAGTAAGAAAAGGTCAAAGCATTACAAAAATGGAATGCACGTGGGAGAGGTGCAGATATGTAAAAGAATGCCAAGCTATCAATACACAAACAGATGCAAAGGCATCAAATACATTATTCAAAACTCAGTATTTGAAGAGGTGAGATCTGTGGTATGCATATGAACAGCAATGAAGGAAGTAGAAGAGAATCAAATGAAAAACATCCAGTTGAGAACCAAAAAAAAAAAAAAAGACAGAGAAAATATAGAATCATAAATAAAATGAAATAACATCATAAGAGTAGTACAGAAAACATGGACATTACAAAGAATGGAGTTGCCATTAATACTGTATGCTAAATTCTATTCACTATAAGAATCTTGCTACACTCTTACTAGGTAAAGTGAACTTTCTGTTCCTGTTACTTTATTGTTCCCTATTAACTTTTGTTGTCCTGCTTTCTCTCTCAGCATCTTCTTAAGATACAATATTGCATGATTGCAATCATTATTATTCATTGTAGGTCAAATTTAACCTTATTTTAGTTCTTCATTCATCCGAAGTAAGCACAATCAAGTTGTAGAAATATTTTAAATGTTCTTGGTTGTTGGCTTTTCTATCAAAGTAAAATATACACTCCTAGAAAAAGATACATCCATGACACCAATGTTCATGCAATAATTTATCATAGTTTCTCTTATTAATCCATTTTTGAGGTGCAACACATTAATGAAATTTTATCTCTAGAGGACTAAGAATTATTCTATGAAAACTGCAAACCTTAAAGCTTAGAATCTCTTTAATAATACAAATTATGTAATAGTATATATTACCTGATAGTATGTTATCACTTCATTAATACAATAACACTGTTCATTAGTACCTTTCATACACTGTGCAGTGATGACCCCTTCTCCACACAGATGTAGCAGAAAGGGAAAAAATTCACAGAAGCATGTAAATTATGATCAGATGTACGGAATGGCTTCCTTAAAACCAGCTTCAAAGTTACAGCCCTTCACTCTGGAAAATGAGTAACTGAAGAGACTATGATGGATAACTACAAAATCATCAGCGGCATGAAAATGTGATGAGGAATCAACTATCTACTCCTTATTTCTGTAGTGGAACAAGGAACTATCAGTTGAAGCCAGCGTTTCACCGTTACAAGTTTGATTGGAATTTTTGTCTGAGTTCGGTTGGGTTAGGTTGGGTTGTTTGTTTGTTTTCCCAAAAATGGCGTATTTCTTCTGATAGCATCAGAAAGTGGAAAAACTAAGGGAAAAAGTAAGGGAAAAAGTAAAGGGAAAAGTAAGGGAAACTGTGGCTGTTAAAACTAAAATGGATACAAGTGAAGGTTGGATATTCTCATAAAAGGGAAGTCCTCTGAAGGCTATGGTTTGCATAAACCATCTAATTCTTATGCAATATTAATCTCAATTAGTATAAAGTGTTGAAAACTAAGGGGATAGTCAATGGAAATACCAGGTTTGTTGATATTTTCCATAGTAATTTGGTTTGGGCTGCTTCTGGGGGAAAAATAATGCTGGTTTAGCTGAACTTTTAAAATTGCTCTCATAATGCCTTTTATGTCCTTATCATTGCTGAGCTTTGTATACCTTGGTGATTTTCATCCTAGAAATTCTGTCTCCAGCCTTATCACTTGATCAGTTACTCAGTGTTTCCCTATCCCTCTGCAGTTAGCAACACAACTGGATCACTCCAGCTTCCTCAGGCTAATTTCTGCTGCAACTCATATTTTCTTTTCCTCTGCCATTGCTTTGACTTCTAGCAGCATACACTACAGTAGCATGAATGTTTTATATGCCTATGTAGTACAACATGCCTATTTGCCAAAGGACTCAATTCTGACAAAGAAGACACTTCAAATGTCTGCCATTAAATAAATAAGTGATGCATGCCTGATTTAATTTGTATACAAAATATTTACACCCTGAATCAGGCTATTAAAAGTGAAATGACCAACATTCTAATATATCTGAACAATTTGTATTTTGATATTTTAAACTGAAACATGTCTTTCCATATAAGAGCTCTGCATGGACAAAATGTACATTATGAAAAAGAAAAGCCTCACAGAAAATATATCAACCTGCTCACTGGTTTTTATTTGGTCAGATCTAGTGGAGTGTTGGCTGCACTCTTTTAGTACAGAAGCTGAATGTAAAACAAGACAGGACAAAAGTCCCTCAGACTGACAGCCTGTACTTTAGCTCATGGTAAAACATGCATCAAAACAGGAAAAGCAGAAAGACAAATATCACCTAAAAAGCTTCCAGCATACTTGGTTCAATGTTATTGACTGGGTGTTTCAGGAGACAAAAAATGTTTATATATGTGTACATTCATCTGTTGCAGCTTAACTCCCAGCAACAGCTAAGCACCACACAGATGCTTCTAGAAGGTTGGGGTAAAGAGAATTGGAAGGGTTAGAGTGAGAAAACTCATGAGTTAAAAACAGTTTAAAAAAAACTATAATAGTAGTAATAGCAGCAGTAGTTATACTACTACTGGTACTGCTACTACTGATTTGTAGTGAAAAGCAAAAAACCCAAAGAGAAAAAAAATCCAAGAGAAGTGATGCAAATGAAAGAGAATTGCTTGTCACCAACTGACCAATGTCCAGCCACCTAACTTTCCCTGTCTGCAGTGTGAATATTTACAACTGAGCCAGTCACACTAGTCTGTGTGACTGGTCAACATAGAGAATAAGTACTTGGGTACAGTTCCTGGCATCCTGAACTAATCTAAACCAATCCAGTTCAACTGTGCACTTAGAGGAATCCTTCTGTTGTGACTGTGCATTGAAGAAATGTATTGTGATTGGCTCAGACATGGGTATCCATACTAAAAATAGTAGTTCGTTCATATCAGTGCAACTCCTGTGAAACGGATCAAAGGGAAAGATCCCTGTGTGGCCACTAATTCAAAGTGAGAATAAGAAGGATTGGTCAATTCTGATTTTTTTGTGTGTCTGACCAGCACTTATGTGCTGGAAGACGAGTTGTGGGTCTCTGAGAGGTTTTGGAAATTCAGTATTTCCAGTAAATAAATGAGATTTTTAAACAGTCCTGTTTCCATCATTTTTCTTATCTTATGTAAATAATTTACAGTAATATATATGAGAACAGCAGGTCTGAGTAGGTTGGTGTGAGATTTGGGTCTAGAAAAGAGGACTGTCTTTTCTAATGCAGGGCAGTTGAGAGATAGCGTATGCTCTTAACTTTCAAATTACTAGAGCCATCTGTTAAACAAGTTGTTTAGGGTTCAAGTTTTTGGTTTGTTTTTTTTTTTTGGTTTTGTTTTGTTTTGTTTTTTTAATTTTATTTTGATTCTTTTCCTTTATAATAAATTTGATTATTAAGCAATGGTACTACTTCTCAGTTCTTTACCTGGAGTTTTCAAAATTTTTAAGATGAGATTCATCAGGTTTTGACTAAGTTATAGGTCTTGAAAAATGTGAAGAGCATAAACTGTGCTCCCTAAGAGTTTAGTTCATCATTGGACTAGAGAATGTCTATGATCTTTCACATCCTAGAAACTGTATAAACCTTTAGATCCCAGCTTAGCTAGAAGATATGATATTAATATACTTATATTTGAAGCCTGTTTAAAACCCCAAACACATATGCTTTCATGGCAAAGAGTGTCAGGTCTCAGAGAGGGGTAAAGAGCATGAATGGAGGAAATCTGTATTTCCAAAATTCACAGCTCTATTCATCTTAAAATTTAATTTTTTTCCCTATACAAAATAAGTCTGTGTTAATATCAAAAATAAATAAAAAGAAAAAAAACCAACAATAACAAAAACAAACCCCATCCCAGAACAAAAAAATCTAATCCAACACACTTACAGTAAATAATATTTATTTCATAAATTGAATTGAGTTATTCCAGAATTTTATGCATTTCATTTTTGGCAAAACTTAAGTAGTTTGGGTTATTTCAGGTGTGTGCAACTATTCAGAATTTTTTATCCACCAGTGGAACCATAGCTTGTCTCGAACATGTTAAAAGCTTCAACTTTTCCATCTGGGCATATTTTATTACAGGTAAATTGGTAATAAAGATTTGTTATAGCTATTTTATGCATCTTCACACCCCTCTTCATCATTTATCTTTATAAAACACCTATAAACACTTTCATTTTTATTTTTTTCTTTTAATTGTTCTCCTCTCATTCAGTGAATGTTAGGCTGCATTTGCACGTTATGGCTGAACTGTTGGAATTATCCTCCTCACCTTGCTTATCCTCTGTCCTTCTCTATTTGGTTCTGTCACAGCTAGGCTGTCGTTCTGTCAAAAAATATGGAGTTCCTTACACCCTTTACAGAATATATAAAATTCAGTAAACTAACAGAAAAATATTTCCTGTTTGATTTTTTTTTATCATTTTTTATCAATATGTAGTTTTTTCAAAGTTTGAATGAGTTGACTCAGTTCTATGATAATACAAATGAAAATCAGAACTTGAGGGAAATACAAAGAGTTTACAAGGGGGGCAAGGAGAAGTAAACAGAAAACATTTCAGACAACGGAACATTTCAAAGGTAGACTCAAAAGGCCTAAATCATATTTTGTCAGTCAGTTGTCCTCAGCACAGGAACTTTTCTCTACCTCGTGTTCAGCTCAAATGGAAAGTCTTCAACTGCATTTGCTTAATAGAAATCAATAGCTAATCAGGAATTATAAGCAAAGAATGGAAGAGTTTGTGTACATTGTCACTGACTGCTAATTGCAAAGTAAACCTGGTGAGCTGTAGATTTACACAACCTATACCAATTTTCGATTGTCGAAGTGTTCTCACTGTCCTCTCTACTTGTGTATGACTACAGTAAACTGGATTCCTAGGTCAGCCTTACCTCTCTGCCTGGTCAAATCCTGGGAGATATGTCAAGGCATGTGAATGACAGCAAAGTGATTACAGCCAACAGTTCCCTGTGAACTCCATCCCACGGGGAGAAAATCCTCCCAAAACTTCTGTGGTGTGGGTCACTCTTCCACAGGGTGCAGTCCTCCAAGCACAGGATGCTCCATCATGAGCAGAGCCCCTCTCTCCACAGGTCTCCCACAGGATCACAGCCTCCTCCCTGGCATCCACTTGCTCCAGTGTTGGCTCCCCCGCAGGATGGATCTCTGCATCCCCTATGGAGCCCATGGGCTGCAGGGGCATGGCTGCTTCACCATGGTCTTCACCACGATCTGCAGAGGAATCTCAGCTCTGGTGCCTGGAGCGCCTCCTACCCTTCTTCTCTGCTCACCTTGGTGTCTGCAGAATAGCTTTCCTCACATGTTCTCACTCCTCTGTTCTCTGGGTGGAAAATTACAATAGCACAATGACCTTTATTTTGATTTCTTCTTAAATATGTTATCACAGAGGCATTACCAGCATCTCTCATTGGCCCAGCAGTCCGCCTCCAGAGGCATCACAGTTTGGCTCTGCAGGGCATGGAAACTCCCAGCAGCTTCTCAAAGAAGCCACCCCTGTGGCCCAAAGGCAAAAACCAGGCCATGCAAAACTAACAGAGATGGCAGCTTCCACTAATCCTTAAATTAATGGCTTAGTACATGAATGATTTTAAACACATTTCTTACTATACCAATATGAAATATATAAAAAATTCAAGGGTTGCTATAAATCCATTTTTCTCTTCATCTGGATATCAGTAATGTTTCTTTGAGTTTCCTTCTTCACAATATCCAGAGAAAGAAAGAAGCTATTTTTCCCCTCACCTTATAATAATGTTATTGCTACTGTGACATTTTAAGAACTTACGCAAAAGTTTTCTGTCTATGTTATTTAATCTTACAATTAGGGATTCATGAATATTTACTTGAAAAGTAAAAATATGAGGATAATAAAAAAATTTCCTATATTACTCTCTTGCCACTTAAATTAGAAGTTAAGATTGTTTTTCAATTTCCCCAAAAGAAGAAAAACAAATTCGTTTCTAGGTTGAAGATTCTGGGAGATTTATGGAGTTTTATCTGGCTAGTTGCCACAGAGGTTAATTACTCTTGAGATAAGCCCTGAGGATTATGAAATTTCAAAGCTCTGAAAAGGTGCCATTCTTTGTTATATAAGGAATAAGTTCCCAAACCACTCAGATATCCTTGTTAGGAGACGCATAGGGAACAAGAATAAGCTGGGACAGCTGCAGTCTTGTGGGACTTTTTGTTGTTGTTTTTGGTTTTGTGGGGTTTTGCTTGTTTGTTTGTTTTTTAGTTTCTTTTTTTTTTTTTTGGAGGGGGGGTTGGTTTTGTTTTGTTTTATGGTTTGGCTTTTTTTTTTTTCCTTTTAAATTTAGGGTTTTTTTCCCCTAGAGATGTTTCAGAAGAAATGCCCCTATTATATTTGCAATTTTTATCTCCTTCCTTTTGGGAATATGAGGAGGTGAGGTGGTGCCTCTTCTCTTGATTATGAAACCTTTCCTTTGTTGCTTTAGTTAAATTCTGTCATTGCTTTGTAGTTATATTTAGCTCCAGTATTTTCTGAGATATCAGCAAAAAATATTCAAAATATCAGTGAAAAGCAATGATAATATGAACAGAAGACACTTTGTTTTCTGCATTAGGTCCGATAATTTAAAAAGAAGTGTTTAAAAATGAGGCTATGATTCTTCTTACAAAATGAACATTGGAAACATAAAAAGGGATCCTTCTCTTTGATCTGTATTAGGAAAAAAGGGGTAAAGGTTTATTGTTGCAGACATCTTTTTATGAAAAATCCTTTCCTTAGGATTTTTCCTCCTGAGAAGCTGAGAGGCCTCAGGAACAAAATGTAAACAATGGTTAACTGCTGCTGTGGAATGCAACAGCTGGATCCATGATTGGTCTCGTGTGCTTGTTTGCAATTAATGGCCAATCACAGCACAGCTGGCTCGGACAGACAGCCAGGACACAAACCTTTGTGATCATTCTTTCCTTTCTATTCTTAGCTAAGCCTTCTGATGAGAACCTTTTCTTCTATCCTTTTAGTGCAGTTTTAATGTAATATATATTATAAAATAGTAAATCAAGCCTTCTGAAACATGGAGTCAGGTCTCCATCTCTTCCCTCATCCGAAAACCCCTGTGAACACCATCACAGTTTATCAGCTTCAATGGGTTTTATTTTTGCTGTGAAGAATTTGACTTAGCTGTACCTTTGGTTCAGCTGAATAGCATGTCTTCAAATGCCCAGAATCAACCATGGAGGATGTTATGTATTTTAATTTAATAAGCAAAAAGGCAAAACAGATTTAAGGCTCTTCAGTCTCTCCACAAGGAAGATGTGTTAGCTTTTTAATTCTTAGAGAAGAAACTAGTTTTTAAGATTTGTTTTTTCAGACACCAACAGTATCCTTAAGCTCTGGAGTTTTTTAGTTGCTATAAATCTGGAATAAAGTGATACAATGCCAAAATCATTGGAAACGTGATTAAAATAAAGCAAAGCATAAACTGAAGAAATATTATGAACCATATTCAACTGACAGACCTGCAAGAAATCTGGTACTTATTTACAGCAATTAATTATCTTCTTGTGAAAAAAAAAATGAAACTGGTTCATTATTCACTAATGAAAACAAGGATTAAGACAACTTTTGCCTGCATTGGTCCCTTTTAAATAATTTATATGAAAAATAATTTTTTATAAATTTTTATTTCAACACAAAAACTTTAATTCACTGCTTTGCTTTCCTGAGATCATTCCCATTCTATAGAACTGCTAATAAATACAGGAATCATATTTCTTTGAATTCTTAATAATTATATCAGTCAGTCAATTACACACTCAAGTAATCACTTTCAAGAAGACTAATAACATCCAGTTTAAGATTTTGTTTCAGTTTGTCTCTTCAGCTTTTCAGACTTATATTTAGATTATGTGATTTTATTGATTTGAGGGCTGTTAAGTTTTGCCACACACACACATAGAAATTTAGTGCTATTTGAAATCTGGCATGTTGGCTAACCTTCAGCTTCCACTGCAAATCTTCATAAGTAGTCCTTAATTCTTGTGTAAGTTCATCCTATCCCATGGCCATTTGCTTGCCCAAAACTCCCAAATGGCCATAGATATAATGAATTATGTTCAAGATCTCTGCGGAGAGTAATGGAAATCTAGGCATCAACCTCAGCACAGATACCTGCATTTCAGCACCTAAATTAAGTGATTTGCCTCACTTATAAATTAGGATACCTTAATTTCATGTTGAATCCCACTGAGAGCTTGGTTTGCTTACTGAAATGTGGCATTTGGTACTGTACAAGGAACTCAAGGGAATCTGAGCCATCCCCATAAGATTGGTAGAAATGACACAGGGGACTTTGAGGAGACTTAAATCAGGAGCTATGGCCAGAAGAGATATTATGGGGCAGTTTAAATATAATTTTTAGTAGATTTTTTTCCTATAAACAGAAATGTTTAGTTTAGTTTATGCAACAAATCCATCAACTCAGGCTGGCAGATATGGCACAATACATTGTAGAAGCCTTGTACCATCCAGAAGCAGCAGCTAGAAACTTTGAATCCCAGACAGAAGACAGTGGCCCATATGTAGGCAACTGAATTGAGCCCAGGGTGTTGACACTGGCGATGTTTATGCTCATCATCCCAAATTCCATTTACAGTTAATGGAACAAGAGTGACACTCTTAGGGCATAACTGGTCTGACCTAATTTAGATGTGCTCATTAAAGGCCATACTCAAGGGGCCTCTATGAGTCAATGAGGGGCTGCAAATTGCATTAGGGTAACTGCAAAAACATTTAAAATGAGTTTTTGCAACTGTGCACTGACTCCTCACATTGAAAGTGATGAGCATATTAGTTAGCTTATGTTGGGTAAAGTTAGTAGATAGACATGAGTTATGATAGGCTCTAGAAGAAGCAGCTGCCGAGTTCGTGTGCACAGCAAGGGCTGACTGCTACTGTTTAGGAAAATAAATGGAATAGGTTGCCCTGTTAGACTCTTGTTGTCTGAGGTTAGGTTGAGTAGACTCACTAAAAAGAGAGCTGGCAGCAATGCCTTTTTTTCTGTCTGTGACATGATGTTTTTGCCTCAAACAGTATGACAGAAAGAATATTGAAGTTGAAAGATTCAGGGCAGTGGAAATTAGAGTAAGAAAGATTTCCATTAAGAAGGAAGTAGCTACAACTGTGAGGTTAAATGCAACTGATATAACAGAAGCTAGAGACTTGGGAGAAGAATAACTGTTGAAAGACATGAGGAAAGCCAGATATCTTTGGCAACTGATATTGAAAGTCTAGACAGACAACACCTAATTTTGTGCATTTTAATATGCATCATGTTTAATTCTTCTCGTTTTGTTAATCTGAACTAGAAAAATATAACAGCGAGGTATGATAAAGGAAGATGGGCAGAGTTTGTAAACCAACCAAAGGTCAAGCTCTGAATGTTCAGGCAGTAAGGACACAGTAAGGGCTACTAGTTTTCTAGAATTTATATCTAACCTCTGTACAATTACTGAAAGCAAAACAAGTTGTAAACCTCTGCTTATCTGTTCTGAAAGGTTTATTTGAGAAAACTAGTGAATTGAAGCAGTTGGCCTGCAGGAACCTAAGTTTGGCTGTTTTACAGGGCAAAAGCTCTGTAAATGTTTATATGCACACACACACAAACATATATGTGTATATGACAGCTATAAATAGTGAAAACGAACTGTTGAAAAATGGCTTGAGGCATACAAAAAAACCTTTTTAAGATTCACAATAAAGTGTATATTCATTATACTGCTATTGAAATATGAATAGAATATTACATTAGGAAACTATTTGGTTGGACATTGAATGTCTTCAGAAGTTTTTGAACTACTTAGTCCTAAGCGATTTTATAAACTCTGTGACTATAACTTCAAGTCTTAATTTTAGAATTAGACTCAAGGGATGCAAAATTCACTTCTGCTTTTTAAAGAGCTCGTCCAGGGGCAAAACAAAGATAAAGGCAGGCTGGCCTTCCATGAGGCCTAGGTAGACAGACCTTGTGATGTTTTCTACAAAGACAGTACAGGTAAACTGTAGAAACAGTAGCCCACCGTTAACACTGAGCAAAGTCTGAAGAAATGCTACATCTATCAGGTTATGGTGACATATATAGATTACAGCCAGAAGGTAGAAAACCAAAATAGCAAATCAAATCTCTAAGTATGGAAAGATGTCTCTATTTAAGTATAATTGCTCTCTCCTAAAAAATATCTAGAGTTATATCTTATTGAACTGTAAAAATGTATAAATCTGGAGCAAGATAATAGACTATCATGTCACCTGTCTTGTACGATTTACCTCTAAAGATCCTTATCAACACCTTGGAGAAGCAGACATTGTTACATTGGGTGTTAAAAACAAATTTAAAAATAAAGAAGTAAAAGACTCCTGATTTTATGGCAAACAGAAAACATAGAGCGATAACGACAGAGAGGAAATAACATTACTAATGAGTTTTGGCTAACCTCCTGTGCAGTGGTTTGGAATTTAAAACTTTTAACTAAATTAGGATAAAAATAGCTATCAAAGGAAAAAGGATCCAAGGAAATGGACAAAGGATTGTAAAGGAAGAAACTTTTTACTTTGTACAAATGTAACCAGCCACTGACCAGGACAAAACTGGTTTAATTGACCTTGGTCTACCAATTACACAAAAAGCTACATAAAATCTGATTTAAAATGTGATTTTGTACCTACTTATAATAAGGGCAGTTTGGTTTGTTTGTTTTTTTTTTTGTCTGCAAACATAACATCTCTAGGTTAAATGACTGGATCCTTAGCATGTCAAAGACAATTGGATTTATTTAAAAATTGATGGATAGCTGTGGAAGTGAAAGATCCCCTTTCCTCTGGAAATGGACCAGAGATTAGATGAGTTACAGACCAACCAATTCTATCAGTATCTTTTGTAGTGCAAATACATGTTTGTGAACAATATTACAGAAAATGAAACAGTCTTTTCAGAATTCATTCAGACAGCCAGATCTCATTCCACATGGTGCTATTGATGGAAGTTAAGAAGAGGTACACCACTCCAATGAAGAAGGCTGAGACAGCTGGGTTGTTCAGCCTGGAGTACAGATGTATCTGGAGAGACCTTATAGCAGCATTCCAGAATTTAAAAGGGGCCTACAAGGGAGCTGGAAAGGGACTTATTACAAGAGCATGTACAGGTCAAGGGGCAGTGGCTTTAAAGTAAAAGAGGGAAGGTTTAGATTAGAAATGAGGGAGAAATTCTTTACTGTGAGGGTGATGAGATATTGGAACAGGTTGCCCAGAGAAGTTGTCAATTTTCCATCCCTGGAAATGTGGAAGGTCAGGCTTGACAGGGCTTTGATCAACCTGGTCTTGTGGAAGCTCCTCCTGTCCACTGCAAAGGGGTTGAAACTAGATCATCTTTAAGGTCCCTTCCAATCCAAACTATTTTATGATAATATTATCCTATGATGTACAAAACATGTAATGAGTGCTGCTTGAGAATAACTACTGGGCAGCTTTGTGCTTGATCACTGAAGACCAGGTCTGGGAACCAAATATTTTGTGCTGAACATACCACAGAAATCAAACATCTTTCCACTTTGAGCAAAAAGGAATATTTTTCCTGACTAACAGAACACCTACACAAACAAAATTAACATCCTGATTTGCCTGTGTCAGTACCTGCTCCAAGCTTCAGAATCTATCCACTACTGACTAAGTGAGTTTAATGCTTTATTAAAATGTAAAATTATTTTTAAGGACTCAGAATTAGCAAGTATCAGAGCTAATGGAATTATTCTTTGTGTTTTTAGTAGCAATGAGAGTTTTGATTTGCATTTGCCAGGAGAAAGTGATCCCTAATCAGTTACTGCAGAAATATGAAAGAATTGCTCATGTATATTTTTTTTTAAATTGCACTTGAAAATTTAGACTTTTTTTAAAGAGCTTTCAGGACAGAAAACAATATTTTCTTGCATATATTTTGAACAATTAGGTACAGTTGCATACTAAAAAGTATTTGAGTTAGAAAATTTCTCCCATAAGCCTTCTCAGGACACATCATCTCTGGTTAGTCCTGGTTAAGGTCATGAAATAATGCTGATATCTGTAACATTATTAATGTATTAATTTCTGAAAGAACTGAATTCTTCTGCTGCATGAGGCAGATCATGTTGGGTGGTTCTATGCTGTCATGGTTTGACACTGGCACAATGCCAGTGCCCCCATGAGAATACCCTCTCCCTGGTTTCTGCTGTGAGATGTGACCAGGAATAAGCAAAGCAGGCTCCCACTTAGGAAAAAAAAATATTAACTAAACTACAAGGGAAAGGGAAAAAAAAAAGAAACACACAAGGAAAATGAAAACTTCACAAATACATCTCCTCCTCCTCCCCACCAAATTCCCAATACAATACATCCCCCAAATCATCGACTCTTGGTCTGGCACCACCCTTCAGAATACTCAATCCTCAGTTCATCAAGAGGAGAAGGAGTCCTTCTTGTGCCAATGGTGACCTCTTCCTTTCATGTCCAGTGCTCTCACCACTGAACACGGACCAGAGCTGCTTCTAGGGTCCATTTTTAAGGATGCTTCGTCCCACTCCAAAAAGGCACAGTCTCAACTTTGGGACATCTCTCCCCCCCATATTTTTCACCCCCTGGGGCCGAGGGGTACCCACACCGAACCCTCTTGGTTCTGAGGCATTGCCTCCCCCTAGAATGCAGTCCCTGTATCACAAGGAAACATGGCTCTGTCCATGGCTACACAAAAGGAGTCCGGCATAAGCTACTCCATCATCTCTTCCACCTGAGTTCTTCTCTATTCTTTTCAGATCTCTCCCTTGCTCAGACCTCCAACTCTTACTCAGTTCCCTCTTCATCTCCTGCTCCATCCCCCTCCAGGAGAGGTCAATGCTCTGCAGAGTTTTCATTGTCCACAAAAGCGTTAAAAGCTCTTACAAGCAGCTGGACACATTGCTGTCCCCCACCTTCCGCCTTCTCCGCCAGTGGGCTGTGCAGCCAGCACAGGATATCAAATTTCAAGATAACAGTCCCCGGCACCGGCGCTCTCTCTCTCTCTCTCACTCTCCAAGGGGCGGGCTGCCTGGTACATGGTTATACAAACTCCCAGTGCTTCTCTCTCTCCTCCACCCTTGGGCCAGGACTACCTCATGGCCTTGTGGCTTCCCCTCCCCACGCCCAGCCGGCAGCTGGGACAGGGGGAGAGATCCAAACTCTTTCCCGCCGGAAATCCAAAGGGAGCCTCCCCGGGCAGAGCCCTGCTTTTAACCCCGTGTTCTCAGAGGCGGATCCAATGTCCCAATGGCCACATTAGGTGCCAATATTAAAATCTGAGCACCCATTGGCCTGACTACAACATCCCAGAAAACATATGTCCTGTCAAATCACCACATGTGGCCTTTCAATTTTCAAGCAGTCCACTTTCAAGCTTTTGGCAATAAATAACAAGAATCACTGAACTTTCTTTTTCCCACTTCTCCCTCTCCCCCCATTTTAGTAAGCAATGGAAGTAAACCAGGTTTTAAACACTATTAAAGAATATTGAATCTTCAAATGGAGACAACTGTGAAAAACACCGTTATTACTAAAGACATCTTACTTTCCTTACTCTTACAGTGCATATAGTGTTCATTTCACCAAAAAATACATTATCATATCTGAGCCAATCACCTCAACCTCTTCTCATAGGAAAGGGAGAGAATTAGTCACTTATAGGGGAAGATAGTAATGATACATTTCAAATATTTTCTTTAGAATGAACCACATTTTAGCAACATTTATTGCTCTTCACTAGTTATGAAAAAAGACCAACTGCCAGATCCAGTAAGGACCTTCACATTTAGTTAGATAAATCTCACTATCCATAACTTCTGCTAATGGCTGCCCAAGAAAAACACTTCTTCATTCCCCAGTATCCCTAGAGTAGCCTGGAGTCTTGAATTTTTATCAACAATTGAAAGTCTACACTTGCCTGTATATACTTTTATATACGTGGTATATATGTGTTCATATGTTTGCATGTGTGTAATGTTAAGTGACAATGATAAAAAATCTTTGTTATTCTGTAGAAAAAAAAGATGAAGAAATTAAAGTTGGTTATTCCACACAGTCCAGATTTATCCAAGAGGTAGACAAAGGTTAGGGGTTTCATTTGAGGTGTTGGAGAGTAGACTTAAAATCCTGTTTTTCATAACTAAGAAAACTTCATATCCCAGACATGTATTATCTATGTATTCATCCTGATGAAAACAGGCCCTGAAAGAGGGCCAAAGAGCAAGCATACTGTTGAACTGACAGCTCACTATCAGATTCCTTTTACAGCTACTCCAGCTTGTGTGCTCTGAGCCAAAGAGAAAGTTGTTCACCAGCTAATTAGACTGATCTTTGCCATTTCACCTTCAGATTGTCAATCACTTTCCAGTTCCTTGTAATTTTTACAATAAGTGTAGACATGTCTACTTATGAATGCCATGTGTGTATCTGTGTGTGTGTGCTTGTGTATGTTTGGCTTTGTTTGTGTGGATTTTTTTCTTGGTAAATTAATATATCTGCAGAAAAAAACAATATTTGGTCAAAAAGTATCAATATGTTATAGCCAGAACTACCAGCCTAGCAGGGATTCTGTGTAGTACATGCTAGAATTTTAGCCAGGGTGGAGGCAGATGTCAATTTTGAGGAGCTAAATAAGCGCCCAAAGAGGTAAGTTCTTCACCTGGTTTATTTTTAGTATGCATATTTGCTTCTTCAAGTTAGTGATTTTAGGGAAAACAGACATTACTGGAAGCAGTAAAAGCCTTGAGAGCTGTAGAAGAGTCTGAATGATAGACAGAGATGATAAACAACTAGAAAAAATTGAAGGGGAAAAAGCTTCACAAGTCATAAATATAAAGAACATTTCAAAAATAAGAGAACAGAATAAAGAAGCAGTAAATAAAATAAAACGCCCAGTTTTGATTATGTTCAAAGAGCATAAATACACCATATCCAGAAAGTCAGCAAACAAGGCACATATGAATGCATCTAATGTTTAAATGGAACACTGTCCTTTTACTTACTTTAGAAAATTAAGAATTACTAGTAAGTTTGAAAATTAGCAGAAAGTAGGTTACCATAAACACAGTAGTGGATCTTTGTTGAAAAGTTTGAAGAAATTAGTAAAACTGGAATATCAACAATCAAACTATGGCAATAACTACACATATTTTGTTGAGTGATATTTTCAATATGTTTGGTACTTATGAACTAAGACCTTTAATTGTGTGGGGGTTTTTCAAGATGGACTAACAATAACGCGTAGTCAATAGTATAATTCAAGAGTCGGGTATATTATCTCATATAACTGCAATGTCAGTTGACTTCTATACTGTATTAAGACCATTATATTAGTGTTAAGCATTTGATTACTGAGGTAATTAAGAAAACTTTTAAGACATTTTATACCCTCAGCCATTTCACAAGAGCTATAAAACTATCCCATCAATTCAGTCTTCAGGAAAAATTGGTCCTCTGTGGGAGAACATCTCTCATGACAGCATTCAAAGCACCTACTATAGCAAGATGTATTTGCTTACTTGTGCTTCACAGTGCAAATTTGTGCTTGAGATTTATGTGAAGAATAAAAATGAAATGCAGCGTGTTTGTGAGCAGTGTGCAGATCTGCATGCATTACCTAAATTAGTAGATCTAAAATATTCAGGTTCATTTTGTATGTCCTTCCTGTTATTTACAGAATTTATCTTGGGAAGATAAGCTCATTTAGCAACTTCATCTTACAGAACTTTAAAACATTTGAAGAACTTTAAGGAATTGTATGCATTCAGTGCCTGAGAATTTGTTTCCCCATATTCGGAACTTTAGAAATAGTGAAAAGAAGTAAAGCATTTCTGGCATAAAATAGAACTAAATTAAGCTTACTACAGAAAGTATTCTGTACCTCACAAAAACACTTAGCATCAACCAAGAACCTTCTTCTAGATCATTTCAAGCATATTTTTGAATTTTCAGCTTAGAAATTCAACTCTGTGAACAAAAGATAGAGAGGCTTTTGAAGTCCATTAGGCTTTCAGCTTTGCTTATGCACTGTTTTAATGCTAGTCCAAAACAATGTGCTTATATTTTTTGCATAACTGGAGAACCAGGGAGCAAAATAATCTTAGTCACCAACCCATTTTCCTGAGTGGCTTTTGTTTGAAGGGTCTGTGCATGACATAGTCTGAACTTAGGCACTTTGCTACTATCAATCTAGCACCATAGCTTTCAGTGTACTGGGGCATATTTAAAATGCATTACACTAAAAAAGACATCGATTTCTGAAGAAAGCCAGCTCCACCCCAGCTGAAACCAGCACAGGTGTTTTCAGAAAACATTGCCTTGTAAAAATGACACTAGTTTACTACTCATATGCTCCTCAGTTTTATCCAGGAATATAAATTGTTTCCAATAATCAACAAAAAGATCACATGGCTAGTGGCTTGTTCTCCTTTGAGTCTTCTTCATCACTGTTTTCACTCACCAAAAAAACTTTTTAATATGTTAAAGTCTCTTATACAAGTAATTCAGAAATTACAGAAAACTATGAATTCCCCAGTTAATGTGGTTTACATAATATATAACCTGAGGGAAAACAAAGGAATTCAGATTTGTTTTAGTTTGGTTTGGTTTGGTTTTTGTTTGTTTATTTGTTTGGGTTTTTATTTTACTTTATAACAAGGTGTTGTATGATATATACTAAACTAGAAGTGTGATAAAAGGTTTTATCAAAGAAGAATTTTTCTAAGATTTGTATATTTTATATCCTTCTTTTGTTTTCTTCTTCCAGTATATATTTAAAAAAATTAAAAAACAATGAAAAAGACAGTATTATTGTTTCTACAACTGATTCAAAGTATTAAAGTATACAAGAGAGTATTTTTATTTCTACAGCTGATTTGCTAAGAAATCATTTTGCAGACAATAGGCTATTTGACTCCAGAAAGCTCTAAAAGCTTTACATGATGTAGCCACTTGTTACTTGAAGGGAAAATAAAAACAGGGTTTGGAAATAATTGAAGATTCTAAAGCTGGAAAAAGGCCTGGATGAGTCAGAGTATAGGCAATTTAGAGGAGCAATAAAGGAGATGGACATAAAAAAAAGAGCTGACACTTGTCATGTTCTTGGTACATACAGAGCCATTTTCTATGACTGTGGAACTTGGTGGTGGGAGTACAGCAGTTTTTTACAGAACTTTCAGTCAGAAAGGTTCTCAGACTATGAAATTTCTGGTCAAACACAGAGCCGGTACAGGATCTCAGGGTTACAAATAACCTTGTGATCAGTATAAGCTGAGGAGAAAACAAAACACCTGAATCATGTCCTTGGGCTGTCTGAGACAGATGAAAGATTTCAATCTCAGTCTCTTATATTACAGATGAATAACCTCATTAAAGACTGTTTAATGAGCCTTTTGTATGTCATTCTAAATTAATCATGTAGTAAAGTATGATATTGAGGAATATTGACTCTGGGTTTTCCAGATTCCAGGATTTATTTTTTTTTTCCCCTGTGGCAGGCTGGCATTTCTTATTCTTAAAGTGTTATGTTTTGCCTGTTTATTTTTTGTTTGTTTGTTTTGGCACATGTTTTGGGTTTGGTTTTTGTTTTGTTGTTTTTCCTGTGATGGTTTTCCAAAGACATTTTTTTTTTTAATTTCATAAGGGAAGAGAAGAATGTATGAGAGTTTTGAATACATACTTTATTTTCAGCTATATTTCCTTGTCCTCTTTTTCATAAAGAACTGGTTCATCCCAGGTTCTGCACTTCAATAATTTAAAACCAAAACAACAACATAATTAAATTTCTAGCTATGTGGGTGTTCCAATTCATGTCCTTCCCATCTTTTTTTTCAAAAGACCAGTTCATAGATGTATGGGACTATGTCTAAAGAACAGAAATATAATTCCAGCTTGAGTGAAATATTAACAGATTTCAACATAATAGAGATTTCATTAAAGTAGTAGTACTCTGATTTTGCAAAAATTAGATCGTACTCAACCCTGGCTAAAAGTACTCAACAGTTACAGAGCTACCTAAAGTTTGGGACTAACTGGGAATCATTAGAAACTGACTTCTGCATTCTCTCTCTCAATCTGAATTTTGCAGGAGAAAACAACAACCATTTTCTCTCTGTGTTTTCTGTTACATTTATAATGTTATTTTTCAGAGTTTATTTAGAAGCAGGCCACTTACATGTAACTGACCTTGTCACTCTTCTCATTCTCCTTATTTTCCCCCCTTTTAGTATCCTTTCTGCCCTACCAGTTTCTGCTGGTTTGTTTCTCCTTCTCCAAGTGTCCTTAGCACACCACATTTTTCCTTCACACTGTTTTAATCTTTCTTATATTTACTCTATCTTTCTCCATTTCATGTCACTGACATGACTTTCTGTCCCCGCTTCCATTCCCTGGTGCCCTATCAGCATTTCTCCTGTACCAGCCTTTCCAATTTAGTTTTCATTTCCTCCTTGAGATAAATCTAGTAATGTCGCAGATTTCTCTCTAACACCATGTAAGTAGTGCATTAAAACTCTATTACTGGTAATTGAACTAATGTAAGAGTGCAGATTACCTATAATTTATGACGAAGTAACTCTGTGTCTTAGACATTGTAATGAATCACCATTTTAATTTAAATGTATTGGATGCTTACCAAACCTCCCAAAGTGAGGTTGGGAATACTTGAAAGAATATTCTAAAACCTCTGACAATTGAAAAGTAAGCAGTCAAAATCCAGAGTCTTTCAGGACGGTGGAGTTATCACTGGAGCCTATATTCAAGCTGTCTTCTCCACCATCAGGAGGATCATATATGTTTCATCTCTTGCATCATCTTCCATATATTCATTTTTTTTGTAGCAGACAAATGAAATTTGAGTTCAGACTCATGTATTTTGAGTGGGATCATACAGTGGTTATTTCACATACACTGATAGTTATTGTTATCTGTCTTGTACAATTTAATCATTGCTATGAGTCTAATTGTTTCAGTTAGGTATATCAGGAGTAGATTTGGCCCAGTATTTTAAATTTAAGAGAGTTTCACACTTTAGGCATGTCAATTATTCTGTCCAATCCTGAGTGTCTAGATTGTGCTGAGTTTAGAACCCTCATAAAACTGACAAAATTCAGACTTTCAGCAATTTTAAATTGGGACAGGAGGGGGGGGTGGAATTTGGAACTGATCAGCAAAAGAACCTTCCCTGCCATTTTACTGTGAGTGTTTTGCTTGCAAGAAGAGCACTGATGGAGTGGTCACCCACAAATCAGTAAATCAGTGTTTAACTGCACTGATTGTTGTGCTGAAGCTGGCTAGTTGCTTTTTATGCCAAGCAAGACAGTGGATATTTTATGTCAGTGATGGCTCAACAATTTTGCTCATCTACATCTGAAAATACTCAGATGTGTTCTAAGATGTGCAACTCATAAAACTAAGCATATGGACTGTGTAACCACATGGAAATAAAATCAGTCCACTAATGCAGTTTTCCCCTTTCATGCCCTTTTGCTGCTGGATACAATTCTAAGATCTTGTTAAATGAAACCAGGCTGTAAATTATTATTAGAATTAATAGAGCTCTGTTTCTAAGGGAATTAAAGTATATATGCACTTTTTTTTTTTGTGTTGATATGCACTTAGGCATTTTTCCTACCATTCTTCCTATTTTTAGTGTTTATACACCCAGTGAATTTGGGTGATATTTGATGGTAGACGTGTCTGAAAAAATATTTTCCCGAAGAAGATGGCAAGCTGAAAATCTGTTTTTCTAAAAGTTTTATGTTTTCATAACTATTACAGTCAATAAGTATGCCTTACATGCTATTAGCCTTAGCAAGGTATTTTAATCTAACAGTTCTGCACCATGTTCACATTAATATGCAAATAGAAGGAGAATACAAAATTAAATGGAAATGAAAGTTGAAAGTTAATTGACATTTTTGTCACAAAAGCTTGGAGAAACAGTACTTACGGTTTAATGGCAAAAAGCTAATGTGTCATCCTAGGGAGGGCTACATCAATTTAGAACTAAGATGATTTTACTGAGGAAAAGTGCAAAGTGCTGTTTGTGTATGCAGGTTGCCAGCTCCCCCTATGCAGGTGGTCCCATCACCATAAACCTGGACTAAATTGCTGCCATTCATTAAACACAGTGGCTGTCTGGATAACTGCCTTGCACAGACTTACACAGGCCATCTATTTCTGTCAGAAATATGATATGTCACTGACAAAAGCTTAATTACTCCATTAATTAATAGGACAATTTTCAAAATGCCTTGCAATGCAGCTTGACACTCATTAGTGCCATTTATGAATAATTTCTCTCAGGGTATAATATGCTATAAAGTGTAATTTAAAGGAGAATAATACATGTTTAAACCCTATGTATCTCTGAAACCAAAATCCATTCTTTGCTGAATTAGCCAGCATTATGAAAAAGCATAGACCTATCAGCTGAATGGTTGGAAAGATATTTCTCTATATCAAAACACTTCTGTCACAGAACAGCAATTCTGTGGATTGGACAGCAGTATTCTGGATTGGAGTCCAGGCCATCTTTCCCTACAAGAAATCTTGATCTAGAAATCTAGATGTACTCTTACTCCCCTCAGTTTTGTGTGAAGGCCAGGGACACCGAAATGCTTGGACTTCTACTGTGGTAGCTCATCACTGTGTCCCTGAATGTCTGTATCCTTTATATGACCGGACAAATTAGAGGAACACTTTTAAAGCTTATTGCATTCCTCTTTTCAGAGCCAGGAAGTTTCAGTGTTTGGGTGAGGTAGAGTGTCTTCCAGTGTCTGGTCTGCAACAGAGGAGTTCTTTCTTACGGAATTTACAAGTTTTAAAATTTATTTTTACAGTCCCAGAGTTCATTCAACGTAGGGCAGGGTCATAAATCAAGTCACTGACTCTGGATGTGAAAATCTATAGATGTTTGAAGTTTGAACAGTCTGGGCTACTTACTGAGAGATAGGAACTTCAGTTCTCTATGCTCTTTGCAGATTCATAAAATTAAAAGTTTTACCTCATTCTGCTTTTGCTGTTCACTAAACAATTCTTTTCTTTCAGAAAATTTAATACCACTTTAATAGACAGGCTAAACAAAAATATGGAAATAATAGGACAACATGATGAAGGTTGCCACAAAAATATAGACTAAATATATATTTCTTATATATTTATATATATAAATTTATATGGACATGTTAAAAATAATAATAAAACATATTAAAATATATAGAAAATATAGTGAGACCTGCGTCCAAGGTCAATGCACTTAAGGTGTTTAAGAAAATTAAGTTAGTAAGGCAGTTCTTGAAAAATATTTTCATTGTGTAAGTGGTGATAGAGTAAAACAAGCTGCCTTGCAGGGGTGTTAGTGCAGAACCTCCAGTCTAAAATCAGGATTTTAGGAAGCAATCTTTTAGATTTCTAATTTGGGATTGTATCGCCTATGATTTTTGCTTAGTATCCACAAATTTCACTATCCAAACAACATTCCCCAAAGGAGCTCAGAATTTGCTGAATGTTCACCCTTAGAAAATTTAGTTTCTTAGGCATTCCCCAATGTAGGGCAAGAGGTAGTGTGGGCTGGGAAAGTGAAAACCATTACCACTTTCTCTGCCTGACTTGTTCACCTGAGCAAGTTGCTTGTTAGTCAGCTGAAGAGGCTGAGCTGACAGTGTTCATCTGCCTTGGTTCAGGATCTGACTCTAGAACAGCAGGGATGAGGGACACAATAACCTTTTCAGCCACACCAGTCTTAGCCAGCTTGTCAATCAAAGCCCCAAGAATACACTGAAAAAACAGATTTTCTGAGGGTGGGCACTTCGCATCTTCTAAAAATCCAACTCTTTGAAAAAGTCTTATTTAGACACTCATCAGTTAGAGCCCTTTAACTTGGTGCACATCTCTTAATCAGCTAAATATTTATAGACTCCCACAGCTTGAACAGCTTTGGCATTTAAAGGTGTTTTTTACCCAGCAAATCCCATTAATCATGTTGGGAATATGAATAAAGTCTCAGCTTGGCTCAACTTGGAAATGTGTGCTCAGCCATGAGTCAATTGACACATACTCTCTTCCCTGCATCCTCAAGAAAATAAACAGGCAAACAAACAAACAAACCAAATCAAACCCAAAGAAAACCCCCAAAAAACAAAACCAAAAAATAAAACCCAACAAAACCCTTTCATTTCTCTTTGACTTCCTAGCATGGATGCCATGCTATCACTTGCTCTGGAACTGATTTAGGCAAGACCATATTCAATCTTCAGTGACTCAATACAGTCAGGTATGTTTTTTGCAAAAATGACAGACTTGTTAAGTGGTACTCTAATGTGTCTTTTGCACACTCCCATTCAAAACATAAAGAGTATAATTTTAATCTTTTAAAAAAGCCAAAAAAGACAAGGGGAAAAATGTTGCTGAGTGGTTCACTGATGTTAATGAGTGACTTCTGTCTTGCTTCTCTCAAAATTCATTTATTTCCCTTTAAAAACAATAAGGCACAGAAAAAGTGAGAGTTACAAGTCTGTATGTCTTTAGCTATTGCAGGTGAGAGGAAAGGTCTCCAAAACCAATGCCTCAAGCATTTTTGTTAGTTTTATTCACTTGACTTAATCATACTCTTAAAATATTTTTGCAGCAATTGTTACTTCTCCTCCTTGATGCCAATAAGAACTACTACCCCAAAATATTAGAGAAGTAACTGGATAATCTTTCCCCTCTCCAATCTAGATGCTATGTCCCATCCCTATAAACTGTGACTGGTGGACCATTCTTATTTAAAACGTCTTCACCTTTGATTTTGAATCCTTTAATCCAATGTACTCACCTCAGCATATGGTGCATACTTCAAAAAAAATATAAATAGACCAGAGGGCTTCCCATCCATCTAAGAGTCAGTGTAAATTAGGTGGTTATTTCTCTGTGTGTTATTTTGTTGCACTTTTATTGCATTGGAAGAAATAAGAAATCTTTGGTGGCCACATTGGAACATCTGGTTGTGGCTTTACATCTCCAATAAATACCTTTCTAATGTAAGAGAGTGAGTTTCTTTTCCAGAGAGAAAACAATAATCCCCATTTCCTGACTCTCAGCTTAGTCATCAAAACAGCCATTCATGATGATAAGACACATAAGAGACTTATCTTGACTCAATCTGAGCTGATGTCAGCCTTTATGTCCCACATTGCAAGACAGAGTTATGATGCTAGGCTATGATAACAGTAAGAAGATGAGAAACAGCTTTAGAGGTGAGTTTCTACAATGCTGAAACCACAAAATTCCAGGGATTGGAAGGAAAAATGGTAAAAAATAAATTTAGGATCTATCTTAGGATAATGAAGATTATTGATCCTTGGAATAAGAAGGCACATAAATAAATAAATTTAAAAAAATAAACTACAAAATATATAACTAGTCCAAGCTAAAAAAAAAAAAGCAACCAACTACCAAACCCCAAAATTTTAAGTGTCTTCTTTTCCAACTGCATGTCATGACCCCCCACAGTATAGTACTCTCTCAATGATCTGATGATTCATACATTCCTGGGCTGCATGTGAAGACTGAAGAGGATTCTCAGCTAGAATATGCCACAGGGAGGTGTTATGATTGAGACTACCTGCAGCTAGGGTTTACCTTCTATTAATTTGAATTGCAAGAACTTCACTCATGTCTCGCTCTTCAAGTAATTTTTATTTTCTTTTATTCTTATTGCTGCTTTGACCAGTGTTTCAGGGTTCTCTCCTCAAATCAGGAATCTGTGTGTGTTAACTTTCATCTGAACAGACCTTAAATCCTGATCTGATTTCCTGTGCTTAAGGCTGCTGTCATCATCTGCCCCAGAGAGCTAAGGGAGATTGAGCAGCTGCCTACATTATCCTGAATTGCCTTCATATTTCCCACAACATATGTTTGTGTATGTGGGTAAATAACTGTAGATACTCAGAGACACCTGTGTGCCTACATTTAGGTGATTCCGTAAAACAAGATTATCATCTGGGAGCTAAGGATTATTTAGTTTCTTAAGCCTTCATTTTATTAAGATTTAGGTGAATTTTATCCATGAAGAATGTTTTTATCCTTAAAACATAGACCAAACCACTAGCACTTACATGATGATAGTGGGGACAAAGGAAAACCTGCTGATATACTCTCACCTTCATATATAAAGTAATAAAGTAATATATAATATAATATAATAATATTAATATATTCTATATTATATATATTAAATATTAATATAATATATAATAAAGTAATTATTTCCAGGAATGAGTTAGAAGAAATAGATAATTTCTAAACAGAAATGTAGAATAATATTTTTGAACATTTGCATTGGATTACAATACCCATTCTCAGTTGAAGATTTTTAAATTCAGCCTAGCTGATGCATTCCTCACATTCAATATCATTTCTGTTACTCCCATAGTTACTATTCATATTTTACTGTTTGATTTGTTTTGTTGGATTCTAAGTTCTAAACAGACTTTGCTTTAGTTTACATTTGCTGTCATAGCATTCATTCAGATTTTGCTTCTGTAATTGCCAGTGCAGACTGCATAGCATTTGACTTCATATTCATTAATTGCTGCCATTTTATAAACATTTAGCTGGTTGTACTTCACCAAGTGAAAATTTTAAATGTGTGTCTTTTTCATTCACACAGCACCAAATCATGTTCAGGTACCAAAACATAAGTTCACCAGAGATATAATTGCATTTATTTTGTTCTGGTAGTTACTTCTATTAACATGTAAGGCTTAAAGCTTCAGCTTTTGAAATCTTCTTCAGAATTGTTCTTAAGTAGCTCTTGAATCCTGCATACATTAGACATGCCCAGCCTTCCAGCTGACAGCTATAGTGCATGTTTTCTTTTTAAGATAGGCTGCATGAATTTTCAGCAGGTAATAAGGTTCTGGTAATACTTTTTGAGGAATGTGTGCTTCTGTGTAAGATGTTCACTGATTTGGTATTCAACATGGCTTTATGATATTCTTAAAGTATCTTTGGTACTTAGAAGCTAATGTCTGATGGCAGATGACTGTGTCACTGAAATACTTATCAAGACTCTGGAAATGGGCCTGAGTAGACCCCACGAACTTCATTTCACATTTATTTCTCATGGAATAATAAAACCTTATTTGGCTTGTATGTCCTGAGCTAGGTTTGATCTGTTGTCAATCTGAGCCAAGGATACCACCTCAAAAAATAGGTTATCATTGTGGGCATATTGATTTTCCTGTTCTTATTTGTTTCCACCTTCTGCAATGAATATTTTTAAGCTACTGTATTGTAACAATTTTTCCAGGGTAGTTTTGACAAAAACACCTTTCTTTTCATGCCAGTTTTTTATATGCATCATGTTTTTTCATCTAACCACTTAGCAGGTTAATTTTTCACAATTTAAGGCTATGCTATAGATAGAATATGCTTTTAAAACCTAATTGTTGCTCAAAGAGTTGATATTCTTCACTTCCTATATTCATGTAACTGGTTATGTCAACCTTATTTGCTAGAAGTTTCATAGAATCACAGACTCAGGTGGGAAAAGATCAGTAAAACCAGTACAAAAAGTGAGTACAACCATTAATGTAACACTGCCAAGGCCACCACTAAGCCACGTCCCTAGTCACCACATCTATGCATCTTTTAGAAACCTCCCGAGATGGCCACCATCATCCCCCAACAGAAGGTTCTAATGCTTGTTAACCCTTTCAACAAGAAAATATTTTATTAATACCCAATTTAAAACTCTCCTGGTACAACTTGAGGCAGTTTGTTCTTGTCCTATTACAAATTAGCTCAAGAAAGAGATTGCCCCCCCACTCTTGGTACAGCGTCCTTTCAGCTAGCTGTGGAGAGCAACATGGTCTCCTCTGAGTGCCCTTTTCTCTGGACTAAGCAACCCCAGTTCCTTCAGCTGCTCCTCAAAGGACTCCTCAAAGTGTTTTCTAAACACTTCACTCATTATAGTAAAAATCTTTCACGCTTCATGCTTTGACTGAGCCTGACCGCTCAATTCACTGTTAAATTGTCGCAGCATGAATAAAAAATAATCTGCTAAACTTTTCCTGGAATTTAAACTGTTATCTCACTGGAGTTTATTCAGAGATCTTTAATCTACTCCTGCAGAAGGTATGCTCTGTCTCACTAGGGTTTTCAGTGGTTCATCTATTACTGCCAAGGAAGTAGATCAAATCAAGAACAGCACCAAATTTGAAAGAAGAGTTTGAGGAAAGAGAGATACAAAATAGGAACATAGGAACATGTGGAAAAAGACAGACAGAAAACACTGTAAGAACAAGAAAGAACAGGGAAGAGGTTATTAGGACCGCACTGTCACCAAAAAGGTGAAGGATAGAACATGGATGCAGCCAGAAGAGAAGATTGAGAGCTGGTCAAACAGGGAAATGTTTGGGTTTACAGTGTAAAGGAAACTCATGATCTCATTCACTTCCAATTCAATCTGCATATATTGTTCTCATCTTTAATTGATGAGAGTATCTCATTGATACACAAGACATGAAAATATGAAGGAGAAATTTTGAAGAAATCATGGCTTTTTGATTGCTTTGAAACTCTTTATCATTTCATATCTTGGGAAACCTATCAATATAAATATTTATAGCAGATGACAGGCAGCTTCAAATAACTTTTGTTGCAGTAATGCATTTTTGCTATTTCTTTAAATCTGATTTTATTTTTCTTACAGTACATATGCAAAAAAAAAAAGTCACTCTGTTCATCATTTGCATGTGGAGGAATTGGTTTAAATGATAAGACTAAAACCATAATGAATGAAGGGGGGCTAGAATTGTGTGTGTACTATGAACAGCACTAACCCACCCGTTCTGTTCCAAAACTCTTTTCTTTGTCTCACTTTGTATGTTGAAGTTTCACATGGGTAGAAGAATTGGATTATGAATTTTAATTGATACTTCATGAAATATTTTTATAACTCTGAGTGTTCAAGCATTCAAGTTGAACTTTATTCACTATGTTTTTTTTCATAATGAAGGAAGAAAAGGGATTCTGTTGCATTTTCAATAGTAGTCCATTGTGATCTCTCTATAGCCTATTTGTTAGTGTATTTTCCATAATATGCCCCAGGAGTCTCGATTCCTTATGCCATTATTGTGTAGGATATATGAAGTGGGATCCAACATAAAATTGCACAGTGGAGATGGAACCTCAGATCTGCCAACTTCAAGCTGGCTGCTATGCCGTGAAGTTTTAGAGTCAAATCTACATTCACTGTTTTGCAGTCTTTCTGGGGGCCAGAAAATACTGTCTTTTCACTTAGTACTGGCCTGGTGAGTGTGACTGAATCTCATCTCTGAATACCCAGCTGCCCAGTGATTGTAGTTGGAGATACATCTTCATATCTACCAAGCCAGAAAAACGAATTTGAAATTAGTGGTCCTGTATCACAAACAAAGTGCTCTATTACTGAATTATCAGAGAAAATGAGTGGTATCACTACCTTATCCTTTTCTTCCAAACTTATTTAGAAATATATTAGGTCTCTGATCATGTTCTTGGCCTTAATCTCTGCAGAGACACAGAGATATGAATCTCATATGGATTTAAATGTTCTCTGGATCTGGGGATTAGGTGACTATATCCTTAGTTTCCATTTTCCTCTAGAGTTATTCTTACTACCTAAATTAATGTTGGGTATTTTTTGTGCATGTCGGCCTTTTATCCTCCATTCTTTAACACCAAGTTCTACCCAAATAACACACAAGACACTGTCTGGACTGCACGGTATAAATTTCACTAAGTAGCTGTGGCATAAATTTCCCTTGTGAATGTATAGCCTAACAGGCTGTCTCCAGGCAGCAATCAGGATCCCACTGAGCTTGGCAAGATGCAGTCGCTGATCCAGAGCACTCACAACATAAGCTCATGACAAGAAAGAACAGATGGAGACAAAGGTAAATAGCGGTGTGGTGGCAAACAGAGTAACAATGAAGCTGAGTCCATCTGTTGTTCCAGTAGGCACAGAAACTGTTCTTGTCCTCTGCTGTGTCCCATTGTACCACTTCATCTCTTTGGGTACAGCAGGCAGCTTGGTAGATAAATGGATGGGGCTACGCTTTGACTGAGGGGGTGTATTTTTATGTCAACCCCTCCTTCCAAACAGACTTTGTTCCCTTCATCCTCTCTTCCTCTCAGCTCTGACTATCATCCCAGTTCTCTTGGCAAGAGACTTGGGCATGGTGCCCTCAGTGTCTTTGTGGAGCAGCAGTTAGGCGCTGAGTGGGGAAATTCATGCATAAAACTCTCAAAGCTTTTCTTTGAAGTAAAAGCTCTCCTAAAAAATAAAATGGTCCAGGAACTGTTCTCTGGTTATGAGAACGAATGACTTGATATAGTTAGTGTCCAAATGGCTACCTTCTTTGATGCTCCAAAGTAAGCTGTCCACATCAAAACAGCTTACTGGGAGTGTTTTTTGAGGCAAACAGTCCTTCAGCTGTCTCAGAACATTTGGGAACATGCTAGATGTTGCAGGCTAAAGCCAAGCCATAGACAGAACAATTAAGCTGTATCAGTTGTCTCAAGTCAGTGCATGAACCCTGCCCTTATTTAGTTTGCAAATATAGGAGTAGTCTGAGCAAATAGACTTACTTGACACTTCATGAAAGATGCCAAAAGAAAGGATAGAATGCAAGAGTGTGGGGAAAACACTTCAATAATTGGAGAGATTTTGAAGGCTTGAGACACACCATCCCTTCCAACTCTTTGGTTTGGGTTTGGTGTTTGTAATGGAGTGTCAGTTTTTTTCAGGTAGAGGTGACCTTCACATCCAGAAATTCTGAATGCTGGATCAATGTAAAAATAAAACAGCAACTTTCTTAGGCACTAAATGGAAAGCTGTGAAAATCATTCAGGTTAGAGGCAGTTTCTTTTATTACCCTGCAATACTGCAAAGCAACCACGATTATTTTAGTATTCTACTGCATCTCACATAGCCGTCATCCTGTATGTCATTTAGTCACAGCGCCATAAACTAGAGGCTTGATTTTCTCAAATGCTCAGTGCCAATCACCTTCGGTTCCCCAATCCACATGACTGCTTGCCGTAATGCTCCCAAGGATACCAACTCCTTCTTATTTTCTGTACCTGTAAAAGAGTGAAAAAAAAAGAAAAAAGGTAATTGAACAACCAGACAGCTAGTATTTTGTCTGCAGAAAGGAAAGAGACCTATGTAAAATGTTTGTATGGACTTGTTGGTTGGGTATGACTTTCCAGCACTGTGAAGATGGGCAGCATTACTTAAGACAACAAAACTGATCCCGATTTCATTGTCTTGACTAGAATTCAAATGTGTATTTTCTGGGTCTGTAAAATTAATTTAACATATGTCTCGGTCCCTCTGCGAGCCCCTCAGGAGCCCTGGGCCAGTCCCGAGTCGGCAGACACAGGGGGGCAGCCCCGACACGGCCGAGAGCGGGGAGACACTCTCTGTGTGTGCCCCGAGGGTGCTGAGGGCACCTGGGCTGACAGCAGGCAGACACTCTCTGTGTGTGCCCCGAGGGTGCTGAGGGCACCTGGGCTGGCGGGGAGACACTCTCTGTGCCCCGAGGGTGCTGAGGGCACCTGGGCTGGTGGGCAGACACTCTCTGTGTGTGCCCCGAGGGTGCTGAGGGCACCTGGGCTGGGGGAAGACACTCTCTGTGCCCCGAGGGTGCTGAGGGCACCTGGGCTGGCAGGGAGACACTCTCTGTGTGTGCCCCGAGGGTGCTGAGGGCACCTGGGCTGGCGGGGAGACACTCTCTGTGCCCCGAGGGTGCTGAGGGCACCTGGGCTGACAGCAGGGAGACACTCTCTGTGTGTGCCCCGAGGGTGCTGAGGGCACCTGGGCTGGCGGGGAGACACTCTCTGTGCCCCGAGGGTGCTGAGGGCACCTGGGCTGGCGGGGAGACACTCTCTGTGCCCCGAGGGTGCTGAGGGCACCTGGGCTGACAGCAGGGAGACACTCTCTGTGCCCCGAGGGTGCTGAGGGCACCTGGGCTGGTGGGCAGACACTCTCTGTGTGTGCCCCGAGGGTGCTGAGGGCACCTGGGCTGGGGGAAGACACTCTCTGTGCCCCGAGGGTGCTGAGGGCACCTGGGCTGGCAGGGAGACACTCTCTGTGTGTGCCCTGAGGGTGCTGAGGGCACCTGGGCTGGCAGGGAGACACTCTCTGTGTGTGCCCCGAGGGTGCTGAGGGCACCTGGGCTGGCAGGGAGACACTCTCTGTGTGTGCCCCGAGGGTGCTGAGGGCACCTGGGCTGGCCGCCTGTGCAGCACAAGAGACACCAGAGACATCGGTAGAAGAGAAAGGGCCGACTCTTAGCAGGGGTTAATCCAAGGTTTTATTAGGATCCCAAAGGAGCTCCTGCACCTCAGGGGGCCTCCTGCCCAGAGCCCCGGGATATGTGCCAAGGTCACATTTAAAGGGAGGTGTAAACCAAAAGTAGATAACATTTTACCAACCAATAAGTAACTCTAAGGGATGGGTACTGGGGGATAGACATCTAGGACAGCGTATGGGGCAAGGCTTGGGGGGCTGACTCCCAGCCTCTGGCTAATCACTCGACGACCTGGACCGAAACTTCTGGATGGAGGGATGGGATCTGAGTGATTGACAGAGAGCCAGGGTGGGGGTTTGGGGATGATCTCATCCCGGGAGAGGAATAACACAGGTAAAGGGAGGGGGGTACAGTTTGGGATAAACCATTTGGGAAAAATATGGGAATATAAAACAAAACTACTTCAAAGTATTATGAAATATAAAAACGCACTACAACAAACATATGGCTGCTAGTGATAATTTTCACAAGTGAAAATTATTTATAAAACCTGCACACTTATAGCAAAAGGATTTTTCATGATTATAAAGATTTGCATTGCTTCTTATTTTGAAACATTAGTTTTAACACAAAGCAGAAGATTGACTTAAATATATTTAAACTTTTGTGCCTATGTAAAATCAAATAGGCTCACTTATCATGGTTATTGAAAAAACTGATAAAATAAAAATTGCAATAGATATCTTGATATGCTTTAAGAAATATAATTTATTAATAGAAGAGATATAGTAGGAGCAAACCTTAGATCATCATTAGAAAAACATCAATATGCCATCTGATTTTCATCAGAGTATACCTTTGTAACAGAAAATTATGTGAATAATATTTATCAGAATTCACTCAGTTAACAGTCCTCTTTAAGTGACAAGGCCACATTTTTTCTTTCATGTTGTTTAGCAGAATATAAGCTCATAGCTAAATACCAAATTCACATGACTGTTCATTACTTTAAGTAGCAAAATTCCTGTTGTATGTACAAATTAGAAATACGACACAAAATGGAATTTTATTATTGGTATTCTCTACATGCCAAAATTTATATGGAAGTAATCTTCAGTTTGTTTTTTTAAAAAGAAATTATTTATAAAACCAGAGTTCTAGTTTGTAAGCATAAAATTTAAGTTATTGATGGACATATCACATTTTTCATTGAACTGAGTCTATCAGAAGCAACAAGTCTTTCAGGTCTAAGGTGAAATTGTATAGACCTACCTAGTACCATATAAGCAGGGGAAAGTCCAGCTACTTTGAAATTTTTTGAAGGATTGTGTAACAAGCAGGTAAAACAATATTAAGTGACCCATTTATGGATCAACTTTAGTTATAAAAATGCTTACAATGTTTTAAGTGTAATTTTGTGATGCAAAGAATTTTAATTGGAGTCACCCATGAACCCTTTTCCCCATAAAAGAATTGCAAAGCTAATTGTCTAAACAGAGCAATTAATTTAAATCAACACCTCTGGCAACAAAAGAAACCTTAAGGAAGTAAATATGCTCCTCTTCAGACACCAGTGCACTTACCTTGACAGAAGCTATTAGGATTTGGCTATGAGGTCTAGATTGACACTCGTTCCAGTACTCTAAGATAGGTTCTTGTTAATCTAATACATAATATTACTATTTAAAATAATGACAATACTTCTTAATGATGATAAAGTGGAAAAGATGTCCTCTGAGCAGTAGAAAACATGAAATTCTGTCTCTACCAGCTACTGGTTATTTTGAGGATGATAATGATGCAGTAAGCCCCTCATTTTCTAAAGGAGCTGACATTTGCTGATGTACATAAATAGGCCAGCTGTTCCTTTTTTGGGGGTGAAATATAATATACAGTTAAATCTTCTCAAATTGCTATAAAAATCCCCAAAGTAAGGTTGACAGTCCTTCAATGGGGATCCTAACTATAAATTCCTAAGTAATTAGGAAAAAAATAATTCAGTGTAAAATAATGCATTTAACTATGTAGGAATGATTTTTTATGATCCCAAATGGCAATAATTTAGGATGTGAGAAATAAAGACATAAAGACAATCATTGTGCTATTTAATAGGGAATGTGATGGGTAATGAAGCAAGATTACAATTAAATTCTAGCATGCTGTGTCCTACAGGAAAAATCAGCTCTAATGTTTCTAACCTTTATCAACTGGCAATGTTGCAGTTATGATCTCATAAGTAGTTATCAATTCTAACTAGGATTAATACCATAAGACACTAATAGAGTAAATAATCTAAACAAACTTAAATTTACAACATTGCGTGGTGACCTTAAAACTCCAGTGCAACTCTATGGATTGCAACTTCACATTGTCAGAAGTACTTACAGGCATAGTTTGCCATATTGCAGTGTCTAAAATTAAGAAATTAAGGTCATATTCTGTCACTTCACTGCGCAGCCTGACTTTTTCACAAGTACTGTGCACTTCTGACACAATTCATGATAATGAGACCTAAAAGCCCAGAAAACCTCTGAAAATCTGGCAACTGTCTTTTATATAGCTAACTTCAATTACCAAAATTTAAAGTTATAACTGAGAGATTTTTCTGATGTTCACCACATGTTGAAGAAGCATGATCAAAAGGACAGGACACTCCTTGTTGGTTTGTGCTTAGTAAAGGAGCAGGCAACTAATGCCAACAAACTAATGTCATAAATTTTTGAACAATGGACTTTTAGGGAGACAGAATAGGTGGACATCCAACAAGTGGAATCTGGAGACTGCAAAATAATTGCTTTCCCATCTGTGGACCTGACACATCAACTGAGAGGAAGGAGCAAGTGCCATATTCTGAGTCCTGTGCTGATCTTGAGTGGGTTGGCTTGTATGGACATTTGTTTTTGAGGAAAGGAATTGTTATCACCCACAACTGCCACCCTGTTAATCAAATAAGTTTAGATCACATTTCAATGAACAACATGGCTCTGTTCCAGTGACCATCACTCCCAATCTCCCCTTAACAGATGGCAGACATCTTTTAGCTTAGTTGGTTTTTTTGTTTTTTTTTTTTGTTTTGGTTTTTTTTTTGTTTTTTTTGTTTTTTTTTTTTTTTTGGCAGAACCTCACAGAAAGAAGCCATTTGAAATGAAAGCTATGTACAGTCATCCTTGTAAATTGGTAGAGCTGCCTAAACCTGCCTAAAGTGCATCATCCCAAAATCTTGGAGTGACTGAAATACTGATGGGAAATGTGAAAATAGAGCAGATATTTAACTTTCCTAATAATTCCCAACACTTTTCTGAATGGCACTTATAGATTAGATTAATGTAAACATGCCTTTGTGTCATTGGAGAGAAAAGTGTACTTACTGGAGAGTGAGAACTCAACAAAGAACTTTTCTGTGAATTTTTGATACCTGAGTCATGCAGCTGAAGACCCCTTGATTTATTTTTTTATTATTTAAATAAAAATACTGTTTTTATCCAGAAGTAAGTTTCTCCAAATATTTTAATGTATTTTCACATATTGCAAGCTGTTATATCTTTTTATTCCTAAATAACAACTCTTATATATTTAAATTCAATTATTATATTTTCTTAAATATTAAATGGAATTTTGATGTAACTATTTGTAATCAATTCTGAATTAAATAGTACCATTATGCCTTTGTAAAATTATTGATGGTGTACAGCTTCTCTTCAATGAGCTTTAACCAGATGTCAACACTTGGTCTCTGTTTTGATCTTAAGCTTGTGGCTAATCACTCTTTTATACCTTTTAACCCTCTATCATAAAGTCAAAGCCACTCTGGAAGAAAAAAAAGTGAGGAGGTTATCCAGTCCATGCTGTTACTAGTGATGAATTGCCTTTTACCACACTTTATGCTGCTATCCTGAGATTTTATTCCTGTATCATATCATAGGTAAGGATATTTCAATCACTTTTAGTCCAATTTCATTCCAAAAACTAATACAACTAATAAGTCTTCTTTTTTCTTTTTTCTAATCAGCTCCAATAGTTTCTCTTTTTTGTCCTTTTTTTAGCTGAACCCAATCATACAATGAAGATCTCAGTAATTTTTCCAGTGTTTGTTGTCTGCTCACCCAGTACTTATAGTCATACAAATGTTTCTTTTCCCAATGTTAAGTCACCATTAATGTGAGAACTATGCATATGTTTAATTTTTGAAAGCTTTGGATTATAGTCCACTTGAGTTTTAGCTCTGTGAGAGTGTACATATCTGAGGGCACAGGACCTCCACAATTTTCACCAGGTACTTCAAGCATTGAATACTATATATTACTGTCTGAAATGTTTATAGATCAGTTGTTTTTGGGTTTTTTTCCCTGAAACTAGCTAAAATCTTACACTGCTAAAACTGAAATCACTTTTGGACAGTATGAATCTTGCTTATATGCCTTCTATATACATGTTTCCTTTTCGGCAGTTTCCTGGAAGGTCAATTGTGGCTGAATGTTTCTTCTGTCAGTTTTCCAAGTTGGTCAGTGTTTTGAGGGGGATCTGCTTGCAAATTTGAAATTGTGAGCTTCATAAATACGGAAAGGCTTTTTGTAAATTTACAACTGTACTTTCCAAAACCATCGATTTCATAGACTAAGTAGGAATTTGTAAGCACTAGAAGAAAAGAACATTTTAAGAGCAGAATGAGACAGTACAAAAATATAGAAATTTTTTAGAAAAATCTGTACTCTCATTATGTTGGCCTTTCAGGTCAAGTCCTTTCCATCAGATTTAGGAATTCATTTCATTTGCTGTTGGTACAAGATTTGTTTTTGGTTTTTTTGGGCCTCAAATAATCCGCCCAGTGGCCTCTGATTCTCTATATCTGAACACTCCTTCTTCCTTCTTGCCCTCTTCTGTCCCACAAAGTTTTTTCTTCCATGCAGATGTTCTTTCTCATTCCAGAGACTCTAATGTGTTAGCCATGAAAACACCAAGATGCAGTAATGTTAAAAAAAACCACAAAAACAAAACAACGAATAAACTGAGCAATCAAAATATGAACTAGGTATAAATACAGATATAACCTGTGAGCATCACAACTCTCCATAACTTCCCACTGGTTTTCTGTGTTCAGGAAATATTACTGCTAAGAAGGAAAAAAAAACATAAGAAATATTTGGCTTACCCCTAAAGATACATAATTTCACAAACTTAAAGGAAATACCCAGCAGCATAATGGTTGCACTGTCAATGTTTGAAGACACACCTGCATGGCAACACATTACCCTGAAGAAAGCATACACAGATGGTTCCAAACAAGCTGAACTTAGAACTGTAAGAGATATTACTCTCTTAGCATAGCAGCCTGGCTGAGCAGTGGAATATATTTTAGGTTAAGCAGATCTGTGTGGTACCAGTAGATTCATACAAGGCCTAGCAGGGCGAAGCTAATTTGATCTCGATTTCTACAACTACATGAAACCACTGAGACAAACCTGTTCAACAGACAGTAGCTAAATAAGCTAAATAAGCTAACAAGCATCTTACTTTTCCACACTGGCATATGGCAAATGAACATACCCCAGCTCTTTAGGAATTGATAATTTGCAGAGAATTTGGAAACCTTAAAAACACAGTTTGTTTTCACTGAACTTCTTTTAGATGTAAACAGAAGAACAGAAGAATAAAGTTTACCTCTTGGTAACAGTAGCCTTAACCTCAAATAATCCAACCATTTAAAGGCTTTTTTGTTTTATTATTTGCTATAACTGCATTTTATGTTATGTACTACAATTCAGTGTTTTATTCATTATCTGAGGAAGTACTCAGACCATTTCACACAATTTTGCCCTTTATGTGCATTTGAAATTGTTATAAACTGCTAAAAGTTGGAGAAACAGACTGTTTATTATAGCACAAGACTATGGCATGGTCTAACAGTAATTGGAAAGCACTTTTGTTAACAGACTCTCTTCAACATTATATATAAAAAACAGTGACAAATAGCACTTATCTTATTAATACTTCACTACTAATCCATCAGCTTTAACTAAGTCTTGGATGAGCTGCAACTCTGAAGATTTCAGACTTAGCTTGCATGCTTCAACAATTTTATTATGTTAGCTTTCTTTCTACATACATAACGCACAGATAAACTGATCCACTGGGGCACTCAGTATTCAGTAGATTAAGTGAAGTCCCAACCTGAGTAAAATTGAAAAAAGTAGTAGCAATGGCATATACATCTGCAACATGAAGAAAATAGCATTATACATCACAATGGAGAATAAAATGCAGTTTTGGTATTTGGCAATTTCTTCAAAGTTAAATTGTAGCCCTGAATCTTATACGAAAGGAGTATGTTTTTACCAATACAAAAATAAATTAAATTTACTTCCTAAGTAAATTGATGCAAGGAGAAAAGAGGATAGGTACGTGATTTTTCAGGGATCCAACTTAATGTCAGTGTCATCAACCGAACAAAATCAGTAATCACTGCATAGTTGCTTACAGGGAAATGTTATCTCAAACCTCACCATGTGTGACTAATCAACAAATCCCTTTAAAAGAAAATGACTTGGTGGGGATAAGCACAGACAATGTGCTCACAAAGCTCAGAAGCAAACACAAGGAGTAACCACAGCTGCTACAAAGAAAGCTAAACTTGTTAAAAAATGAACCAGAGGGTGAATTTTGTTTTATATAAAGGTCTAAGTAATTTGAGTGCATTTTAAAATGGCCTTTCCTTAGTTAATCAAGAAATTTAAATAAACTGTCCTTTCTAAACTGTCCACATCAGCATGGAAGAAGCATACAATGGCCTCAAACCAATTTGGAATATAAAGTCTGAGAAACTAACTCAATAAACTTTGAAGGCAGCAGTGGGTTTGAGCTCTTTTTGTATATTCCTTACAAGTGACTGGGGATGCCCAGTGTCATGATGGTGAGCCTACAAAGATTTCACTCTAAATATGTGCCTATTTTTTTTTTATTGTTTTCTGTGGAAATTTAAACAAATGTCTTCAAATAAAGGCCCAATGTTAGACAAGCAAAGGTACCTACTGAAAATCTCAAATACTGTAAGAAAATTTATTAGTTTTGTCATTAGGATTTTGAACTGGAATGTCAAATTATTGCCATCAAAACAATATGCCACATGGTAAAAAGTTTAAGAAATCCCTGTTTTCAATTCTTTCTTGTTAAAAAACAAACAAAAAAAAAATTAAATATGCAATCACGTCTGTGAATATTTATAATTACAAACTATATAAAGGGAAATGATAAAAGAAAATTTTGCATTACAATCTACATATGGCTGCTTCCTATGTATATTTTGAGAGAGAAAATGAGAGATGAAACTTGAAAGTTTTTGTACCTACAGTATTGGAACTGTGAAATCAACAGTAGCAATACTGTGAAATCAATTTCTCTCATTTTCATGCATAGGTATTTACACAGAAATTTCTTTACACCTCCTCTATGGTATAATTCTATGGTTTGTATGTGTGGAGGAGTCTGTGAGAACATTTTGTGTACAAGATGTCAAACAATGAAGAACTACATGTGTAAATCAATGCAGTAGCTAGTACAGCTAAGAACTAAGAGTAAACCATAGTTGTTAACCTCTTTTCTTCTCTGAGGCAGAAGTTAATTGTGTCCCATGTGTTTTTACAATGATAGGTTTCCTATGGAAAATTATTTCTTATTTTTTCTTAGTATGTATATTATGAAGTATCCTGCAGTTCCATAGGAATAAAAGGCAAGATCATGAAGTAAGAGTCTGTCTAAATAGATTGATTTGTTTGACATTTTAAACCCTCTCATACAGTATATTTTAAACAAAAGAGCTACTCTTTCAAGAGCACCAGTGCCTCAGAGATTATTGTCCTTTCTCTTGTAGCAATCAGAGTAGGGTGCTTCAGGTGAAGACAAAGTATATTTTAAAGAAAAGCAACCTAGAAAGCTAAATACTTTAGTCTGTTGACTAGTTATTCTGTATGCTGTAAGAAGAAAGAGTTTAGATATGGTTCTTAAAAGTGGAACAAAAAATCAAGATAAATTTAAATGCTTTGAAAAGCAACATCTCATCTCATGGTCCAAAGTTCTATCTACTAGCTTCACATCCTATAAAACTGCATTTCTTTTTACTAGTTTTCAATTTGACTTGTCTTAACACAGCTTACATAAAGGCAAATACATAGAACAGTGGTAAGTAGAATGATAGAAATTATGATGCTTATCTACTTCTGTTCATCCCTGATTAAGGTAAATGTTATCTCATTATTTTAATCCTACTCTCTTACTAAAAAGTGATCAGTTGGACAAGTTTAATCATCTAGAATTCCTGAAAACTACACACTGTTCTGTGCTGAGGGAGACTAGTCTTTTTAACCAGGATGGTAGCACTAGCGTCCTTGCTTATACAAGATTTGGCAATTACTGACACATTTATTCATATGTGCACATGTTAACAAAAGGAGAAATATGATGCCAAGCTGATACAGGATTCTGCCTTTTTTGGTCTCATTGCTGGGGAAGCCTGCTATAACAGAAGTTGAAAGTGACATTTGAACTTAGGACAGTGCGCCTCCTGCTAACTCTAGGCCTTTAGGAATATGACCTTTGTCATGTTCATCATACCGATGGCAATCCTTTTGTCTAGTAATAATTCCTTCTCTCTTTTTAAGTCTAGATTTGAGGTATTGCATTTCAGATCTGAAAAGGAGTAAATTGCATCGTGTGTTTCACAAGTTAATTTAAAGGTTTCACATATTTTTCACACATAGAAAGTTCATAAAAGTTCAAATTATGTTAGTTAGAATTTTGGGATGTAAAAATTAGAACTATAGTCTAGGTTATGGCCTGCCCTCTCTTTTATTGGAAATGAAAAGAGTGACCAGATTGATAGAATTATTCTTTCTCTCCATCCATGATCTCAGGTGAAATTGTCCTGTAGGGGTGATGTCTGTCAACCGTCAGAAATGACAGTGAGAGCGCAAGTTCTGAATTCAGATTATATGTTTTAATACTATGGGATTGTAATATTGTGAGCTGAATCTTAGGTTGCACATTAAATATGAATCCAGTAAAGGTTTATGGTTATAATTACTTTGGGAAGTTTAAAAGACCATTGTGTTTCTTTATGAGTGGAGATTTTTGATGTGTCTTGGTTCTTAAAATTCTACTAAATCTTTTATTCTATCTTTAAAGGTATCAGCAGCAGACAACTAAGGAAAAAAATATCATTCATGTAGGAAGTTGAGAATCATCTTTTCTCTCATATCCTTTGATATATTCTTCTAATTTCTGTCAACCAATAGCTCAGAAACGTACTGATTTGGGTTTATTCTGGATCTTTATTAAAAAAGAAAAGTAAAAAGTACTTGAAAAAAAAGTATTTTTAAATAATGTAACTATTATTCTTGTAATTATTAGTAGTAGTAATATTTAATGGTGGTTATAATTTTTATGACACTATTTTCTTGTGAATTCCTCTGTGTCTTGGTACAATGTTTGCATTGTGTGGTTATTTATGTATCATATGAAGTAAAACTTTTTTCAGTTGAATTGAAATTGACTGACAGCTTTAGCAGGTGTCTCCTACCTTTCTCCTTGGGCATCTTGTATTTGAGAGATAGTAGACTGAAAAGGGATCAGCAGTTGTGTGCTTACATGTGTTAAGGACAGACAGATATTTAAGAAATAAATGAACAAGATAACTATTTCTTATTTTGTAGCAATATTTAAGATGTTATCTGAGTTCTACTTTTGGCAGATTTAGGTTAACAGGTGGACTCGATGATCTTAGAGATCTCTTCAAATCTTAATTATTCTATGATCCATTTATTTCAATACAATCACATGTATTTCATAAAAATAAGGCGTATTATTTCTGTTTTGGAACCAGAGAACTGGTTATGAAATATTTAATGTTATCAAATATTTCCAGTTTACTTTACTACCTGTAATCCTTGTGTTTCAAAACATCTGAAAAAAATTCTGTAGTAAGGAATAAGCTCAGCAGCAGTATTAGAGATTTTCTATGAAAATGCTATTTGTTTAAAGGCCCAGAAAAAAAAAATAGTATAGTGAAGAAATACTATACATGAATTTCTTACCAGCCCTACCCTGAGGATGACTTCACTTGCCATATGCTTGAGCAAGATTTGCTCTAATCTACTAATTCTACTACATTGCAAATAATTAGTTTTTAAAATAAGTGTTTCACACTCACCTGTGAATCTGCTGACCTATGAAATAAGGTGTTCTGTTTTGCAAGCATTGTAACTTAGTCCTACATTCTGCAAGGGCATGCAAGGGAATGTTGTCACAAGCTGTTTCAAGTCTTCATTCTGAAGTCTACACATATTTCCATTTGTCTGCTGTTTCAACTTTTTCTAATTGGACATGAAATTTTAAATGTGAAGACGTCCTGAGTATATTTCTTCTCAGGGGCTCTTACAGTGCTGTGGTTTTGATCCAGAATTAGAACGGTGTCAATGACACACAGATGTTTGGATTTTGTTAAGTGATGTTTATCCGAGGAACATTTTCTTGTCTCATGCTCTGCCAGTGAGGCAGAATGCAAAAGAATCTGGTAGGGAGCACAGCTGGCTCAGGTGACCTGAGCTGACCACAGGGACATTGCACACCACAGAACATCATGCCCAGTGCGCGAACTGGGGAGAATTATCTGGAAGGGAAAACAAGCAGGGCTTGGGAATTGGTTGGTGGGTGATTATTGCATTGTGCATCACTTGTTTTTTTCCCTTTTTCTTATCATTATTATTATTTATCAATTTCCTTTTATTATTGTATTTTGATTTATCTTTAATTATTAAACTCTTTTTTATCTCAATATACGAGTTTTACATTTATTCTCTTCCCATTCCACAGCAGTGGGGGGAGAAGAGAGGAGGGTATTGAGCGAGTGGCTGTGTGGTGTTTCATCTCAGCTGGACTTAAAACCATGACCAGACCATCACAATTGCTAAAATCACAAAAGAATTTATTTTTCACTGTATAGCTTTCAAATTTATACTCTGTGCATGATAGTAAAACTACAGCTTTGTACAACTACATCTTTTTAAGCAAAGATTTTAGTTTTGCAGTCCATGTGAGTTCTATCAACATTTGTTTGAAAAACCCTCTAACCAGCTGAATAAAATTAAACTGGGCTACTGCATCCACTTCCTAAATTTTGTCAAACCAGCCTCTGACACCCAAATGTCATAATTCTCTGTTTACTGTAGTGAAAGTAAAGAATTTTTCCAAAAACTATAAAACTTTACTGAGTCTGCATTAAAATCTTATTGTCTCAGATCTATGCAACATGGAATCTCTGGAGTAATATTTTTTGTGATAGTTAGTAGAAGGAAATAAATTTATATTCCCATTTTTTTCTTAATAACTTAAAAACTTAATAATAAAAAAAATAATAAAAAACCCTCCAGAACTATAGAAATCTATAATAATATCAGAAAATAAAAATACTTTATCAGGGATGAGAGCTGGGCAAGCATCCAAGGACTAGAAACTTTTCTGAAACTAATATAATAATCTTTTAGCATGTCGGCAATGAGTCGGAAGGAATCTGGATAAAGTGAAAATGTCATATGTATCATCAGTTTAAAATCTTTTAAGTGTCTTCTTTTTGTGCTTGAGGCATTCACATGTTGGAGAATATATGTTGCTTTGTATATTCTGGGGATATATAATATGTCTCTGCAGACTGGGATGTGTTTTCATCTCGTGGTTTAAATTGATAAGGAAAATTTCTTTCTAAATCTAGTTAAAAGTCTCTTTAGAATGGTCTTTCTTAGTTCATTCATCAGACATAGTAATCTGTTTCCTAATCCACAGATGTTATTGAAAAAAACCTTTTAAATTCCTTAATAATCTTTTTCAAATTGAGATATTGTAACATTTGCTATGTTTTATCAAAGTACCCTGGGGTTCTTTCTACCTAACACAGACTAATGAGGATCCTGAAACAAAGAACTTTCCCAAAGATAAGACAATGTTCTATCTAGTGATGCTTCATCTGGCAGGAGCAAGGACTTCTAAGAGAGTCTGAACTTCTAAGAGGAAGGATGGTATTTCCAGTTGCCACTGAGATCTGTGGAAGCTCTGGCATGAAGTGGCAGCCTGGGATTCTCTGTAACTTCCAGGGGAGCACTGTAGGACCAAAACACAAAAGATTTTTTGTTCTTATTCTCTTTGAAGATTTGTTTGATTGATATAGGCTTGTAAGTGCTTCTAGTCCTGTTTTGATGAAGATGATGTGACTTTCTCCTGTAGAAATGCATTTTCAATTTCACTTCTTCGACAGTGAGGAGATTTTCTTTGACTTCTCCTGTGATGTGAATTAAAAAAATATGGTGGACAATAATACTTTATCTGAGAGAAGACATGACTGAGCTTTTCTGGAAAGAGATGAGAAAGCTTGGCTCTCAAACCAATTCAAATTGCTGACTGAAAATATTTCTTGAAGATCAGGATAATATAAGCAATAATCTTATGTTTATTTATTGGCAATTTAGTAGTTTACAGCAGAAAATTAAAGTTAGGGAATAATTAGGTGTAAATCAGAACTATATATAGCATATTCTCTTCATTTCATAGGCAGTCATGGTAGTATTTGTTAAAGAAAATCTAATTTAATGGTTTATAGATAAATCATAATTATTATGCAATTACATTATGGGGATAATAAAGCAAAACCTATTTTTTCTGGATCTTCACAGAGGTACTTATTGCATGGGGAATTGAGTCCCCAGAACAGCATGATTTGTCACTCTTTGGTCATGATGAGGGTTCTGTATTTGAAGAGAAACCTGTTACAAGGGTCTTTACAGTAGCATCTGAAGATGGATTAGGAAAGATTCCTCAAAAAATGTTTTGCATAATTTTTTCAAACCAGCTGGCCCTAGAACAAACATAATTCCTTGCTCTAATGTGTCTTCAGAATTCTCAAAACATCACTTGAATAAACTGCATACAAAAGACTGATCCACCTGACCATATCTGCAGGAATACTTTTCATTAAGAACTTATAGTCTCCGTGCAATTCAATTACTTCTATAGCAGAAATCACCTCTAGGAGTCTTTGGGACACACCACCCAGGGTGTTAATCAACATTTCAAAGCAAACAAATTGGACTAGACACAGCTGGTACTGCCTCAAGCTAGTTTTAGACCTGTCAAAAATTCTTAATTCTAATGGTTCAGTTAATGATCTAGTTTCAAGTCAGTCTGTTGTCTCAATCCAATCCATCATCTCATCTTTACAGATGACTACCAAGAGATTTCCTGGACCACCCAAGAATTAACGACTTTGGAGTGATCACTGTGGAGACAGGCACAATCCCAAAATGTAACAGGACAGGCCCAACTTTACCACAGAACATACTTGATTACATACTTGTAATTTCAGTCTTATAACTCTTACCCCAGAACATCTTCCTTTACACATAATGCTCTTTTTTTACTGTACTCTTGGAAGTATACTAAATAGTGTGCTGCCTTTTACTGACAGTTTTTTGGGGATTTGGTCCTGGTGCCTGTCAGTACTGCTGTTCCTGCCCCTCAAGTACAGTCCTCTTCCCATCCTGCTTCAAGCTCATCAGCACATGTGGAGGTACAGATGCAAAGTCCGAAATGTGGCAGGAATTGCTTGCAGGGCTCAGCTGGTGGATTGGTACCCTGCAATTCCCATCTCTTTGCATGACAGAAGTTACTATTCCTAGCACTGATGAGGGAGGAGAGCTGAGAGGAAGAACAAGAAACTTAAACCTGAGATTAGTGCTAGGAATTATACAAAACCTGTGCTGCCTTTCAGCAAAGCAGAAGATGCAAGGACAGGAACAAGTAACAGACAAGAACAGGGAGCTGTTTTAATAAGACCTAGGAGATTTCAGAGGAATTTTTTTTGTTAGTCCTGAAAGAAATATTTGACTCAGAATTAATGCGCGAAGTGCTATTTAGACAAAAATTACTTCTAATCAAGCTTTGGGAAAAGTCAATACATTTCTGAAAGAACCCATAAGAGATAAGGGTCTTTGAATACATTATTTTTTAATTGTTTTACACTTCAGAATATATTGCAAGGTTGAAATATTGATTAATTATGGATGCGGGTAAAATTTCATTATCTACAGCTGGGACTCTTTTGTGCCCTAATAATAATAATTTTTCAAAACTGAAATTATCTAATAAACCCCTATAATTCAACTTTGTGAAATGCGGTGTAATATTTGTTGCTTAAGGAAGGATTGGGCACGTCATGCTTTCTGTAGGATGGTTATATATATTTTATCTTCAAACAAGTCTTATGAATTTCTCTGACTGTGCATGTGCACATGGATGTTCTGATGCAAAGTTAATGCAGACTGTTACTTAGGAAAAAAAAGATAAGAAATATATTTATTCCTCTTTTTATTATTTTTTAAATTACTGTTTTAGAAACAAATTAATTGTTTTCCATGTGACAGTGAGAGTCCAAAATATATCCATATGTCAAATCTGCTTGGCTGCCAGTTGCAGTTAACCCAGCAAGTTTCCAATTCAGCTCTAAGTCTCTAAAAGTCCTTTCTCTCAGTATAAGGTACTTTAGAGAAGGGCCTAATTAATTCAGACACACAGAGTTCAATCTAATATTCAGTCTTGAAGCTGTATGAAGTCTGACTATGGTTGTTTGCATTTGGCCTGTTATACAGACCCACTTATATGAAGAAGGTACAGGTGAGAGTGCTCCAGTCACAATTTAAATGTAATGCAATTTGTCTCTGCATTCTGGTGGCATCAGACTACACGGGTAGGACTCCAGCGAAACTAAGGAAGAACTACTGCTGAAGTACATGGTTGGGCCATATGTGTGGTTTCAGTACTGTAATACCCAAGTGTACCTAAATGTGGGATCCACACACTTCAATGACAAAATAGAATTCTTGTCCTTACTCTCTATAATGTAGGTCAATAAACATACTTTCTACTATTTTACAATTTATTTTCCAGTTTCAAGTGCCTGCACTCCTGAGACTTAAACAGATTTTCTGGAAGGCATGAAATTTTTTCCTAATAGTAAACCTGCTTTCCCTTGTCATATCCCCAATTTCAGTCCAAATTCTTCTCTCTCATTTTTATTTTTCATATCTTAATCTGATATTTCCCTTCCAAAACATTAAATAAGTTCTTTCTTTTCTTTATGTTACTATAGGAAGTGATTTGGTGTTTTTTTCCATAGCACGAATTCTCTGTCTGTCTAGATAGAACTTCTCTGATTCATGGGATCTTCTGTAAACAGTTTGGTTCCCTCTGCTAATGCATTCACTGCTTAAATAGTACCAACATGATGCAAAATAAAGAGTAGGAAATTGGTCTGCAGACTTTCTTCATTCCCCTTTGTATAGGGACTGCAGAGGAGATCATTAAGCACCCTCCATCCCATCTCATGGTTCTTAATTTTGGGATGCACACAGACAACATTTTAGAAGGTACATTGGGACATCAAATTTATGCATTTGTTTATACTGGCTTGTGTTTTGGTAAGACAACTGTCTTGTGCTGAATGATTAGATGGTGAAGTCATTCACCATCATTCACGGTGGTGAGACCACCATGCTCGTGGTCTTAGCTTCACAATATTTAGTTGCTTCTTGTTGTTGTTCTCATTTTCTAATATATCCTTTCTCTATGTATTTTTATGAGAAGGATTTTGTAGGACTTTTCTCTTTCCTAGTTTGTTGCATAAAAAGATGAATCATATCTGCCTGAAGTGAGTGCTTCTTTGAGATAAAGGTCACAATTTGCTCTATATAGAGGGAACTCACTTATTTTTTTGAAATTCAGTTTCTTAAACTTGGTGACCATGAAAGAGTGATTTATACTGCTGTGGTAGAGCAGTTTAAGGCTGCACTTGGATTTGAACAAAAAAAAAAAAAAAAACGCATATTTTCTGTATGCAGCAGAACTAATTTAAAAAAAATATATATAAAAAAGTGAAAAGCCTTGAAGTTGAGATAGAAATAGTTAGTTCTGAAAAAGCCTGTGGTTTTAGCAAAATAAATTCATCTGCAGCTCAGTGAAATACAATGCAGTGCTTAAGTGACATCAGTCTAAGCAGTCTGTCAGACTAAATAAGGAGCATTAACATTTTGTTAAATAAGACTGGTTTCTAAATTACTAATCTTCATGCTGCAGCCATTCACTTGTGGTTTCAGTAGCACTGGAAATGGACTTTTCACAAAACAGAAAATAGAAACAAGAATTTTCTAAGTAAAAAAAGGATGTTTTATACACAGAGAATAATTATAAGTTTTTCGCAGTGCTTTACCCTTAGGACAATTTCTGTTCGTGTCTTGGAGGAGGTGCCTCAGAATCCAGACATGGGAGTGTGTAGTTGCAATAACCTCATGAATTAGAGGTTTTAAAAATAAGTATGTTGCAGTGAAGTACCAAACTTCTGTAGTAATACTTGTCTCATGTTGGACTGATCAATTAAAAAAAAAAAACCACCCCAGCTAATTGAAGCCAATGTAAAACTTGAGCTCAGTCTAAGAAGATGCAGGTAACTTCCTGGGAGGGGAAAAAATTCTGATCAGGATTAGATACCAAGGAAAATTTCTTGTATTGTGCAAAAAGCATACACCATAAAGACAACCTAGTAAAGTATCAGGAACCTAAGTATAAAATTAAGGATCAAAATGCTCTAATTTCTTGGCTAGCAGTTAACACAAAAAAACCTACCATGTATAAGTAAAATACTTGAAATATTCAGTTTTGCCAAGGCATTACTACTTTAGGTGTGACATATTTTTCTGTTCAATATGGGACATATTTGAATATGACCCACTTAAAAATCTGACTCAAACATTATAGTAGTGATATTCACAGAAAGATAAATACAGAATGGGAAGAGAGTAGAGAAAATTTAAATTAAAAAATAAATATATACAAAATAAAGTAAAAAAGGATTCTGCTAGACCAGATGAGGCAGAGTGAAAAACAAGTATAGGGAGACTAAAAATAGAAATAAAGATATATGACATATGTTCTAATTTTTAAAGAGAAAAGAATATTAGATTAAAATCTTCAGTATGCAGATTAATTAACTTTTACATATTAAAACATATTTTTATTTATTATGCAACCATGAAAGGTTTTTATACATAAGAAATGCATCATAGATTATAATTTTTCATAAAAATAAGTAACATAAAGATCTCCTATATTTTAAGAATTGAATCTTAGTTTATTTGTCTTTAATAAATGATTCACAGGTAGAATTCCCTTTTTAGAAAAGGCTGCAAAAAGAAACATCTGTGAGATCTGATCAAAGAACAAAGATGCTGTAACCTAACATCCACCAGCTAGTGCCTTGTTCATATAGGTATGTAATTTTCATAGAGAATTACTAAAAAAGAAGCAAGATTAACCAAAACTGACATTTATGGTTTATAGCTACAGTTGAGTTCAACAATGCAGTTCCCCCTCCTTTCTTTTCCACCCACTCTCACCCTTGTAGCTAAGTCAATCAAGGCTCATTGATCTGGAAAAAAAATTTGGGAAATATATGTCATTATCATGTATTATGAAATTTCTTCTATTTTCTACTTTTATCTAGAAAAGAAATATGAACATTGCTTTTCCTTTTCAATTTCCACTCATGTCTTGAATTAGGGTGTGCAGAATCATGGAAATTCATTATCTGAACATGTTGAACCTCAAAAGGCTCTTCAATTCACTGGAACTTCTGGATGAAAGTTTAAGTCAGTTCTTATTTTTTCAATACTGGCTCATCCATTCATAGGTCTGATACAAAAATTCAGCACTTCCTAAGACAGCTGTAAAAGGCTAGAAAAGATTTAACATCTCCATTATGACCCCATACAAACCAAAAATGAGAAATATATATATATATTTTTCCCTTTTAAAGCAAATGGATGTTTCTTAGAATAATATTACAAGTTAAAATTAATTATACTGAGTTAAACTAGAGGTTTATTTAACCCAGTGTTCTCTCCATGTCCTTGGCTAGGTGCTTACTAAAGGTCAATATAATATTTCCATCAAGGTATTATAGATTTTGGCAATTTGTACCTAAGACCTTCTATAATGAAGATTTTGCTTCTGCATCACTGTGTTTAACAGATTTGCTGGATATTTCTCTTATGAATTTGTCTAATCTACTTTTGATCCCATTTGTACTTTTGACATCCAAAATATCCTGTGGCAATGTGTGACAGAATTTAATTTTGCATTCTGTGAAAATCTGCTTCCCTTGATTTGTTTTAAACCAGTTGCCTTATAATCCCTTTTGCTGACCCTACTTTCTGTGCTATGAGAAACAGTGAAGAATGGTTTCCTACTCATCTGTTCCATGCCAGTCATTGTTTTATACACTTTTATCATACCATTACCAGCTGTTCACAGAACCCGCTGATTCTTGTTCTATTTAATTTGTCCTTCTACAGAAACCATTTTATACCCTCTTCATATCAGTTATACCCATCTTGTCAGCAAGTGCAATATTTGAGACATTGGAATGCCACAGAGGTATTAGTGACACAGCAGTATTATCTGTTCTTTTCTCTGTTCTTAAGAGCTCATGATGTTCAATTTGGCTTTTAGACCTCTGGTGAATACTGAGATGATTTTTATTAAGTTCAGATCTCTCACCTAACTGACTAAAAGCAAAATTTAGGCCCATCAAAATGCATGTACAGTTATAATTGTAGCTCCCTTTATGCATTAAGATTTTTGATATTATTTTTTCCTAGAATATTTTTTACCAAGATTATTTTTCTACTCTTTCAATTTGTTTACTTATATCTCTTCTCAAGTATCATTAACTATCAAACATTTATCATGCCACTACTTATCCTTCTATATTTGTTAGGCAGTTCATTTATTCTGCACAAATACCTTTCATGACACAATCCCAAGCTACCTTGAACACCAGCCATTTATGTCTACTAGTATTTTCATATTAGGTAACTAGTTATTGATACAAAAGATCTTATTTCCCATGACAGTGTGAAAAATACCCATAAAACCCTAACAAGTCTGTGAAATATTCCTTCCTTCTGCAAAAACAAAAAAGTCTTTATACTTCACCATTATATTTAAGTTACCACATCTCTCATTTCCATAATGCTAATTAGTGAAGAATCAAACCTAAGTACTTGTTACTGCAGAAAGGCTGACCTTGTTTTTATCTGTAGAATTTCTGTATTGGGAGAACTAAAGGGTTTGAGAGGGAAACAGGCAAAAATACTAAAATACTTCTTCCTCATCTGGTGAAACCTAGTTGATGTTCACTACAAATTATCATCTCATGGCAGCCATTCCAATGAAACTTGAACCTTCAGCTTCACAGTGAATCTATTAAATTGTGCATATAGTCATTACCTGAACGTGGTATTTTCTAACAGAAGAAGTACATTTTCTTGCATTTAATTATTTTTTCTGTGTGTTAAAAGGACATTTTCTGGAATCTTTCTGGTATTTTATATTTCTGATATTTTAAATTTCTGGAACCATCACAGCCAAAGAGAATCAAGTGAGTTTAAGTGAATATTCACTCAGGAGTAACTTCAGATCAGTCACTCAGGAGTGATGATTTGTCTGTTGGGGGTTTGACCTTCTAAAAGCTTAGTTAAAAGAGAGAGGACATCTGTAGCTAAAATGGAGTAATATTTCACCTTTCTTACAGAGCTACTAGCTGGAGTTTTCTTCTTTTATTATAAACACAAGAAGGTAGGTTGCAGTTAATGCCCCTGCAGGAATGACAGGAGGATTTGTAGAGACTTCTTCATTTTTCAGTTTTATTTCTGACATATTTAAAATTTTTCCTTCAGCCTGTTTCTAATACGGAACTAGCAGTATTCAACTAAGTACAAAATAGCCAGAAATATAGGACCATGTATTGTGGCAGCATCCTGAAACATTAGTAGGTAGAGTCAAGTAAGAGAAAGAAGAGTGAAAAAAAAGAACAACAAAAAAATGCTTAAAAAATACTAAGAGGTTTTGTCTATCACCTATTTAGCTAAATGTTTCTAGATTGACAATTGAAGAAAAATATGTCAGAAAAAAAACCATGGGAATCAGAAAAAAATCCCAAAAAACTGTCTGACAGAGGAGATTAAGAATTCACATAACAATCAAATAGATTTTATCTTATTGCCAAAATAGACTGTGAATATCAAGAAGAAGATAATAAATTATAGATGTATATAAGGTGTATAAAAATATGAATTTATTTTCATCTTGGAAAAACTAACACCAGTGATTTTTCTCTTATAATAGAAGTCAATTTTCACATTTTCACCTTTTGGAGGTTTTTTTCTAATTCCTTGGAAATGGTATTTTTATAAGCTTGACCCTGAAAAGTGCTTCAGATTTTTTTCCTCAAAAGCAAATATAAAGCTTTGTAATTTTCAGTAGTGAATTCTTGCTACTTGACAGCTGGAACAATAATTTCCTGTCACTGAAAATGCCATTTACTTAAATCAGCACAACTTTACAGTATTTCATTTTTTTTCATCTAAAAATGCATACATATTAATTTCCACATTCTTTTGAGTGTCTGCAAGAGTTTTGAGTTTTGGTAGTCAATGATCTAGTGCACAGATACTGCACTTTTTTTTTGTTTTGGTGAAAAACTGCTGTTTAGAAAAAATTTGGTAAGGTTAAACTTGGGTTTCAGCCAAGTTATAATTAGCCAAAATTATAACCTCTGAATTTTGAGATTTGTAACTGAAAAGCTCATGGCCTTCAACTGTAATAGACATGTAACACAGTATCCTAATAATTAAACAGTACAGTATCAATGATTTCAACATAAAGCCACAAAAAGAAGCAAGCTGAGAATTCAGCTGTTATATCTCCCTAGGTTGTATTTGAGATCTTAAATTATTTTTGTTTTTTCTCTTACAGGTAAATAACCAGTTTATCTTAATTAGACTTGATTATGGGAAATGAAAGTGCTATTGAAAACAGCAATGGAGCAGAATATTGTCTTTTATCAAGAGCATTATCTTGTAAATGTCTTAAGCTGTCTGGTTACCATGATAAATAGGTTGGGGTACATGCACCCTTTAATTACTAACAGTGAAATCTGCAGAAATTGAAGTATTGCACTTGGTAAGAGCTATTAATTTTGAAATGACCCATTTAATAGTGACCATGGTATCAAAGTATGGATTTAAATTGGTAATTAATAAAAGTCCACTTCTGAAAATGCTAACACAAGAGCTCAATAAAAATGCTAACTAGGACTCAAATACCACAGACAGTTTATTGACATTTTAATACATATTACTTATGCTAAATACTTTTGTACACTCAGAACCAAGGATGAGAGGATAACAATGGACATATTTCCCAGCTAGCAGTTAGGAGATCAGTGGCACACTTAGTGGACTAGCTCACTTTTGTAGGTTTTAATCCTGCTTATAATGGTGGAATACAGCATGACTTCTTTTTGAAGCTGCATTTACAAAATGAACCATTTTATCTCAGACTGCAGAGAACAAGAATTCTGCTAAAAAAAAAAAAAAGAAAATTAACTAGGTCTCACCAGACATCAGACTATGTTTTTAATGTCCAGAAGATGAGTAAAGTGAGCTCTCTGTGATTTAATAGTGAAAGTGTCACTGCTGGTACAAAACCAAAAGCTGACATATTATTTGTCTGGTTTCTTTCTCCTATATATCTGAAAACATTTCAGACACTCAAAACATCTCATAAAATCCTGATTGCATATGTCAGAAAGTGTAGAAGTTTGTCCTCTGTTCTGTAGGACAGAACAGGTATTTCTTGATAAAAATACCAAGTTCTATTCTGAAACAGTCTCTTTTTCTCAGAGAATCCAAGGATTAATTATCCCAGTGCAGCAAAATGTTTCACTGCATATTTAAGTCTATAGGATTAGTTGATGCCTGAATGATGCCCTAACTTTATAGCTATTTTTATTGGTAGAAAGAGTGCATTAATGGAATGGTAACATGAATCTTTAAACTGTAAAATAGCAGTTGAGGTATATCATATGTCTATAGAAGACTGCAAAATAATGGTTTTTCCCCACACACCTAAATATAACTTTTTCCTGTGCTAAACATCAGGCTTTGGCTGATGATTATATGTGTATTTATCTCTCGATCTCCCTTCTGCAAACATATATCTGAATATATATATAGATATATACATAGATACATATGAGTAAAAGTTGTATTGAAGACTGAAATTTTTAATAGAAGAGACATTTTTTGGTGGGGGGGGAAGCTGCATTACAGCTTTCAATCTTTTTTGAGATGTTCTGAGACCCCCTGTAATATAAGCAATTAACAACCACCAGCATCAATTCTCTCATTGTCTGCAGTAATATCACTTAGAATTTGGTTCAGAGAGACCTTCCTTGTAAATTTCAATGCCTACATTCTTTTGGTGTCAGCTGTTTGCTCTTTCACTGCTTCACTTTCATTCTGGCATTTGTGAGTGAAAAGCAATGAGCATGCTCTAGGCAAACATGTCTCTACCTTTATTTCCTGAGCTTCCCATCAAGAATTAGTTCCCACTACCATGAAATAACTATAATAGCCTAGATATTACAATGAGGCATAACCAGTTACATTGGACATATATAGGGCCTATTTAGAATAATGTAATTACTTTGTAAAACTATTTATTACAGATTTTAAGAAATTGGAAATATATTACTTATTTGTGATTGTTTTTAATTGACAAGTAACAAATTCTGCTCTCTTCAGCTGTCTAACATATCTGTTGGAGTATTTCAAAGATCACAGGTGACCTGTACCTCTGGACTTCTTTTTGGGGAAAATCTTGACAGAGGAGGTAAGAAAAAACAGAGAAAAGGACCAAGTTCTTGTGAAGTAATGTCAGAATAACTGTAAGAACAATACAATTCATAAATGCTACCAGGATTTGATCCAGGCATAACATTGAGTTCTAATCATCAAAACCCCCTCAATTAAAAATGGTAGCACAAGCCTGAATACTGAAAAACCGTGAGAACACGAAAATGCCCATTCTGAAAATTCACATACGGAACTGCAGCTCGAATCAGTACTTCATGCTGTACTGAAATTTCTTCTGATTGCTGCTTTGTCCTTAGTGGGATCATCTAAATATCAGGCTTTCCTTTTTAACTAAAATATCCAAGAATAGTTGGCAGGTTTAGTGGTTCCAAATATCTCTCTTTAGAATTGCTGTTAGATTTTGGTTTAGATTTTGTTTGGTAAAAGGAGTATATTTCCCAAAACCATCAGAGTTTTTTCCCCCCTCACCTTTTTAAAAGTGTTCTCTTGTCTACTTTGGTTCAAAGTCAAAATCTGTGTTCTTTACCACCTTTAAATTTATATTATCAAATACAGTATTGTTATGTGGTAGGTTGATGTTGGTTAGCTGCCAGATGCTTTCCAAACCACTTCCTCACTTTCCCTCCCCAACAGGATGGGAGAAAATAAGATGAAAAGCTTAGGTGCTGATATAAATACAAGGAGGTCACTCACTAATTACTGTCACAGGCAAACAAAACCTGACTTGAGGAAGATTAATTTAATTTGCTGCCAATTAAAATAGATTTGGATAGTGAGAAACAAAGACAACTAAAACAAAACCTTCCCTGTACTACCCTCTTTTTTTTTTAGGTTCACCTTTACTCCTTCATTATTGACTCCTTTAACTACTGTGGAAAATCTATTTGAGTACATGTTTGCCAAAGGTAGCTATACCTTTTGGGAATATCCATCTGCTCAAATAGGGAGTCATTTACAGTGTAGATTTTTACTATGGTGTAGATTTCTTCACAGGCTGCAGGAGAATCTCTACTCCAGCACCTGGAGCACCTCTTCTGACTCCTTTTTCACTGGTTTGAACTAATTAGCCCTGCTGAAGAGTATCATGTTTCATTCAGATAGCATTGGACTATGGAGTAGTACCTACAATTAAGCATATGTGTAAATTCTTTCAGGAGCAGAGCTTAAATTTCATACCACTCCAGCAAACAAACCCTGTGCAGACCAACTAACAGTGAGCTTTATATTCAGACAAAGCTGATATGCCTCCTTAAACAATATAATATTTCAATATAAGGGAAAAACATAATACAATTTTAAATCTTCCCTGCTTTAAACTCATGACTGTTTGGTGTTTACTTTGTTGAGAGAAATTGTTTAATCTGTGTAGAAAGGTCTTGTAAGTCAATTTCCATTTGGCATAATGATGTTACATCTTAGCTAGCTACTTTTGTCATCTAATGTTAGCTAGGCAAACTTGACTTTTTAAAATTAATGGACCATCACACCTTCAGTTGTTTAGACTCTTGGAGTAGAATCCATTATTCTAAATCTGTTTCATATTTTTGTGTAACATGTCATGCATGGCAAAGAAATGCACAGTGGGATATGGATAATTATAAACTTCATCTGAAGAATTACAATCCAAACTTGTTTGAATTTATAGAACTAAATTCCAGATTATTGAAATATATACCTCCACCTAACAAATTTTTTGAAGGAAGTTGTGTTTTACTTTTTTTACTTTTTAATATGGAATGTCACTTATTTCAAGTGCATGACAAAAGAAGGTACACTTGGAGTTTAGTGTCTTTGGTTTAATTATTCTATTGAGATTGATGTGATGGATACGTGTATAAAAAACCTACCTATTTGGTTCCCCAGGCTATGTTTGTATTACTAAGTATAATAGTTTAGTGACCATTTTGTAAGTCATGATGTTAAGTAGCACACTGTAATTTTTACACCAGTTTAAGATTTTTTCTTCCATAGAACAAAGCTATTTATTGGAAATGATCCAAAGCCATTATTATATTCTTATTCATATGCAGAAAACATGGTGTGTCATTTGGTATGGGGCAAAACCATACCAGGATATATTATGAACAGACGTGATGCATTCTGTAATGCCAAAAGACAGCCATAAGCCTGAGAAACTGTCACTTCATTCAAATTGTATAACATTTTTTACAATTATTAAATAGATCCTGAAGACATGGATCAGATTTTTAAGCCAATTAGGACCACAAATAAAAATGTAAAGATATATGATGTTACAAACTAGATATAGTTGGTAACAGAGAGTTATGTTCTAAAACATCAGGGCATTTAATTTAATACTTACAAACAAACCTGCAATTATTATTCCATATTTTTTTACTTTTTTGTGTCAAGAAGTGCAGAGTTAACTGGAACAAGTACATATGATGCCTCACAGGTTATTAATGTAGTACTAAATTCTATGGACTTTGCACATGATTGGCACATTATTACCTTGCTTCTAGTAGGCTGATTTTATAGAGGTTTCTATCAGGTTAATCAGGATAATAAGTCTTTTTAAAAGCCATTTCTGCTTCTATAAGCATTAGCAGTTCCCTGTTTCTCCCACTCAACAAAAATGAAAACACATCAGTGTGTTTTATTGGTCACAGGCCATTATGTATTTTTAAATAAGGCTTTGCTAGGGACTAGTAGTATACAAATCTTGTGGCGTGGTGAAACCTTCACAGTCTTTTATTTACTGCAGTTTTCCAGGGAAGGATCTATAATTTTAGTGTAAGGTTGCTCTTAGCTTCTGGCCTATACTGCTCCTTGTCTTGTGTCAGCTCTCCTGCAAGTTTAGGCCTCTGATATTCTACGGGACTAAATGGAAATCAGCAATATTATGTTACTGATGAGCACCAGAGGTGCTTGGCACAGCAGTACTGAGAGTGAGAGGGAAAGGTGGGATGAGACAGGGGGATTACCCAGCTGCCTGGTTCTCCTATGAAGACTAACCTTAGTCACTGGAAACATTGTAAATGCAAAACTACTACTACTATCAAATGCAAAAACAATTGAAACCAATTCCTGAAAAATGGCTTTGTGAGAAAAACAAAAATCAAATGAGTAAAACTACAACCCCCATGTTCAAAATTATTCATTACCTTTTCCTGTAAAATAGAGAATAAAGAGAATATGCCTCATCTTGAGCATAACTATTAGGAAAGATGTTCTCTCATTCTCTCTCCTCAATTTCTCTTTCCTCCTTCTCTTCCCATTTCAGCCTGCTCCCCCCTCCCAATATCCATGGCTCAGAAATCAAGTAAATTAGCCATTCTCCACTTTTCTTTTCTTTTTTGTCAGATTCAAATAAATACAAATATGGTAATTTTGAAAAGGTCAAGCGATAAAATTTGACTCTCAAGAGAAACCATTTTACATGTTCTATGAGAAAGCTGTCTGAATAATGTTGTTTTCTTCCCAATATTTTGCACACTAGCCAAAGAAAAACAAGCCAACAAAAAAATCCCAGCAAACAAACAAACCAAAAGACCCCATAACTTGAAACAACTAACCTAAAATACCTTTCCAATAAAATTGAAACATCTATTGACATTACCTGTTTTGTCTATTTCCTTCATGATTTGAACACATATCATTTTTGCTTTCTTGTCTGTGAACACCCATAGATAACTGCCCCAAGGCATATTCATTTAAGGAGGAGCTCCCCAAAATGACAGCAAATCCTTTCTTATTAGTCTCAAGAGACTCCAATTCAGTATCCAAGACTTTTTTTTCATTTCAAATGGTGACTTACATGAGCACTTCACTCTCATCTATGTGCAAGTGTCTCAAAAATTACTGGTGTCATAAATGAGCTAACAAACAACTGAGAAGCTGAAAAAAAAACTATACCAGAAGGCCACATTTTCTTATGATTTTTCAAACTTGTACTCTTCCTTTTTTTCTTTTTTCTTCTTTTGTTTTATTTTTAAACTTATTAAAAATGTAAGGTTTGAATGGAATAAACCTTCAAGTTTTCCATTGTTTTTCCTATGAAATTGTATGCTTATCTGAAATGTAGTTTCTGCCTCTTTTGGACTTTTTCTCCAGTGCCAGCAGTTGATATGTCTGAAGACTTTTGTGTCTCCAAGAGTATTTACCAAAACAACGGTTTGCATTTTCTGGGGAAGATCTAACACAAAATTACATTTTATTTTTTCATGTAGCATTGCATCACAATGTCTCAAAAGCAGCACTGGAAGACAGAATCTTTCTGTTGGGTGCTAGGGTGCATTTCAGGGAAGTGTTCTTCCTCAAGTTTAAAAAATTAACTGAATAAAAACATTTCTCACTGCACTTAACAAGTCAATGTTCAAACATTCAAAACACTGGTCTAGCTTCATGGAAGTTTTGTTTGCCTGATATCCTAGGAAAAGCAGAGAGAGCAGGAGAATTAGCTTAATTAAGACAAAGAAAAATCATAATAATAACTTAATTAAGCCACCGAAAAAAGTACATCCGTTTGTAGAAAATGTCAGTTGGCACTGATAGGATACATTTGAAAAACAGAAGTGACTGCAAACTCATTGCATGAATTTGATGTGGTAGGAGAACCTTGAGCAAACCTGGTGCCATACCTGGATATGTTTCCTTTCCCTCCATTTCCCTCCACATTTACACCTAGAAGAGATTTCAAGAATTTGTCACTTAATGAGACTTCAAGATAAGCAAAGGTGGGAAATGCAGATACTAGATTTGATTGTGCTATATGATTCTTTTGACTTCACATCATCTTGATTTTGTGGGTTTTTAGGATAATGTAATTTTAACTATTTGCTAGTAAGTCAGATTTGAAATTACTAGAGTTGTTAAATATTTGGATGATTGAATTAATTTGCCTTATTCTTTTATTTTTCCTTGCCATTTTCATGTCTGTGTTTTCACCAGGCTGTTTTCTATTTTTTATATTTTTTGTAATACAGTGAGTAAAAGAGGAATGTTTATGCTTTATCAGACCTGAACTAGACCAAAATAATGAATTTAGTTTTCAGATAGTCTCCCCTAACTTTGCTGTGAGTCTGAACAGAAAATTCGTAGCAACACACAAGATTTTTAAGGTTGTGTTTGTAAAAGTCAGCAGTCAAACTATTATAATTTAAACAGACTAGGTAGACCTAGAGAGTTCATTTTACAAGAAAGATTCGATGTATTGGAGAACAATATGAGTGAAGGTCTGTTTGCTTTTATGTGGATATTTCTGGGAAAATTGTTGGTGATAATGTCTAATATGACAGCATACTGTTGTAAAATTTCAGTCAAAAAAGTTAAGACTAGAAAAAGACAGGGTCATGGTAAAGTAGTTTTTCTGTTGCATAACTATGTTCCATATTTATCATCTTAGCATCCTCTTATTTTTGAGTCCCTTCTTTACTGAAAATAAAGGAAATCTTTGCTGCATTTCAGTAGCAATAAGTAAAGGCAGCAATTTTCTGAGGTTTTTCTTAGTAGATATTAAAAATCTTGATTTGTGTTTATATATGAATCATACCAAATTATGTTTGATTTCTTTTTTAGTTCATATATTATGGAATTTTCAGCTAACATTTAGCAAAAAATGTTTTTCAGGAAGTTAATTGAATGCATATTTTATTTAAATCTTCTCATATGAGTGTTATTTAGTCAACAGGTGATGCAGAAAGGATTAATGTAAATTCCATTCAAGCAAATCAAACTTCACACTGAAATCATATTATAGACTATTACTAAAAACCATCTTAGAAATATGACTTGTTGAAATGTAAAGACAAAAAGTGCACTTCTGCCATGCTGAGAAAGGAATTGAAATCAGAATCTCTGGGCTTAGTTGGGTGAACTTAAGTGGATATTGTTTTTACTTTTCCTGTAAGAGACAGGAATGTAAGCTCAGTGTACACTGGAAAGGAATTTATATGGATAATTGATGGAAACTATTCAATTTTTTAAAAGGAGAACAGACAAAGATTTTGATAATTTTGATTAAATTTTTGTATATATATTTATTTATTTAGACTTTATTTTAGTCCAAAGTGACTTTAAAAGAACTTTAAAATATTGATTTTTTTCTTGTCAGATACCTCTTAAAATAAAATGCCTGTACAAAGATACTGTATGGAAATTTACTTGCTTTGGTAAAAATATTTTATTAGTCCTTAATATTATGTCTAGAATTGTGGTTTCATCTGTTTTATTAATATGTGTATACAGTGATGGCATGAAATAAATCTGCATTTTTTCAGGGTTCATTATTTTTGAAAGTAGGATAGAAGTAGTAAATTTTCTGCATTCCAGAAAGCACAAAGTGACTACATTTTTTAATCCTACTATCATTAATCATGGCACATTGAATTACTCACATCTGACTTTCTGGGCTATTGATGGAAAACATCTGCAGTATAAAATAAGTGAAAAGGATAACTTGAAGAATTATGCTTTATACTCAAATTCCAGTTCCTTTGGGAGCTGGGAACATTTATTTTCCTTCTGTTTTGGACAAAACAAAATTATATTTTCTTTAGATTTTGCAAGGATTAGACTTCTATGCAACTTCCCTTTATGTTCTGAATCAAGCTGTTGATGAACAAGGGTTGTTTATGTGGTCCAGGCTAAATGGGTTCATTTTCTTATGAAGAGAATGAATTAAACCTTCCCAATTTGCTCTGTATCCCATCGAACAGACGTAAACCGTTCCATTCCAGAAGTGAACACTCTGAAAGAGAATTCAGCATGACCTAATGATAAAATAAGTAATAGATAATTATAATAAAACAAGTCAGCATTTATTATACGACTAATCTTAAGCAAAAATCCTGAAGTCAGAACAGAACTGCATTAAGCAAAGCCTTTATTATGCAAAGCAGCATAAGAATTCTGCAGAATTCTTTTCCTTCCCCATGGGTTTCTAAAGTGCAGGTTCATGTGTTCTTCAGTGGCAAAGCTGGTTTAAAAAATCACTTTTCTTACACCACTTGCTGATTCCTGCCTCTGTTAGAATTTGTCACTTCTTCAAATGTACCAATGCAACTATTTGTAATGCTGTGCTGTAAAGTGAATCATTGACATGAATAACAAACCTTGGAGGCTCTTTCATTAATTCAGTTCACTTCAGGGATCTATTCCACATTATGGCCTTACAAATGTTTTCAACAGCACAAAAGAGAGGATGGTGAATGAGAACAAGCAGTGGGGGGTCAAGGTGTATGTATTTGTGGAGGGAGTGAGGACCTCTTAAATTAACTTCACTTCCAAGGAAAATATATGTAGAACTATGCTCTTAGTCTTCCACCTGCTCTCTTCTTTATATACAAATTCTATTCACGTTATTTTTTTTTTGTTCCTCCTTCCAGGAGGTAATCACCACTTAAAGCAAATGTTGAAAATTCCATTCTCTTCAGCAAAGTGTAATTTCTCAGGTTAGGAGGACCCCACTGAATTCCCGATAGCACTGCATACACTACCATAAATATCTACAACTCCCATCACAAGGTAAGGTTTTTAACACATTCTTTTCTTTAGTTCAGATATAGAGAGAAAGGAAAAAGAAGTCAGGTGTAATGATGACAAATGTATTTACACATTGCCCACGCAGACAATCCTCCTTCTATTGTGATTACGAAATTCTTCTTTTACTTCAATTGAAACAGATGCTGAAAAGCTGTAGATAGACTTAAACAGTAAATTGAAACAAAACATTGCAAGCATTACCCATAATCTCTCCAATTTCATTCTAGATTTTTACATTTTTGTGACATAATACTTGCCTATTTCACAAAATTTAAAGAAGAATGTCAACTAGTATAAGTATAAAAAAAAACACCCCACAGCCTGGGCAAACACTGCATACAAAAAGCTGTGAGTAAATACCACATCTTCAGTAAAAAAATCTGACTTGTTTTTGGAGGATTTATTTCAGATATTTTCTGTTCAAAATGAGAAAACTGTTTCACTTACTAACTAATGTAAAACTATGCAAGTTATCTTATAGAGTCTGTGCAACCTCCCATGTATAGCCCATGGCACAGGACCATGTCCAGATGATTTTTGAATATCTCCAATGGAGTATGCTGGTTTTGGTGGGGGTAGAGCTAATTTTCTTCACAGAGACTGGTATGGGGCTGTGTTTCAGATTTTTGCTGAACACAGGGCTGATGATATAGAGGTGTTTTTGTTACTGCTGAGCAGGGCTTAGAGACAAGGCCTCTTCTGCTTTTCTTACTGCCAAGGAAATTGGGGGTGACAGGAGGATGGGAGAAGACACAGCTGCAACAGGTAACCCAAACTGGCCAAAGGGATATTCCAGACCACAGGGCATCATGCTCTGTATATAAAGCAGAGAAAAGAAGGAGTTAAGGAGGGTATGTTTGGAATGATAGTGTTTGTCTTCCCAAGTAACTATTACATACTGGGGGTCCTGCTATCTGGAGAAGGCTAAACACCTGCCTGCCCATGGGAAGCAGTAAATTAATTCCTTGTTTTGCTTTGCTTGGGTGTTCAGCTTTTGCTTTCCCTCCACACTGAATTCTTAATCTATTGAATGGTCCATCCAAAAAATCCGTGTCTTTCCAACTTAGACATAAGGGTGCTGTGTGACTCAGTGTCAAACATTTTGCACAAATCTGGCTAGAAGACACTAGAGACTTTTCTGTTACTAAAAAAATTCTGTAACCCTATTGTAGAAGGCCACCAAGTTTCTCAGACACCATTTGCCATCATTAAGCCCTGAAAATAAATGGAATTTCTCTCTCCTTGAAAGAAATGGAATTTGACTTTTTCTTTCTGTGCAAATCATTGCCCAGTTATAATGATTTCTTAGCAGATAGCCAGTCAAAAGATTAATAGAATTAGAATCGTTGCAAAATAAGCCTGTTCTCACTGACAGCTAGCTTGGCTTTTTCTCTCTTCTTTTTGAAAGATAGTAAACAGAAACAAAGCCTGCAGCAATACAAAGAAAGCTTGCACATGAAAGAGGGATTAGCTTCAGGAGGGTATGACAGATGTAAAGTGCTTTGCACACATTGCTATGTGATGTTCAACATATGTTGTCAATTAAAAATTGCTTAAGAAATATTTAACAAGGCAAAGCTAACATACCCCTAGTTTGTACGAATATATTGAGCTTATGCATCGCTGCCTCTCATTTAATTTTTTCAGTTTTGTTGTAAGCTGAAGAGAACCTTATATAACATGACTCTCAGCTAGTTTATATTTAAAGTACTATTTAATTTGAAGTATTGGAAAACAGCATTTGTTTCATCTTTTGGTAAGACAATGACTGGATAATTTAGCAAGGCAGAGGACCTGCTAAACTGATTAAAATTAGTTTTCTGCAGTAAAATATAATTTGCTGCATTTTAAAAAATAGGCATCTAAATATATTCAAGATGGCATAGGCTTTGGCACATTCTTTATCTAGACTTTTCTGATGTGTAACTGGGAAATTTTCCTAGTGAACCCCAAGGCATACAACAAAAGCTCCTAGGATAAATTCTATTTTATCATCTTTATTATGTCCTACACCTGAATCTTTCTGCATGCAAGACAGTTTGGTTTGCTTGTTTTGTTGTTTTTTTTTTTTTTAATTATGAGGTTTTGTGCCCTATTCAACCCCCAAATAGCCACTAGATATTTTTCTCTGCATTCTCCCCCAAATACAAGCTTATTACTACACAACTGTACTGTAAAGCCTCCGTAAAGTCGTAAAGTAGTAACATTCTTGTTGAACTCTGATGCCTCAAGATGTCTTCACAAAAAAATATACTCCTAATGTTAGGATACTCCTGGAGCACTTTTTTTTCTTTTTTTTTTTTTTTGGTATGGTCACAAATGGGCTTTTTATCCCAGAGCAAAAAGGTTTGCAGTCATCGATAAAAAACAATACTTGTGGCTGTGATCTATATATTAACTTCTTTTTGGAATAAGAGGAACTGAATATGTGCAAGAAATCTTTGATAGGCCCACAGATATTTTGTAGTATCTTCTCACCTCTGCTGACTCCTGAAATGCTCCCACAATGAATTAACCTTTCAGTTAAAGTCTGTAGCTCCACTTGTAATATTGCTGTCTTGAACCTCCTCTTATGGAATTCTGTTTCCAATCATAAAATATGAGTGTTTAAAAATAAAAGTTACAGTGTTTATTCCAAGAGTCTTTGTACTTGTTAAACACATATTGTAGGCTGCTGCATACATCATCTGCTGAACAAATGTCAGTTCTACTCCTACTTCTCTTTAAATAAGGTATAAAAGAATTCAAGAGATATTCGTGGAACTGTAACTGTGAGCTGAATGTGCCTTAAGTGTGTTGTTGGTATGAGAATTTATACTAAATTACTGTGCTCATGGATGTTTGGCTATGAACTGAACTATTAATTAAGAAAAACTGAAATATACTTAAATATTGCAATATATATTATTTTAAAGGAACATTATAGAACTTAGATTTCTACCTCAGTAAGAGACAGAAAGAGGCATGGTGAAGAAAATAAGATGGGTTTTCTGAATATATAAAACTGGAACTACTGAGTAATTACATCAGTTTAGATCCTTATTTTTCTTCCTGCATATGTGTACTATGGGATTATAAGCATATATTTTAAAAAACTGACAAATGTATTGTATTGATCCTAAGAACTGGTAGATCATGTTGTACAATCCAATTTAGAATACAAACTAAAACAAAATATATGCAAAGCATATAGGGTTGGTTTGTTTTGGTTTTGTTTTTTTCAAAAATTAAATTCGAGTCTGATAACAGTATACTGTCTTCAGGTGTTTTTTTTTTTATGATTATTCAAGCATACCACACAAGTATTTTAGTAGTGGTAAGAGGATTGGTTTATTTTATGTTCTGGTAGGTACAGTGCTAAAAGTAGTAGTTTTTTACTTTTGCAAATCTAAACTTTGTTTGTTGCTTAGATACACCTCTCAGTATTGTTTAGTTAAGTATAACCTACACATTCACAAGGAGGACTGAAAGCCATGTGGGCTTTGGAAGTCTCAAGGCATGGTAGCTTATTAAGAACAGAGAGAAGAAAATTTAGGAAATAGTATATATTTTAAATCTTTCTTTTTCATCCATACAGGCCTTGCCTAAGCCATCATGACTGGAAAAGGAAGGCTGCTGTGAAATTTATCAGTCATGTGCAGACCTTGAACTGAAGTTCACACAAACAAATGAAAAATGACTTAATAGTGAATAGGGAAGCTATGTCCTTGTTGAAGCAATTTAAACTGCTTTACTGTGTTGAACTTAATATGAAAGATATTTATTTCCTTTACAAGGAGTAAAGGATCTTCAATATTCTTAAATACTAGCAAAGGATAACACTTGTTAGATTTTTGTATTCTATTATTGTTTGGTATGCTGTCTTTTAATTTTTATTACTGCATTAAATTTAGTTTATCAATGGTCATTTTCAAATAAACAAGTTCTCCTGCTTTTATGCAGGAAAGGCCCAAATCACAAATTGTATCAAATCCATTCTACAATATTGCTATGCCATATTTTCTGTCATTTTTCAGATACCAGTTACTTTTCTGTTTTAATTTTCGTCCTACGGTCCTATGGCCCAATTTTTATTTTTTTTTGTTTGTTTTAAAAAGCTGTCCTGGTTCCAGGCAGGACAGGGTTAAATTTCTACAGTAGTCACGAGGGGACATGGCTAGGACCCAGATGTTATTGAATACCACCTCACCTCATTGCCAGGGACAGGGGAAAGGGAGTCTTTTTCCACAAGGAAGGGTTCTCCTCTGGTTGGGCTGGCAGGGCTGCAGCTGGGTTGCAGGCTCTGTGGGGAATGTTCTGACATGTGAATCTCTCTCTCTGTTGTACAATTCTGTTATTAATATATTTGCTGTTAGTGTTGCTGTTTCTTAACACATTGCTTTTTCCAGTAAATTGTTCCTATCTCTACCTGTTATCTTTGCCTTCTGTGCCTCCGATTCGATTCTCCTCTCCAGCCCATAGCGGGGAGAAGGGAGAGAGGGAAATGAGAAAGTGGCATGTGGTTTTAGCGGGAGCACTAAATTAGAGAATCTCCTTCCTAAACCACACCAAAATCAAAGCTGGTTTTATCAGGTTTCTTATATGAAGGAATACTCATTAGTTTGTTACAATGATTTGCTAAGAACTACATTGGCATTCATATACAGATATTCAGCTTTCTGTGTGAGTTTGCAAATCTTGAGCGCTAACAGTAATTGCAATAGGTCTGCAACTTCATCACTGTCCTCACCTAAGCAGTGACAATTAATGTTAGTTCTGAATTTGCAGCAGTTATGTAGGTTCTTAGAGAATTCATAGCATATATGTGAGGTTTTTGCTAATCTACAGTATTTTTTCAGTCATAACAAAACGAAAAAATATAATTATCTTTCATTAGAATAATTTTAGTTGCATCATAGATTCAACCATTTATGATCTATACAAGTTTTCTCCTGGAGATATCTGTTTATGTCCTCATTTCTGGCAGTCACATACCTATAATTTTGATGATCTGATCTTTCCTCTGTTAAAAGTGGCTGGAAAGGTGTAAAAATATAAACTCCTTTAATTATTAATTAATATTGACAAAAAAATTGGGCAAGACCCATCTCTTTTCTACCTATTTTTAGAGGTCTTCAGACCTTGTAAAAGCAGACAGAGAAGTTGTGCACTGTTGTGTTGAGCTGGCATGCATATCCATATTAACTTTTTTTAGCCCTCACACCACACTAGAATGCATTATGGCTATTGCAGCAGCTCAAGTGTACCTGTATCCTTAACATCTCTATATTAATTTCCTACAACAGTAGTGGGACTTGTTGAAACTAGGCCTCTCTCTTCAGCTTGTTAATGCAATTGTCAATTTGTACCAACTGCAGAATGGCTAGTTGTATAAATTTCTTTGATGGCCTACATACATCAAAAACTTTTGGCTCTTATTTGTTTTTGATATGGGCTATTTCTGTGGAAATGGTCATGTTCTCTCTATCCTCACAGGCTGTAACATGAGTGGCAATGTTCTTAGGCTGTGCTTAGCAGAAGGCAAACTTGGGGGCCAGAAGTCTGGAAGAGTGAACAAATCAGAATTTAAAGAGATTTATCTTACTTTTCATTCTGTGTACGACTTCCTGCACATAGGCCCCATGATGGAGGTTGTCATCTGAAACTAAGCTGGCTGTGCTGCGCTTTGAACTTTCATTGTCTATTGCGAAACCTGAATCAGAGTGGTTTTTTTTTTTCATCTGCCAGTTTAGATATTGAACAGAAAGTGAAAGTTTACAACAGCACAGAAGTGGCTGAACAGGTAGTGACAGTTGAGTTTGCACTGAAGAGTTCCCTTATGCAGAATTTACTGCTGTCAGAGCTATCTGTCTAAACCTAGGTGATGAGAACACAGCTTTTAACCCTTTGGTGAATTTTAATTCAAGTCTTCACATTGACTTTACTTAATCATTTCTCATCTATCTTATGATTGCTGTAGAAGGGCATGAAAAATCCTGATGTGCAGTGGCCCAGAAGTACAAAAATCAGACTCAAGTAAAAATATGCATCCAGTTTCTGTACACACAAGAGTAAATTCCAGAATGTGAACAACTGAAAAATCTTTAACATGAAAAGATGTCTGAAATGGAAATGATAAAAGTAGGGACTTTGCCTAATTTGCTTGTTTTCTGTCATTTGGAATGCCTCTTCTTGTTCTTTTATAGACAACATTCTTAAAGCATGTCTTCTGCTTACTTTAAATTTTGCATGATTTTGTTGCTGTTTCCTGTTCCAGTTTTTAAATTAGAAAAAAATACTTCTAATTAATTTGATTAAATACTACCTAGTCAAATAACTTAGTTTTCTTTAACATAGTCCCTGAAAAAGAAAATTAATTCTGTTTCTTCTTCTGAAATACTTACTTATTTGAATCCTTAAATTATCTACAATGTGGTGTGGCCAAAGTTTTATGCTGCTGGAGGACATCATTTGAGGAAACAATGCGAAAATTAAAATATTGACTACCTTTAAAAGCTGTGTATCTTTGGAAACTAAAGCCAGGTAACTTTGATATAGGCAGTTGTACGGAGAAACAGTTTTCAAGGACACTAACACAGAGCTCCAAGGAAATCAGTGCAGCACTGCCCAGACACTGGAAATTTCTTGTAGAGTTGTGTAATGCAGGGAGTAATGGATTCCTATCTAATTTCACTTATGACATTGTATATTTTGAGGAGAAATAGATGAAGTGAATTTCATTTAATATCACAGAAAGATGGAAACTGATTTTATTTGGTAACATATTTTATTACAATTTTCCACAATTTGGCTTCTTTGTCATGCTTGGGAGCTTTACTTTTCACTATTGCAATAAAATATGTAAAGCTTTATATTTCCTCACAATAGAGTTTGAGGTCACAGTACTTTTGATGCTAAAATGAATTCAGTTTAAAATACGGAAAAAAATAATTCTTTTCTCATTCACAAAAATATTAATTTTGTGAACTTTCAATTCATGTTAGGATACAAATCTTAGTTTTTAAAAACTGAGATTTATAGGCCTATTAATAACATTATCAAGATTTACAATACCACTGGACCTACTAGTTTACATTCAGATATGAAATATTCAGTGTATAATGGCTAAAAAATCTCTTTGTCAAGAGATTCATTATAGAGAGAATCTCATGGATTTTTTAGCTGAAGAAGTGCTGGTCAATTAGACAATAACAAAGAACATTAGAGGATATTAGCTATCATGTTAATTGCTAAATTTCTATGAAGTTCTGCAGAATCATTTCAGCTCATAAAAACTGGTAGTGGTTCCTTCCAGGCAGCACTGAGGAGGAAGCATGAGTAAGGAAATATTCCTAATAGGGATATTTGGACATTGCCACTCTGTTTTGGAAGGTAAGGGCACATCAAAGAATGGATACGAGCCAGTCCTTGTTACACAGCCTCAGTGTTAGTGAGAAATCCCAGGATTACTAATGCAGATATACTTGTTTACAAGTTGTACTGTAGAGATATACAGTTTTAAATTGTATTGATAAATTCAGCAGCCTTTTAAAATTTATTTATTATGAAGAGTAAATTTGGACTTTAAAATGTTGTCTTTCTTCCAGTCCCACACATATTTTGTACTTAGTTATTTCTGTCTTTCATTTTCAGTCTTCTCTTGATCTTTCTTTTGCCCTCTCTCTCATCCTCTTTTAAAAATAATGATCTATATATCTCTCATTGCAGGCAACAGCAGTGCCCTCTTTCTCTTTGTTCTGTTACACTCCACCCACTGTTCTGTTCTCCTTCATTGTCCTTGTTCAGTTATCTCCTCTAAGCTTTTTATCCACATTGTTTCTTGTCTTTTGCTCATTGCTCATTGTTTCTTTGCTCTTTTGCTCCCAGTCACAATGAAGTTGTGGCATGTTCAGGTTCCAGGTCAAGTGTTATAATTTGGAAAATGCTGGATTCCAATTTAACAGTTACAAACTAGGAGTGAGCTGAGATGATTTTAGAAGGACTCTAGAGTTTTTAAAAGTGTTTACTGATTTATTTATTTTCCAAAAGAGAGGAAAAAATAAATAGAAATTAGTAATTTATTAAATTCACTGTATTGAATTGACTTTCTGATAACAGGTCTTTATTTGCACAAATCTGAGACTCAGTATAGTTAAATGCTTAACCAGGCTACCACAAAGCAAATCTTAATTAAAAGGGAACATTTTCTATTTTTAATGATGAAAAAACCTAGAGAGAAAATGAAAATATTTTAAAGTGTAGAGTAATGCAACATTTTTTTTGGTATCCTGAGCTCAGCTGGAATAACTGCAGAGGAGACTATTTATCACAGCAACACTCCAGCAAGGTTAAGCTTCTTACCTTTTTTCCTTTTTGGATTAGACTTCTATTACCCCTTGCTGTCAAGACAGTAAATTGACATTCTGTGTTGACTGCCACACAGTCTTGTTATATTTCTTGTTTCTTTTGAAAATAAGTTTCTTGAATATTTAGCTATTGATCTTTGTTTCAAAATCTGTTTATATTAACTCTTAATATATGCATAAATAACTTCATACTATGGAACAAAGTTTTTCTGTATAAAAAGCTAATGCAGATTGTTCAAAAAGAAAAAATAAACAAATTCCGAGGGCAATAAGGAGCAAATATGATGCTGTTTCAAAATAAAGAAATATTTTTTCTTTTTCTGGCATTGTGTTGGTGTACATCAACTGTTTATTTGACTTGATAAATCCAAAATATGTTGCTAATATAGTCAAGAGATGGGAGTATAGACTTCCAATAAATATTCCTGGTAATCAGTTGTATGTTTTTAAAACATGAAATATTTTCTATTATCAAAAATTTGGTGACTTCAGTGGTAGCAAATTACTTTCAGAAGACCACAATCTTGAAACTGTTTATAGCTAGACTAACCTTTTTCTGTTACCATATTCTATTAAGCATTATGGCCTGATTTCTTCCTAGTCCTTTGCAAAAAAACAGGGAAGGTCATCTACAGGTTTTGCATAGCATATGTAGGAAAGCAGGAATGATAGTCATCCCTTGCTGTTTGAAATAAAATCTCCCTGGAACTCTCCTGAGAGTAGTGTTGGGGCAGTTGCACAGCCCATGTTGCCTATGGTTAGCCTGGTGAAACAAAATGGGCACGTAAGAAGGAGAAAGTTTGCTTTGCCTCTTAGTAAGTTGGAAGGAAGTATTCTAAAACATGCCTCTAATTTGTTTACACTGGCTTGTTTTTCTAGTCCAAAGGTGTTGACTTCTGAAATTTTGTGCCTGTCTCTTGGCATGTCATACAAATATTTAGCTGTCAGCTGAGATTCAGAGCTCCTAGTCTTCTCTTAAGCGTTTTGACTTATTTTCTCCTTTAAAGGTGAGATTAAATATGTCATAAAAATGCTTGTTATTGTCTGTTACCAAAAAAGGAAATCCATCCATATGCAAGTGTTTATAAAGTTTAAAGCTAGGTAAATTTAATTCCACACTAAATGTTATTGAAATCTAAACTTTTCAAATTAATGACAGCTCTCTTGGCTGTCATACCCAGGTTACATGTTAGTCTTACAGATTCTTGATGTCTAACATGCCCAAGGAGAAGCCACATGCCTAAAACCTAGTCCAGCATCTTTGATTATTCAGTCTTCTTTTTTTCTTTTATTTTCATGAGTACATATTGTTTTACTTTTATTCATTATGAATGCTGTTGCAAATAAAATTTTCTCTCATTGACTTCAGATTACAGCACTCTTCCATGTTCCTTCACTAGTATCTATGCTGAGTCAAACTTAAATGATGTATTTTTTCTTTCAAGACCTTTCACAGATTCCTGCTTTGTTCCTTCATTCAACACTGAGGGGCTGACTCCTGATTCTGATAATTAGAAATTTAACAAGAGGATAAGTGATTCTTTATGATTCCTCCCTTGTCATTCCCCTTCATCATTGCTATTTCACAGAATCGTGCACAAAACACTTTTATAATGTTTATGTTGACACCTCTCCTTTGCTATGATGCTTAGGAAAAAGTAGTAATTAAGCTGATGATGTTTTGAGATCAATCCTGAATTTTTTTTGTCTAATGTGTCAGTTTCCTTGTAGTCTCATGTTTCTGTCTATGTCTAGTTGCTCTATCTTATATCATATTTAGGGAAAGAGCTATCTAACACTACCTTTCTAAAAGATAGGTGAACATCTATTCCAAACAAGTCGTCTTTGATCCCTCTCTAGTTGAACTAGAGAGGTACCTAAATAAGTAGGGTTGCCTCACATTCCAGAATTCACAGAGGGAGCTCAGTTTGACATACACAGCAAAGCTTAACCTAGAAGTCTAGCTTTAGACAGCTAAAGGTAACTGAGCTTAATCTTACTCTTGAATTTTAAGTTGGCTGAGCTATAGACAAATTTTCTTCTACCTTCATTCAGGTTTGATCTAATTTCATGATTGGGTCTGGACTAATTACCAAAATTAAACAGTTACTAACAGAAAGCTGAAAAAAATAGTCACTAGAGTAAAATTAAAACCAAAACTAAAACAAACAATCAAAAAAAAATAAAGCTGTAGGGAATAATCTGCCTTTAGGAGCAAGAGTTGTAGATCCCTACAGTTCAACCTTCCCTGTAGTTTACTTTTTGTGGGCATTAATATTTTAATACTACTGACCATTTAAATTGAAATCACAAAAAAGCTCCCCCTGATCCACAGTATTATAGTAATAGAAATAATGTTAAAGGACACATTTTGATCAGTGATTTATTAGTAACAATGTTTCATCAGAAAAGTTATGTCTTTAAATGTACAGTCACTATTATTGCATTATAGCTTAAAACATAATGACTGAAAGCAGCTGGTTTTGAGTTGAAAGTTTTAGGTGGGCAGGTAGTGAGAGAGAAAAAACACCTATTGTAGCTGATTACATATGATGCAATCTAATTTAATTTAACAATTGACACATGTCATTACAGATTAATAACACTTTAGACTGAGCCTAATCACCTTCTTTGTTATTGCAAAATTTAAGCCCAATTCCAGTATTTTTAAATAAAAACTTTTACCTCCATCTGTCAAAGAAGAGCAACAATACGCATATTGGCATTCATGATTATCTTCATGGTTTTTATATAATTACATCTGTCATTAAAAACTAAAATCCCCTAATGTTTCTAGCTATTCAATTTTAAAACTTTTTTAAAGAGCTATGAAATTAATATTCTAATATTTACACATGTTGTACCACTTGACTTCATATATTCTAAACAGCACACAAATAGTCAATTCAAACTAAATATTTTTATTTAAAGTAAGAAATATATATTTACATTAAAGAACCTATGTCAAGACAACCTCTTAAAAACTTCTAATCTTTTCTGTATATATAATCTGTAAGCAGAGAGCTGCTGATACCTTTCTTATGCTGGTTTTGCATGTTTTTTTAATGTAGTTTTCCCCATCTTTTAGGATACACTGTTACCAAGAGTGACTTTTAAGTATTCTGGACCACTGAAACAATAACCATGGAGTTGATCATGGTATAAAGTCTTCAGGTGTGTGAAGGATCAAACCACAGTGATGCCACTTCTGTTTAGCCAGAATATGAGCAGTGAAAAAATGTGCTGCACAAAAGCTTAAATGCAAGACGCAATTACCACTTTCAATCAGCTATGAATGATTTTTCAACAAGTGTATCAACTCCTCAGCAAAAATATTAGGCTTAGCTATCTTAGAGACATCTGAGAATCACAGTGTTTTTACCACACTCGATTACTTGTCTGTACTCTAGCAAGCTCTTGTTTTGCAGAAATTGAGTAATTACGAATTCTATTTCCACACTTACTTTGAAAATTATATTTTCATATTTACAAAAATTAATTTCCTTTGGTTTAAATAAAATCAGGGGTATCTGGCTTCCATCAGCAACTCTTTACAAGGACAAACATTGATCTAGGGCTAAGTAGATATTTCACTCATTGAAAACAGAAAAGTTTGGGTTTTTTTTCTTGAACTGCATAGTCTACTCAACTAATTTCAAGGCCATGATGCTCAATATCGTCTGAATTTTTTTCCTTAGTTTTTTCTCTTCTTTAAAATTATTCTAGTAGATTACACTGATAGAAATGGCTAACAGAGTTTCTTACTGTTCAAAGATATATTTTTTGTATTATGAACAATTTTAGCCACTATAACTTTCAATAATTAAGTAATATATTTTGCCAGGCTTGGGTGCTGTAGCTATTTCTCTACCTCTCCTTTTTATTCTTTTTTTTTTTTTTTTACTTTAAATCTGGGGTGTTGAAACTTCCTATTTCTTTTCTTGACCTTTGAATTTATACTTTTTACATTTCACATCAGATTTCTAAAGTGAGAAGTGACTCAATTTCTAGGATCGTCTGTAAAGTTTATTTTTCATAACTTTTTTTAAAAGACTGTTTGTGCAGAAGATGCCTTTGCTTTCTTCCCCTGGTAGATTTTGATTAATCTTAACACATATTTGGGTTTGATTCCCATATGAAAACTCTGTGTGGTTCTTGGTATGCACTAAATGTAAGGTAAATAGTCATCTAAAATCTTCACAAGTAATTATTTGTAAATACTGAAAGCCAGTTGCACTATGAAAGGTGATCCCATTTGACATTAACATACTTGAACTGAAAATTGCAGCTTATGGAACATATCCTACCACAGCCAGAAATTATGCTTTCTGATTTCTAGTGTAGCTCTCCATTTCCCAGATCATGTACAGAACAAGGATGTTAATAAGAGATTATGAGAATGCAAGTTAATTATTGATCTGGTTTAGTGCATATTTTTGTTTATGTTACAAGATGATAATCTTCATCAACTGATTTCTCTAAAGTGTCACAGCAGCAAAGAAATTCTGAAAGAAAATTCTTAAAGTCATAGTGTCTGAATGAACTGGGGTGAAGGAAACACAATATAGCAAGAAGCCCAACAACTTCTGTGGGACAGACATAAATGAGACTGATAAAACTTATCATCCTTGGCACAGTAGTGGTGTGGTACAAGATAAGTAACAGTATTGGATGTTTGGAGAAGTCAATGAAAAGGAAAAAATTCATCTCACATACAAGTGAGATGAAAGGAATTAACAGAGATATTCTTTGAAGCTCCATTTTGAATTTATTTTTGGGTTTGACAGACATGTCTCTGAAGTCTAAAGCAGATATTGTGGGCGACAAAGCAGAAAAGAAAATAACTGGAGACAAAAAAATGGCTAAAGAGATTATGGTAAAAAAGCTTCTAGTGTTCAGATTGGTTACTGATTTTCCAGAGAAGGAATAATGGTCTGGTTTTTCTTATTCTACTTCCAAAATTAGGATGCTTGTTCATTTCATAAAAGACACAAGAGTTCCAATCTACTCAACCCTGCTTAAAAAAAAAAAAAAAAAAGTAACAGCAAACCAAAGTAAAAATAAAATGTAAAGACAATAAATGTAAAAACAATTAAAGGTTAAAAAAAAGTTCAGGCCATAACACTATAGGATTTTTGGGAGTTTAGCAGAAGAGACTTGATCTTTGGACATATCCTCCACAGGATATTTTACTCAAATACCATTAATCAAATAACTGACCATTTTATAGTCATTTAGTACTCCTCTTCCCTTTTTTTTGTGAAGAAGAGATCAAACAACCTATGTTCTACATTAGTATCAGGAAGACTCTGGGACTGCATATTCTGGTTTAAAGAATTTTATGTCGCCAAAGAAAAACTGCATATAGAAAGAGAATGTGACTTTACCTTACCTGATATCCCCTATCAGAGGGCTGGTGCCATGTGGAAGCAGGAAGAAGACTGTCTGGAGGAAGTGTCCATGGGAGCACAAGCAGTCCATGTGAAATAGGAGGTGTAAGTGTCCAGTGAACTTTGTCTTTAATAATATGTCAGAGGGTATTTCCTGCTTACTCAGTGAAACGTGTTAGTAATGTTTTACAAAAGGAAGCAACTGTCACCATTTTAAGAGAATGCTTGTGCACTTTTTAAAAGTTAATTCTACCATTTTAATACCTTTTCATGCCTTAAAATGTAAGTATGCATCAGTACAAGTGGGATTGTTCAAGTGTATCTTTAATATGTTTCTAAATAGTCTATTAAAAACCATCCTTAATTTCAAATAAAAGACATAAAACTGGCTGGGGTTTTTTTCTTATTTTTGTAGTACTTAATCAAGGAGATAAAGTGCATTTGTTTAACGAAAACAAATCAAAGCACTTTGGATTGACATGGTTGCCACTGTAACAGGATGATTCTATTATATAAATGCTCAGAGGTTGCTTTTTAAATCATTCTTGATTAACAGAGCATTTATTTTCTGTTTCCTTTGAACTAAGAGTTTTTCTCCTTCCTTGCAGTTAACATATATATCTCAAACACCAGCTTGTCAACTGATGACTTTGAAGCTTCAGTTGCTATGAATATTAAACTGCACTGGCAGAAAAATAGCTGTGATGTCAAAAAAGGAACTTGGAGGTTAGAGACTCTCAAGAAAGATTAGGACAAAGCTTTCCAATGACAAAGAATTAAAAGAACATGACAAGGCAAAATCAAAAGTCTTCAGTAAGCATTGTCTTGGCTTTGATTTTCCTCTGTGATGCGTGATAACTAAGTATGTCACCTGTACAAAATGGTACAGAAGCAGCTGGATATAAGCCAGACTGGCTTTTAAGAGATTAATGGCCAAAACACATAAACTTAACCTGATTTTAACAGTATTCAGTTCCTTTTCTTAAGAAGGTTGATATGTAATTCCTCTCAGTTTGAAAGTTGTTACAAAAAATGTTAGTGCATTGCCTTATTTTTTTATTTGCTCAATTGCCCCCCAGAAGGGATGGTGACTTTGACAGCAAAGTTCAAAGTGAAAAGCTCTGATTAACCTCAGGAATGTAGTTAATGAAGTACACAGTGACTGGGGGCAAGAGAAAAATAGAGGAACAAGCTTTGTTAATTTTTTTCTGGCTTAGTTGAGCTAACCCTGTGTTGTAGGTATACTAACTTGCTTCACCCACAACACATCAGAAATTGCCTAAGGAAGTGGATCTGAAAAGAAATGTTCACAACATAGTATCATGGAGACTAATACCAATTACTAGCTACCTCTCTCTCTGAAGGCTCAGCCTAATGTCACTATTTAACCCTAAGCTTGCATTTAGATTCGGACAAAAACTTTTTAACCTTTTTTTATTTTTCTCTGGTCTTCCTCTCTTCCCATTTTTGCAATCCTACATGTTGCACCAGTTGCAGCACTAATTTAAATAATTTGCCACCTTTTCATAAAACTTCTTCAGGATATCAGGAAAATTAAAGCTGTCAAAACTGGACACAATTAGAATTTGCAAAATTAATGGGCTGCAAAACAGTAGAGGGTTTGCAGTAGGCAGTCCAGATGATCAGGTCAACAGGAGATATGATTAAAAAGATCATGATGAATGGTGAGAGCTAAACATGCCATGCTTAAAAGTGTATTTATTCAGAAATTAAGTACTACTGCAGTAGAGTTAATACATGAAATACTCATACTGCTGCATTTTAAGATGTCATTGCTATCAGTATTGCAATGGAAAGATCCACTACTTGCATGTAGTGACGTGAAATGGTGTTAAATGTTGATAATAGAAATATGGACTATGGCTGGCTACCAAACCTACCAACAGCTATTCTCATGCACCACAAACTAAAAATTATATGTCATTTATCTAAAATTTTATTAAAGGAAATATCATGATAGCATTAAAAAAGTGTTAGAGAGCTCTGTTTCCTGATAGATCTTCAACTACCTTGCAATACAAGGGAAAACAAAGTTACCACTGAAGAAAAGCAGTCTAAGAGCATCAGTATTGGTCCCCCAAAAGAGGCAGGCATAGTAGCCATCATGATGCTCCTACAGCAGTACTTTTGATGTTCTTGTTAAACCAGAAAAAATAATTGATCTTAAGCAGGAATCTGCCACATGCGTCTTCTGCATAAAGGCTTGACCTCTGAGGTCAGTTAGCTATCACTTACTAGTACATTTAAAATGCAAATTTAAAAATTTTATCCTATTTTATATTTTTTTTGCACTAGACATATGAGCAACTATCAGGGAAAAACTATCTGCAAATTGCCCATTATAAATTTTAAATTAATTTACTCAGACTTTTTTCATCCCATTTCTTTGAATTTTCTTTTATCAAGTTCTAGGGAAAATAAGTTTACCATCTGGACTGTCTGCAGAAATAGGAAGTTTCTAAATATTAGCAAAAGCAAGATTTAATGTACAAAGTGACAAAGACTAGTACATGAAAAGTTCTTATGAGGCTCATGTTCAGCAAGAAAGAAAACAAGTTGTTCTGGCTGTCTGATTATTTTTTAAAACAAACAAATGAATCCACCTCAGCAATCTCAAACTGACTCCTTGCTAAGGTTATCTCAAACAATATCCGCAAATAAGAAATTAATTGCTGATGGGAAGGGAACACAAGCAGTATAACTTGCTTCAAATTTAGAACCTTACAGCAAGTCTTTTCAAAGGCTCACATCAATACTAATTTTAGATGGTCTTCTCACGCTCTTTTCTGTTTCTCTGTTTCCTCATCTCACAAAGATGAAAAATGACACTGATACCTTTAACATTACTGTGAAAGAGTCAGGATCTGTGGGACAAACAGAATGCACTATAAACATAGAGTACAAAATATTTGAGCCAGTTCAGAGTCATATTTGAAATGGAATAAGAACAGGCACAATTGTGGTGGCACAATTTTCTAGCTCTGAGATTATTAATAATCAATGTATTTGTTAATTTCTTGCTTTAGATTTCTCAAAACTCAAGGGCCTAATCTTCTCAATTTTGCAGGATTAAATGGAAAATGAATAGTTGTTCACTTTGTCTCAGATGAGGTAAACACTGAAATTCCCAAATTCTATGTCTTGAAATTCTCTGACTTTTCAACAGCTTTTCCCTACCATGTGAGAGTTTTGACCTTTCCAAATTTAAAGTCGCCTGCAATTGCAGGTGTAAATTGCAGGGGTATTTTATTTGCTCATTTTAGATTTTAGATTTTCAAAATAAAATATTTTGGATAATAAGGTTTTAATATTTTCTGCTGTATCACTAAAGCCTGTAGTTTTTCATTACATGAGACTGAATAGGTGTGTAAAATGAGAACATAAATGAGGCTTATTATGTATTTACTCATCATACATATCCCTAAAAACACCCAAATGTCTTTTATTGCTTCTCTCTTATTAAAAAAAATTCCTTTTATTATCAATTCTGATCTGCACTTTTCCCTCCAAACCTTCTTAAACTCCCCATGACCACTTCTGATTAGATCCAAAGTAATGATCTATACTATGCCCAGTAAAATTTTTCCTCATTTGAGCCCTTATAATTGCACCAACTGTATAATCTTTAAGATAAGAGTGTAATAGTCTTTAAAAACAACCCCAAAACAAATTCAATATTTCTTGGATCAGAAAAGCTTTGCTAAACATACATAAAATAAGAAAAATAAATTGTTAGATAAATTTAATTGATAATAGAGAAAATAAATACTGCTCTACTTACAGAACTAATCTTCAATATTTACAAATATAGACGAGAAAATTTTACTGCATATGTGACAAATTAGCTTGTGACTATGAGTCATTTATCCTTCCTTGCTGGAGACTTATTTTGTCAGGGTATTCCCATTAGGGCTACACAGTAAAGCAACACATTTACCTTAAATAAAGGAGTCACTTTCCAGTCAGACATCAACTATTTAGAACTACTGCAGATATATATTTGGAAATGGTTCCATCACTGTATAATAAAGTTCAGTCTGCTTTTAATATATATTTTAGATTTTTTATATATGCATATATATTGTATGTGTATAAATACATGCATCCCTATCTCTCTATATTGATATAACACTTATACTGTCCTTGGGGACCAATTGGTTGGTGAACTCTCAAACTGACAAGACATCAGATATGTTTAAGGGTTTTCTGAGCTCCTGAAATGGTCACTCTTCAGTACAGAGCCTGGGTACTCTTGAAATTTGATCAATAAGTTTGGGGGCTACACCTCACAGAACTAAGAGTCATGGCTGGACTAAACTTTCCTCAGGATTTAAAGTTGGAGTGCATGGAAGTCCTGGCATAGCTAACTATTCCAAAGCTATGACTGTTGGATCTTCTGCACCACCTGCCCTGGAATGGTTGACTCTCTGGTCTGCACCAAAGTTGTGAGCTAATCCTAATGCTTTCCTGATAGGATATCTGTCTGTGCAGTAAATAAATGAGAATTCCTGAGTTTTTCAGTGTTTTCAAGATTTTACCTCCATATTGCATGGGCTAGAAGTCCTGGCTGTCTTGGTCTTACAGGGCTGCATTATTGCACTGAAAAAAATCAAAGAACTAAAAGATTGTAAAAGCAGACCTGCTTCATAAAAAAAATACACAAATCCCTTTGTTTTTAATAAACTGATATAAATGCTTCACCAAAAATTTGCTAATCATCTTTACTCTGAATTTTTCAACTAATGCAATCCAAATTAAAGTAAACTGTGTTTTTGAGAAACTGCTTGTGATTCCTGTCAAAAAGATAAATAACAAATACGCGTACAAAGAACTACAATTTAATACGGAAAATTGCCTTTACAACAACGATAAAACCTATTTTAATCAGGACAAATTCCTCTACTTTCATATGAAAAATCCAAGGAAATTGCACAATTACTATGAAACATTTACATTAGAATTAATGTTACATAAGACTACAAGATATAAGTGGAAATAGATTACGATAAAACAGTGAGCAACCAAGATATTTCTCTAGTACCATACATAAATAAAATCAACAATATACTCCATAACCTTTTAATTTTGCTAAAATATCATTTTTAGTGACAAATTTAAAAATCTTGTCAACCTTCTAAGTTTATGAAAAGTTAACATTTAGGTTTGCTGGAAAGCCTAGTACCTTAGCATTTCTGGGTTTACACTGTTTAATGAGAAAGGTATGGTACAGTTTGTAAATTTTGCTGGCATGGCTTGGCACAGTGTCCCTTCTACCTTTTCTACCTATTTCCACCTTGGTACTGACACAGGGTAGAGTAGGCCTTATAGGAGGACCATTCTTCACTGGTCTGACTAAATAACTTCATAGAATCATAGAATAATTTAGGTTGGAAAAGACCTTTGAGATCATTGAATCCAACCCTTAGCCTAAAACTGACAATTCCATCACTAAACAATGTCTCTGTGTGCCACATCTACATGTCTTTTAAATACTTCCAGGGGTCTAGATTCGGCCACTTCCCTGAAAAGCCTGTTCCAATGCTTGACAGAGTTTTCTGTTAAGAAATTTATCTTAATATACAATCTAAACCTGCCCTGGCAAAATTTGAGACAATTTCTTCTTGTGCCATTGCTTGTCACTCGGGAGAAAAGATTGACCCCACTTTGTTGCATACTCCAAGTAGGTTATGAAGAACAATAAGGTCTCCTTCCTCTGAGCTTTGTTTTAAGCTAAACAACCCCAGTTCCCTGAGCTGTTCCTCATAAGATCTGTGCTCCAGACCTTTCAGCACCTCTTTAGCCCTTTATGTTGTTAATGTTTAGGAAAATTTTAATTTTGAGAAGAGAATACTATTAATTGTAATGTTTTTAACTATGACTTCAATGATCAAAATTAAGAGCATTCCTAAATAAGAGATACTAAGAAGCTGTAAAATACATTATTCACAGTAATTACTAATAATGCCTGAATATTTGGTGGGTTTTTTTTTTAATAAAAGATTCTTCATACAATGAAAGAAAACTTTATAATACTATAAAAATCTGTAAATAATAAATTAAAATAAAATAACTACAGACAGGTAATTCAAACCATCTGCACCAAACAACAAGCAATGTTAATGGTCATACTTTAAAATAACACATGAAACTGTAAAACCTTTCAGCATTCCTTGAACAATCTTTTGGGGATACACAAGAATTGTCACATGACTTATATTAGAAGGCAGTGAAATGTTATTTGAGAATTTTGCTGAGATAGCACTTTTAGGAAGTTTAGTATTCTCATGTCATTGAGGGTAGGCATTAACACTAACTTTAATAAAGAGATCATATTGTCTTTGTGAGGAGGAGTAGGCATATTCATATTGAGCAGAATTATATGACAGAATTTGCATCCATTAGAAATAGTCAGATAATTGGGTAATCGCTAAAATCCTGATGCTGGACATACAGAACTCAAAGCACATTGCATGAGTTCCTCCTGGGCAAGCTACCCATGGAGCCAGTTTTGAAATGTGTAGAAAGTACTCCTATGTTTTGTGTATCTTTATTTGCAGCTTTGACAATAATTCATGTTGCTGTCAGTTTCTTTGGGAAACACATTTTCCTCTTTTTTTGATTTTCCCCATTTTCTGAGCCACATTGATCACTGAATATGCATCTGAATCAGAACAGACGTTACTGATAGTAGTAAATCTGGTTTAAGAATAACAGAAAAAAACGAAATATTTCTATTTTATATCAAGATCTAATTAGAAATTCCTTTCTTCTTTCCCTTCATCTGTTTGCTAGTGTGACCAGAAACAAAAATGATGTTTTAGCTTGTAATATACTTCTGATTTATATCGTAGCATTATAAGAAGAGGTGTATAAGTTTTTACCACTGTCTTGTATGCATCCTTGTGCATACATTTGCAAGCATTTCATTTGCTTTTTGACCTCCACTGCAGGACTTTTAATTGATCTATCAATGTTGACATCTGTTTTTTTCATTTGTGTTGTAGTTCATTTAGAACTCAGACATACACAAGTAGGTCATATTATTCCCTCCAACATTCACCACTTTACCTTCAGTGAAAGTTATTTCATCCAGAATTAGGCTGCCTGTTCACCAAAGTCCTTTTGAAGTTCTTCACAATATCCTTGAGACCTGATTAACCCAAATATGCTTAGCTGTTTTTGTTGCTAATTAAACCACCTCATTCCTCACCTTTGCCAAGTTACTAAGAAGGATATTCAATGATGCAAACCTGCTATGTGGTAAGTTTACACTTACCACTTTTATATACTTGAAAATAATAATTTGTATTCACTTTGCTTGCTTTCTTCTGCAAGACAACGGATGGTTATTCTGGATATATTTTAATTATACCAGAATTTAATCTTTTCTCTCCCACTTCTTCATACAGCTGAAAAATATAACACATTGCAGTCTTAACAGAAATAAACAAAGATGAACAGAATGATAGCTCATGCTTGATGAAAAGTTTTCTTCTGTTTTTTATTTTTATAAGACGAATTTAAAAAATGCAGAGATGATTATATAACGACCCTGATAACAGTGAAAAAAAAAGAAAGAACTCTTTGAAGTGGCATAAAATAAAAAAAAAAAAATTCAAATTGAAAAACAAATTACCTGGATAAACAGGAATGATACAAGAGAGAGGTGCATTTTCGTATTAGGAATCATAATTCATTACTGTGAACAAGTTGGTTGGAGACCAGGTCTCCAGTGGTGATCTTTATTTCTCAATTGCCCTTTATCATATCTAATATCCTTACAGCACCAAAAGTATATCTTTTTTAAAACTACCTTTTCTTGTTGGTGAAGCCATTCACCTCATGTCTCAATAAGCAAACATCAGTACTGAAGAAGATAGCAAGTAAGTGATATTTACACTAATGATGAAGATAATAAGTAAGACGACAATAAGAAGAAGATAATAAGTAAGCGATATTTAGATTAACAATGCAAGAAGTAAAGAAATTATCGGACAGTTATTTAGATAGTTGTGGAATAATCTTTACAACCAATGAACAAAGTAGGTTACTTGATACAAAATTTATAAACATAAATTATAACTGTCTTAATTTTTTTGCCAGATTTGCTGTATTCATTCATTTCATTTCAAAGTCACTTATTGCTTGCTTCATGTAATCCGTAAAAATGTCAGCCCCAATATTGCTGACAAATAGATTACTTTTACATCAATAAAATATAATGAAGTTTCTTTTTTATTTTTAGCACTACAGTGAACATGTACAGTCTTAATGAGAAGGGTTTTGAAAAAAAATTGAGGAGCAAAGCCATACCAGAAATGTCTTTTTTAAGATACATGAATGTATTATCTAAGTAAAATATTAATGCAGTAAAGATTTTAGGTCTGATGTCATATGAATCTTTACTGAAGAGAATATTTTAGTGAAATCTTTACATATTTAAAATGTGCATATGGGTAATTTGAAATTATGCATTTATATATATATATAAAAGCAGAAACTTGTATGTCCATGGATTAAAACTTAGATATTTGTAGGCTTCTACCTGTGACTTTGGGGTTAAGTAGTTTTAAAATAGACTAAAAAAGCTTGTAAGTCACCTTCCAGTTTATTTTTGGCTTTTGGCACATTCTTGCTGTTGTATTCCTTTTCCCACTACCTTTTTCTGACAAACTATAGGTCATATTGGGCAATCTTTTGACCTATAACTTATGGCAGTGTCTACTGGGTGGTAATAACAATAATTAGGCTTTTGCAATGTGAACAGAGATGTCCAGCATAAATAGGGTCAAAATGAATATTGAGATATATGCATGAGATACATTATCTGTAGATCAAATCTTAAATAAAGCACTATAAACAAATACCTTTCTAGAGGTTTATTTGTTTGGGGGGTTATGTGGGTTGTTTGTTGTTGCGGTTTTTTTTGTTTGTTTTGTTTTGTGGGGTTTTTTTTTGTTTGTGGGGTTTGGGGGTTTTGTTTGTTTGTTTGGGTTTTTTGTTGTTTCAATTTTTTTTTTTGTGGTATTCATTTGACTTTAGTTATAAATACTGATATCTGAGAAGTGCCTAGAACATCAGAATTATAAATGGTGTTCAAGGTCATTCAGTCAGATGCAGATGTCTAAATCATAGATTCCTACATTAGGACAGATGTAGCCCACATTTTTATTCTCCAGTTTGATTAACTTGCTATGTCCCAATTCAGACTTCATGTCTCTTGATCTCATCTTACAAATTTATGCATTCAACCCTTTTTTCACACTCACCTCTGCTTGGACATTATCATTCTACTGCATCCGGATTTAATACTCATTTAGAGTCATATAAAATGATCATTATTTCAGCAAGTCTTGGTACTACATAGTTTAACATGAAGTGTTTACTTTCTGACAGAGAAGACCATAGTATTCTTACCTATAATTTCTACTAAACTGAGCTGATTGAAAACTTCACTTGTTTTTTGCTTGAACATTCTTGCTTCTTAACCTGTGAATTTTGCACCTGGAAATGATTTTGTTTGATGATCTTTAACTGTATTTCTGTTAAATTTTCATGTGAATCCATGGATTTCTTATTTTTATATAAATATAGTATATCTCTATATGTCTATATATTTAGGTCAGCTGATTCCTGTCATAAAACCCTCCCTGAATTGCAATGCACATAAATTTTAGTAGAGAACAGTTTGTGTCTTTCCTGGTAGCATCAGCTTTTTCTTTTTTTGGGCTTTTCTTTTTCCTATAAGAGTTAATGCATTTGTGCATGAAATTTCAAATACCTAATTTATAATACTAAAAGCTGCTTTTGGTTGGCTGATTTCTGACAGTCAGCCCTGCCTAGTTTTAAACCTTCAATAGGGATATTTTGTGGTTTCGGAAAAGCACCCCCTACTTTAGTTGTCCTGCTGACATGCTCCAAACAATTCTGCTGCTCGATCACCCTCCCCCTCCCTGTCTTCCTGCTCCACCTGGCACAAAAGGCAAGGATCTCAGGCTGAGATAAGAACTGGAAAAAGCAATGAGATAAGAAAATGATCAGTACAAGGAGAGAGTAATTCACTTGCAAAATGCTCACCAAGCCTGGCTGGACCCAACCTCAGCCACCCCATCCTGCTGCTGCCCCTGTCTTGGGACTGGCACTACTCTTCCCTGCTGGGAAGGAACCCTGTTTTCTTGGAAGATAGCCCCTTTTCCTCTCATCCAATGTGAAGTGGCATACAAAAACTTTCAAGTCCTAGCCTTGTGTCCTCCTGGCTACTGCAGAAATTTACCTGGTCCCAGCCAGAAGGCAGAACAGTATAATACATTTATTATGGTCCACCTGATTTAATGCACTATTATTTTCCAGAGTTTCCCAGAGTGCTAGTTCAGTTGTCCAAAGCTGTCCAAAAGTTACCTTGTGAAGGTTCTTCAAAACAGCTCCATTCTAAATTGTACTCAGGACATGTTACTCTGGCATATTTCTTAAACACCTTTAATATTCTCTACCTATGCCTTATCATTTTCATATCCTGTCAAACCACCTCTACACCAATGAAAAAAAAATTACTCTGCATTTTCTCTATTACCTCCTTTCTTATTGTTTTGTAAAAGAATTTTGTCTGTTTTGCCAATATTATGTGTTGGGTTGATGTCAGGAATGTTTTTATTACTCAACAAAAAGAATGGCTTCTATCTCTCTTTAGGTGCTACTGTAAAATCTTGTGCTTCTGTGCAGGTTTTTTAACAGAGGAAAAATTATTATCCATAGTACAGTACTAATACTATAATAGCTGCTGTGACATAGGGTCTTTTTTATGCAGGAAGTTAATGAGCCTTAACCATTCCTATTATTTTATTCTGTAAGCAAGACAACAAAAAGGTGCTGAACTAAACAAGACAAGGAATCAGAAAAAAAGAATTCCAAAGTGAGATAACTGAATTCATGCTAAGCAATAATGTCTGAGCTCATTCAAGTGAGATCTGCTGATAAGTGCAGCAGGGGTGGCAATCATATTGGAAGTTGGATACTAGGTAATTCTTGCGAGATCATGAAGTACAGTCCTGATCTTAGGTGTCCAAAATATTTAAAAGGTTCTCAAATAAAAACAACCTACTTGAAAGTAATGCTGTGACAAAGGAAAAAAATAAAAAAATTGTTGCGAGGACAGATATATTATACAAATATGGGGGTTTTCAACCTTTCTGTTTCAGTTACTTCTAATTCTCACTACCCAAATTCAAAGGATTTTATTTATTTATTTATTTATTTATTTATTTATTTATTCGTTCATTTGTAGTTCTTGAAACTTTAGTGCATTAATCATTACTGCAAGTCCAAGTTCATTTCAGTATTTTTAAACAATGAAAGTTGAAACATGGATCCTCTACCTGAGGAAATCCCAAATACGTAGACTGCTGGAGGCTAGGATGCAACATAAAGAGAAATATTAGTTGTAAACTACCTGTTGCTTGTGTTCCTTTACAAATAATCTTCAACATATTCTGGAATAATAAAAGTAATAGGTTAAAGGGAAGCTTTTTTTGATACATTGCATTATCATTTTGAAGGTTTCTTACTTTTCAAATTTCTTAAGCGCCCTTTATCAGCTGCAATGATATAATATAGATTCTAAAATCATAGAACATTTTCACTTTAAATTCAATATTTTTAAATGGAAAGTTTCATTCACATACAGTATTATTTTTGCATTCTCTTGATATATTCGCTATTTCCTAGATTAAATAGAACCTACATAAAAGAAACAGCAATATCAAATAACACACTTTCATATTTCTACTTTAGACATAAAAAATGTTTACATTATTTAAATGTTTGTGCTGTCATAAATATAAATTATTTAGCAGCCTTTTACTAAGAACTTTTCAAATTTTTATTTATTTTTATTCTCATCAGATTTATTATCATTAAATCAGCACGTATTGAGGAATGTATAAAGAAGCAACCTGTAAATGTGAATGGAAATAGTGACCTTATTCCTTCTCTTCATCTACCATTGTATTTTGAAGGCAGTAGCAGAGATATCTTGGACTGTCCAGGAGGAATAAGAAAAGTGTACTTTGATAGTAATATAACATTTCAAAATATGTATGCTGTTTTTTTCAATTTGACTACATTTGAATTCATTTGTCGACTATCTCCCCAATGAGTACTTTATCCTTCACTCTGACTTCCCATGGAAATTCATTTTTACAGTGATATTTTTACCTTGAATATTGTATTTAGATCACTTCTCTTTCAGTTTAATTCAGCTGGTAGTGGAGAGACACTAGACGTCAATGTCAATGAGAATCTGGAGTTTTTAAATTTATTATTTTATATCCTGCTCTCCTACGAATAAAAGAACAAATTTCTGTTTCCTTACATGAAATGCAGGCCCCTTGGGGTGCCTAAAAAAACCATTTGACACCAAGCCATTTACGTAACTGAATTGCTCTCCTGACTCTTTGCTAACTTAGATGAAGACATCAACCTTGTAAACATTTGAAGATGTGTCCATACATATATACAGAAACAAGAAAACCCTAACAGACAAAAAAACAAACAGAAGAACCCCATCCCTTAGTTCAGCTCACTGCAAAATCAATCAACCAAAAACACGACTCACTTACCAATTCACTATATAGTTTCTCTCTTTGTGAATCTTTGTAACAAAATGCATGTTGCACAGAAGTTTTTTTTAGAAAAACCCAACCCCAACAATTTCTGTCATCCTTTTCCACAAACACTGCATTTACCTGAGGGTGGAATCCCTGCCCAGGGTGCCATAAGTGCTGGGTTCCAATAGGAGTGCTCTGAGCATGTCATTCCCTCAAAGAAATTGTGATCTCTGCAGCTCCCCTCACCTCTTGTCCTTTGACCGTCATCCCCAGAGTATCAAAATTGTAACACGTCCAGAGAAGGGCAACAAAGGGCTTCTCATGAACTTTGATTTCCTTTGGAAAGGTAAAAATGGTATCAGTGGAAATCATAATTTCTCATAGAATCAGGATATGGTCTTGAGGAATCATGAAGTTGGTTATATCCCAGACCAGTCCTGTTCTCTTATAGACTAATAAAATAAATTGTACTCTGTATTCAAATCCTACCTTTAAAAATGTACAGGGAAAAAGAAATATTTTTTAATGTAAATCACAGAATGACTGCTACTGCCTAACCAAATTTAGATGACTTTTAATTGTTTTTCAAAAAGTGAGGTTAAATATAATACACCATCAAAATTAAACAATAGATTTAAGTCATATATTAAGTCTAAATTGTTAAAATTTTTCTTTGTCTGATTATGAGTAAGAATTGATTGTCCATATGATTCTTAGTCCATAAAATCAAAATTGTATGCAGTTACAAATATGCCAAATAACTGAGTGGCAACATTGAATCAAATATGGCACATCTCCAAAATTCTGGAATTTGCTACTTAGCCAGTGGTTATCAAATAGAACATCTGATAGAGCCATGTTACAAGCATTACATGTACCAGTGGAATAATGAACCACACAAAGAAAGTCAGAAAATCCTGTGTTTGTTGTAGTATTCTTTCTAACTCTCTTTGGGTCTTCTCTGATAGTAACCACTTTTATATTTAAATTCTCCTTCTGTTATAGAATATTACCATCCTATGGGAAATTACATCAGTGATGAGTAAATGTATCTTTTTCCTAGCATCATATCTGTAACTTCCCATGTTATATTTGAATAAATAAAAGAGGGGAAGAAAGAAAGACAACTAAAAGAAAAAGAAATTCCAGGAACTAGGAAAAAAGATGATTTAACAGATATAAAATAGAAAAAAATCCCACAGGGATCATATTTAAATTAATATAATGTGTTACCTATAGATCAATGGCTAAAAAAGAGAAATAGTATCTCACTTATTTAAATTGTGTTTACCACTATGTACCAGGTGTAGATGGCCCATTTTCTACTACAATGACAGGATAAAGGTTATAAATTGAAACATAAAAATTCATTCTGCAAAGCAAAAGTTATTGCAGAGTAGGGCAATTGAAGGATTTTTATGTGAAATGGCCACTGCCTTATTTACTGGCTACCACAGAACAATTGTATTGATTTTTTGGGCACCTTTTACCTCTCTTACAAATTAGCCACATCCTTGCAGTTTTCTAGTTTTTGGGTCTGTGGATTGACTTGTGAGTGGAAACCAGCAATGTGTGATGTAAGTGCTAGAGATTTCACATCTTGGTATTAGAAGAAAATACTGTGTTTGATGTATCTGAAATAATGACCCATGTCTGATGATCCATGCTTCTGCAACTTTAATAGGCTTCAATAGAATTACAAATCCTAGGTGAGAAGGTGAAGAGATCTACCCATGCAGAATTCCATGCCCTTTTCTTTAGGCTGTTTCTGACACTCCCCCTAGTTCATATAGATCAGTTTAAGTACCCTACAACAAATCACGGTGTGTAACATGTCTGGTACTCAGGTTATACACATGCATTGAAGACTGAGTTAAGAACAGGAAAACAATATAAATAGACATACATGGATTTAGTCATAGAACTAGCAAGCCCACTGCAAATGCCACAGCCTCTTTCCCGCTTCTTAACTACACAAATCAAGGTCAGAAACAGTGGAAAGAAAAGAAACTGAAGAACATACATCATCCCTGCTGAAATCCCATTTCTTTTCGTGACTTGTTCCATGTTCTCACACTGGAGTTGCAAACTCCAGTCTAATGTGAATAACTTGACTTCAAAAGAAAGACAAACTACATAAATTACCACAAGGAGTTGAGAGTATTGGAAGTGAAGGACAATTCCTCTTTAGAGACCAAAGATGCTAATCTCTTCAGTAAACAATGAAAAGATGTTGCAGAGGTGATTCCAGAAAGCCACAAAGGTGATTCCAGTCAATTCTACCTGTCAGATTTCTGTTTTTATTAACATTAGTGCATTTGTTTTGTTTGGCTTTTTTCATTTGATTTTTCCAAAACAAACAAGCAAACAAAACTCAAACAAAGCAAAACAAAACAAAGCTATGAAGGGTTTCTTTTATTCCTGTGAGCTCAAGTAGAAGAGACGTTCTGGATGGCAGTCCATGGAAAGAAATTACTGCTTATTCAGTAAAAATTTCTCAACTCTTCTACAATTCTTGGAAAGTACTTTGTAAACATCATCAGGCAAAAAAAGCAAAGAAACCCAAGATCATTTTAGGAGGATTTTTAAAACAATAAAACACTTCAGCACACAAAAATATAGCCACTAATGTACTTAAGTGCCATAAAATAACGTCCTAGAAGAGAAAATAAAAGGCTCCTTCCTTCCTTCCTTCCTTCCTTCCTTCCTTCCTTCCTTCCTTCCTTCCTTCCTTCCTTCCTTCCTTCCTTCCGCCACTTCCGCCACTTCCGCCACTTCCGCCACTTCCGCCACTTCCGCCACTTCCGCCACTTCCGCCACTTCCTTCCGCCACGTCCTTCTCTTTCTCTCTCTTTCCCTTTCCCCCTTTTTCTCTTCATCCTTCCTCTAGTCTTTCCTCCCTTCCATCTTTTCCTTCCTTCTTTTCTTGTAGTAAAAACTTTAAAAAGAAATGCTTCTTTAGAACATAAATCAATGTAGTCCCATAAATTAATGATGTTCAGTGTCAACACACATATAAATTCATATGCAAGGATGTATTTTCTATTACAAGGAGTTTGAGTTCAAAAAAGATGAAGATTATAGAAAAAAGAGTTACAGCATAGTAATAGCAAGTCAGAATATATGAGGGAAAGAAAAGATGAGTGAGTACAACTGTAATTTTCCATAATATATAATTTCCTTTATCATTAACTTTTTCCTCAAGGAAAATAATACTTTTTCCAATCTAGACTTAAATTTATAACTGAAAGAATTAAAACTATTTCTTCCTATGTAAGTAAAGTCCTACAGTCAGAAAGGACCTGAAAATATCTTTAGGAACACTAAATATCAGCTAACATCAAATTAGTCCAAGTACAATTAATGGAAAATCTTCCTTGAGAATATTTTAAAAACAAATATGTGAATATGATACAATACATCAAGTTACAGATGTCTCCAGAGGTTTGTTGGGTAGAAAGAATCAGTGGGTCTTAGACATGGTTCAGGTATGAAAATTTAAAGAGAAGGCTTAGCTGAAGATGTATATATATATTTCATCACTTATGAAAATATATACATATATATATATATATATAAACACACATTATATACCTTTGTAAAAGTTAGTTAAGACTAATCTCATTTTAAACAAACTAGACTAAATAACTTTGGTTCCCTTCATTGTGAACGGTCATAATGAATATTATGAGCCTTTGGCCAAATCATGATACCTGAGGAGTTCCCATTTTCTTTATGTCTAAAATCTTTTCAATGCATTGGTCGATCCCAAACATTTAAGAGAGAGGCAGTAATCTCAGTATTCCTCTGAATTTCATTTAATTAAATTCCCAGCTGGACTGGGAAAAACTGCATATGTTCTCACTGACAAAAAGGCAGAATAAGAACAAAATCATCTGCTCTGTTTGGCAGTTAATTTCTTGCCAGTGTTTTCATCTGTACTGATTTACATCAACCAGCACTAGGACTGAACTATTTATATTGGTGACTGCATTTGCCCAGCCAGCAGCAATAATGATATCGCAATTATAATACCTCAAAGAGTATCACATTAAAACCAAGCGTTTTAATGTCCTGAAAATGTATTTTCAGTACTAGTATGACTAGTATGGAGGTGCAGACAAGTACAGAGCTGCAGACAAGAATAGAACATAATGAGTCTCCCAAGCTATATCTATCCTACTAAACAAAAGAGGGTAAAAGTAAAATGTGCACTGCACTCTCATCATTCCTCTTGTACTCCCAGCATTCCTGTTACTTGTTAACTTGCTCCCTACCAGTTCAACAGCTACCTTTCCCTTAAAAAATGTGCTGGCTTTATTTAGTGGATACTTTGCTTCACCTCCAAAGACAGTTGTGATAAGGCAGCGCTACTTCTAGCTTTCTCAAACGTATATTTTTCTATCTCTTATATGCTCTCATGTCCCGTCAAGATACAAGCAGTGGATACTTTCCGGTTCATGATAAAAAAAATAAAATTAAAACACTCTTAGTGGGTTGCCACACCACGACACCATTATACCTAACAATGAAGTGAGGAAACTGTACAAAACAATATCATATTATACAGGTACAGAGGCCCTTCACAGAATCTAGCAGAGATCCAGAACTGGGTGCTGTGCCATACAGATGAAATCATTCTTCTCAGGAAGGAGCTGAAATCTTTCTGAATTAATTCCAGTGGACATTATTACTTGATCTTTTGGCTGAAGATTTGTCCGTTGCACTTGAAGCAGTGTACCTATGAAGTTGCTCTCTTTTATCATATTCTCTCCTCTTGAGGATAGAGGGAGTGCACAGAAGAAAGAAGAAAATATCTGTTCTTGTGATTTTTATTCTGCTGGTAAAGGATCATATCTGTTCCTTCACCTACTGGGAAGATATTCAGCAAACCTCTGATTTCATTCAGTAATTGCAACACTAATTACAGTTCTTGGTCTCCTCTTATGTATGCAGAAACTTGGAGTTAGTCCAGAAGTTTCTCAAGGACAATGAGAAGCTCTTCCAGCTGGGGAGTTGAAAGGAGGCAGAATCTGAAGCCAAACTCTCATCCTTCTTTTCCTTTCCCTGTTATTGGAGAAAGGATAAACACCATTAAGCAGTGTCCTAATGTGCCTGCATGGAGGGGTGGTTTATTTTGGGGTTTTTTTTGGTTTTCTGTGTGTATGGTTTTTTTTTTTGGTTTTGTTGGTGAATGTAGAATGTAAATGCATTACAATTTGTATATACCTACAGATTTTATAAAATAATTTTTCCATGATTCTATAACTTGAGAAGCAAATATTTATTTCAAATTTAACCCTTTGGGGTTTACATCTATTTTTGACAAAAATATGAGAGGGACACCATCTGTTCCCTCTCTCTCTCTTTCCTCCCACAAAGAAAAGTTTTCTGAATTTTTTAATTGAGTATATGAAGCCAAGAAGACAAATTTTGAAAATATTGGCAGAGTAATTTAGACCAGATAATTCCAGGACAGTTATGATAAAGATACTTAGTTTAATGCAAGAATGAAACATGGTGGCAAACAGACATACTTTCCTGACTGAAGACAGAAGCCCTGACTGAATTGCTACATTTGTTCACCTGCAAAGACTCACTTGCTTTTCAGCTTGTATTTTTTAGAATAAAAACTATGATGGTACAAATGATCCTATGCCATTGGCAGGTCATGGCATGGGAACTTGGTTATCATGGAGCAAGACCAGCTGATTGTGTAGTCATAACAATTGCTGTTTTCCATGAGACTCACAATGTGGTCATTCTAGACCACATGGCATAAGATTGTGTCCAGATGGTTCTTGAATATCTCCAGTGAAGAAGACTCCAGAACCTCTCTGGACAATCTATGCCAGTGCATGGTCATCTGCACCCTGATAAAGTTCTCTCTCATAGAAATGTATTTTATTAATTTTAAAAAGGTAGCTTAACATGAGATTTTGATTAGTAATTCTGTGTAAATCTAGTGTTGATCCCCTAACTCATCTAGGCTAGGATTAAGCCAGAATGAGTAGATCTCTTCCTCTATTTCTCTGATTACTGGAAGAAGCACTGATACTGTTTTATTTTGAAAACTGATGAAGCAATGCTTGTGAATAAGCTATAGTCACAATTCAGACTGTTTTAGGTGCTCTTTTAATAGTGACAGTATTTTCTCCTGTCTTGTTTTTTTGCCTAGTATTAGTATTGTCTATTACTGAGTGGAAAGGTACTTGGTTTACCTTTGTTTTAAGAATCCTAAGCTTCCTCTTGCAATACTACTAGTTTTTACTTGGTTTTGTTGATTAAAAGACAAAGCCTATTTTATTTTTATATTTATTATTATGTGAACAAAAGCACAGAATTTTCCTCCAAACTATTCTGAACTCTAGATGCCTTTGCCTTAGATTAAAAAACAAAACAAAACAAAACAAAAAAACCAAAAACCAAAATAACAAAAATGGCCAAAAACCAAAAACCAAAATAACAAAAATGATTGAACATACAGATATTTTAGATTCTTTCTTCTGCACAAAAGAATTCAGTTCATAAATTCAAAATATCTCAATTTCTCCAATATCTCTGCCAAATATCTATCTCTATTCTTTTAAAATACTATCATTCTATAAATCTACATTAATATCTCTGGTTTTGGTACAATCACACAATTTTAAAAAACATGACATTGTTAGCCTAAAAAAAAGTTGTCTCGAATGGTTACATTTTATGCATGATTTTCTACTCAGAGTGAGCATCAGTGAAAAATGCTGAGGACCATTCTGGGCAAAAATATGAATCAGTATGAAAATCAATGTATATTTTCTGAACTGAAACAAGCCACTTTTTTGGTTTACTGTTTACACTACTCCTATGTAGGAATTTTATCAGTCATTAATGCAAAAAATAATTTTTTTTGCTGTAGAAAAAAACCAGTATTTAAAGGCTATTGCTATTTATATACTTTCATTAAAAAGGAAATGAATAAAAATGCTTTTAATAGAAATGCTAATAGGAAGAAAAAAAACCTTTCATTTTCCATGAAGGGAAAGTAATTTCTGCTTACACTAAGTATCTGTAATTGTACTATGTATCTGTATTAAACATTACACTTCACTTCAATAAGTGGATTTTTTAAAATTTCATTTTAAATTTAATAAATCCTTATTTGACTCTGTTAGTAATCAATATGTCTTTCATAGATAGTGACAACTGTCATGAAGGCCTGTTACTTCTTTGCATCTCTTCAGGAAAAGCTTGCATGTATTGTGTGCAGCATAATATTGGTTGGAATTAACATCACTAAGAACAGTGAAAAATTACTTTCTTACAAACCGAAAAGTTGACTGACAGTAGAAAAAAATGGTCAAATATATATGGGCAATACAATTTATTGCCTAATTCAAAGTTGAAGTAGTTTTGGAGACTTGCCATATACTTTAGATGGTTTCAGAAGAAACTTTTATTAAAAGTTTAAGAATTTGTTTTTAATCCAAAGCCAAACCTGTTTTTAAATATCAAGCAAGAAATTAAAACTGTTCATGCTTTAATGACATGTACATAGGCTATATCTGAGTTTTAAGATAATAAACTCTGAATATTGTTTTTATTCATGACAACATGCCAAATCCTCTTTATCAGACATCTACCCAGATTCCTTAGCATAGCCAAATTATCTTCATGGACTTGAAAGTATGGCAAAGAGCTGAGAAAGACCTTGTTCTCTTAGAAATATCATCTGGATGCCAAATCAGATATCTTATATCTATGTTTAGGTAACCCAGTAGACTTTTACGTTTCACTTGTCCAAAGTAGTCTTTTTTGACAAACAAAATAAAATTTAAAAACCTCACAAAACCAGAAACAGAAAATTCTCACTTTCCATTTTAAGTTCTGAGAAGACAGTGTATTTACCAAAATGCTAAGATCCAGTTATTAAAATTATTAGAAAGATGGTCCTGCCTGATTTAAGGAGCAAATGAGACCATATGACAAAGTCAATAGTATTGATTTTATTTAGCAATAAATGTGAGGGAGAGTGAGAGTTAGAAACAAATAGAAAAAGAGGTGTTGGGGTGGAGAGAAAGAGAGTGACAGAGACAGATTAAATAGAAAATATCGCCATTCCATAGATGTTGATAGCAGCCTATTGATCCTGTTCTTCTGGTCTTCCAGGTGGTGAGGGTTCTTCAAAACACAGGGTTCTATGGATTAATACATTTGGCTCAGGTGGGGTACCTCCCCACCTGGGAGGAAAAGTTGGACACAGCCTCTTGCAGCAGACTCTGGATCTGTTACATCTTTTTGAATCACATGCAGTGCTCTGTGATGCCTCAACAATGAGTGCGGGGAGTGCTTTGGGGGTCTTTGATGGAGGATGACACCCCCTCAGCTGCCCTCATGTGAATGTCCCCCATGGTGTGGCCATCCTGGGGTGCGGGATTTGCAATTGAGCCAGTTTGCGTGAGGAAGGGTGGATGTTCACCCCTTTTGACCAGAGGGTATGCCACACATCCAAAACCTCTCCTCTTCCCCTCTTTGCTGTGGGGTAAATGTTGCAATTTTGGCCTCAGTAGATAAGCCTTTGAATTATAGCCTCCCCCAACCCAAGCCCCTCCAGTGCTGATTTTCAGGACAGATGATGTGATTGGCTTTCTTTTTTGCCGCACTCTTCTCCCTCAGCCTTGTTTATTTGCCATAGTGGGCAAAAGTCCTTAAAAATGTTCGAGCCATGAACTTTAAATTTTCAGTCTCTTACACTAAAATACAATTACTCAACATAAAGGAAACCTGAAAACTTCTGAACTGCATTCATGCAGACAGTTTTCTGTACAGAAAACATATCTTGAAACATGTTCTAGGGCACTTGAAGAGAAAGACATGACTTCTGTCCAGTCAGCAAAAGCCTGAAATTTAGAAAATTAGGATTGGTCCTGATATGTTTAAATATGTCAGGGGAGCAGAGAAAAAAGCTGGTGAGGTTTGAGATATGAAGTAAAGCAGTCAAAGTGATAACTGTGAAGAGAGATCAGTACACCAGATCATAATAGTTGCTCTTTGAGATATTTGACATGGAGAGGAAGACATTTTGCTGTGAATGTAGGAAGCTTGGACAACTCTCATTAAAAAGAGGTTGGTTTTCTTTTAATGAAGTAATATGTTTTTTAATTTAAAAAGTTTGGGGAAAAAACAAACAAAAAAACAACAACAAAAAAACCAAGACAGTCTGAGGAATGGGTAAATCCTGAGGCTAGCAATGTTCTTGACACAACTCCAGGGGAAGGTCAATGATCTGGACATCAACCCATGTTGGAAAGCTACCAATTTTGAGAAAAAGTCAGGGCTTACTCTTCCTGAAGGTCATGGTTCAGGATGTTTAGCATAACCGTTGCCTGAAGTGCAAAAGAAAATTGTCTCAGTCATGTAGAAGAAACAACAGACTTGGTTTTATTCCCTCCAGTCTGACTTTATTGTATATGGGACTCATCGAAATTTACAATGTTCATCTCTTCATGCTTTCTGAAGAGCTAAAAATAATTTCTATTCTAGAGCTGTATGGATCCTTCTATAGTGTAGAAAGTTACATTTAAGTTTTTTGTTTTTTTTTTTTTAAATCTGTATTTTTAAGAAAATATTTAATCCATGGTCAAGATTAGGGTAAAACTTGGGATAGAAACATCAGTAAAAGGCTTAAAAAAGTAGATCGAAAGGAGTCAAAATTTAACAAATTTTCCCAATTCAAGTAACATTCAACAGTTACAGCTCAACAAGGAACTGAAAGATTTATATTTATGATTCTGCAAGCAGAACTCACCTGTATTTCATCACTTCACCAATGAAGATAGCAGGGGGGACAGTGCAAAACATTTCCATGAAGTCTGAATAAACAACACTCACTCTCACTTACCTAGGCTGTCATCTCATCATAAAAAAAACGACTCTCCCCTCACTTACCTAGGCTGTCATCTCATCATAAAAAGGTTATCAGGTTGGTCACACATGATTTCCCTTTCCTGAATCCATGCTGACTGCTACAAATCACCTTCTTGTCCTTCATGTGTCTGGAAATGGTTTACAGGATTACTTGTGCCATCACTTCCCCATAGCTGAGCTGGAGCTGTCGGTTCTGCAGTTCCCTAGTTGCTCCTCTTTGTGTTTCTTGTAGACAAATGTGCTATTTACCATCTTCCAGTTTTCAGGGATCAATCCTGACCTCCACATTCTTTCAAATATTAGCAAAAGTGTCCCCACAAAAAGATTAGTCAGTTTCTTCTGCACTCGTTGGTGTACATTCTAAAGATCTGTAAACTTCCCTACAGTTTGGGTAAAAGTTCCATGACTTGATCTTCCTCCACCTTTAAATCTTCCTTAGTTTACTTCGAGGAGAAATAAGTCCTTCTGGCTCCAATTTTTCCTTGAGACTCAAGGACCTAGGACTGTGGGAAGCAGGTCTATCAATAAAAAGTGACGTGAAGACATTGAGCAATTCAATTTTTTTTAGTGTCTTTGTCACAGGGTTGTCTGTCTAGTTCGCAGCTGGCATTTTTCTTTGTTCTCCTTTTTCTGGATTTGTACCTATAGAAACTCCTCTTATTCTTCAAATCCTTCAACAGTCAAAACTCCAGGTAAGTTTTACAAACCACATCACTTAGCTCTTGGACACTTCCCAAAAATGAAAATATATGTACATATACATTATATATAGAGAGAGAGTCTCAAACTTTAAACTTTTCCAGTGGTAAATTTAAAAAAGCAACTAATTATATGAATGAATCTTTCTCTTTACAAATTGTCAATCTCTTACTGTGTGCATATATATATATATATTACAAGTATATTGTAACCATGTTTCCATGTTTACAAGGCTCATTTTGTAGATAATTTTTGTCTGTTAGACACTGATGGCAGCTGAATATATTAAGTATTTTCATAAAAGGTATTTACTCAGAAATCTAGGTTGGGGTTCAATCGGGTGATGATTCTAGATATTGGAGGGATCTCTTTTATTTAACCTTGAGTCTTACTGCAGTTACAACTACTTGGCAAATGAATTATTATTTTAGAATCTTACACACAGCAAATCACCTTAAATTGTCCAGTAAACTGAGCTAATTTAAGCCTCTACATATTTTTCATCCTTGAATTCAAGCTATAAGACCAAAAGAGTTTATTAAAATGAAATAGAAAATGCTGCCAACATTGCATGAAATTGTGGACGTGATTCTTACCTCATGAAGGAACTTCCTTGTGAAAGAAGCAGGCTTGGTCAGATCTATGTCCCTTTGTGCCTTTACAAAACAATCCTGAGGATTTTCTGATGGATTAAAGGGATTTCTAGATGACTGTGAGGTAATCCTATAAGACTAAATCACATGTAACATTGTCCTACAGGATTTGTGGAGGACTAAAATATTATACTGTGAGACCTGTAATGATTCCTTCAGAAACACAAGTCTGACTGAATAGCTATTACGATGAGTACAAGTTACAGGACACGCAGGAGAATACATAGGTAGTAATGTGCTAATGTTTATAACACCGTGTTTTATTACTCACTCAAGAGTAATTCATTCTGTATTAAAGGCCAGTGTTAGGCATTTAAACTGCCAGAAAAACATCTATTTTTTTGCTGTTACCAATAAAATAAGGCAATTTTTATAGATAGTACATGGAGCATAGGTTTATTTTCTAACTGCTAGTTGAGACATTGCTTTCCATCTTCTATTTAAATATAAATTTATCAAGAATTGCTAAATTAAATTAATTAATTATAATAAAATATATGTTTATGTTTCATTAGACAGGTGTTAGGTTCAGTGTTAGGTAGTGATCAAAAAATATTAAATTTTAAGGAAATTCTGAGTTACTTGAACATTAATTTAAATTGAGGTATCACCAATAACCCAAAATAGTTTATACATATGTAACAAAAGCTCTATAATATAGTTCAAAACAGCTATAGTTAGGGCTCTTAATTCTTATAGACATAACAAGGGTGTTGGTTTGAATTCATAAATACATGACTTTTTAAATTTGTTGACAAATCTCTACAATCTCCTTCAATAGGGAATTCCATCTAGGATAAAATTATCTCCTATGTTGAGAAACTTGCTTCTTCATCACCAAAAAAGACAATTAAAATCTTTCTATGTAATTTTTATGCCTTTCTTTTTATTTTCTTTTTTTTCATTTATATATTGTTTCTTCATCTTTGACTATGCTGCAGCTTTGCATGAAATCAGGTGATTCTTCTGCAAAAATAAGTTGTTTGTGACCTGAGACACTTTCAATGGGAACCCTCAACACTTTGTTTTGTTAAAATACTAGGGAACTTACATAGGCATCATTTTGGTAGTGGTATTGGAAGGGAATGCTTTATCTTGGTGTCGATATTGATTATGTTTGTCAGGAGTCTTTCAGGTCACAAGGGCCTGTTGTATGCATTACAGTGTTAGTACCTTTAAGACTTCACATTATTCATCAACTTCTTCCTCTGTGATAAATTTTTCTCCCTTTTTTAAAAATTTTCTTCGATTGTTATATACAGCAGGACCTGTTGTCCAGGTCTTCATAGTTATCTTAACCTAGGATTAAATGAGGAGGCTTAACAAAGCCATACTTTTGCATATGCACTTCAGTATTTTTGCAGCTAATGGTCTCCTTGTAATACAGGTGCATCTATGCCTGCTCTCACAACTATTCAAAACTGATTTAGCTTCTGGTTATAGCCACTAATTTTTACCCTCACTTACAGATATTTCCCTTTGCAGTTGATTGTCCAGTTTCCTCAATATTTTCCAGGATTTTATTTTTGTATAACTTCTTACATCACAGTTTATTATCCAGTTTTCTCTTGCCTGACATATTTTTCATAGGAATTTGTCTGATGTTCTCTGCTTTTTCTTTCAAGGAGTTGAAATCTCACTTTGTTTTTCTGGTCACACAAATTTATCATTTCTCAAATATTCCAAGGACACTGTACCTTTCTTTATGATATTACTAACTTCTATATGAGATTCACTGTTCCAATACTTCATGTATCAGCTGTTGCTGGGTTTTTCACCTTCAGTTATGAGAGAACTTGTTTGGATTTTTTCTTTTTTGTTTGCTTGGTTATTTTGTTGGAAGCTTTGGGTGTTTTTTTCCTTGTCAAGGGTGAGATATAAAGAAATAGTAGTTTTCTGGGTATAAGTGGATGAAATATACAGCAAATTTACAATAACATTGTATAGTAACAAGTTTTCAAGCCTCATTGACCATGATTCTCCTACTTGTGCCTTGTATAAAAATTTAAATGTAAGCAAAATGAAGAATGAACAAAGGTAAACTCTTCACTAAATTAGCAAACGTGTTTGTTATACATTAAGACCTGAAACTTCAAAGAACTTAAAAGAATTATACTCAACAAAGTTTTAGAAATTGTGCTAGGTTGTTTGACCTCCTACTATGAAATGTATGAATTTCCTCCAATGTCTTTCACAAGTAAACTAGATAAATTACACTATTTGTTTTCTTTGCAAACTCCAAGTAGAAGGCTCAAAAATACCGCAGTTGGGCAGATCTTTGCTTTAATAAAGAGCGAGAGAGACTAAGACACACATTTTTAAAAGACTGGATATTAATTGATATGAAAGTAATGTCAAAAGAATAGTAGAGGAAAATACTTAGGTATCTTTATTGCTGCATCTAATGTATTTATATGCTGCATAGAGAATGATTGAGGCATTTTGAAGATTATCCACACCAAAGACACAATTCCAATTTTACAAATCTTTCTTCTGTATTCCCAAAACATTCAGAGGCAATGAATGCAAAAGAATTACAAAATGCCATCAGATTGGTAACTTTAAGAAATATGATTGTCAGCATTTTAGGCTCCTTACTTCTCCAGAAGCGAGTCTGAATTTTGGAGAAATCACTTTTGAAGCCTGTCAAAGGTTGTTGCTGTCTAGAAAAAGCATTATTATTCCCATTTTTTAGAGCTGTCCTGGTAATTTAGCCAATATAGGCATAAAATTGGTAATTGTTAGGAAATCTCTTTTTTTCCCTATGTTTTCAGGTTCTTTCAAGTTTTCTTGATGGAATGGACTAAAGAAAAGTATTTTTTCAATGGCATATTGTCTAATTGTGAATATAAAATTTTGAACATATCTCACATTTTCTAATCTAATAAAGCTCTGTTTCAGCATAGAGAGTTTACACTGGAGAAGGAGGAGGGCTCCTCATTCTTATCCTCTGCACTTAAATAAAATAACACATCTATTCTGAGATGTTTAAAAGTTAGACATCTAACTTTTCCAGGCTTGTCACCTTTTGTCATAGTCAATAGAAAGTCAGGCATAACATGAGAACAATTCATCTCACCCCAAAACAGGCACTAAATACATATCAGTTGGAAGTGCTTGGCAGTATTACTTCTACCATAACTATAAACTTGGCTTACTAGTGCAGACATCCAGCTTCCAAATACCTGCAGTTAGCTAAGGTATATTCCACTCAGAATACTATATTACCTGGAAAACCTATAAGTTTTCACTGCTGGAAGACATAATTTATCTGCACAGAACATCTGGTTCTTTCTTTGGTAAGTGAGTCTCAGTAACTAAAGGCACAATGGTAAATCTCTGCATGGTGTGAAGATGTTCTAAAACAAATAATTCACTAATAAACTTGGACTATTATATTCACAATATGAGTCTCAAGGAGTTTTAACATCAAAATCAAAACATGGAAGGAATAAATGAATCAAACAGAGAGGTTGTGAGTTATTTGCATGTCCACTGTGTATCTTGATAACACCTGTATTCTATGACACTCAGAGTTCATATATATTTGTTTCCATATATATTTATTACCTGCAAGCTGTCAGGGTCTACAGTACTAATCCACTTAGTGGATTTTTGCTCATAACCCACTCAATGATTTGACATCTTCTTGAGGTTTTTTCCCCCTTTTTATCTTGAAGATTTTACTCATTAGATTATATGTCTGTCTTTTATAACCTGATCCTCCTCTGGCCTCCTGCTTCAGAGCCTCAGTAACTCTAGTGTTTTATTTTGTTTCATTAGCCTGTCTTTTCCCCTGCTTTATAAGATTGGATACATAAGTACAGATATACTTCTGCCAAGGTCCTTCTAGACACATTCTGCCTTCCGTTCTGCCTACACTTTGCCCAAGACCAATTGCTTATTATATAAGTCAGTTCTGTGTTTATGGGTACAAGAGATATATGGAGGTACTTCAGGAAGTCCAGCAAAGGGTCATGATATTGATTAAGGGACTGAAGCGCCTATCATGTGAGAAAAGGTTGAGAGAGCTGGGATTGTTCAGGCTGGAGAAGAAAAGGCTCACAGAATTCCATGTGAACACAATAATGTTGTGGGTTTTTTTCTGTGAAAATGGTCAAACACTGGAGCAGATTGCCAAAGTAGTTGCCTATGCCCTTGGGGATATTTAAACCTTGAATGGGTATGGTCCTGGGCAACCTGCTCCAGTTGCCCTTGCTCTGAGCTTAGGCACTGGACTAGATGATCTCCACAGATGCCTTCCAACCTCAGCTGTTCTGTGGTTTTCCAATTAGATTAGAAATATAATTAGAGACATCTGTCCAGGTTTCTTCTTGTAAAATTCCCTCTTTTACTGTTAGGCATGCAAACACCTTATCTAAGTTCTATGCCTTCCTATTGAAGCCCAGAAAGTCCAGAAGTCCAATAGCTAGCTCCATTCTAAAAAGGGTGTTGGTTGTTGCTTTTATATGCCTGTTCACTCGTGCATACAAATCTAGGCCTGAATGCAGGCACTTTGTTTTGAGGAACAGACTCCTGAAGTTCTGGCATGCAGACTGTCAATTAACCTCACTGGAGTGGAGAACATTTAAGCTTTGTCTTTATACTCACTGCAGACACTTTCCCCCTTCATACACCATGTGCTCAACATTCTTGTTCCTGGATTCTGTAAGTTATGTTTACTGATCTTACTTTTGTTCTCAACATGGAAAGTTTTTAGAAGGTAATCAATTGTAAAAGTAAGCCCAGGGCAAAAGAGTGGATAACTGAGATCACACCAGCAGGTTCTCTGAAAAGTATTAGTCATGTAGGATGAAACAATCCTCTGAGCAAACATCTGCAGATTCAAGTACCTTTGCACACAGAAATAGATTGCTCCATAGGATACGTCTATCAGTGTCTTACATCCTTCTTCACAGCATGTTTTTTACACATTATGAGCAGCTGCAAAGAAATGGTACAAAGAGACTCTCAGTTTGTCCTGCTGCAGCAAAAGTTTCAGGCAAGTACAAAGACAAAAATTCTCTGTTGGTGCTGTACAGAAGATGATAAAGAAACTTTCATCTATGATGCTACCTTTTATGATTAATAGAATTATTGCTGTGACAGACATAATTGTCAGTCTGTCTTAAAGATTTCTTCTTGTTGTCTTCATCACGAGTCAACAATTACTAGTAAATTTTTATCCAGATTTTTTCAAGCACATGAAGTCCTGATTTTGCTAAAGCTTCCTTCACACATCTCTTATACAAGTGAAAAATTTTACTTGTTTTCTTGTTGTACAGAACTTAAAGTTGTGACATTTGAGACTATTTTAGAAATATGAAGCAAGTCTGAAGAATTGCAATGAGCCATTTCTTCTCCTTTGAGTAGAAACATCAATTACTTAGGAAGCAGCAGTACATTTTGAATGTATGGGAATATAATTTCTAGCTGGAGACTCCTAAGATCTCCTTCTTCCTCTATCTACCAGCTATACATCGAACTCAAAGGAAACTGGTACAGTTGGCTTATCAAATGAAATCAAATCACAGGAGAAGTGATTTTATTAAATTTGTTACTTTCAGACTGATGGGCTGCAGCTAGATGAATTACTGCTTCCCAGATAGAATCCTTTAAAAAATAAAAATTATGAACTTCTATTGCTTAGTCACCAGTAATTGAGTGGCAGTGGTTGCATTAATAAAATAGGAACATTTCCCATCAGTATTCACATAAAGAATTAACTATTAAAAAGCATGTTATTAAGACTTTAGATAGACTGACATACTAATTTAGGGAAAAAAACCAAAACAAACAGTAATAACTGTACTGAATGTAACTATCTAACCCAAAAAAACAAAACTGCCAGTGTTTGTGATAAGTATAGAGGGATATATACTGTAAATAAAAATGTTATTAATTCTGTTATTTGCAGCAGTAATGTTGGATAACAAAATGAATAATAAATATTTTAAAAATATAAGCAGGGAAAATAAATATTTGAGTTCCTTCATACCAACTTGTTGTTCCACACTTGTGGAAGTGAGAATGGACCAGTTCTCAGAATTTCAATAATTGACGTCTATATCATTTCTCTTTTTAATAAAATACTGGAATAATATGTTCAGGGGTTTTAATAATCTCCAAATAAATAATGTATTTTTTTTCTTTGTATATTGCATGTATTGTGAGCAAACTGAATGCAGTCTCCCTTTTAATACATGTATATGTGCAAACGTATAAATAAATAACTCCAACGGAGATTCTTAACAAGAAAGGATGATTATTTTCTGCATGTATTAAAATTAAAAGTGGTCCCTGTTTAAAATTTCTGTAGTAAATAATTAAAGGTAGTAAATATGTTCAATTATTAAAGCTTACAAGGTACAAAAAATATCAAGGGCTTGTATAAAAATAAATTAATTACAAGAGGACAGCTTACAATGACAGGTGTACTTTTGGTGTTTTTCATAAGAAACTTGTAAATTTAGCACTTAAGAATTATTTCATGAGTTTCTATAATTGTTCATAACTTATCTGAAATGTCTGCCCAATAATGCAATTGTTTTAATGGGATTGCATAAAAAATTATTGAAAATATTGAAAAACATTTCAACTCAAGTCATGGTTTACAACAACTTAAAGCTATATCCATCATAATCTCCATGCAGGTCAGTTTGGATTAGGTTTAGTATCATAGTGAACTCCTCTTATGCCTGATCTTAACACTATCACCAAGACTGACATTTCACAACCTGTCAGAAAATTTCATTATATTATAGCTACTATTGAGACATATTTTAACAAAAAAGAAATTGTTTTAAGTGTCTCATTGTTTAGAACTACAGAGTAAGGTCCCTAAAGGATGCATAAAGGCATAAAATCATTCAACCAATTTATGAGGAAATCATAGAGAAAAACAACAGGGTAGCTGCAAGCAACTAACTGACTAAATAAATGAACAAATAGAAGATAAATATTGTAATTCTAATTTACCAGCTCTAGGAAAATTTTAGCAGATGAACTAGTATTCTTCCATCCTGTGTAACGTTCTTAAAAATATAGTATTGTGATGATTTCTCACATTCAAATGTGTTTTCATAGATTGAAATTAATATTTATTCTTGTTGAACCTGGACTAAATTTTCAAATGCTTTATATAGAAGAATAAAAATCCTAGATGATAGCTTATTTATAGTTAAAGATATAAACTATTAGTACCTCTGAAATTAAAGTCATGGATTTGGTGAGCCCTTGTGGGAAAATTTAGCATAAAGATTACCACATCCCTACAAAAATTAATGAGAATTTTTCCAGAGGCTATACTATATTATAGTAGGATGCTATTCCATAAACAGCATTTGTTTATATATACTTATATAAGAAATATAGTGCCACCATAAGGCAGCATTATTATTTTATCAGCATGACTCCTGTGATCCACAGGAAATTTTATGTCCT